>NC_088217.1:55139510-55769510 GCF_036934945.1 Oncorhynchus masou masou
AATGATGAATTAACAGGCACCGCATCGATTATATGCAACGCAGGACAAGCTAGATAAACTAGTAATATCATCAACCATGTGTAGTTAAACTAGTGATTACATTAAGATTGATTGTTTTTTATAAGTCACGTTTAATGCTAGCTAGCACCTTACCGTGGCTCCTTGCTGCACTCGCATAACAGGTAGTCAGCCTACCACACAGTCTCTTCGTGGAGTGCAATGTAATCGCCCATGATCGGTGTCCAAAAATTACCGATTGTTATGAAAACTTGAAATCGGCCCTAATTAATCGGCCATTCCGATTAATCGGTCGACCTCTACCACAGACCACGTGGATAACCACGCCAGACCAGGACCTCCACATCCGGCTTCTTCATCTTCGCGATCGTCTGAGACAAGCTACCACGACAGCTGATGAAACGGAGGAGTACTTCTGTCTGTAATAAAGCCCTTTTGTGGGTAAAAACTTCTGATTGCTTGGGCTTGGCTCTCCAGTGGATGGGCCTATGCCCAGTCATATGAAATCCATAGATTAGTGTCTAATGAATTCATTTCAATTGACTGATTTCCTTTTATGAACTGTAACTCAGTAAAATCGTAGAAATTGTTCTATGTTGTGTTTTATATTTTTGTGCTGTATTATTTTGGCTGGTGGGGAGGGTTGAATTACCTTTTTGTGGTACTTTTGCTGTAAATGTAAAAAATGAAATACTAAAAATATATTTAAGTGCCTTTGAATGTGGTATGGTAGTAGGTGCCATGAAAATTTTAAAAGGTATGCAGAAATGGGCCTCCGGGTGGCGCAGTGGTCTAGGGCACTGTATCGCAGCGCTAGCTGTGCCACCAGAGACTCTGGGTTCGCGCCCAGGCTCTGTCGCAGCCGGCAAAATATGAACATATTGCCATTAAATGCCGTTGGAAGTTTAGAAGACGCGCAATGAAGAATGAATGAGTGTCCAGTATTAGTAATAGAGGCAATGCTTCTAAAAAGCCTTTGCACTAGATTTGAGATTTTATCAAATTCGAAACTCTGAAATTATGTTTGCGCTGCAAAGAAATCCAATGGGCACTTTTACATAGGCTGAAACACCAGACTATTCTAGCGAACAGTGTTCGGATGCCTTTTTGTGGTAGCCTACTTAAGCTTCGTGTAGCCAGTTTGCGGTCTGTCGACGCGATCATTTTTGTTTTTATGTTTTAAATGATTTTGCTTTTCGTGTTAATTTCGGAACCGTCTCTAAAAAGCCAATACTTGTGAGCCGGCCCTCGTGATTGGCCCTGTTTTGAGAGGCGACAAGCGTTCTTCTACTATAGAGACTAAACTTGGGATTCATGTGCTAAGAAAAACATAATAGATAATTATCTCCATTCTACATGGAATGGAATAAACATACAATCTGTGCTAATTCCATCAAACATGTTCTGTACTTATCAGTATGAATTTTTTATTTAGGTTTTGTAAATACCTTTTCAGAGGACTGAACTGAACCAGGTGCGAGCCATAATGTTTGTCAAAGCACGTTAATCTCCAATTTGCTGCGTGCGTCTGGTACTCTAAAAAGTTGGACAGGGTTGTCAGGTCTGATAATTAGTATGGTGTTCCTAATGTTGGTACACTGTGTAAGTTGTCCTGTATTTCCAGGGGGAAGCGTTTTGTGGCCATGAAGGTGGTGAAGAGTGCAGAGCACTACACTGAGACGGCCCTGGATGAGATCAAGCTGTTGAGATCGGTGAGGAACACGGACCAGAACGACCCCAGCAGAGAGAAGGTGGTTCAGCTACTAGACGACTTCAAGATCTCTGGCATGAACGGAAGTCGTATCCTCAGTAACACAATGACAACGGTGCTTTATCAACTTTTATACACCACATGTGTGTTCAACAAAGTATGAAAACAGACCAAGGTTATTATAGTTTTGTGTTTTTACAAGTTTTTCAGTTTCTATTTGAATTTCAGTTTAGTTTCAGTTTTGTGACCTTGATTTACTAGTTTTTATCCAGTTTGATGAAAACATTTCTAAGTAGCCTATGGGAGAGGCCATTTATGTGTTGTAGGCTGTATTTCTGTTAGAATTAAGTGTTTGGTCACGTCCTTCGTAAACATGGTATGGATGTACTGGGTCGTACTCACCACTCTATAGCGCCTTGCAGTCTTGTGCCTTGCAGTTGCTGTATGAGGCAGAGATGCAGCCAGCATGTGTGTGCGTATGCGTCTCTTCACAGTCCGTGTTGTGCCGTAAGGTGTTTTATCTGTTTTTAAAATCTGATTTCACTGTTCGCTTGAGTTACTTGATGTGGAAGAGTTCAATGTAGTCATGGGTCTATGTAGTACTGCACTTTTCTCAGTCTCTTCTGGACTATGACTGTGAAGAGATCCCTGGTGGCATGTCGTGTGTGTGTGTGTGTGTGTGTGTGTGTGTGTGTGTGTGTGTGTGTGTGTGTGTGTGTGTGTGTGTGTGTGTGTGTGTGTGAATGTCCCTTTTTCAGGACTGTGTCTTTCAAAGATAACGCGTTAAAATGTAAATAACTTCACAGATCTTCATTGTAAAGGGTTTTAATACTTTTTCCTATGCTTATTCAATGAACCATAAACAATTAATGAATGCACCTGTGGAAAAGACATTAAGCCGATTTTTGTCAATTCGTTTGTGGATAACAATTAAGTACCTAACTGCCCTGCTACACTACGGCAATCAAGTGTCTTGCATTGCCATCAGCCATCGAGGGAATGCTTCCTTTGAAATGAATGCAAGCTACTATACTTCCCGTGTTGCGCTCGCGTTGCGTCACGTCCACTGGCAGCATACAAGCTCAAGAATCGCTGTGGTTCATTTGTCGATGGCTGACGTGCATATTGATTCTGTCTTGTGAATTGAAATAATGAGAGGTTTTTTTTGGTTGCATATGGCCTCGACTATACACCACTGGATATTTTACTAAGATTTATTAAGTCAAGAAGCTACTAGCTAGCAGAAACTCTAGCTAGCTACATTGACTATGTTTACAATGCACACACGTTGCTTTTGTGTAATCAGAGGATCATTTAGTACAACCACTAGCAACAAAACAAGACCAACACTATTGTACTTGTGCGTAGTGGATGAATATGGTACAGTAGAGGAAAATAGAATAAAGACCCCCTTCCCCTCTGCTCTCTTCTGCTGTCAAAACTATACGCTCTGTAGCAGTTCAAATGTCACATTGACGCAACGCTGATGGCATAGTAACGCGATGCATATAGCAAGTGTTACTGTGGTTTTCAATTAGAATGGTCAAAAACTAACAAAAATTGCTTCTTGCAAAGTGCATTTTCTCTAGCAATAATTTTTGTCTGAGTGTATGGAAGTGGTCTGAGTGGTAAGGGGAACAATGAAAATGTGCTGTTATTGGCAGAGATGTTTGGAACTCTGTTATTGGTCAATTAACTAATTGACCACATGGTGATGTCACCATGGAAGTCCAAAACTCCATCCCACCAAAACAGGCTGAAATTTCAAGTGGTCTTTCAAACAGCTTTTACATTAAAATGGCATTATCATAGTTTTCACAATTTCACAGTATTATTCCAACCTCAAATAAAAATTTTATTTGTCACATACGCCAATTACAACAGGTGTGGACCTTACACTTACGAGCCCTTAACCAACAATGCAGTTCAATAAATAAAAATATATGCTAAATAAACTAAAAAAAAAAAAAGTTGCACAATAAAATATCAAGGCTGTATACAGGGGGTACCGGTACCGAGTCAATGTTTAGTCGAGGTAGTTTGTACATGTAGGTAGGGGTAAAGTGACTATGCATAGATAATTAACAGCTGTATAAAGGACAATCCCATCTTTTGACTGTACTGGTCTTTTTAAAGAGTGCTCGATGCTCCCACAGCAATTCAACATTGATAGTTTGATAGTTAGTGATCATGATGCACAAGCTCGGCCAATTTGAAACATCACTATCTCCTCTCAGCATTTACCTGCCAGATTCGGAAGCTTGGGGGGAAAAAAAGAAGAAAAAAAAGCTTAAGTCCCATTTGATTTTTTTGCTGAAAGTTTACATAATAATATTTTTATTTTAGTTTCAGTTGTAGTTTACTATAATAACCCTGAAACAGACAATCAAAGGACACAGGCATATTCCATCTACTTGTTACTCCCTAAGACCTAAGATCAGTGCGTTAGTAATAGTCAATATTATGAGCCTTAAAATCTTTATTGCCCTAGTCCTGGTACTATCTATCAGTGGTTCAGAGATGTTGCACTGATGTTTGGCCGGTGTTATACAGCTGTTGGCAGCACAATACACTCCAGCTAGATGACACGCACAGAGCCACAGATGTAGTGACAGTTTGTCTGTCTGTCCCAGCAATGCTTACATCCTGGTCACAGCTGGGTGTCTGGGCAACGTGTCCAGACTTCCTCCGTCCCAGCATGCCCGGCTTCTGGAAGAGGTCGTAATGATTTCTGGGTTCGTTGGCCCACTTTCATCATGGTTCTTGGCAGAACCTTAGGTGTTCACATTTTTTTATATTGGGTAGGTGTATGCCAAATGCATAGGCGTGAATGACGTGTGTGTGTTTTTGAGTCCTTGACCCAGTTTCCCATCAGATGTCTGTATGGTGTTTGAGGTTCTGGGTCATCACCTGCTGAAGTGGATCATCAAGTCTAACTACCAGGGCCTTCCTCTGCCCTGTGTCAAGAGCATCATTCGACAGGTAAAACAACACCTTATTCCTCACACAACATTGGGTGTGTTCCAGGTTGGGTGCATTATCTTTAGCAAAAACAAACATTCTACATAACTTTCACGTCGAAACAGTAATTAATTATACATTTTTAAAAATTAAATGGAGAGGGTTGAAAATTCCAGACACTATCCCAAAAGTTTCCCTGATTCTTGGAATCCTCCAACCGGAATTCTCCTTAATGTTGAAACCCTATGCAGCAGTGGTCTTACTGATGCTCTACCCTCCTATAGGTTCTCCAGGGGCTGGACTACCTCCACTCAAAGTGTAAGATCATCCACACGGACATCAAGCCAGAGAACATCTTGTTGACTGTTAACGAGCCCTACATTAGGAATATGGCTGCTGAAGCTACGGAGTGGCAAAGGACAGGAGCTCCACCCCCCTCTGGATCTGCAGGTACAGACACACCACAAAGAAGTAGACACGTATACATCCTACGATAGGAAGATGGGTGATGAGGTTACAGAGTGACAGAGGACAGGGGTGCCAGCCTCTTCTGTATCCACAGATGACTGACATTTCTTTCAACCAATTGGCACACTGAATTAACATAGTGAACAGTTTAGGAAGGTTTTATCAATAAGAACGTAACGTTACCATCAGGGCTTGGGATGGTGAAAAATGGGATTGTAAAGCTAGAATCCTTCATTTTAAGCATTAAAGCGGTCACCCTGTCTGTGTTTTGGTACCCTCAGAGGGTCGGAAGAACCCGAGGCATATGGTTTTAAAGGAAAAGGCAGAGATGAGGCGAAGCCTGAACCGGATGCTTCCGGTTTCTTTTATCCCCGCACAGACGTTTATTTTACGCCTGCTACGTTGCATGCTGAACATCCTGCCTGCGTTGCGTGCGCCAGCATTGCTAATATACATTGACACATACACATTTGCACATGCATCAATCATTCATCCAAAAAATGTTTGCGGGTGTCAACGAACGTCTGCATAGCCAGGCGCTAAAATAGAACTTGTTTTTTGGAGCATATACCCACGTGGGTGATTGAAAGATAAACGAGGGCCACACTCCAGTCCATTTAGTGCTGGTAATCCGCCTTAAAATTGGTTTCTAACTTAAAATAAATTCCACAGAAGAAGAATGAACAAGGAGAAAAACGAACTAGGTTTCCCGTTTTTTTAAAAATCTGGATTAATTGTCAGAGTAGAGAACACACAATTTTGTATGACTCAACATGGGCCAAACATTGTACAAAGATCTAGCAAAAATAAAGGGACCATATGCATTTCAGGTAAATATCAACCCAGGACAAATTAGCTTGCAACAACAAGCTAGCTAAATGTCCATGAATGTTAAATGTGTGTTTCGACCTGTCCCCAAATGAATATAGTTGGTTCAGTTGGTTTTAAGTATTTCAGCCTGCTTGTCATGAACGTGTCTGGTGGGGATAGACAAAATCAACAACTGCACGATGGCGCACGCAAACACGTGCAGATCCTGTTTGGTCAGCATGTTAGGTTAGTGTTTTGGTGAAAAGCAGAGGGATGGGCCTGGAGAAATATAACCTCTCAAATTAATAGACAGATCTATGGATTCAAGGGCTGACTATCCATGATAACAAAATTATAACCCATGTAAGTGTTTGTTTACATGATTTTACTCCAATGTTTGTAAACAATCTTGTATTTTCAGTTCTGCTGAAGTACGACAGTTGAACTAAGATCATGAGGTGTTCATAAGTTATATTCTTTAAGAATCAGTGTGTATACAGTTAATTCAGAATGTATTCAGACCCCTTCCATTACAGCCTTATTCTAAAATAAAATGTATTGTTTATTTCCTCATCAATCTGCACATGATACCCCATAATGACAAAGCAAAAACAGGTTTTGGATTTATTTGTATGTATTAAAAATAAGCAGATACCTTATTTACATAAGCATTCTGCAGCTGAAAAACATCCCCACAGTATGATGCTGCCAACACCATGCTTCACTGTAGGGATGGTACCAGGTTTCCTCCAGATGTGTCACTTGGCATTCGCTTGGCTTGGTTTTATCAGACCAGAGAATGTTTCCTTTTGGCAAACTCCAAGCGGGCTGTCATGTGCCTTTTTACTAAGGAGTGGCTTCCATCTGGCCAATCTACCATAAAAGCCTGATTGGTGGAGTACTGAAATGATGATTGTCCATCTGGAAGGTTCTCCCATCTCCACAGTGGAAATTTGGAGCTCTGTCAGGGTGACCATTGGGTTCTTGGTCACCTCTCTGACCAAGGCCCTTCTCCCCCGATTGCTCAGTTTGGTCGGGTGCCCAGCTCTAGGAAGAGTCTTGGTGGTTCCAAACTTCTTCCATTTAGGAATGATGGAGGCCACTGTGTTCTTGAGTACCTTCAATGCTGCAGAAATTCTTTGGTACCCTTCCTCAGATCTGTGCCTCGACACAATCCTGTCTCGGAGCTCTATGGACAATTCCTTCGACCTCATGGCTTGGTTTTTGCTCTAACATGCACTGTCAACTGTGTGACCTTATATAGACAGGTGTGTGCCTTACCAAATCATGTCCAATCAATTGAATTTAGAAGAAAAGGAAACGCACAGCTATTTAGGTGAGGTGCTGGCTAGCGGAGTAGAAAACAATCAATTGAATTTACCACAGGTGGTCTCCAAGTTGTAGAAACATCTAAAAGGATTACCAATTGAAGTTGGATGCACCTAAGCTCTATTTCGGGTCTCATAGCAAAGGGTCTGAGTACTTATGTAAATACATTTTTATTTTAGTATTTTTTTAATACATTTGCAAAAATTCTAAACCTGTTTTCGCTTTGTCATTATGGTGTATTATGTGTAGATTGCTGTGGGAAAAAATCATATTTAATCCATTTTAGAATAAGGCTGTAATGTAACACAATGTGGATAAAGTCAAGGGGTCTGAATACTTTCCGAATGCACTGTATATCGGGAGTTGTACCTGTTCACACACACACACGAGTCTGCCCTCTCCTTGGCTAGAATGGTCCCACTAGATCTTGACTCCTCCCGACTGCCTTCTAGTCTGAGTACCAGTCTCTTTAGCTAACATTCCACTGCAAAAGACTGGCCTTTCGGCAATCTCAACATTCAATATGCGCTGGATTTACAATGGAGTTGCTGACATGTGGATCCACAAATGTATAACAAAGTATAACAAATACTATAACAAATGTATAATAAAGTCAAAAACAAACATTAACACTATATACAAAAGTATGTGGATACCCCTTCAAATTAGTGGATTCGGCTATTTCAGCCACACCCACTGTTGACAGGTGTATAATATCAAGCACACAGCCAATGCGATCTCCATAGACAAACATTGGCATTAGAATGGCCTAACTGAAGAGCTCAGTGACTTTCAACCTGGGCTCAGCACATCGAACACCACTGGGATCAATTGGAACACCGACTGCGAGCCAGGCCTAATTGCCCAACATCAGTACCCGACCTCAATAATGCTCTTGTGGCTGAATGGAAGGAAGTCCCCACAGGAATATTCCAATATCTAGTGGAAAGTTTCCCAGAAGATTGGAGGCTGTTATAGCAGCAAAGGTGGCACCAAGTCAATATTAATGCCCATGGGAGAGCACTAGTAAGACAGTGACTCAGCCCACATAATAGGGTCAGAGGCAGAGAATCCTAGTGGAGAGGGGAGCTGGCCAGGCAGCGACAGCATTGGTGGTTCTTCACTCCAGTGCCTTACTGTTCACCTTCGCACCCCTGGGCGATAGTAATGGCGCTAGAGGGGATGGCTGCCCTTTTATGGGCTCTTAACCAACCGTGCTGTTTTGTTTTATTTGTTGCATTTTTTGTAACTTATTTTGTACATAATGTTGCTGCTACTGTCTCTTAAGACCCGAAAACAGCTTCTGGACATCAGAACAGCGATTACTCACCTTGAACTGGATGAAGACTTTTTCTGTAATGAGTCGGACGAGAGGGATTTACTCCAGACACCCGACGAGTCCCTCATCCCCTTCATTCGCAGGAGAAAGACGGCGATATCGCGAAGGAGATCAAGGTGCCTTGTAAGGATCCGTCGACGAGTGGCTATTCTGTCTTTGCCATCGGTACTATTGGCCAACGTACAATCACTGGATAATAAAGTGGACGACCTTCAAGCACATATATCCTACCAATGGGACAATAAATGCTGTAATATCTTATGTTTCACCAAGTCGTGGCTGAACGACGACATGAATAACATAGAGCTGGCCCTCTGTTAAGACAAGGGGGGGTCTATGTGTATCTGTAAACAACTGGTGCATGATATCTAAGGATGTCTCAAGGTTTTGCTCGCCCGAGGTAGAGTATCTCATGACAAGCTGTAGACCACACTATCTACCAAGAGAGTTTATATTCTTCGTAGCTGTCTATTTACCACCACAACACCGATGCTGGCACTAACACCACACTCAGTGAGCTGTATACGGTCATAAGCAAACAGGAAAACGCTCATCCAGAGGCAGCGCTCCTAGTAGCCGGGGACTTTAATGCAGGCAAGCTTAAATCTGTTTTACCTAATTTCTACCTGAGAGCTGAAGCTGTTCCGGATGACTGTGTGATCACGCTCTCCACAGCCGATGTGAGTAAGACCTTTAAGCAAGTCAACAATCAGAAGGCCTCCATACACTGACGAACTTCACTGACATTTTCAACCTGTCCCTGTCTGAGTCTGTATTACAAACATGTTTCAAGCAGACCACCATAGTCCCTGTGCCCAAGAACACTAAGGTAACCTGCCTAAATGACTACTGACCCGTAGCACTCACATCTATAGCCATGAAGTGCTTTGAAAGGTTGGTCATGGCACATCAACACCATTATCCCAGAAACCCTAGACCCACTCCAATTTGCATACCACCCCAACAGATCCACAGATGATGCCATCTCTATTGCACCCCACATTGCCCTTTCCCACCTGGATAAAAGGAACACCTATGTGAGAATGTATTCATTGACTACTGCTCAACGTTCAACACCATAGTGCCCTCAATGCTCATCACTAAGCTAAGGACGCTGGGACTAAACACCTCCCTCTGCAACTGGATCCTGGACTTCCTGACAGGCCACCCCCAGGTGGTAAGGGTAGGTAACAACACATCCAACATGGGGGCCCCTCAGGGGTGCGTGCTCAATCCCCTCCTGTACTCCCTGTTCAGTAATGACTGCACGGCCAGGCACGACTCCAACAACATTAAGTATGCCGAAGACAACAGTGTTAGGCCTGTTCACCGACAACGATGAGACAGCCTATAGGGAGGAGGTCAGAGACCTGACCGTGTGGTGCCAGGACAACAACCTCTCCCTCAATGTGATCAAGACAAAGGAGATGATTGTGGACTACAGGAAAAGCAGGACCGAGCACTCCCCCGTTCTCATCGACAGGTCTGTGGTGGAGCAGGTTGAGAGCTTCCAAGTTCCTTGGAGTCCACATCCCCAAAGAAACTAACATGGTCCAAGCATACCAAGACAGTCAGGAAGAGGGCACGACAAAACCTATTCCCCCTCAGGAGGCTGAAAAGATTTGGCATGGTCCTCAGATCCTCAGATTTCTACAGCTGCACCATCGAGAGCATGGTTGTATCACTGCTTGGTATGGCAACTGCTTGGCCTCTAACCGCAAGGCACCACAGAGGGTAGTGTGTACGGACCAGTACGTCACTGGGACCAAGCTTTCTGTCATCCAGGACCTCTATACCCAGGCAGTGTCAGAGGAAGGCCCTAAAAATTGTCAAGGACTCCAGCCACCCTAGTCATAGACTGTTCTCTCTGCTACCGCACGGCAAGCGGTACCGGAGCGCAAAGTCTAGGTCCATAAGGCTTCTAAACAGCTTCTACCCCCAAGCCATAAGATTCCTGAACCTCTAATCAAATGGCTACCCAGTCTATTTTTATTGCCCCCCCCCCCCCTTTGATGCTGCTGCTGCTCTGTTATCTATGTATAGTCACCTTAATAATTCTACCTACATCTACCTACATGTACATCTTACCTCGACTAAACGGTGCCCCCGCCCATTGACTCTGTACCGGTACCTGTATATAGCCTCGCAATTGTTATTTTACTGATGGTCTTTAATTATTTGTTACTTTTATTTCGGTAGATTATTATTATTTTAACTGCACTGTTGGTTAAGGGCTTGTAAGTAAGCATTTCACTGTAAGGTCTACCTGTTGTATTCGGCGCATGTGACAAATAACATTTGATTTGTGCCAGACTACACTCAATTGTAGGACCTACTGAAAAGACAAGTCTTCAGTAAAGACTGAAAGGTTGAGCCAGAATCTGCGTCTCTCACATTGATACAATGTTCTGCCGATCATTCCATAAAAATTGAGATCTATAGGAGAAAGCCCTGCCTCCGGCTGTTTGCTTAGAAATTCTAAGGACAATACAATACAGACAGACACCATGCTACTGGTACTGTATGCTAATTACTGAGGCAGATTTGACATCCTATGCTGGTTTAGTCATTATCTAGCTGAGGATATGACAGTCGAATGTTCTCTTTCTCTTCTTTCTGCCTAGTGAGCACAGCCCCTGCACCCAAACCAGTAAGTCTCTGTTTTTATGCGTTATTTATAAAAGCATGATGTTTTTATTGAGTGTGGTTGCTGCTACCAGGTAATGCATGGGAGTGGGTGTCTCTGTTCACACCTATCAATGGAAAAGCAGTTCTACAAATTGTATAGTAGTTTAAGCCTTGAACTCTCTTCCCTTCACTCCTCCCTTCATCCCCCTCTCCTTACCCCTCCCCTCAGACGGCGAAGATGTCAAAGAACAAGAAGAAGAAGATGAAAAAGAAACAGCGGAAGCAGGCAGAGATGTTAGAGAAGAGGATTCAGGAGATGGAGGGAGCGCCGGAGGGAGGAGAGGAGGAGGGGGAAGAGGAGACTGAAGGGATAACCACAGACGCCCCCCCGCCCACCTCCGACACGCTACAGGACATTGCTAATGGTGTCACAGCAGGTAAACACCATGGTTTTACAGAACACATTTAATCCAGTTTAAAATGATCCTGTGTTAAATTATGGACCACCATTAGATTCTGTTCCTGTTCACCTTTTTAAAAGAAACTGAAAGGCAAAACACGTGTTTGGGGAGGCGCAAAATCGCAAATCTTGATTACATAGGAAGTAGTGTTTATGGCATGCAAGGTGATTTGTAGAACAGTGATTTTGGCAACCCGGCTGCCATGTAGTGGATCTCAAACAATATTTGGACCAAATGTCATTGGACCAGGGTTGCGGATCATTGGTGTGTTTACATATGGTTATGTGACTGACTGTCCTATCACTTAACCTCTGTCCCCTAGACCCAGCTCCAGATAAAACGGAGAAGGAGAGCAGGATGGAGGTGAACTGCAATGGCCACACCCTCTCAGAGAGCCATGAGGTACAGAGCACCAACGAAGAAGAAGAGGAGGACCAACAGAACGCCAACAAACTTGACGCCGTAGCCCCCAACAACGCCAGTACACAGGGACGGGACTCGCCGGCCAACGCAGTTTACCCAGAATGCAACGGCAGAGTGCCCGGCCACTCCGGAACACACGATAAAGAAGGGAGAGGAAAGGAGGGCAAGACGGAGGAGTGTAAACGACCAGAGAAGGATGAGGAGGAGAGAAAAGACGAGGAGATGGAGACTGATGTGGTGCCTGGAAGAGAGGATGAAGAGGAGGAGGGCGAGAGGAACGGTTAGTGGAGGGGGAGAGGTGGCACTTTGCCGCACACTTCATCAGGAGGGGAAACCTAAAATAATATTTGGATAGAATAAAGATCACGCAGTTCAGACATGTCTCTTTGAAATGTAGATTCAAGTATCATTTCAGCTCTATTCCTCACATTTCTGGTTGCAATGTTCTGAACGGTTCACCTCACTGAAGACCCTCGCGTTGATGGCGTAAGTGTTATTTGTAGGTGTCAGTAGCTGTAATGTCTCTGTTTCTCTACTCTCTGTCATCTTTCTGAGGGCTCCTTATAATATCACCACCTGAGTACTTCTCTTTCTTTCAATCTTTTCCATCGTATTTTCCAGTTGACTCAGCAGAACCGACTTTTTCCGGATGGTGCGGCATCACACAACGCTCACATTGTAGATAAATATTGTTTTGTTCCTCTCCTTTTTCTCTCTCCACTTTCCACCCTCTTCTCTCTTTTTAGATAAAATAGCAGCAGGCAGTCTGTTGGTCAACCCTCTGGAACCTCTCAATGCAGACAAGATCCAGGTCAAAATAGCTGACCTGGGGAATGCCTGCTGGGTGGTGAGTATAGTACAGCCATTTTTGAATTTTGGGGGGAAAATGGGGCCCAAATCATCCTTCCTTGCTCGCTAGCTTGATCGTTAATCAGGGCCGGATGTTGTGGAAGACCCACTTCTCATCCCGTCGACTCGAAATGACCAGATTATTAAATAAATATGACCAGATGCCACAGACAGCAAGGGTTTTACTACAGTCTATTTTAGATACTGCTGCGCTGTCAGAACTAGAAGCACAAGCATTTCGCTACACTCGCAATAACCTCTGCTAACCATGTGATGTGACCAATAAAATTTGATTTGACTTAAAAGGCTTACACCAATACGAGTCATGTCAGATCAGTGATGCCTTCTTTCTCTCTCCATCTATCCCACTCTTTCTCCCTCTCTATTTCTTTCTCTCTTTCTCTGCCCCCTCCTCTATCCCTCTCTCTCTCTCCATCCTCTCCTGCTCAGCACAAGCACTTTACAGATGACATCCAAACTCGTCAGTACCGTTCTCTGGAGGTGCTGATGGGAGCCGGCTACGGGACGCCTGCTGATATCTGGAGCACTGCCGCAATGGTGGGTAGTGATAGGATAGAGGACACTCACACACACACACGCACACACCCTGACACACACTCCTCACGCTTGTCAGATCAACCCAAAACATGGCCTCGCCTGTCTGCCTCCGTGTTCCTGTCAGTAGGAACACGCAAGGAACGTCTCTGCCCTTACCAACTACCACAGGTCACGTCTGGCTGTATGTTGACTTGGTCATGTAAATGTGGGTTACATCTCACAAGTACAACCACATTTAATAAATAGTTTAGTTTCCCAAGGAGGTCCCGCAAGAATGTGAAACAACTTAGTCAATGTATAACAAGCCTCAGAAAATCTTGAACTAACTAGCTCAGCAGACAGTGCTCTGATATGTATTTGTATTAAGCTGTGGGGCTTACCAGTCATCAGTCTATCCCCTGTCTGGTACAACTCTGCATTTGACCCTTTTCACACACACCAACAAACAGGTGTGCTCATTCTACAGTGGTCCCTGGAGTGTACGTTCAAACCGGTGGGAATTAGAACGCTTATTTGGAACGTCCAGTTTCGATTGATGCAACAGTCAGCGTTTGAGCTGGCCACGCTGTCCTTACTGCGTTCTGTAAGGGACCACTGTAGAATGAGCACACCCGTTTGTTGATACGTGTGAAAAGGTTCAAGTGCAGAGTCCCTACTGTGTTCTGTGAAAGCAAATTGAGATGGTTTGGGATGAGTTGGACCGCAGCGTGAAGGAAAGGCAGCCAAGTGCTCAGCTGTTGGAAAATAAATCCAGGTGACTACCTCATGAAGCTGGTTGAGAGAATGCCAAAAGTGTGCAAAGCTGTCATCAAGGCAAAGGGTGGCTACATTTAAGAATCTCAAATATAAAATATATTTTGATTTAACACTTTTTTGGGGGTTACTACATGATTCCATGTGTGTTGTTTCACAGTTTCGATGTCTTCGCTATTATTCTACAATGTAGAAAAAATAAAGAAAAACCATTGAATGAGTAGTTGTGTCCAGATGTTTATCTGGTGCTGTGTATGTGACCGTCCCTTCTAGGCTTTTGAGCTGGCTACGGGAGACTACCTGTTTGAGCCTCACTCTGGGGAGGACTACTCTAGAGATGAAGGTGTGTTCCCCTCCCTGTAAGGCCTTTTTATAGTATCTACAATATTTTAGACCTCAAGACACACTCACTCACATCCTGTTGTGTAGATCCTGCCGCCGTGTCTGAGGATTCTGCAGACCTTCATCGCAAATGATGATTGGCACCGTCTAATTTGTTTGTCGTCCTCTCTTGTGTAGATCACATAGCTTTGATCATTGAGTTGTTGGGTAAAGTTCCTAAGAAGCTGATCCTGGCCGGAAAATACTCCAAGGAGTTCTTCACCAAGAAAGGTAAGGAAACGCCACATTAGAGTGTTGTACGACAAACCAGGATTTTAGAAGGGTATGCTTGAAATGGAAATGGTCAAATTAACTCAACAAACAAAAACATATCGGAGTTTAGCTTTGTTAATGAAAGACTAAATCAATAGTTATTCCTAGTTGTTTATCAAAGTTAGCTGGCTAATGCATTGATTCAGCTTTGTAGTTTATCCCTCTGCTGTGTGTGTGTGTCATAGCAGGTTTAACCTTTTCACACGTACCAACAAACGGGTGTGATCATTCTATAGTGTTCCCTGCAGCGTACCCTCAAACCGGTGTGATTTAGAACGCTTATTTAGAACGTCCAGTTGCTATTGACACAACAGTCAGCATTTTGAGCTAGCGACAATGTTTTCTCACAAACATTTTGCACAAACAAAGTCCTTACAAAATTATGTCCTGAATGTGAAGTTTTCTTTTTGGATGCAATGTTCAGGCATTCACAGGAGTAGAGACATCATACACAATCATCCAAATCGGGAAATGTGGGCTACATTAGTCCTAGCGCTAACTGACGTAACTCTCGGCTGAACTAACTCTCGGCTGTCAGAAAGCACTATGAATAGCTAATGACTATTTATATTTCATCACGGGGGAGCTGATCATAGATCTAAATATTTGAGTAAAACGCTTTCTAGAAATCGAATGTAATCTGAAGACGGGTAGTTTGTGCACTCCGCCATGTTTTTTTTTTCTTCACGTCAGCCAAAGATGACAAGATGAGTTTGGTCCGTTTGCAGTAGGCGTGTTGAAGGGGGTGTGTCGTGTACGATCATTCACTTTCGGAATTAACCTTCACCTCGTTATATCATCTTTGGTCTGACAGACGTTAATGTGACACCCAGAATGCATTGTATAATGTCTCATTAAAATCAGTACAACCTTCCAAAAAGTATTTTACACACATCATAGGTGTCCATTATGCAATATGCAATAATCGGAATGCATTATCTTTCACCAGTACTTGAAAACGCAAATAAAACTGTAAATAAATTGTTTCATACATATGCTACAGTTGAAACGCCAACACGATATACAGAAAATAAGGCAATTACTTTGATAGGAATGCACACATGTCCAAAGTCTGAATGTGCCAATTCGTGCAAGACTGCGCAAATGTCTGCATACTTGATCTGCGGAAACATTGGTGAAGTGCTTGGGCTCTCCTCGAAGAGAGCAGTTTGTCAAGCTCAATAAAGCCTCAAACATAAATTGTCCGCAATGCTGAAATGGGCTACTTCTATGTGAATTAATGAGGAGGCAGAACACACCTAAATTTAGACTGTTAGAAAATCATTTGAAATTGACAAGTTGAAACGGTCTTGTTTAACTGTTAATTGTTGCGTAATAATCACATTTTGGAACAGTGAGTGCATTCTGACATTGTCTGCATAAAACAACTCACGCTGGCGGCAACCGTTAGAGATATGTGTTACTCACGTATGAAAGGGTTCAAGTTGAGCCTTGTCTTAAAGTGCTGGTGTGTTTAGTTTAGTTTTTTTCACATGTAAACTAAACTGTCTTGGGAATGTGTGTGTAGTTAACTTTCTCACCCCCCCCCCCCCCCCCAGGTGACCTGAGGCACATTACCAAGCTGAAGCCATGGGGTCTGTTGGAGGTGTTGGTGGAGAAGTATGAGTGGTCTAAAGAGGAGGCAGCTACCTTCGCTAGCTTCCTTTTCCCAATGTTGGACCTGGTACCAGAGAAGAGGGCTACGGCTGCAGAGTGCCTCCGACATGCATGGATCACCCCCTAGAGGAGCCACAGCGCTACTACAGCCAACAAGCAGCTCATACAGTACACACATGCATACATACATACAAGAACATATGAACATACACAAACATACATACGTACTCACAAGCATTCACACACACACACATATAGATACACACTAAGAGGAAGCCGTTGCCAGCACCATGCCTGCATTGCCTCCCTAGTGGCTCAACACACGCACAAACCACGCTAGACTGGCTACTGAAGCCCTACTGGTGGCCTTCATAGAAAACACTGGTTCCAGATAAAAAAACACAAGGAAGCCCGATCCATCAGCACTATATCTATTTATGTCTCTCTCTTTTACTTTGTTTCTTTTTGGTACTGACTGGATATGACTTGAGTATGTGATCTCTTTTTCTTTATTTACTCTTGTTTTTCTCTGTGCCAATGATGACACCTCTAACATGTTTAATTCAGAGTTTCTCTTTTGTTTTTGTTCCTTTGTTTAACAGATGTGCATGTTCAGAGTTAAGATCAAACCTCACAGAGCTCCACTGGACAATTGCAAGACCAATCCAATCATATCTACAGAACACTGTACCACTATACTAGCACATCCGAATGGTTGTTATTTTATATACAGTATTGATAGAGGTTAGTTTGAGTCTTTTCCTTCAATAACAAAGCATATTTACAATGTGTGTAGGATTGTGGGGAAGAGTAGCTACCTAGAAAGTAATCAAAAGAATCAAAGGATTCTCCATGAAGTATTCCTGAACTGGAATTGACTGAATGCAATGGAACTTGTTCTGTTTCTCTTCAATGACATCATCCCTGTCCTATCCTTCCTTGTCTCATTCCAAGCAGCTGTTTTGGAATGGCACTTACCACAGTGTGGAGATGGTACCATCATACTCTGTCCCGCGTTTCATTTACTATCTTCTGTTACCTGCATTGATCCACAGACCATGACTAGACCAATGCTACTGAATAACCATGTTTCAAACTAGCCAGCAGATTCTGACCTTACCGTTACGCTTGTTTACACTAAGCAAGCTGCACTGGGGTCGGAACACAATCATGGTTAGATTTAGACACCGCAGAGCCGGCGCACTGTCTAAAACGTTCCCCAATGCAGCGATGGGATGTGCCACTGTACCCCAAATTGTACTTCAATTCAAATGGCCCTTTTCTTCCTCATCCGAGCTAGCAGTAGGCACAGCAGCCATTATGGAATGGCACGTCGCGTTGAACAGAGGCTGATTCGCTGACACTGCCATTCCAAAATGGTGGCGGTCGCTACTGCTCGCTATATCATGAGGATGAAAGGGCATTTTTCTAGTAAAACTAGCAGTATTTCAATCTTCTTGATGTATCAGTTTGGATATAGGTAAACTTTTCAGTACAGTGTTATATCCAAGGATGTATATAAAACCTGGATTGCTGATGCTATGTATTGGCCAATGAGTGGCTTTGAAGCAACCGGTCGACCATATTGGCACTCCCTAGAAGAGGCAGTCCTTCATAGGACTTAATGGAATTCCACAGTATTTCAATTAAATTAAAGGACAAAATGAACTGTATTTAAATATTTTTGTAGTGGGGACAGTAACAATTTAAAAGTATGCATTAAGGTGTCTAACAGAATAATCTTGGCAAAAACAGACGTCAATGTAGACATTTAATAAATGCATTTGTTTAGCTTCCCAAACATTTTTTTTTTACAATGGTGGAGTGCCAAGATGACGGCGCGGTGGCTTCAAAACAGTGACCCTGTAAGTCATCTAGTGTGTGTGTGTGTGTGTGTGTATATAAATCATTGGGCACATCCCATCCCTGCATTGAGAAGTTTTCCAGCCCATATCTCGCTGCGGCTCTGTGGTGTCTTAATCTAACCATGATTGTGTTCTGACCCCAGTGTAGCTCAGTGTTAACAAGCGTAACATAGGGTCAGAATCTGCTGGCTAGTTTCATACCTCTCCTGTGGTGTTTAAGGTTCTAGATAAGGTTTGCCTCTGAGAAAATAATGCTTTTTTTTTTTTTTTTGCTAGATGGTGTGATACAAGAGCGTGAGAATTTTCCCGTTTCAGAAAAATTATCAGAATCAGAATTCTGTATTCGAATCCAGGACAGATTTACCCCCCAAAAAAAGACTCCTTATTCTTTATATAGTTGGAACAGGGTGCCATTTTAGGCACAACCCATATCTGAACCCCTATCTTGTACATATCTGTACCAAAGAGTTGGCCTTGTCTCTCTGAACTTGTGTTTGGAGCTTCTGTTTGAACTGTGTATATTATGAAGGAGCGGAAGCTCTGCCTGTGTCCCAAATGGCACCCTATTACGTATTTTGTGCCCTATTTATGACTAGAGCCCATTTAGGCTCTGGTCAAAAGTAATGCACTATATAGGGAATAGGGTTCCTTTTGGAATACACACTCTGCTAAGGTGCAAATGTTTGAATGAGTCGTTATGAGGTCGATTGATGCCTTGAGATGCATTTGCTAGTTTTTTTTGCTGCATTTTTAAAGCTTATTTTCATACTGACGTTGCCACCCTTGCAGAGTAGGACTGTTTTAAATGCATCAAAGATAGAGAAATATATAATCGTGGATTGTAATAAAGAATGATGACGCTGTTATAATGCTTTGAAGGGTGCCCTCCCCCCGATCCCATGGGTTATTCTTTTTCTACAAGCCCCTCTCCTCCCGCCCTCGTTCTCAATGCGCTCTTTCCCTGACCTCTCCTTGCCTTTCTTCCTCATCTGCCTCCCCCTCTCCTGACCTCCCTCTCTGCATTTGATTGTTCACTGCTAAACTAAGCATTTTCTGTAGTTGAATAAACATTTAGATTTTGAAAATGGCTGACTTGTACTTGTTAGGAGGCAGTGCAGTATATTCTATATTCAAGTAAAGCAAGGTCAGGGTATATTAATATGGAACATTTTATTATCACTTATCAGCGTTCTACCAGGTACATGTATTATTGTAAAGTGATGCACTAAAGTGGAGTTGATATTGCCTTTTAACTAGCTGGGCTTTATTTCCACAACACCACCACCTCACAGGTCTGTCTTTCGTGTTGTATGTAGTACGTCTGTCTTCTGTGGTTGATAATGAGCTCAGGCTTCCTCTGAAACAGAGAGAGAAAGAGGTAAGACTCTTGTACTATGGGAGCATTCTTTTCCGACAGATGGCGTCACTCCTACTTATCCAAAGTAAATGCATGCTCTTCAATTGATCGCTGCCCGCACCTGCCCTACCATCTAGCATCACTACTCTGGACGGTTATGACTAAGAATATGTGGACAACTACAAATACCTAGGTGTCTGGTTAGACTGTAAACTCTCCTTCCAGACTCACATTAAGCATCTCCATTCCAAAATGAAATCTAGAATTGGCTTCCTATTTCGCAACAAAGGCTCATTCACTCATGCCGCCAAACATACCCTCATAAAATTGACTATCCTACCGATCCTTGACTTCGGCAATGTAATTTACAAAATAGCCTCCAACATTCTACTCAGCAAATTGGATGTAGTCTATCACAGTACCATATACTACTCACCACTGCAACCTGTATGCTCTCATTGGCTGGCCCTTGTTTCATTTGTTGCCAAACCCACTGGCTCCAGTGGTAAAGCCCTGTCTTATCTCAGCTCACAGTTCACCATAGCAACACCCACCCGTAGCACATGCTCCAGCAAGTATATTTCACTGGTCATCCCCAAAGCCAACACCTCCTTTGGCCGCCTTTCCTTCCAGTTCTCTGAGTTTGATGACTGGAACTAATTGCAAAATCACTGAAGCCTTATCTCCCTCACTAACTTTAAGCATCAGCTGTCAGAGCAGCTTACCGATCATTGCACCTGTACACAGCCCATCTGTAAATAGCCCAACCAACAACCTCACCCCCACATTGTTATTTTTTGCTCCTTTATACCCCAGTAGCTCTACTTGCACATTCATCTTCTACACATCACTCCAGTGTTTAATAGCTCAATTGTAATTATTTCGCCACTATGGCCTATTTATTGCCTTACCTCCCTAATCTTACTACATTTGCACACACTGTACATAGATGTTTCTATTGTGTTATTGACTGTATGTTTGTCGCACTGCTTTGCTTTATCTTGGCCAGGTCACAGTTGTAAATGAGAACTTGTTCTCAACTGGCCTACCTGGTTAAATAAAGGTCAAATAAAAATCCCTCAACTGGCCTACCTGGTTAAATAAAGGTCAAATAAAAATCCCTCAACTGACAGAAGGTGCATGCGGAATCTTCACACTATCTAATGTAATCTTCACACTATCAATGCCTTTTCCTCATTTGGGCAAAAGTCTGTCCTCCGCCCTCTCTCCTCCATGACCCGGAAACCGATAAGTGGTTGAGGAGTGTGTTGAGTCATTAGTAGGTAAATGGAAGATGGTCCTACACTCCAGCCTCCTTTTGGCAAGGAAGCACTAGTGATTCCTATCTGAGTCCTTCGTGGAAGAGTTTTGAAATCTGCCATACCCCCACTGAATCAGCTATTGTTTTCTTGAAGGACAAAAGCATGAAAACATTTAAATGATATGCTACCTATCCTTATCTATAAAATGTAGTGCTGAGCGATTAACCAACGTTAGGTTTTTAAACGGCTAATTGAGGACTTTGGATTATTCATTTAAATTGGGTTTATTCTGGGAGCACATTGCAGTTATTCTTTTACACCTGGTAAATTAGGTTACTATGGGGCAGAAATGGAGAGAGAGAGAAGAGACTGAAGAATGCAGGATCGAGAGGTATAGAGGGCAGTTGCTTCGCAAGGTAATGTACACTATAGAGTGCATTCAGACAACTTGACCTTTTCCACATTTATTTTCACATTACAATTTGTAAGTCGCTCTGGATAAGAGCGTCTGCTAAATGACTTAAATGTAAATGTACATTACAGCCTTTTTCAACAATGGATTAAGTTTTTTTTTTTCTCCCCTCAATCTACACACAATACCCTGTAATGATCTTGGGAGAAGGGCCTTGTTCAGGAAGGTGACCAAGAACCCAATGGTCACTGACAGCTCCAGAGTAACTATCTGAAAATGGGAGAACCTTCCAGAAGGACAACCATCTCTGCAGCACTCCACAAATAAGGCCTTTTATGGTAGAGTTGCCAGACGGAAGCCACTCCTCAGTAAAAGGCACATGACAGCCCGCTTGGAGTTTGCCAAATGGCACCTACATGACTGTCCATGATGAAACGAAGATTGAACTCTTTGGCCTGAATGCCAAGCGTCACATCTGGAAGAAACCTGGCACCATCCCTACGGTGAAGCATGGTGGTGGCAGCATGGTGTGGGGATAGCTGTGCAGAGACTCTACCCATCCAACCTGACAGCTTGAGAGGATCTGCAGAGAAGAATGGGAGAAACTCCCCAAATACAGTTATGCCAAGCTTGTAGCTTGGCATACCCAAGAAGACTCTAGGCTGAAATCGCTGCCGATGGTGCTTCAACAGCGTACTGAGGAAAGGGTATGAATACTTATGTAAATGTGATATTTATTGTTTTTAATTTTTTTTATAAATTTGCAAACATTTCTAAAGACCAGTTTTTGCTCTGTCATTATAGGGTATTGTGTGTAGATTGAGGGGGGGGGGAACGATTTATCAATTTTAGAATAACGCTGTAACGTAAAATGTGGAAAAAGTCAAGGGGTCTGAATACTTTGAATGGACTGTATATACAAACATTTGTGGACTCCCTTTCAAATTAGTGGATTCGGACATTTCAGCCACACCCATTGCTGACAGGCGTATACAGACATGCAATCTCCATAGACAAACATTGGCAGTAGAATGGCCTTACTGAAGAGCTCAGTGACTTTCAACGTGGCACTATCCTAGGATGCCACCTTTACAAAAAGTCAGTTTGTAAAATGTCTGTCCTGCTGGAGCTGCCCCGGTCAACTGTAAGTGCTGTTATTGTGAAGTAGAAACGTCTAGGAGCAACAACGGCTCAGCCGTGAAGTGGTAGGCCACACAAGCTGACAGAATGGGAACTGTTTGTCTTCGGTTGTGACACTCACTAACTAGTTCCAAACTGCCTCTGGAAGCAACTGTCAGCACAGGAACTGTTTGTTGGGAGCGTTATAAAATGAGATTCTGTGCTTCCAACTAAGGCAAAATTCTGGGGAAGGCCCTTTACTTTTTCAGCATGACAATGCCCCGTGCACAAAACGAGATCAATCTCGACAAACCATTTCTTTATGGGTGTGGAAGAACTTGACTGGCCTGCACAGAGCCCCGACCTCAACCCCATCAAACACCTTTGGGATGATTGGGGATGCCGACTGCGAGCCAGGCCTAATCGCCCAAAATCAGTGCCCGACCTCACTAATGCTCGAGGCTGAATGGAAGCAAGTTCCCGCAGCAATGTTTCAACATCTAGTTGAAAGCCTTCCCAGAAGAGTGGAAGCTGTTATAGTAGCAAAGGGGGGGACCAACTACATATTAATGCCCATGATTTCGGAATTATGTGTTTGACGAGCAGGTATCCACATACTTTTGGTCATGAAGTGTATCTCTACCAGTATTACTTATTTACTTTGAAGAACTACTGAAATAGTTATTTAGGCAGCAGCTCTAGAGATGTGAGGATGACATGGAATGAAATGATAGTAATCAAACAAAATGTAATATGCACAACTGAAATATTTTACTGGTTGCTAAAATTCAAATATTTCAGTTTGCTACAAAACCAGCAAGTATAGTGTAGAGAATCCCTGTACCATCTAAACCGCTGTAAAATATATTTTCCAACACCAAAAATATTGTATTTTCAGCTGTTTGAAGTTGGTGTACAAAACCGAAAGTAAAATACGCAAAAATGTAACTTAAGAACGGGAATTCTAGGAATAGTGCACATAGAACAGATCTACCACTTTTTAGACTTGCTTTCAATGAGAATGACAGATCTATAACTCATGTTTCTTTATGAATTTGGTTAGCCAAAAAAGTTACATACTGCAGGTTTAATGTTTAAGAAAAGAATCAAAAACCGTGGTGATATTTTTTTTTAATAATCAAACCACAATAACATCAAACATATTGCTCAGTACCAGGCACATGCACAGAGAGGGCTCTACCTGTGCAGATCACATGCCCCTTTACCCTTCCAGTCTCCTTTTCGGTGGTGGCAATTTCCCCCCTAAAAACATATTTTTATAAATGTTTTGTAGTTCTGAACCCACTGCCCCGCAAGTCATTAAATCCTCCTCTTTGCTTCAGAACCATAAAGTGCCAAGTCTTGATTGTTAATCAATGACCAGTCAATGGCGTACAAAGGTGGCCACCCATATCCAGATTAGTGACCAGAAAGAACTTTAATTTCATCCAGTTTTGCCTGGCAAAACAAAGTAGGCCTACATTTATCATCCATATTAAATACAGTTAAGCAATCTACTACCGACTCATCTTTGCCCGAACCATAATAGGCTACCTGGCGATTTGATTGATCATTTTCATATTTCAAATTGGCCTAGTTTCGGCAGCTACTAGCTATGTCTTAAGCAGCTGTAACATCGCACTGCCTTCAATATTATGGGATGAAGATGTAACATTCTGGCCAATTTATTACGATATTTGTGAGGAAGAACAGGGCTACCCGGCTGGCATGAGCACACTGCAGGCAGGCTGACCTCCAAAGTGATGGTACACTGCAGACAGAGCATGGTTTCCATCCGATCTGGCAACTGCCTCTACAAGTAGGCCGTATTATTTTGCTTTATCTGGACTACAGTGAAGTGACATGATACAGTTTATTAGGTACACCCATCTAGTACCATTGCCTCCAGAACAGCCTGGATTATTTTGGACATTCTACAAGTTCTCGGAAACGTTCCACAAGGATGTTGAATCCTGGCTGAGGAAGGTCACCAAAAATCCTGAAATGTCCATCCCTAACCATAACATTTTCCGACAAGGTATTACTGCCAAAGTAGGCGGAGTTGCAATCTACTGCAGCCTGCAGAGTTCTGTCATACTATCCAGGTCCGTGCCCAAACAATTTGAGCTTCTACTTCTAAAAACCTACCTTTCCAGAAACAAGTCTCTCACCGTTGCCGCTTGTTATAGCCCACCCTCTTGCCCCCAGCTGTGCCCTGGACACCATATGTGAATTGATCGCCCCCCATCTATCTTCAGAGTTCTGTAAAGTGACCTAAACGGGGACATGCTTAACACCCCGGCCGTCCTATAATCTAAGCTAGATGCCCTCAATCTTTTAAAAAATTATCAAGGAACCTAACAGGCACAACCCTAAATCCGTAACCATGGGCAGCCTCATAGATATCATCCTGACCAACTTGCCCTCTAAATACACCTCTGCTGTCTTCAATCAGGATCTCAGCGATCACTGCCTCATTGTCTGCGTGCGTAATGGGTCCACGGTAAAACGACCACCCCTCATCACTGTCAAACACTCCCTAAATAACTTCAGCAAGCAGGCCTTTCTAATCGACCTGGCCTGGGTATCCTGGAAGGATGTTGACCTCATCCCGTCAGTAGAGGATGCCTGGTTGCTCGACAAAAGTGCTTTCCTCTCAATCTTAAATAAGCATGCCCCATTCAAAAAATGTACAACTAAGAACAGATATAGCCCTTTGTTCACCCCAGACTTGACTGCCCTTGACCAGCACAAAAACATCCTGTGGCATTCTGCATTCGCATTGAATATGACATGCAACTTTTCAGGGAAGTCAGGAACCAATATACTCAGTAAGTTTGAAAAAGCTAGCCTTAGCTTTCCTAACAGAAATTTGCTTCCTGTAGCACTAATTCCAAAACTTTTTGGGACACTGTAAAGTCCATGGAAAATAAGAGCACCTCCTCCCAGCTGAGGATAGGAAACGCTGTCACCACCGATAAATCTACGATAATCGATCATTTCAATAAGCATTTTTCCACTGCTGGCCATGCTTTCCACCTGGCTACCCGTACCCCGGCCAACATCTCAGCACCCTCTGCAGCAACTTGCTGTTAGCTTGTACGATTCTTTCCAGTCTCATTCGTCCTCTCCCATCAACAAGCTGTTTTCACCCACAGGACTGCTGCCGACTGTGTGTTTTTTTGTTTGTCGCACCAAGACACTGTCTTGCGTGAAAATCTGTGAGGGCGGCCATCTCTGAGATACTGGATCCGGCACGCCTGGCACCAACGATCATACAACGCTCAATGTTATTTTGCCCATTCAATCGAACAGTAATTGAATGCCTTGATGCCCGTTTCCCTGCTTTATATAGCAATTCACAGCTTCGTGACTCACTGGCTGTAGGAGCAATCCATTTTCGTGAACCAGGTGGTATACCTAATAAACTGTCCGGTGAGTGTATATCCCTAGTTTGTACTGGCTTCTAACATGAATGACTTTCAACTCCAAATGCAGGTGTAAAACAGTATTTCTGTAACCGATGTTGCGCTTTGAAAATTGCGTCGCTGTTTATCAGGGTTGGGTAGGTTACTTTCTAAATGTAAGTAGTTAGTTACTATGCAAAATGTGTAGAATTCCCAAATCAACTTTTATTGGTCACATACGTGTTTAGCAGATATTGCAGGTGTAGCAAAATACTTGTGTTTCTATTTCTGACAAGTGCAGTAATATCTAACAATTTCACAACATGTACCCAATACACACATCTAAGTAAAGGAATGGGATTAAGAATATATAAATATATGGATGAGCAATGTCACAGCAGCATGGACTAAGATACAGTAGAATATAATACAGTATACACATATGAGATGAGTAATGCAAGATATGTAAACATTTTTAGTGACTAGTGTGCCATTTATTAAAGTAGCCAGTGATTTGAAGTCTGTATGTAGGCAGCAGTCGCTCTGTGCTAGTTATGGCTGTTTAGCAGTCTGATGGCCTTGAGATAGAAGCTGTTTTTCCGTCTCTCTGTCCCAGCTATGATGCACCTGTACTGACCTCGCCTTCTGGATGGTAAGTTGGATGAACAGGCAATGGCTTGGGTGGTTGTTGTCCTTGATGATCTTTTTGGCCTTCGGGTGACATCGGGTGCTGTAGGTATCCTGGAGGGTAGGTAGTTTGCCCCCGGTGATGCGTTGTGCAGACCTCGCTACCCTCTGGAGAGCCCTGGGCGGTGCAGTTGCCATACCAGGTGGTGATACAGCCCGACAGGATGCTCTCAATTGTGCATCTGTAATAGTTTGTGAAGGTTTTAGGTGTCAAGCCAAATTTCTTCAGCCTCCTGAGGTTGAAGAGGCGCTGTTGCACTTTCTTCACCACAGTGACTGTGTAGGTAGATAGACCATTTCAGTTTGTCAGTGATGTGTACGTCGAGGAACTTGACACTTTCCACCTTCTCCACTGCGGTCCCGTGGAGTGGGGGGTGCACCCTCTGCTGTTTCCTGAAGTCCACGATCCTGTTTTGTTGACGTGAGTGAGAGGTTATTTTCCTGGCACCACACTCCCAGTGCTACGGGGCAATAGTAATTTCGTTCAGTTACCTTTGCTTTCTTGGGTACAGGAACATGTGGGGACAGCTGACTGGGATAGGGAGATATTGAATATGCCAGCTGGTCCTGCGCATGTTCTGAGGACACGTCGTGGCTGGTTTTCCTTTTGTAGTCCAGACACACACATTTCCTAGGTGGCACACTGAATTGTGCGATTCTACCTGTAACCAACAGGGTTGTGAACAGTTTGAAGTTGCATGCTTTGCAACCTTTTGCCTCCTAGGAAATGTGTGTGACCGGTCCTTCTCAAATAGACCATAGACATAATTTACACACACACAGGGAAGTCAGCTCCGACAGATCCAGCTCAGAGCCATCAGCAGCATCTTTTAATTTAGAATGGAAAATGAATGTTTATTCAGCTAATTTTAGTGCATCGAATCGTAATCCAACCGAATCGTTTCCAAATTTTGCGAGGATTACTGCATCGCCAAAGAGGGAGGTAAAAATAAGCTCACTAAACTTCCAATCGGTCAAAACCATTTGATTTTAAGATGGGTGAAATCCAAGGGTGTGCTAGATATTCATTGGCTATGTCATAGCTCATTTGTAAATTATAAATATTTATACATTTCTAATGCAAACAGTTAATCTTCAAAAATGATAAGTTAATTAGAGGGTGAGAACTAAAGTGTACGCTACCTCAAACTACACTACCTTCCCCTTAATCTGATAGTGGTAGTGGGGTGGTAGATGCCTAGTCTCCCTTATGACTCAGATCAGGTGCCTACATAGTAGACATACATCATTTGCACACACACCTTAAAGTACATAATTTACGCACACACACCCTACATTACATCATTTACACACACACACACCTTACAGTACATTATTTATACACACACACAGTCAGCTCAGACAGATCCAGCTCATGATATCCATCAGCACCAGATTTTAATTTAGAATGGAAAATAAATGTGTTTAAACAAATATTAGTGCATCGAACCGAATCGCACCAACTCTTTTCAAACTAAAACGTATCACCCTGTATCGTATCGGAGCCCAAGTATCCAGATACGTATTGAATCGTCTTGAAAGGCAAAAGAATGCACATCCCTAGGAGTAGTACATGTGGTTATTACACACTAGTTAGGTGTATACAGTTGTTAATACATACTGGTATAAGGGGTTATTTAAGTCACACTGAGACCAATGTCTTGTTCACAGATGAGCCCAATATTCACATCAATACACAAAAACAAAACACAAAGGTCCTCAATCAGCCATTTGAATTTCCTTAGTGGCACCAATTCATCCAATTTTTTTAGACAGCTTTGGAGATCATTCCACAAGTACGGTGCAAATAAACTAAAAGGAGATATTCCCAACTCAGTAGAGATGGAAGGGATGTCCAGAGTTAGCCATCCCTTAGACCAGGTCTGTTATCTCGGAAGTCTAAGTTAACAACGAAGTAATGTACGGCTGAAGTTTATGCAGGAGGTGCAATGCATAAATCTACGAGCCTTTAAAGAGGGCCAGCCTACTTTCTGATACAGAATGCAGTGATGCGTACTGAACCTGTCGCCCATAATAAAGTGTAGTGCGCTATGATAAACAGCGCCCAATGGCTTCAGCACACTGACTGCTTCACTCATATCGACAATATCGCCATAGTCTTTAACTGGTATGGATGTCGACTGAATATTTCGTTTTTGCCGATTTTTAATGAAAGGTATTACCTATTCCTATAAAAGATACCCAGATATTTTGAAGTAGAGTATTACAAAATGGTGACATTTTAATGTACTTATTATATTGAGCTGAAGAAAGGACGTGACTAAGAGTTTCATAATATTCCTTAGAGACTGAGGAGGAAAGTTGTGGTAAAGTGGGTTTGGATGTTTGAAACTTCCTAATGAGATCTTAAAGGGCAGCGATGAACCTTAACAGTAATTGCTGTATTACATTGTGGCTGAACACTGTTGGTTACACTAGTCTTCCTCTGCGTTTCTAAACGGCACATGCAAGACCTGTAAAGTGGTGTCACAGCACCACTTATTGAAGATCTACACAAGTTCTCTGCTCTCCCAATGAATTCCTCTCACTAACTGCCCATAGTGTTTCGAGAGGTTGCTTTGCCTAAATGTATTTTTAATAATGGTGCGTTTGAAGTCGTCTCGCTTTCTCATTAGGCCGTCTGTGATATGATATAAACTCTCTGGGTGATCTGATTCCGGCACTAATGACTTGGATGAGGACAAGGACAACAGTCAGAGACTGTTTGAGGAACATTCTTTGGAGGAATGCCTTGTTTCGGAGGAAGAGTCTGCTCACACACATCAACATCAGTGCTAGAAATGATGTTATAGACTTCATCTTTTCCCTCTCTCTTTTGTCTCTCTCTCCACCACTGTTTTGATTTCCAGTTTTTTTTAATAGAATGTCTGGAAATGGAAGAGTTGAGGTAACATTTAATAATTCTATAATTCAACTTTTCCATGTACCTCCATCCCACTCCCCTACCTCTCACCCGTTTCCTCTTCTTCCCCGTCATCCCTCCATACCTTTGTCTTTTTCTTTCCCGTCCACCTGAAAGTTGTCAGGCAGTAGCTGGTCCTGTCTGTTCCCCAGGGAGAAAGCTAGGAAGGAGAGGATGAGGGAGTCCATGATGCTGATGATAGCCAGGATGTAGGCCCAGCGCACCGTGCAGTTACCCAGGGTGTACTTATCTGTTCTCTGTCCACACATCCTCTTCACCTCCTCACTGTCCCAGCCATCAGGGTAGATCATACAGCCTATCACCATGCAAGTGGCTAGGAAGGGGGTGGGACAGAGAGAAAGTGATGGACCAGTTAAAAAGCTAATTGTAGTACAGGTGACTCTGGAGGGGGCGGGAGCAAGACAGATGGACGGACCAACAATTAGTTAGGTAGATGAACAGACAGACAGATGGACAAGACCAAGGCCCACACAGCAATGAAAGCTACGGCAGTAGTTGCTTGGCAACTCCAGTCTGATGAGTTAGATAGACTTCATCCATAATTCACCCCTAAGCTCAGCCATCTCACCTCGGCACGCTACGCTACGTGTGATATCACATTACCTGTCCTGAAACATTCACTTTCTAACCTGGCACATACAAACTCACTTTCTATTCTTTGAGCATATACTCTCGCTTTTAAATTCAGACTCAGCTTCCTGAGTAACATTTGACAACAGTTTGCTCTCTTAAAACTCGCTCATGGTCCTGGAGAGTTTATGGGTATATTTTGTTCTAGCCCAGCATTAACTTATTTAATTAGTTGAATCAATGTGCCAGTGTTGGGCCAGAACAAAAGCCTGCACCACATAGCTTTCCAGGACCAAAGTTGGTGACCACTCTGGATTTCCTCTTCCCTCTAGGTAGCTGTCCTTGGGGCTGAAATACTCAGTTGAACTAATTTTGTTCATTTCCCGTTGAGGTGTTCACTCAGGGATGTTGCAGCCTGCATTTCAGAAGTAGATTAAAGGCCGTTTTCACCACAAGCACAAATAGACTGACTGCGTTGTCATGGGGAAAAGCCTCAGTGTTCCATTACACACAGGCACAGGTGGGGGATTGGTGGAGGAGGAAGAAGAAAAGGAAGAGGACTGCTACTTTAAGTGGAACAATACCACTAATCAGACTCAATACTTAGCCTACAAACAAGTAAACAGCACTGAACACACACTATCCTAATCATACACAGTAACAAATTGCTGGAAATTTACAGCAACTTTTTTCAATCTACTGTATTTCTATATTCCAGTACTGTAAAGAGCAACACATGAAGGGGGATCAATAGCATTCTTCTACACTGCTGTAAAATTACAGCAATTGCTGTATTTTTACAATACAATATTACAGTAAAGTACTGTGTAAGCTGGTTTGCGGTATACTGTGAATAATGGTGTGTTGTGGGAAAATGTTGTGGATGGCAAAATTATCTCTGACTCATTAACATTGAGGCATGCCATTGTGAGAGGCTATATTTGTTGCAACCATTAATAAAAATGCTGTACCCCACAGAATACAGTACCATACCGTATTTGATTTTTCTAAAAACATTTTCCCATAAAATTTACACCAATCCCATGTAATTACAGTAAAATATTACAATTACAGTAGCAAGTGTCTGCTAAATTACCAAAATGTAAAAATGCAAAGCACACTGCTGGGTATTATAATGATCTCCGCCCTCAAACGTCTTCAATCGTAGGCTAGTGAAATACAGAATAGGTATTGAAATACCTCGATCAAATACACTGCCCATCATTGGCACTAGATGCCTGCACTGTAAATAAAACTGTTTATTAACCCCTGTGCTTCCAGTAATGCCCTATACATTCTAGAAATACAGCATGTTGCTATAGTCAGGTGTTCCAGTAATATGCTGAACATTTGTGTTTCAGCAAAGGTCCTATAAATCTACAGTAATTTACTGGCTTTTGTGCTGCCAGGAATTTATTGTAAATGTACAGTAACCTACTGACTACTGTGCTGCCAGTAATTTACTTTACAAATTAAAGGAAATGTTTCAGTGTATAGCTTCTTCTTCTACTCACAGGAGGCCAGCTGCATCCATGCACATATCTTGTAGACGCTGCCGGCATTACAGAAGAAGAAGAGGCTGAAGCAAACAATGCTGCCCACCACCAGCAGCATGGATATGCCAACGAAGAACATGGCTGTCTTGAAGGCACCGGATGGGATGGAGCCGAAGTCCAGCGCGCTCCCTTTGCAGATGAGCTCGCCGGTGAGCGCGTTCCCGATACAGTAGTGGAACAGGCCAAAGTAGCCCGCCTGCGGGGTGTTGACGCTGTCACCGATCCAGTAGGGCTGGATAAGAGGGACATCAAGAACAAGAAATATGCACACAAGGGTTTTGGTTACTTACAGCATCATCATGTGTACAAATTAACAAAAAACACCAGAGGATGACACAGGAAAATGTTAAAAACACTTATGGTGGCCTCCCAAGTTGTGCAGCGGTCTAAGGCACTGCATCGCAGTGCTAGAGGCATCACTAAAGATCCGGGTTTGAGGCCGGGCTCATTTGAGACCAATGAGGCGGTGCACAATTGGACCAGCGTCGTCCGGGTTAGGGGAGAGTTTGGCTGGGATGTTCTTGTCCCATTGCACTCTAGAGACTCCTGTGGCGGACCGACCGCATGCACGCTGACAAGGTTGCCAGTTGGACGATGTTTCCTCCGACACATTGGTGCTGCTGGTTTCTTGGTTTAGCAAGCAGTGTGTCAAGAAGCAGTGCGGCTTGTCAGTGTCGTGTTTCGGAGGCCGCATGGCTCACACCCGAGTCCGTACGGGAGTTGCAGCGATGGGACAAGACTGTAACTACCAATTTGGATATCACGAAAACCTAACCTTAACTCTTATTCAAACCTACCTCTAATCTTAGCAAGCAGTTGTTTAACAGATTTTGTTGATAGCAGACACATACAGATGGTTATATCCAAATAAAGTGGGGCCACACTTATTTCCAATGTGGTCCTCAGGATATGACACAGCAATGTTAATCTAGAAATAGTTTCCGAGAAGAAATAACTGTCTACTGACCTGTATGAACACCACCATCACCAAGATGGCGAAACAGATGGTAAAGATGGTCCACAAGACACCCACGGCGCGTGCGTTACGCACGTAGTTGGTGTGGTAGATCTTAGCCGCTTCCTGCGCAGGGAGCATGGCGACGGTTGAAGAAACTATTTCTAGATGATTACTTTTCTTGATGGTTTCCAAGTCGAGAGAGGGGGAAAAAAACGTTTAGTTCCTTCTTTCTACACTCACTTACTTAGACGTCCGTAGGTATAGAGGTATGTATCCACTCTGCCTCGTCTGTCCTGATGAACACTGCTGCTCGGAAATTCAAAACCATGGACAGCTCCCGGTGCTGAAGGCTTCACTTACTGACATACAGTATCTCTCACACACTGAATGTAACAACCAACACGGACCCCACACGGAACAGACCGATGAGTGGACAGTTGTGCAGGGCACCCAGTCAGAATACCACCTGTTGAAGCAGTTGGTTCATGAATGAGGCATGCAGTGCAGGGTAGGCCTAGTGGGAGATTCCCTGGGTTTCTTAGGATTCCAATGAATGATTAATTGATGGTGAGAAACAGATCCTTGGAAGAACGAGGAAAGTTCTAGGCAATTTTAATTCATTGATGGACGGATAAACGGGCTCTTACGTGGATAGTGAGAGTAATTTGGTGAGGAAGACACTGAGCCTTTTGTTGTCTACAGAGGAAAGCCAACGTAGGCTATAGGCTACACAGCCCTACTCAGGCATCTGAAAACAGTGGTGTCGCAGCAGAGTTTTCAACACTTTGTCAGTGTGTTTTATAGCCTCTATGAAGGCCTACCCACTGGGCACAAAATGGTCAATGTATTGTGATGTGGAAAATACATTTGATTTTCAAAAATGTCAACCACAGAATTGTCACCATGATAACCAAATTTCAACATAGACAAACTACAATAAAATATTTTGAACATTTAAAACAAGTCAGATCTCCAACGTTATATCCACTATCAACATTTGAAGGACAGATATCTTCTGCTTAGTTCCATCTGTGCCACTGACTTAGTCTGGCTTTACTTAATGACATCGGAGGAGATCCTAACCAATCTCCTAACCAATTGTGCTATTTTGTGTTTTTTTTTCGCCCTCATTTGTAAATTATTTTGTATGTCGTGTTTCTGCCATCATCTGTTATGACCGAAAAGAGCTTCTAGATATCAGACAGCGATTTACTCACCTCGTACTGGACAAAGATTTTTTATTTAACGAGTCGGACGTTAAGGATTTACACATTTAACATGGTGAGGGGGAAAAACAACTCTTGACCACCTTTACTCTGCGTTGAAAGCTGCCGCTTTCAAGGAGTGAGACTCTAAAGCGGAAGCTTATAAGAAATCCCGCTATACCCTCAGACGAACCATCAAACAAGCAAAGCATCAATACAGGACTAAGATCGAATTGTACTACACCGGCTTCGACGCTCGTCGGATGTGGCAGGGCTTGCAAACTATTACAGACTACAAAGGGAAGCACAGCCGCGAGCTGCCCAGTGACACGAGCCTAACAGATGAGCTAAATTACTTCTATGCTCACTTTGAGGCAAGCAACTTTGAAGCATGCATGAGAGCATCAGCTGTTCTGGACGACTGTGTGATCATGCTCTCCGTAGCCGATGTAAGAACTTTAAACAGGTCAATATTCAAAGCCGCAGGTGTGCGTGTTCAAGATATCTGCGACGACATACAGTATACACGCTATGTGGAAATCTTCACAATTTCTGTAATAATCTGCGCAGAATCTCGAACACAAACCTGGAGGAGGGGGTAGGAAAGCGATATCTATTGACAATGTAAGATATTGAAATATGTCTTATGTACCATGGAAAAACACATTGTATGAAATGAATGAAACAAACCATATAACCTATAGCATTCGTACCATGTTCCAGCATTCATGACCTCGGTCACTCAAGATGACCTCGGGAGAACCGTGGGTGCTGAAGATAGTCCACTATCGCCTTGGAGGTGGCCTCGCTAGTCTCGTCCTCGATGGATGTCATACAAAACTAAAATCTATTTTTGGTTCCAAGCACCCTTTTTAATGGGTTACAGAAGGGTTAAGAGTTAAGAGTTAAGCACATATTCTTTGTTTGCTGATCTTAATGGGTATTGCCTTCTTGGTGTTCTTGGGGACCTTCAATGCTGCAGACATTTCTTGGTACCCTTCCCCTGGTCTGTGCCTTGACACAATCCTGCCTCCGCTCTATGGGCAATTCCTTCGACCTTATGGCTTGGTGTTTTTCTCTGCACTGTCAACATGCACTGTCAACTGTGGGACCTTATATAGACAGGTGTGTGCCTTTCCAAATCGTGTCCAATCACTTGAATTTACCACAGGTGGACTCCAAGTTGAAGAAACAGCTCAAGGATGACGAACGGAAACAGGATGCACCTGACCTCAACCTGTTTTCGCTTTGCTATTATGGGGTAATGTGTGTAGATTAGTGAGGAAAATATTTTAATCGATTTTAGAATAAGACTAACGTATCAAAATGTAGAAAAAGTGAAGGGGTCTGAATACTTTCTAAATGTATTGTACAATAAACAAAATATTGGACATTGTATTCCCACTTGAATTTGTGTGCTTTTAAATGGTTGAAAGAGCAGTGATAGACAACTAAACCAAAAATCTGACATTGTTTTTCCATTTTAATTTGGTCATGCATTTAGATTCCAATGTGTTATCACTATGCATTCAACCAACGTTTGTCTGTCTTTTTGAGTGGGTGGATTTATGTTGTAAACTCATTGATCAATATCAGCCAAATATTACCCAATTATCGACATTGAAATTACATGGTGTACCAAATGGGTATCCTGCATGGTCAGCATAAGTTTTGTTATTTTGATTTCTGAGTCAAAACTGTATTTTTCCTTTTTCGTTTTCTGAATTTGAATAACGAAAATCGCAAATCTACTTGTTTACTCATTGTGTCAAAATTGGACATGGAATAAAGCAAAAATAAATAATGGTCTGTGTACGTTTGGGCCAAAAAAACCTTTTCACGTGTGAGTTCCAAATAATTCTAATGGTCACCCCACTTGAATTTTAGTGTGATATCAGAATACACACACTGTTCCAAAATGTGATTGTTATGCAACAAGACAGTTAACCCGTGCTGCCCTCAAACCAAGGCTTGTCCATTAAAAATGATTTTATACCAAGTTTTATTTTCTAACAACAGTTTGTATTGAGGTGTGTTCCGCCTCCTCATTAATTCACATAAGAAGTTGCATAGCCTTTACTGAGCCGGACAAACATCTCTCTTCAACGAGAGCCCAAGCACTTCCTCAGTGTTTCCTCAGATCCAGTATGAAGACATTGCGCATCTCTAATCAGAACAGGCCTTGCACAATCCCCCCCCCCCCCGACACATTTTATGGATGGCACCCGCATTGCTTTCATTGTTGTTTTCCTTACAAATTGGACTTTGGATATGTGTGCATTCCTATCAAAGTAAGTGGCTTATTTTATGTATATTGTGTTGTTTTTTCTACTGTAGCACACCGTGTGTATTTATGGATCATAATGTATTAACTGTTTTATTCACATGTTTTCAAGTACTGGTGACAAATCATGCATTCCGATCCTCGCATAGAATGTAATGGACACATATGATGTATGTAAAATACTCTTTTGAAGGTTGTACTGATTTATGATGACCTAATGCTAAGCTATTTGCCGGCTATGTGTTGTGCCCTGTTTGTTTTTTGTTTTTGTTTTTTAATTTAACCTTTATTTAACTAGGCAAGTCAGTTAATTAATTAATAATATCTTCTTATGGCTAGGGGTTCCGCTAGCGGCACCCCTCGACAACATTCCACAGAAAAGGCAGTGCGCGAAATTCAAAAATATATATATATTTTTAAATATGTAGCTTTCATACATTAACAAGTGCAATACACCAAATGAAAGATAAACTTCTTGTTAATCTACCGATCGTGTCCGATTTCAAATAGACTTCACAGTGAAAGCACAACATATGATTGTTAGGTCAGAGCCTAGTCACAAAAACACACACAGCCATTTCCCAGCCAAAGAGAGGAGTCACAAAAAGCAGAAAGATATAATATTAATCACTAACCTTTGATGATCTTCATCAGATGACACTCATAGGACTTCATGTTACACAAGACATATATGTTTTGTTCGATAAAGTGCATATTTATATCCAAAAATCTCAGTACATTGGCGCGTTACGTTCAGTAATGTTTTGCAGAGAGCCACATCAATTTACAGAAATAGTCATCATAAACTTTAATATAAGATACAAGTGATATTCACAGAATTAGAGATATACTTCTCCTTAATGCAACTGCTGTGTCAGATTTTTTTAAACTTTACGGAAAAAGCAAACCATGCAATAATCTGAGTACGGCTCTCAGACAACAAATCAAGCAATACAGATATCCGTCATGTTGGAGTCAACAGAAGTCAGAAATAGCATTATAAATATTCACTTACCTTTGATGATCTTCATCAGAATGCACTCCCAGGAATCCCAGTTCCACAATAAATGTTTGATTTGTTCGATAAAGTTCATCTTTGTCCAAATACCTCCTTTTTGTTTGTACGTTTAGCCCGGTAATCCAAATGCTTAATGTGCGAATGCTTAGTTCAGATGAAAAGTCAAAAAAGTTATATTACAGTTCGTAGAAACATATCAAATGAAGTATAGAATAAATCTTTAGGATTTTTTTTATCATAAATCTTCAATAATGTTCCAACCGGAGAATTCCTTTGTCTTCAGAAATGCAATGGAACTCAAGCTAACTCTCACGTGAATGCGCATGGCCAGCTCATGCCTCTCTGGCAGACCTCTGACTCGGTCCCCTCTCATTCGCCCCACTTCACAGTAGAAGCATCAAACAAGGTTCTAAAGACTGTTGACATAGGAAGTGCAATTTGACCCAATAGACACTGTGTATTCGATAGGCAAAAAGTTGAAAAACTACAAACCTCCGATTTCCCACTTCCTGGTTGGATTTTTCTCTTTTTTTTCACCTGCCATTTGAGTTCTGTTATAATCATAGACATCATTCAAACAGTTTTAGGAACTTCAGTGTTTTCTATCCAAATCTACAAAAAATATGCATATATTAGCAACTGGGACTGAGTAGCAGCCAGTTTACTCTGGGCATGCTTTTCATTCAAACATGAATATGCTGCCCCCTATCCCAAACAGGTTTTAAGAACAAATTGTTATTTACAATTACGGCCTACCTCGGCCAAACCCAGACGACGCTGGGCCAATTGCGCTCTGCCTTATGGGACTCCCAATCACGGCCGGATGCAAAATAGTCTGGATTCAAACCAGGGACTGTAGTGCCTTAGACCACTGCGCCACTCGGGAGCCCATGATGTTGTCAGACCATGATGTTGTCAGACCAAAGGTTTTATAACAAGGGATAGTTCACTCAACTGACTTATAGTGCTTTCAAGACAACTGGGAACTCTGAAAAATACTAGGTCAAATCAGGATGTCAGTGATTTTCAGGTCGGGAAGTCTGAGCTCTAGAAAGGGGCTGTGTTCCGGAGTTGGATGACCGGTCAAAACAATTTTTTCCCTGTCAGAGCAGTTGTCTTGAACGCACTGAAGTCAGAAGTGAGAGATTTCCGAGTTCCCAGTTGTTTTGAACGCAGCATCAGATTGTAAATTTGGTTACCAGTTTAGATGCCTCCTTTCCAGGGGGTTTTATTTTTATTTAACGTGTAAACTTCTGTTTCCCACCCATTTATTGATAAATCCCCCATCTACGTGGGAACTCCAAGACTGATGGAAAAGCATTCTAGGTGAAGCTGGTTGAGAGAATGCCAAGAGTATGCAAGGCAAAGGGTGGTTTGAGATCAGTACCTGAAGGGTGAATAGAAAAATGTTCACATCTGACCCCTGAAGGTGGTAGCACATTACTGCCATCTAGTGGATGTTACCTTTTACAACAGGTTATTCTGTAAATACACTACAATTCAGAATTAATGATACTAACTTCAACCCATGTCAGATTTAAGACTATTGGATACCTTATTGTACATATAGTACCAACATATATAAGCATAATAATATCGACTTCATCCAAAGTGCTTTACCTTTTAAAACAGGCCTAAAAACAGGCATTTGGCGAGTAGTGAATAGATGTTTAAAGACAGCAATTACATTCACTTTCTTTACATATCAAGAAGAGGAGGGGAGGTAAGGGTGAAGAAGTTTCTTCAACCGAACCCATGCACACCAATCTATCCACTCTCTCCCCACACACCCACATCCCTCCATACAAATGCCATATGTCAACTTTCAGTAAAAACAACACGAAGTGAATTTAAACATTGAATTAAACCGATTGTTGAGGGAGAGCGAGAGAGGTTGAGTTAATCCACTTGCTTTGGTAATGTTAAAATATGTTTCCCATGTCAATAAAGCCCCTTAGAATTGTATTTGAATTGTGTGAGAGAGAGAGTTAACCACTGTTGTACATTCCATTTAAAATAGTGTAAAACTGTTCTAGAATCATGTTGTCTCAGCACAGTAGGGTACAGCAGGGTTAGCGAGATATCCAGACTTACAGTGACGGGGCCAGGATTATTGCTTCTCATCAGGGTGTAGTAGGAGGCGGTAGTGCAAGACTTTGAGAGCATCATGTTCACTTGATAGGGCTGAGTGACTGAACTGTATGAATGGTCCTGTCAGTGTGTGTGTGTTTGTGTGTGTGTGTGTGTGTGTGTGTGTGTGTGTGTGTGAGTGAGAGAGAGAAAATGTGTTTGTGGGGAGTGAATCAGTAATATTAGACAGGTTCCGTATCATTGATCATCAACCCCCCCCCACAGGGGGTATGTACAGATGTAGGATCTTCCTTTGATCATTTTCTCACAGCAGGAAAATAATTATGCAGCAACAGGAAATATGAATTATTGTGTGGATTATAATTATTTCACATTTTTGTAAGGGTTGATAAATATTTAGTTAGGGCAAATCAAGTTTGACTTTTCGAAGTGAAAATTACAAACTTCAGCAGCATTTTTAAACCTTAAATTTTGTGTCGCTGGCCTACACCCAATAGTCCATAATGTGAAAGTGGAATTATGATTTTCATTTTCGTTTTTACAAATTAATAAAAAATGTAAAGCTGAAACGTCTTAAGTCAATAAGTATTTAACCTCTTTGTTATGGCAAGCCTAAATAAATTCAGGAGTAAAAATGTGCTTAACAAGTAATATAATAAATTATAAATTTGATACATGTTATTTATTTTCCGTTATTCCATGTCCAATTTTGACACAATTAATGGGAAAACAAGCCACACTCCATTTTGACAAAATAACGAAACGTACACGGACGAAATGTACACTGCATGACAATGTCTAACGTTTGTAATGTTATTTGATGTTTGAAGTTTAGCTCAGGGCCAGAGGCTACAGAGGCTCACCAGTAGGTGTCACTATAATGTTAGAATTGAAATAGCATTAGCTTTTACAAGGTCATCACGACACAAGTGAAAAGAGTCGGACTAAAATAAGGATTTATTCCTGAATTTTATCAGAGGCTTTGGGTCATTTTTTAAAGCATATTCTACCACTGATATGTGTAGGCTAGGATAAGGGTTCAGCTCTAAAATGCTTCACTAGGCCCAATTTTCTGACAATTTATCGAGAAGTTGACAGATGTCAGCTATGTGAGTAATAAGGTAAACAATAGCAAAGCTTTCCTCCATCTTTTTTTCTTAAAATGTTAACCATCATAAAAACAGAAACAGATGGATTGTTATTTTCTTTTAACCATTTTTAAAAAATGGAGCAATCCATCTTTCTGCCCCCAATGTTTATTAGGCCTGCCTACCCAATGGCCATGCAGTTACCCTAATTGCAATGTCAATTGTATTTACAAACCTAATTTGGATATTGCATTTGTTTTCCATTATCACTGTCAACTCTCAGAATGACACGTCCAGATGATGCTCTCATGAAAACTAGACAACGCCTAAATGATCATGACATTGAAGGATAATAGGTAAAGAATAGTAACTGCCACCTGTCTCGTTGCATAATTTCACGATATAATCTGATGACTATTGTGCTGAAACAAATTAACGGTGCGCGAGACAATCGAACAATGCCGGTCTCGTGGGAGGGGCGGGCCGGTAAATCAATCAATCAATTAAATAAAATGCTCCCGCTCATCTGCTCCGCGGTTCATCCCCGCCGAAGCCAAGTCTCATGAATAGACCACCCGACACGCATCTCCAGATGAACGGAAACGACCATCTGCTTCCGTTGATAGGGGGAGGTTGAAGATACATTTCTATTTTCAACCTAGTGAGATATATATATATATATATGTTTGTTTGTTTTGGAATAGCAGGTAGCCAAACATTAAATGTCAATTCATTTTAATGTTAAGGAAATGGGCTGACTAATATAAATACGATGATATTATTAAATGTGATGATGATAACTATATTGGAACACGGCTATTTCTACCACAACAACTAGACGAATCCTTTCCATGAAGCATACATTTATAGACCTACGGGAACGATAACCACTGTCGTGGTACCGGTTTTTTTCAATCACGTTGACAAATGTTTCAGATGTAAGATATTTTCAAAACTCTTAAATACAGAACTAAACTGATAACGCTTGTAATGCCGCCTAGCTTATGTTCAGAACCTTTGATTAAGCACTCATGGGGGTTTCACGCATCTTTCACCTCTGAGTCATTCAAACCAAATCAAAGTTTTCAGGGGAATATTTTGATTAGTTATCAATATATTAGATAAAATTACTAAATGGTGAGTCTATCATTAACTACCATTTAATCCAATAGCAAAACATACAATTATACAAATGTCAAAACTGTTCTTTTCAATGTGCTGTATATAAATAGTAGTAGATGGTAAATATAATTGTCCATACAGTATTTGACTATAACTTGACATGCACCATTTTTTTCATTAATTTGTATCCAATGGCAGGTTGTGAGCATATTGAGAAAAATGTCAGTCTTACAGTTTCATTATCCTGATACAGTACATAGATATAGACATGGGAGGCTCCAGGGAGGGGCAACACAGTGCTGAAGCCCCCTCTAGAATACTCCTAACATCCCCAAGAAAGAATGTGTTATTATATGCACAGATGTACACCGCATATTACAAGCACCCCTATGCAAGGACCAAGCTACCCCTTAGCTACCCCTTAGCCCCTAAGCTACCCCTCAGCTACTCCCCTGAGACTCTCTGCTGGAAATTCTTCAGCGTACAGTGTATCAATGAAATTCAGATAATGAGTGGAATATATTGTTATATACAACCCAGGTATTTCAACCTTTGCATTGTACAATATAATTTCAAATGGTACCACATGACTACTGAGACTCTGTCCTACTGAAGCACACCGGTTGATGGAGAATGATTATGTAGTGTTTACAGCCACATCCATATATGATTCGTTTTTACCTTCCAACATAAATTGATATGAAATTGATACATTTGTGAGGTAAAAATATAGAAATGTACAGTGTTCAGCAGTTATCAAACTATATACGTCAACGAGACACTAGATACTTTTGTTCATATTAGTTATCAGTTTTGAGAAGTTTGATTAAGTGATAGGTAATTGTATTGTTAACCATTGACAAGATATACATCAACTTGACACTAGATACTTTTGTTCATATTAGTTATCAGTTTTGAGAAGTTTGATTAAGTGATAGGTAATTGTATTGTTAACCATTGACAAGAAAATCATATCAAAGTAAAAATGAATATTGCATTTTGAAAAGCAGATACATACTACATCTCTGTATCTAATTTGATATATTGAACAACTGACTTTGTGAAGTTGTTGTACTCAGTCAATTGAAAATGTCCTTCGAGTTTTGAAACATGAGTCATTTTCACGATCTGTTTCGATTTTTGTGCTTCGAGTTGTGAAAATCGATCACATACTTGTGAAAATTGCACCAAAAATGGTTATGAAAAAAAAAATCCCTCGGTTAAAAGGGAGAGAGAGGGACAGTGTAAGAGGCACTCAAGAGAAAGAGAGCGGGAGAAGGAGAGATCAACATCAACGATGATAGCCATCAGCAGCTGTCGTCAGCAACTGTCCTTCTCTCCTTCAGGGGAAAGTTGTGTTTTGGCAACTAAGGACAAGGGAGGCCCTGTGTTTTTGGATAAGTAGCCTATTTACCCTGTGAGATTCAGTGTATCAGATAACCCCTTCATGATTGTGAGGTCACAAACAAAGCTGACCTGCAGTTAGTGAACAGTCTCAGTGGACCTATTTGATACAGGATACTGTTTCACATTTGAAATAACTGTGGAAGTCAAGGTTTTCCCTGAGAGTTGAACTTATATTTTTTTTAAATGATCGGAAATAGGACTTTAATATGCCTATCTTATATAATTACGCTTTTTAGTGTAATTAAGCTTAGCCTACATCATCTCTCATGACAAAGTCAACAGTTATATTATATACTGCAGAGAAGGGCTGCCCAACCCTCTTCCTGGAGATCTACAGTCCTGTGGGTTTTCAGTCCAACCCTAATTTAACGCACCTGATTCTACTAATTAGCTGCTCAACAAGACTTTATCAAGCTGAATCAGATACGCTAAATTGGGGTTGGACTGAAAACCTACAGCACAGTAGATCTCCAGGAAGAGGCTTGGGCAGCACTGCTGTCGAGAGTCTATAATGATTTCCCTACTGTGACGTCCCTCCCGCTCTGTCTGCTGGGATCTTCTGTTTGGTAGTCTGCTTGTTGCAGGAGGCCAGTGGGCATTGCTGGGACGATGGTCAGCTGATTTGACGCACCTGGGCAGGCTATAAAGGGTGGCCACACGAGCCAACACACACACACACTCTCTCTCTCGGCTGGCCGGCTGGCTGGCTGGCTGGCTGGCTGGCTGGCTGGCTGGCCGGCTGGCCGGCTGGCTGGCTGGCTTCCACCCACCCACCCACCCACCCACCACCTTTAGTTTTTTGGTTTGTTTTCACCATACAACACACCATATACTACTAATCCTGCAGACATCAACAGCTTATTTTACATGTTTGTATTAAATGTATTCCTTTTTTAACGTGTAAGTTATGCATGGTCTCCATTTGTTGTTACGAACTATGAGCCAGGTCGTAAAATCCAAACGTGCAGTGTTTTCTGTGCTGCGTCGACCTTCTGTGTGCCTTTTCAATTGTTCATCTGTACAGAGACTATGTATACATAAACAACGGAAAGGCATACAGAAGGCCTACACAGCAGAGAAAACATCAATGAATGGTGACCTTCCTGACCCCTGGTAACTCAAAATTACCCTCAATCTTAACCCCCCCCATATCTTAAGGCAACATAGTTAAGGAGAAACACGTCACACTGGAGCTGTGTGGACGAAAGGGTCCTTTGACTTAGGTCCATTTAAGTATTTAGATGGTTTTACTTTAGGACCTTGGCTGATTGTTAACCCAACCATTCAGCTTTCCCTGGTTGGTGTGTATTGTGTGTGTATGTGGGCAGAACTTCCCCTTAAAGTCCTGTTTTTCTTGTATTTCCTGTATGTGTTGACTTCTTTGTACCTTTTTAGCTTCTAGTGGGCCTCAACAGTGCATCTCCAGTGGACCCCGTTCTGGGCAATTTTCTTAAGTTCTTTCCAAGTGGTTCCTGCCTGATCTTTATTTGTTGCCTTGTGGGTTCCATTCATTCATGTACGTTATAGTCAGTGATTCATTTGATTTTCAACCAGGGAAAGCAGGTGTGCTCACTCTCTTGGCCAATCAATGACATACATTGATAGTAAAAAACAGCAGGACATTGTGCATCCTTGCACTGAGCAAACCAAACATTAAGAACACCTCCCCCTTTTTGCCCTCAGAACAGCCTCAATTCGTAGGGGCATGGACTCTACAAGGTTTCAAGTGTTCCAAAGGGATGCTGGCCCATGTTGACTCCTATGCTTCCTACAGTTGTGTCAAGTTGGCAGGATGTCCTTTGGGTGGTGGACCATTCTTGATACACACAGGAAACTGTTGAGTGTGAAAAACCCATCAGCGTTACAGTTCTTAACACAAACCGGTGCCCCTGGCACCTACTGCCGTACCCCGTTCAAAAGGCACTTACATTTTTTGTCTTGTCCATTTAACAAGTGACATCAATAAGGAATCATAGCTTTCACCTTGATTCACCTGGTCAGTCTATGTCATGGAAAGAGCAGGTGTTCTTAATGTTTTGTATACTCGGTGTATAACGGTAGCTACGTATTTGTGTGTGTGTATACTGTTTGTTCTCATGTCAATGCACTCAGCTTTATTAAGTGATTTTTTTATCCCAGCACTACAGTTAGGCTGTTTATAATCAAGTTATTTCAAATCCAGCAGCAGCAATCCAATTTTCATCCACATAATGGAGAGAGAGAGTAGGTGTGTGTGTGTGTCTTGTGAGTGTATTCATGAGTGTGACTGTGTGTGTGTGTGTGTGTGTGTGCTGTGCAGGCCAATACACCCTGCCACCACAGTCACAGAGGCCTCTGCAATCTCTGCATCGACTGTCTAAACCCTGGTCTGAACCCTGGGCTCTCTACCATAACCTTACTTACTTAAATTACTGGTGTACTGTGATGAGTTAGTGAGAGTTATTCTTGTTATTCTTCTCTCAGGTCTTATGGCCTATTGGCGAGGATCAGCCCCCTGTGCGGAGCCAACTCTGCAGCCATTTCTAAAGGCTCTCGGTCTGCTGGTGTCCTGGGCTCTGGGGTGTAGAGACAGGCAGACCAGGGTCCTATGATCCGGTGATGCTGCTCTCTTCCAGCATTGTTGTGTGTGTGTGTGTGTGTGTGTGTGTGTGTGTGTGTGTGTGGTTGTGTGGGTGTGTATCTGGCTGTGGGTGGGTGCTGGTTAGTGTTTACCCTGTCCTAAGAGGCACCCCCTCAATCTTTTCCCATCTCTCTCTCTTTCTCGCTCTCTCTCTCTCTCTCAGCCCTTTTTCTAGTGTGTTTCCATAGAAACGAGGTGCAGGATGCCCTTAAGAAAAGCAGACAGAGACGTCCACGCCCAAATCGAAACACATAAACTGTCTATTTTCACCATGTGACTCGACTATCACCCAAAAACTGTTCTCATCCTATTGTTAATTACGCCATATTTAACTAATATGTCAATGTGTTGTTGTCACCATTGAAAATGAAAACTTGTCCTGGATGAATGTACAGCGGTAACAAAGACGATGATGACAGGCACAGCTAACACCCCCAAGGTGTAGCTAGAATAGCCCAGTGGGATGTATGACTGACTGGTGTATCTGTTGGTGATCAGATCAGACCTCTGGATGTATCCTACCAGTGGCATGTATTAATGGATGCCAAGGAAAGCCAGGCTTCCCCATAAAATTGACAGATTAAAAAAATAAAAAAATAATTTGTCTTTCATGTTTCGTAATTTTCCTTCAATTCGCAAGAGGCTAAATGTGTCTCACAGGAGAAAGCATCTGAGCGAACTAAACAGCGCCCCTCTGTCTCTTCATGTATGCCATCTATCTGATGCTGTCTGGTCCAAACAAGTATAGCATTGTTGCCGCCCGTAGCATTGAGGGCAAGGGAAGCCAGCGAGCATTTGGCCTCCCTTGATAAAAAAAAGTATAAAACATTTGCCAATCAGCGTTGAGCTAAACTGGGTGAGCTCATCTGTGAATGGTCCTGGCGCACCACAAAAAAAGTGTCAAGGGTAGCCAGCTTGGATTTTGGCGTCCAATCAAATGCCATTGAGAGCATACGTCATTGACAGAAAAAACTTGAATTGTTGCATGTCGTTGTGGGGTTAGGGTTAGCTGTGTTGTTAGCTAGCTAAAATGGGCCCTTTCCTAAATTATCCATTGATGAAGATAGGGATTTGGACTTGTGGTTTTACTTAATTCTCCATACTGGCCAATGATTATAACAGCAAATCTGATCCAACCATTAATTCATACATTATTGTGCTCCTGGCCTGAGAGGATGGAAGTTCAATATGTAACTAGACATAGAAGGCTAATGTTAACTAGCTAACGTTGCCTACGAATGGAAGTTAGGCTAGCGAGCAAGCATTTTAGCCAGGTAGCCAGGAAATCAAAAAATAAAAGTGTGTACGGTATGACAGAGTGATAGACCGTTTCGTTAACATGAAAGAGAGGAGGATGGCATTGGAGTTTCTCTACAAGTAGGGTGAGTCAACATGTTTTTCTACTTGCACGAATGTGCACACACACGCACACAGACATCAGAACCATGGACAGCCACATCATATTTAGCTTACGTTGATTGGACTAAATTGTTTTTGGTATCTACTATATTAGACTAAGCATGATGATGTTGAAATGTTGAAGTTGAAATGGTGCTGGAATGATGAAGGCAGCTCCTGTTTCCTTTGCGACTTGCTGTAACTCTCTAGGGTTCTGTATCAATAGTTTAGGGGAGCCGGAAATGTGGGAAACATGAACTTGCTTGACCATGCTGTAGGTCATGTAACTGTCTGTTACAGGCAATATGCTTTGTGGACTTCACTGGACAGAGGTTAGTATCCGGTTTTGTGATAAAACAAAGGTTTGGTTGAATTTATTCTGCCACTGTGTCTACTTATTGTCTCGGCCTTTAGGCCTATATATCACGGTCGCAAGGAATATGTATGAAAAAGTTATAGAGCAAACAACGCAATTATCACAACACATAGAACAGGGGGGGCTGATCCTAACCCTCCTGTCGCTATGTTGTCTGTCTCCTCTCTCCGTTCAGCTACTACATGTGGCTTCACTTATAGCTCTTTGATGGACGGGGCTCTCTGGTGTGTGTGTGTGTGTGTGTGTGTGTGTGTGTGTGTGTGTGTGTGTGTGTCCGAGATGGGGGAGGGGAGTCAATGCAATTTTAGTGTTCTTATTTGACCTATAGCTGTTACCATCCCCTACCCTGCCACTCACACAACCATACACCCCCGCCTTTCCCTTCCCACTCCACCCTCCCGTCCTCCTATCCTCCCGTAGCCCCCTTGCCAGTGTCAGTTGGCCAGCCAGCCTTCTCCCTCTCCCTGACAGCCAGAGGCTAGACTAGCGCCCCTACACCCTCTCCCTACTCCCAGCCCAGTGTGAAGCACACAGACCTGGGTAGAGGGAGGCAGGGAGTCTGGGCACGCAACCCACAGCTGTGGCAGGGACAGAGTCAGAGTGTGTTTGGGTCACCAGGAGCCCGGGGGCAGAGAGGGATGTAATTGTACTCTACTGTGTGTCACTACTACTGTTCTTACTTGACCTTGCAGTGCAGTCACAGTCCACCCCGTAATCACTCATACAGTTACTAAAGTAGACAATGTGATGTTGTCTATAATGATAACTATAATAACTGTTTGTTGTGAAGATTTGTGTGTGTGAGGGTCTGTAGTGTACTTTGTGTCACTGTTCTGTAAACAAAAAGCAAACAAAGAGAGACCGATCCTGCTAATTCTCTCTCTCTCTCTTTCTCTCTCTCTCTCGGTGGATGAAGAGAAGGGAAGAGAAGGGAGGGGTAGGATGGAGACTGGGAGTGGTTTGTCTGTGTCTGCACGGCCCAAGGGTATACACACAAACACACAGTCTGACTTAGATGAAGTCACAACCAGCTGACTTTCTGCTTGGTTGCTCTCTCTTCCTTCTCTTTCTGATCCCCTCTCACTCTCTATTCTTCTCTTTCTTTATCTCAGTCCCTCTCTCTGCCAACTTCAAATTAAGGCTAGGTTTATTGGCATGACAGGAGTGATTCACTGTTGCCAAACCAACACACTGCAAAACAATAATTGGCTCCCAGTGTACAGTATATCTATGTCCCATTATTCTTTCACCTCCTCTCTTCCTCTCTCTCTCTATGTTCAGTGGATGGGTTGAGACTGTCTACCCTCCTCGTTATGACAGACACAAACCCACGTGGATATACACACACACAAATACACACACAATCCTGGCTGCTGTGAACAAGCCTTTGTCTGTAGAACCACAGAGGGGCTTCTATTACTGAGAACAGAGATAGATAGATAAAAAAGAGAAAAAGACTATAGATAGTAACTGCAGTGTATACAAATATAGCAGTGCAACTAAAAGGCTGTGTGTGTGTGTCAGTATTGTCAGTATGTCTTACTATTCCCTCCCTTCCCTCCCTCCTAACCAATCAGTGAGCTGAAGACTCTGACGTATTCATGCTCAATTCAAACGGTGGCAAAGAGAGGAAGTGGAGAGAACAGGGTTTTTATTAAAGAATAGGAATCAGCTGAGAGACTTCAAAGCTACTGATAGAAGCTGTATCTATGTGTGTGTCTTTGTGTGTGGAGGGAGGAGAGACATCGAAGAATGAGAATATATTAGGCTACAACTTCTTCCTCTTCTTGACATCGCTGTCACTTCTGTAACCGACTCAAATGTTGGGCGTTGTGTGTGTGTGCGTGTCTGCGTGTGTGCGTGCGTGCGTGGTGCGTGCGTGCGTGCGTGTGTGTATGTGCTCCTCTATCTCCCTGCCATCATGTAACAGACAGACGGGGCTTAGGCCTCCACGCAGTCACTGAATACTGTGTCTCTGTGTGACGTCTGGAGGCTGCATTCCTTACTCGCGCTCCTCCCTGCAGGGTGGATGCAACTGGGTTGCTCTCGGATCAGCAGACAGTGTTGATGATACACAGTTCGATTGTTACAGGAAGGCAATCCGTAAAGAACTCGGTCACAGGAAGTTTACAGTAAATACTAATGGTTTATTGGAAATCGTCTATTTAGCAAATGTGTCTCTGTCCAAAATAAATGGGAAGTCAGTGCTTTATTATCATGTCCAGGCCAACACCCTCAAGCAAGTAGTGTGGTGTTTTGAGTGTAACCGTACGGCTTCACATTGCATAATTGTCGAGCCATTATTACAACATTGAGCGTTTAAATCCCTGTGAATTTCCACCGCTATTGGTATATGCAATTGCAACATACATAAACTGCTGTCTTTTGTTATTGTTGTTATACTTTATACAACAGGTGGGTCTAATCCTGAATGCTGATTGGTGAAAACCGCGTTCCAGCTGATGTCCATTCCACAAGTAACCACGGGCTAAATCTACGACGTTAAAATGCCTATTTACTCTGTTCCATCTGACTGGACAATCCACTGTCTCATCAGCCCAGCAATGCAATGTATGGACTTGATCACCACTATAAAAAGCAGCTAGACATTATCTCACATTATTTTAGACTAGCATTTAGTTTTCAACAGCAGAGATTTGCATAAACGTTGCTGTCTGTCTCTTTGACATTTGCAACATGGTTTCAATATTCAAATTCGATCTCCTGTCATGTCTTGTTATGTCTGTTCCTGTCCTTTCTCTTCACTCTCTCTCTGCTGGTCTTTTTAGGTTACCTTCTCTGTCTCTCATTCCTCAGCTGTTCTACATCTGCCCTAACTAGCTCTTTCACTCTTCCCCACCTGTTCTCTCTTCCCCCTCTGATTAGGTCTCTATTTCTCTCTCTGTTCCTGCTACTTTCAGTGTCTGATTCTTGTTTGTGTTTTTTGATGCCAGAAGCAAGCTGTCGTCTCGTTTGCTTCCACCTTGTCCTGTCCTGTCGGAGTCTGCCTGGCAGGAGCATCCTGCACTATACTAACGTTCTTTTTGTTCCGCTGACAACGTTGGAAGAGGATTTATGCCATTCCTGTATTTTCATTAAAGAACTCTGTTTTCTGTTAAAACCGCTTTTGGGTCTTCACTCAAGTTCATAACAGAAGAATCAGACCAAGAATGGACCCAGCGGCTCCGGACCCTTTTCACTCCGCCGTCGAGATCCAGGGAGCGATGCTAGGCAGACACGAGGAGGAATTGTCTGCTGCTCAACATGCCGTTGAGACCCTGGCCGTCCAAGTCTCCGACCTCACAAGACGGGTTCACCAACTCCACCTCGATCCACCGCCCACTTCCAGGGTTTCCGAGTCTCCGGAGCCCAGGATCAACAACCCGCCGTGTTACTCTGGGGAGCCCACTGAGTGCCGCTCATTCCTCACTCAGTGTGATGTGGTGTTCTCTCTCCAGCCCAACACTTACTCCAGGAGCGCAGCCCGCATCGCCTACGTCATTTCTCTCCTTACCGGACGGGCGCGTGAGTGGGGCACGGCAGTCTGGGAGGCGAGGGCTGAGTGTATTAACCAGTATCAGGACTTTAAGGAGGAGATGATACGGGTTTTTGACCGTTCTGTTTTTGGCGAGGAGGCTTCCAGGGCCCTGTCTTCCCTATGTCAGGGGAATAGATCCATAACGGATTATTCTATTGAGTTTCGCACTCTCGCTGCCTCTAGTGACTGGAACGAGCCGGCTTTGCTCGCTCGTTTTCTGGAGGGTCTCCACGTCGAGGTTAAGGATGAGATCCTCTCCCGGGAGGTTCCTTCCAGTCTGGACTCCTTAATAGCTCTCGCTATTCGCATAGAGCGACGGTTTGATCTTCGTCGCCGAGCTCGTGGAAAGGAGCTCACGTTCTCCGTTGCCCCCTCTCCACATCACTGCCACCTGCCGCATCACTGCCACCCTCCTCCGCCGGCTCGGATGCTGAGCCTATGCAGCTGGGGGTATTCGCATCTCGGCCAAGGAGAGGGAACGGAGAATCACCAATCGCCTCTGTCTCTACTGCGGCTCCGCTGGTCATTTTGTCACCTCATGTCCAGTAAAAGCCAGAGCTCATCAGTAAGAGGAGGGCTACTGGTGAGCGCAACTACTCAGGCCTCTCCTTCTGGATCACGCACTACCTTTCCGGTCCATCTCCGCTGGCCCGGTTCATCTGCTTCCTGCAGTGCCTTGATAGACTCTGGGGCGGAGGGCTGTTTTATGGACGAGACCTGGGCTCGGGAACATGACATTCCTCTCAGACTGTTAGGGGAGCCCAGGGCCTTGTTCGCTTTAGATGGTAGTTCTCTCCCCAAGATTCAGCGTGAGACGCTGCCTTTAACCCTCACTGTCTCTGGTAATCATAGCGAAACCATTTCTTTTTTAATTTTTCGTTCACCTTTTACACCTGTTGTTTTGGGTCATCCCTGGCTAGTGCGCCATAACCCTTCTATTAATTGGTCTAGTAATACTATCCTATCCTGGAATGTTTCTTGTCATGTAACCTGTTTAATGTCTGCTATCCCTCCTGTTTCCTCTGTCTCTTCTTCACAGGAGGAGCCTGGCGATTTGACAGGGGTGCCGGAGGAGTATCACGATCTGCGCACGGTGTTCAGTCGTTCCAAGGCCACTTCTCTCCCTCCACACCGGTCGTATGACTGTAGTATTGATCTCCTTCCGGGAACTACTCCCCCGGGGTAGATTATACTCTCTGTCGGCTCCCGAACGTAAGGCTCTCGAGGATTATTTATCGGTTTCGCTCGACGCCGGTACCATAGTCTCCTCCTCCTCCCCCGCCGGAGCGGGGTTTTTTTTTGTTCAGAAGAAGGACGGGTCCCTGCGCCCATGCGTGGATTATCGAGGCTGAATGACATAACAGTTAAGAATCGTTATCCGCTTCCTCTTATGTCTTCAGCCTTCGAGATCCTGCAGGGAGCCAGGTTTTTCACCAAATTGGACCTTCGTAACGCCTACCATCTCGTGCGCATCAGGGAGGGGGACGAGTGGAAGACGGCGTTTAACACTCCATTAGGGCACTTTGAATACCGGGTTCTTCCTTTCGGCCTCGTTAACGCTCCAGCTGTCTTTCAGGCACTAGTTAACGACGTCCTGAGAGACATGCTGAACATTTTTGTTTTCGTTTACATGGACGATATCCTGATTTTTCTCCGTCTCTCTCGATTCATGTTCAGCACGTGCGGCGCGTCCTCCAGCGCCTTTTGGAGAACTGTCTTTATGTGAAGGCTGAGAAGTGCATTTTTCATGCCGCCTCTGTCCCTTTTCTCGGTTCCGTTATTTCCGCTGAGGGCATTAAGATGGATCCCGCTAAGGTCCAGGCTGTCATTGATTGGCCCGTTCCTAAGTCACGCGTCGAGCTGCAGCGCTTTCTGGGCTTCGCTAATTTCTATCGTCGTTTCATCCGTAATTTCGGTCAGGTGGCAGCTCCCCTCACAGCCCTTACTTCTGTTAAGACGTGCTTTAAGTGGTCCGTTTCCGCCCAGGGAGCTTTTGATCTTCTTAAGAATCGTTTTACATCCGCACCTATTCTTGTTACACCTGACATCTCTAGTCAGTTTGTTGTTGAGGTTGACGCGTCAGAGGTGGGCGTGGGAGCCATTCTTTCTCAGCGCTCTCTCTCTGACGGCAAGGTCCATCCTTGCGCGTTTTCTCTCATCGCTTATCGCCGTCAGAACGTAACTATGATGTTGGTAATCGCGAACTGCTCGCCATCCGCTTAGCCCTAGGCGAATGGCGACAGTGGTTGGAGGGGGCGACCGTTCCTTTTGTCGTTTGGACTGACCATAGGAACCTTGAGTACATCCGTTCAGCCAAACGACTTAATGCGCGTCAGGCTCGTTGGGCTCTGTTTTTCGCTCGTTTCGAGTTTGTTATTTCTTATCGTCCGGGCTCAAAAACACCAAGCCTGATGCTTTATCTCGTCTCTTCAGTTCTTCTGAGGTCTCCACCGACCCCGAGGGGATTCTCCCTGACGGGCGTGTTGTCGGGTTGACTGTCTGGGGAATTGAGAGGCAGGTAAAGCAAGCACTCGCTCACACTCCGTCGCCGCGAGCTTGTCCTAGGAACCTTCTGTTCGTTCCCGTTCCTACTCGTCCGGCCGTTCTTCAGTGGGCCCACTCTGCCAAGTTAGCCGGCCACCCCGGCGTTCGGGGTACGCTCGCTTCCATTCGCCAGCGTTTCTGGTGGCCCACTCGGGAACGTAACGCGCGTCGATTTGTCGCCGCTTGTTCGGTCTGCGCGCAGACTAAATCTGGGAACTCTCCTCCTGCCGGCCGTCTCAGACCGCTTCCCATTCCCTCTCGACCGTGGTCTCACATCGCTTTAGATTTTATCACCGGACTGCCTTCATCAGCGGGGAAGACAGTTATTCTTACGGTTGTCGATAGATTCTCTAAGGCGGCTCATTTCATTCCTCTCGATAAGCTCCCTTCTGCTAAGGAGACGGCTCAGATCATTATCGAGAATGTTTTCCGAATTCATGGCCTTCCGTCTGACGTCGTTTCCGACAGAGGCCCGCAGTTCACGTCTCAATTTTGGAGGGAGTTTTGCCGTTTGATTGGGGCTTCCGTCAGTCTCTCGTCCGGCTTTCATCCCCAGTCTAACGGTCAAGCCGAACGGGCCAATCAGACTGTTGGTCGCATTTTACGCAGTCTTTCTTTTCGTAACCCTGCGTCTTGGTCAGAACAGCTCCCCTGGGCAGAGTACGCCCACAACTCGCTTCCCTCGTCTGCTACCGGTCTATCCCCTTTTCAGTGTAGCCTCGGGTACCAGCCTCCGCTGTTCTCATCTCAGCTCGCCGAGTCCTGCGTTCCCTCCGCTCAGGCTTTTGTCCAGCGTTGCGAGCGCACCTGGAAGGGGGTCAGGTCGGCACTTTGCCGTAATAGGGCGCAGACTGTGAGGGCCGCTAATAAGCGTAGGACCAAGAGTCCTAGATATTGTTGCGGTCAGAGAGTATGGCTCTCCACTCAGAACCTTCCCCTTAAGACAGCTTCTCGCAAGTTGGCCCCGCGGTTCATTGGTCCGTTCCGTATTTCCCAGGTCATTAATCCTGTCGCAGTGCGACTTCTTCTCCCGCGCTATCTTCGTCGCGTTCACCCGGTCTTCCATGTCTCCTGTGTTAAGCCCGTTCTTCGCGCCCCCGCTCGTCCCTCCCCCCCCCCATCCTTGTCGAGGGCGCACCCATCTACAGGGTTCGTAAGATTTTGGACATGTGCCCTCGGGGCCGTGGTCATCAGTACCTAGTGGATTGGGAGGGGTACGGTCCTGAGGAGAGGAGTTGGGTTCCCTCTCGGGACGTGCTGGACCGTTCGCTGATCGATGATTTCCTCCGTTGCCGCCAGGTTTCCTCCTCGAGTGCGCCAGGAGGCGCTCGGTGAGTGGGGGGTACTGTCATGTCTTGTTATGTCTGTTCCTGTCCTTTCTCTTCATTCTCTCTCTCTGCTGGTCTTTTTAGGTTACCTTCTCTGTCTCTCATTCCTCAGCTGTTCTACATCTGCCCTAACTAGCTCTTTCACTCTTCCCCACCTGTTCTCTCTTCCCCCTCTGATTAGGTCTCTATTTCTCTCTCTGTTCCTGCTACTTTCAGTGTCTGATTCTTGTTTGTGTTTTTTGATGCCAGAAGCAAGCTGTCGTCTCGTTTGCTTCCACCTTGTCCTGACCTGTCGGAGTCTGCCTGGCAGGAGCATCCTGCACTATACTAACGTTCTTTTTGTTCCGCTGACAACGTTGGAAGAGGATTTATGCCATTCCTGTATTTTCATTAAAGAACTCTGTTTTCTGTTAAAACCGCTTTTGGGTCTTCACTCAAGTTCATAACATCTCCAGCTGTTCCATGGTAATGAACTCAGTGCCAGAACTTTCACTTGGGTCCTTCCCCCCCCCCACACATTCTGAAATGGCATTTTTGTCCCCCCCCAGTTTTATCATTGGAATGTGATACAAAATGAGGCAACGGTTTGGGTAGGCTGTTTGAAGTCTTTAACTTACTGGATAAAAAATAATATATATATATATATGATGCCCCCAACTTCTAAAGCCTAAGTTGCGCCCCTGAATGAACGTGTCGGGATGAGACAGGCAGGCAGCTTTTCTAAGTCAGTCGAAATCATGAATCAGCATCATTTATATGGATATATACAAAGTACTATCAATAGAAAAAATTTATCAAAGTGCAGCTAATTTGCTGTCTTTCCAGCTTCAGTTTGAAGTGATTGTGTTAGCTGTGTTGTTGGCTAGCTCCTCTGAACAACAGTGCCCTGACGAGAGAGCACATTTTCTACGCCAGGCAAAATCGGGCATCATTTTGGATGTATCCAAATAAATGTCACTAGAAAACAGTTTGAACAAATGCAGCAACTCTGCTGTTATTCTGACTGCACAATTTTTGTGTGTGTTACTTTTTACCCCTTTTTCTCCCCAATTGGTAGGTAAAGTCTTGTCCAATCGCTGCAATTCCCATACGGACTCAGGGAGGGTCGAAGGTTGAGAGCCATACGTCCTCCGAAAACATGACCCTACCAAGCTGCACTGCTTCTTGACACAATGCTCGCTTAAACCAGAAGCCTGCCGCACCAATGTGTCGTGCATGCGCCCGGCCCGTCACAAGGAGTCGCTAGAGCGCGATGGGACAAGGACATCCCAGCTGGCCAAATCCCCCCCCTAACACGGATGACGCTGGGCCAATTGTGCGCCACCTCGTGGGTCTCCCGGTTGTGGCCGTCTGCGACACATCGAACCCAGGTCTGTAGTGACGCCTCTAGCATTGTAATGCAGTGCCTTAGACCGCTGCACCACCCGGGAGGCCCCCTGGCTGCACCGTTTGACGCGAATGTGTAAGTTAGCCACAGTTGTCTAGCTAGCAAGCAAGGGATAAGAACGTTGCCAGCCAGTACGGCAATGGAACATTTAGAACGAATGACTGGGTCAAATCCATAGATACAGAACAAAAAGACTGAACAAAGACTGGCAACCGAACCGATAGAACGAACGACCAGCCGGCTAGGGTAGAGAGGATGAAATAGTATGAATATGTTTTTAATGAAAAGATGTAAATCATTATTTGAATATGTTGGTGACCCAAATATGTTGGTAACCCGTAATGTTGGTAACCCAAATATGTTGGTATCCCGTAATGTTGGTAACCCAAATATGTTGGTAAGCCCTCGAAGCCAGTGTTTGGAGGATATATTGGCCGGGCCTAACAACACCCGTGCCAATATATCCTCCAAACACCGGCTTCTCAGGCATTATCACTTAAGAATCTTTCATAACGCACAGACTGTTATGAAATGGTCTGTCTGTCGGTGTAAAGGGCTTAGGTAGTCACCTGCAGTTGACGTGAAGTTGGGACCGTACACTAACATGCGCTGCTGTCGCTGTGGCTGAGAGAACAAGGGGAAAATCAAAACAGCTTTGGATCAAGAGCACTGTAAATGTGTACATGCATATGTGTCTGCGTGCGCGTGGAGTGTGCCTTAACAAGTACGATATATGTACATATTTGTGTGGGGTTATGCATGTTTATCTGTCTGTTAGTACAGTATGTGTATCCATGTTTGTCTGTATTTGCCTGTGTGTGGGAATCTGTGTGTACAGTCCAAAAGAATAGTCTGTGCGTGCATATCTGTGTGTACCATAGTGTGTATGTGTGTATGTGTGTATATTCATTGTTTTGTGTGTTCAGGTCCCAGTTGTGTCAGTAGCAACTTGGTTCCTCAGGCTGGAGGATTGAGGCTGATCCTTGTTACTGAATGTTAATCTTACCAGGAATCCTGCGCTGCTGTGAAGCTATGCATGTATATATGCATGCTCCAGCCAGACCCCAACAACCTCTTGGTCCCCTGGTCCCTGCTGCAACCAAGCTACTCAAGGCTTATATTCACCAAACGTCTCAGAGGAGGAGTGCTGATCTGGGATTAGACCCCCTCTCCCCCGGATATAATCGGATATAATCACAGCCACCTGGTGAAGATAGCAAATGGCTAAATGGGCCAAGTTATGTAATGGGAACAGCTAATATGGAGCCTTTGACTACGTGCAACTACGTCAACGATTTGAATTGCCTGATGCTTAAACTAAAACTGTAACTTTTTTGAACGTTCGCAAGTATGGCCCTTCTGTATTTTAAAGTATTGTGGTGGCAGCCTCGTGTTATGGGTATGCTTGTCACCTGCAGGGACTTGGGAGTTTGTGTTCTAGTGTAAAGCAATTCTTCTTTTTTTGAAGTCGGTACGATTTTGTTTAGATTATTAAAAAAAAGAATCACGATTTTCAATTTCAGTTTAGATTATTTTCTTAATTACTAAATGCTTCGTGAAATAATGACATTCAAATGATTTCAGAGCTTTTTATTGGAAATTCCAAAGCCAAAAATAAAGAACAGGCAAACCTTGAAAATATCCACATTGGCTAGACATCAATAGAAAAATACGAAATGAATATGAACTTACACAATCGGGCCTCCCGGGTGGTGCAGTGGTTAAGGGCCATCAGAGACTCTGGGTTCATGTAACCGGCCACGACCGGGAGGTCCGTGGGGCAATGCACAATTGGCCTAGCATCATCAGGTTTAGGGAGGGCTTGGCCGGTAGGGATGTCCTTGTCTCACCGTGCACCAGCGACTTCTGTGGCGGGCCGGGCGCAGTGCGCGCTAACCAAGGTTGCCAGGTGCACGGTGTTTCCCCCGACACATTGGTGCGGCTGGCTTCTGGGTTGGATGCGTGCTGTGTTAAGAAGCAGTGAGTCTTGGTTGGGTTGTGTATCGGAGGACGCATGACTTTTTGAATTTGAATTTGTTCTTAACTGACTTGCCTAGTAAAATAAAGGTAAAATTTTAAAAAATAAAAATAAATTTGACTAGTTTTACAAAGTAGATAAGGCATACTTTCATGAACTGTCTCTATCCCTTTTTCTTTTCTTTGTGTTGTGTATTTTCCTCTCTCGTGTGGTCTATGTGTTCTGTGTGTATCTAACCTAAAGTAGCAGGCCTAAAAGTTAAAAAAAACTCTTTCTGAGTGGAAGAAACAGGCGCAGTGGAACAAGGAGAAAGTCAAATTCATTTGTTATCCCAGTGGAAAAGAGACCATAATTTCACCCAAAATAACACATTTGCCGTTGTACTTTTTTGTTGCTCTTTTTTAAAGATATCCTTCTCATCAGAAACAAGATTAAAATAACCAATGTTTTTTTTTTCCATCCTTGACGGCCTGGATGAGGGCCATCTGCCACTGGAGTTTGATGAAAACAGTCCGGGCAACACTTTATTTGGATAAAACATCTGTCGATGCTCTGCAGACAATCAGTAACATTGCAACTAAACTATATACTAGCCCTAACCCTAACACTTATCCTAACCTCAAACATAACCCTAGCCATATCGCTAACCCATAACCTTTACTCTAATTTCTTACCCTAACCATAACCTTAGCAAGCAGTTGCTTATCGACAGATAGTCAGTTGCTTATCGACAGGTTGTTTGTTGATAATCTGACCATCTGTGAAGCATCTACAGATGGACTATCCGGATAATGTATGACCACAGGCCAATATCTAATGTGTCAGAGTCTGCTGCACTTGATGTTTTTCTTACAAACCTCATCACTGGCCATCTGCTCCCTGATGCTCTCCTCTGGAGAACCTCCCATCTAGTAGCTGCCAATCAGATCCCTCCAGATAGTATTGATTGAGTTACAGAGACCAGAGGATTCAACGATGCTCCATAGGATGATTACTTCAGGAGAGGTTAGGGTTAGTCCTAACACTTTGACGGACCACTGTGTGCCGGCTTAGCAGAATAGCTCGCTCCCTCTCTGCATACGGACCAGGGTATACTGTCTGTACAACAGATCGAACACTTGTGATCGCCTGTTTGATAAAGTATTAGCCAGTTACTTCACCGAAAAGCTAGCTGATGCGAGTGGAGACACTTCTAGCTGTGGAGTGAACTTTAGGATAAGATCTTAATTCTGTTTCACTCATCTCTAAACTCACACCACAGCGACTCCAGCTGTTGAGCTGAGCGCAACTACATATTCGGCTCGAGTGCACAACTGTGATGGAACGCACTGTGCCAGCATAGCTTCCCCCCTCTCTGTGTACTACCCAGGGTACACAGTCTGCACAACAGCTCGAACCAGGTTCCTCTGCCTCACAAACACACTTTACCAATTTAATTTGGCAACTTAACTCCGTTAAGTCGGAGATCTTGTTGTAGGCAAAATTGTAGGAGATCCCAAGAATTGTTTCATAACAGGGATGTAAACAAATGTGTGCACAACATTTGAGAGAAATAAAGTTTTTGTGCATATGGAAAATGTCTGGGATGTAATTAAAAAAAATGTTTACCCCTTTTTCTCCCCAATTGGTAGTTACAGTCTTGTCCCATCGCTCTAAATCACTGCATTCAAAACCAGAGACAACATCCGGGTACTTTGCCAGTCAGGAAAGGTAGTGGAGAACAGAATCACATGCTCTCTGTGGTAAACAGAAGCTTCTGGCAGTTTCTGAAGCCAATGTGGCATGTTGAATATATTTTCTCTTCTCTATGAATTTGGCTCCAGCATTTAAACCATTTTGGCTATAAGCTATTCCTGAAAGCTAAGACTCTCTGGAACACGGATGTGCCGTTTGTTCCCCTCTATGATGATCACAGGCCACGTAGGAAACGTTAGAAGGGAGAGTCACAAAAACCGCAATTTGGCCTACAAAAGAATATAGTTGAATAGCCCCATAATAGCCCTTCTAAAGGTACAGACACACTGAGAAATCTGACTGCCGATAGGTACTTAGCACAATAGAAGGGGCCATTCCTTCTCTTACTAGAACAAAAGACGTCTCTGCTGTGTAATGACCGGTTACCGGTGAACCAGCCTTTTCTACTTGTAGAATCGCAATGCTCATCAGTGGCCGAGAACCTGAGTTTGATCCAGTCCCTTCTTCCTGAATGTGGAATGAGGCAGTGCTCCGTTTGTTGGTTTGAAAGCTTTTGAAAGTGTCTGAAAGAGTGTTCTATTGGAAAAGTTTAGCTACTTTTTGATTTTGGATCAACGGGGTTGGCATCAGTTGCTGGAATCACTGCCAGGGTTCCTGCCGACCGAAGGTCTGATGATGAGCTGCTTGGCATAGCAGCTAGCCTAGCTGCCATTGTTAGCGCGATTTCCTTGATGGCTTGAGCGCAGCCCGCAACATGGTTAGCCCATGTGGATGGATCCGCGGATTGTCCCGGGCTTGTGGCTGTCTAGATCCCTACTGTTTGTTGCTATTTCCATCTTCCCTACACCCTGTGCTGTCTGTAATTGCAGGGATTAACAGTATAGCCTACGTTGCTAGCATGACAAAGGCCAAAGCTGGTGGGAGTACAGTTAAAAACAGTGGTGTCTCCCTATCACAGGTGAAGGATCTTTTAAACAAACAAAAATGGTTCTACAAGCAGTTGTTACGACAACAAGAAAATAGCTTCAACTGTTGCGTCCGAATACTGGTGGAGTCAACTAAGAATGGACGACCTGAACAGAGAGGTCCAGGACCTGCAGAACAATTTACAGTTCTCCTAGGGTCAGCTCGATGAGTTTAAACAGGACAATGGAAAGATGACAACAAGATGACAGTATGTGAATCCACGAGGACAAAGAAATCTAATTATGTCGCAGTACAATCAAGGTGGAACAACATTGTTGTAGACGAAATTGCAGAATCTCCACATGAGACTTGGATGGAGTCTGAGGACAAAATGAGGGAAACTGAAGATGGACCACAGGAGGATTTAGTTGGAGCTGACCCACAGGACTGAAAAGCCCACCACCGGCCCCGGTGACAGGCCCAGGCCGATAGTTCCTGAGGTTCAATTACAAGGTAGCAGTTCTGGAAAGAGCCAAGAACTTGAGGGGAACGTACATCTTCTTAAACAAGGACTATCCTGAATCTGTGAGGCAGAAGGGAAAATAACTTATCCTGGCCAAGAAAGCTGCCAGAGTGCATGTGGACATTGCTTACATCCGATTTGACAGGCTCATTGTCCACCCTCCCTCCCAAAAGCCTGGAAGGGATGAGAGAGCCAAGCCCATGGATTTGTAGCTTTAACCCTGCAGCACACTCACACACTAACACACACCAACTGATTATTTTTATTTTTCTCTTGCTTTATTTGTTATTTTACATATTATGTCTTTCTCTGAGAAGCTACCCAGGAAGGGGCTGAAAATAGCCAATATTAATATACTGTATGTAGCTTTAGAAATAAGGTTTATGAAATCAATAACTTGCTAACATCAGATAGCATTCAGACCCTTTACTCGGTATTTTGTTGAAGCACCTTTGGCAGTGATTACAGTCTCAAGTCTCTTTGGGAATGATGCTACAAGCTTGGCACACCTGTATTTGCGGAGTTTCTCCCATTCTTCTCCTCTCAAGCTCTGTCAAGTTGGATGGGGAGCATTGCTGCAGAGCTGTTTTCAGGTGTCTTCAGAGATGTTTGTTCGGGTTCAAGTCTGGGCTCTGGCTAGGCCACTCAAGGACATTCATAGACTTGTCTCGAAGCCACTCCTGCATTGTCTTGGCTGTGTGCTTAGGGTTATTGTCCTGTTGGAAGGCAAACCTCTGCCTCAGTCTGAGGTCCTGAGTGCTCTGGAGCAGGTTTTCTGTACTTTGCTCCGTTCATCTCTCCCTCAATCTTGACAAGTTCCTCAGTCCCTGCTGCTGAAAAACATCCCCACACCATGATGCTGCCACCATCATGCTTCACCGTAGGGATGGTGCCAGGTTTCCTCCAGACATGACGCTTGGCAGTCAGGCCAAATAGTTCAATCTTGGTTTCATCAGACCAGAGAATCTTGTTTATCATGGTCTGAGTCCTTTAGGTGCCTTTTGGCAAACTCCAAGTGGGCTGTCATGTGCCTTTTACTGAGGAGTGGCTTCCGTCTGGTCACTCTACCATAAATACCTGATCGGTGTGCTGCAGAGATGGTTGTCCTTCTGGAAGCTTTTCCCATCCCCACAGAGGAACTCTAGAGCACTGTCAGAGAGTGGTCACCTCCCTGACCAAGGCCCTTCTCCCCCGATTGCTCAGTTTGGCCGGGCGGCCAGCTCTAGGCAGAGTCTTGGTGGTTCCAAACTTCTTCCATTTAAGAATGATGGAAATTTCAGAATAAGGCTGTAATGTAACAAAATGTAACAAACTGTATCAGCCATTTCTGAGACTCACTAAGATAATTATTTGGATGATACAGCAGTAGCAATATAAGGATATAACATCTATCACAGGAGGTTGGTGGCATCCTAGTTGGGGAGGACGAGCTTGTGGTAATGGCTGGAGCAGAATAAGTGGAATAGTAGCAAACACATCAAACATGTTTGTTTTTTTAGTAAGAAATGTGACGAAAATTTCAAATAATTTGCATAGTCAACTTACGCACAGCTCTGACCCACACACTTACCCCACCAGACATGCCACCAGGGGTCTTTTCATAGTCCCCAAATCCAGAACTAATTCAAGAAGGTGCACAGAATTATATAGCTCCATTATTGCATGGAACTCCCATCTCATATTCCTCAAATTAACAGCAAACATGTTTAAAAAAAACATATAAAGCAACTCAAGACACAACGCCTCTCCCCTGTTTGACATAGATACTTTGTGTGTATGTATTGATATGTGGACTACAGTATGTGTGTCATTTTTAAATGTATGTAGTTCTGTCCTTGAGCTGCTTGTCTACTAATGTTCTATATTATGTCATGTCTCGTGTTCTGTGTGGACCCCAGGAAGACGAGCTGCGGCTTTTGCAACAGCTAATGGAATGGGGATCCTAATAAAATGGCCAAAATACCAATCAGAGAGCATAAACCCCGACAGACGTGACAAGAAAAAGGGAAAAAGAGGGCACTTTTCCCGGTGTAATCCACCCCCCTTTTTCATTAGAATTGTTCTAACTAAATCAATAAAGGTGCATAATACATACAGTATTTTAGGTTAGGTTTGATAATGTGCACCTGCTTATTAGTTAGGTAGCTAGCTACCATTAGCTTGCTAACAGAGCCAGGAAGTCACACACACATCATGTGAAACGAATGGGGTGGTATGTGCAGCGCAATGCACACAACACTAAATGCTTCACCAAGATAGCTATCTAGCAGTAATCAGTAATCAATGAGGAGGTACAGCATTGAGACCATATGGCATGGAATATTATTCATTTTGTGAGGCTGAAATAGTAATGATTTATTTTGAGTAAATTGTTTTCTTCCATAAATAGCCATCACATGCACATTACTCACTTGTAAATGCATATATTGAACTCCAACAACCAATCAACATAGTACGTGCTTGATATGAAATCTTGAGAATGAACAGATTTTTTTAACCTTTATTTTACTAGGCAAGTCAGTTAAGAACAAATTCTTATTTTCAATGACAGCCTAGGAACAGTGGGTTAACTGCCTGTTCAGGAGCAGAACGACAGATTTTGTACCTTGTCAGCTCGGGGATTTGAACTTGCAACCTTTCGGTTACTAGTCCAATGCTCTAACCACTAGGCTACACTGCCGCCCCAGATAACAATTAGGCCTATGTATGACCAGTTGATATTCACCAGAGCAGTTTTATTTAAACTTACTCTATTCACTGGTAACATTAGTTTATACACAATAATAAAACACTTTATGCACAAGGGGGACACTGGATGAATAGGATCACATAAGGTTTAGATTTACTTGATTTAGCTCAGCTGTCGTGCTGGGTTTGGGATGGAGGAGTTCACACAACTTATGACCAATAGGATGCAATCAAATGTACAAACCCCGACATCCCAGCACGCCAGACAGGCAAAAAGACACCTAAAGATGAGCATTGGGTGGGAGTTGGGCTCTGATTGCTTAGCGACAGAATGAAATTTGCTGCGGAATAGGGGGGTCCAAAATAGGAGAGGGTTGTTAAACTTTTTTTGGGGAGAGGGTTGTGTGTTTTTTTATTGGGCAAAGGGGAGGGTAGTGGGTTTTTACCCCCTGGTTTACATTCACTCTTCTGCTTGTATTTTCCTTTTAAACAATTACCCTAATAAAGTTTAGAAACGTTTGTGAAGGTTTGATATGGTGTCACTATTATTAAGCTTTTTATTTTACCTTTATTTAACCAGGCAAGAACAAATTCTTATTTTCAATGACAGCCTAGGAACAGTGCCTGTTCAGGGGCAGAACAACAGATTTGTACCTTGTCAGCTCGGGGATTTGAACTTGCCGACATTTGAACTTTTGAGGCGTGGAAGTCTGTTTCAGGCCTACCAGAGTTACTCCTATAATCTAACGATATAATGCTTGTCTTTATACAAAATATTTGGATCGAAAATGAACAAATTCTGTCCGTCTATATCTGTATAGCAGACGCAGTAGCCATCTGGCATAAAGAAATGCATGTTGGTGTTGTAGCTTGCCACTGGCATATCTCTCTCTATGGGGTTAGGCCTAAACTTCTCTTCCTTTATATAGGCTCTATATACATATTAAAATATGAATATCATACAGTGGACACCTAAGTCTATAGGCCTATGCATGCAATGCCCTGACACAATCAATCAACCCAAACTGTGCAGCGGCCAGTTGACGAATGGAAAGAGACATCTGTTTCAAAACACCAAACACACTTGAATGACATTCGGAGATTATCAAGCCAAACCTTCGATACCCTGTAAACCTACAAGGTAGGGCGGGATGTATTTTCTTTTAATCGAGATTGACATGGTCAATTTATTGTGGCGTTGAAAACGCAAAACATGACATCGAAGTGCCTGAAGTCGGTATGCGTTGTTTATTGGTTGTGTGGTGCATTGGCACAGGAACCTGTTGGTGGAAAATTTGTTGCAAATATTTTATAGAATTGTAAATATGGCATTAAAATGTTGGAATATGATTTCCCCCTAGCTGATCATTGTCTGCAGCTGGCTCTGATCTTACTGTAACTTACTGTAATGAAACAGGTAGGGAGAGTGAGCTTATCTGTGGTGGTCGGCAAACCCTCAACCTGGCCTGTAGCTCTGCATTGCATCGACTGTCCCACATAAGCATGCCGATGGCAAAGTCGATATCCACGTTTATAAACACAGGGTCGCTACAGTTATTGTTATTTTTGGTCGTAAACATTATTTTGAGGTGAGGGTGGGAGGGTGTTCAATTTACACTGAACAAAAATATAAACATAAAATGTAAAGTGTTGGTCCCATGTTTCATGAGCTGAAATAAAAGATTCCAAACATTATCCATACAGAATGCACAAAAAGATTATGTCGCTCAAATTCTGTGCACAAATTTGTTTACATCCCTGTTAGTAAGTATTTCTCCTTTGCCAAGATAATCCTTCCACCTGGCAGGTGTGGCATGTCAAGAAGCTGATTAAACAGCATGATCGTTACACATGTGCACCTTTTGCTGGAGACAATAAAAGGCCACTGTAAAATGTGCAGTTTGTCACACAACATAATGCCACAGATGTCTCAAGTTTTAAAGGAGTGTGCAATGTGCATGCTGACTGCAGGAATGCCCACCAGAGCTGTGCTTGAAAATTTTATGTTAATTTGTCTACCATAAGCCGCCTTCAACATCATTTGAGAGAATTTGGCAGTACGTGCAAAGGCCTCACAACCGCAGACCACCACATCCGGTTTCTTCTCATCCGGCTTCTTCACATCCAGTTTCTTCTCATCTGGCTTCTTCACATCCGGTTCCTTCACATCCAACTTCTTCACCTGTGAGAGGGTTTGATACCAGCCACCTGGACAGCTGATGAAACGGTGGGTTTGCACAACCGAAGAATTTCTGCACAAACTTGTCAGAAACCATTTCAGGGAAGCTCATCTGCATGCTTGTCGTCAGGGTCTTGATCGGACTGCAGTTCAGCGTCGTAACTGACTTCAGTTGGCAAATTATCACCTTCGATGGCCTCTGGAATGCTGGAGAAGTGTGCTCTTCACAGATGAATCCCAGTTTCAACTGTACCGGGCAGATGGCAGAGATGTGCGTGTATGGCGTTGTGTAGGCGAGCGGTTTGATGATGTCAGCGTTGTTAACAATGTGCCCCATGGTGGCGGTGGGGGGGATGGTATGGGTATAAGCTACGGACAGCGAACACAATTGCATTTTATCGATGGCAATTTAAATGCATAGAGATACTGTGACAAGATCATGATGCTCATTGTCCTGTCATTCATCCGCCACCATCACATCATGTTTCAGCACGATAATGCACCGCCCAATATCGTAAGGATTTGTACACAATTCCTGGAAGCTGAAAATGTCCAGCACACTCACCAGACATGTCACCCATTAAGCACGTTTGGGATGCTCTGGATCAATGTGAAGGACAGCATGTTCCAGTTCCCGCCAATATCCAGCAACTTTGCACAGCCATTGAAGATGAGTGGGACACCATTACACAGGCCACAATCAACAGCATGATCAACTCTATGTGAAGGAGATGTGTCGTGGCAAATGGTGGTTGTACCAGATACTGACGGGTTTTCTGATCCAAGCCCCTACCTTTTTTAAGGAATCTGTGACCAATAGATGCGTATCTGTATTCCCAGTCATTTGAAATCCATAGATTAGGGCATAATTAATTTATTTCAATTGACTGATTTCCTTATATGAACTGTAACTCAGTAAAATCTTTGAAATTGTTGCACGTTGCGTTTATATTTTTGTTCAGTATATTTTACAGAACAAGGGAAGGGTCATGTGAAAATGTTTAAAATGTTAGTGAGGGGGGTAAAAAACAATTATGACACCTTGAGTTGGACTTTGTCGCGTATACTCCCTCTCCGGCCTCTAGGTCATCAGGCTGCTGATTATCCCGCACCCCTGTCACCATCGTCTCGCACACCTGCGCCTCATTACACTCACCTGGACTCCATCCCCTCCTTGATTATCTTCCCTACATCTGTCACTCCCCTTTTGTTCTTTCCTCAGGTGTTATTGACTCTGTTTTCATGTCGATACGTTGTTTGTGTTTCGTGTTCGTTGTTTATTTTATTTATTAAAACACTCACTCCCTGAACTTGCTTCCTGACTCTCAGCGCACTCGTTACAGATTTGGAATAACACTGTGAAAATGATGATTATACCCCTTTAGTGTAAGAGCTGTTTGAAAATACCACCTGAAATGTCTGCCTGTTTGATGGGATGGCGTTTTGGCCTGCCTGGTGACATAACCAGACAGTAAATGAGTTAAGAGAGTTCCAAACCTCTCTGCAAATAACAGCTAGTTTTCAGTAACCCCCTCCCCTCCCCACTCAGACCAGTTCCAGACACTCCCAGCAAAAGTCTTGCTTTAGAAATTGCTATTTGCTAAGCAGCAAATTTTTTCCTCTTTCTTTTTGACCATTTTAATTGAAAACAATCACAGTAAGGTACTTAATTACTACACAGAAATGATTTAATATTGAGATAAAACGGCTGCATTGGACCTTTAACCATGGGGCGTTCCTCTGCCCAATGCATTGGACCTTTAACCATGGGGCGTTCCTCTGCCCAATGCATTGGACCTTTAACCATGGGGCGTTCCTCTGCCCAATGCATTGGACCTTTAACCATGGGGCGTTCCTCTGCCCAATGCATTGGACCTTTAACCATGGGGCGTTCCTCTGCCCATGCATTGGACCTTTAACCATGGGGCGTTCCTCTGCCCAATGCATTGAACCTTTAACCATGAGGTGTTCCTCTGCCCAATGCATTGGACCTTTAACCATGGGGCGTTCCTCTGCCCAATGCATTGGACCTTTAACCATGGGGCGTTCCTCTGCCCAATGCATTGGACCTTTAACCATGGGGTGTTCCTCTGCCCATGCATTGGACCTTTAACCATGGGGCGTTCCTCTGCCCATGCATTGGACCTTTAACCATGGGGCGTTCCTCTGCCTATGCATTGCTGACACATGCCAGCTCTTACAACGCCTAGATATCAGCAAACCAACCAACATAAGCTCCTCATAAGAATGAGGATCCTTCTCCTTGTTTTGTTTTTACATTTTAAAAGGGGAATTTCAGCATCTTACAAAGTGCTGTTATATAGCCCCGGATATCATACATTCTCTTCAATTATGTTCTATAATGACTCAAAAGTGTGGACACTAATTTGTCTTCTTGTGTGTTTTGGAAAAACCAATGGGGAATAAATGTGTAAAAAAAACAAAAAAGTTCAGCTCTCATAACATGTTGGATTGGAAATCTGCCCTGTTTCTGTGACATGCATCTAATTAATCTCAGACAATGGTGTCAGAACAAAATTATAATTTGTCAGATGGGATTTGATCCCTTCAACATGAGCCATGGAGGGTGAGGAAAGGATTTAGGACATGTTCGGTTTTTCTACAAAGATTAACCATAAATAGGTAGGAATCAAGACGTTTGTCGAAGCCAAAGTCAGAGAGAGGAAATCATACTTTTGAAACACATCCTCATTGAGAAAATCAACAGTACAAAAGATCAGAGATGGTCCTTGATTCTGACATTCCTTCCAAACATTCACTACAGCTACAATAGCCTGGAGGTGATCGGTAGAAGAGAACAGAGAGGGGTGAAAAAACGGAAGAGAGAACTTACATTTCCTCTTTTGAAGATTGTGACTGAAAGCAGGAAAGAAACACGGCACTGAGCCACTTCCTTCGCAGGTTGCTCCTCCCCACCAGAAACACATTCTACCATAACACCATTGAAATACCAGTTGATAAAACCTTACTCTCTTTTAACATCAAATCCATAGGTCTAATATAACTTGTTACATGCTTGTAATGAGTTATGTTGCTTCTGCTATTTTACTAGTAGTGGATAGACTCTTTTTACTCACAACCATGATCTATTTGCCATTAGTCACTATAGGACTCATCCCGCAAGGAGCCATTGTTTACAGATGGCTTGATAGTGGAAGCTTCCGTAGCCTGGCATCCTTGATCAACCAAACCTAAACTATGCTGTTTCACCAAAATAACTTTTCCCAACAACATCCAATGTCTCTAGGAACACTGTCCTTCGCTGTCAATAAATATGTCCTTCGCGGTCAAATAGCGTTTAAAAGAAGTTTTTACCCAGGGTCTCCCATTTTCTGCACGGGGGCTGCCATTGTAGTCCATTCTAGACCACGCAGATACGCGAGCGTAAACTAACACGTGATTTCCCACTTATACGGGCGAAAAATGGTAGACCCTGAGATAAAAACGTGTTTTAAATGCTTATTTTATAGCGAAGGACACATTCAACGTGAAGAATCACAAGTATTGTTAATAGAGATATTGGATATGCCTCTGTTGACGGGAAATGTTGGCTCGTTGCTGGATGAAGGCCTATCAGTGGTGGATCGACTCACTCTTCTTGAAAACCCTTACCTATCTGCCGCTAGTCACGACCGGCCTATCCCAGCTTGTTCTGCGCTTGTTATATGTTATCTGTAGTGGATAGACTCACTCACTCTTTTTTTACCTTACTATGCACTAGTCGTCATACAACCACAGCCCTAACTGATATGTTACCTTTGACCCCCATGATGTTAAATCTGGGACCCTTGAACCTCCCTCTCAAACATGGGAACATTGACTCTTTTTATGACTGGTTAACGGGCCTCAGATGTTCCCTGTGCTTCTGCCCACAACCTAACACACGCATACGCACGCACACGCACGCGCGCACACCATTGGGCGCCTCTGAGACTTTGAGGCTCTGAGCTCCCTAATTGGCCTATTAGGTAGGACGGGGGCGGGAGCATTTGATATGTGTGGCTAAGAGCTTGTCAATCAAATGCGATTCACACCCGCCCCCTATGGTTTTCTCTCTCTGCCTCCGCTGTGCACATTCAATGTGAGACAGACAATAAATAGGCAGAGAAGGCTGTTACTGTGTGGTTTTGGATGAGCGCCGAAACGGTTTGTAGACTTCGCACATACACAACAGGATGTAGCAGCGGCGAAATAAATAAGAAAGGAGAAGAAAAGCGCGTGCGAAGAACGGAGGTGTAGATTGTGAGCGTGGACAGAAGCAGAAGCCGACGGTAGCAGGATTACCCACGGCAGGTTATGATGACAGCACCGCGGCCCGAGCTTCTAACCTGAAGTACCGCTCCATGCGCTTTTGTTTGACGCAACACTGGATTTTTACGCACTAAACGGACTCTGACTGGCACAGTTCAGATACTTTTGTAAAAGAGGGGAGCACTGAAAGAAAGAGGACAGGATGGCGAGCCAGAACGACTGCTGTGTGAAGGTCTCTTTGAGGTATGCCCCTCCGCGGTCCCTGAAAGCCCACTGAAAGATTTCTGCCGACCTTTGCAGAGCGCATTGTGTGTCTGTCAGTCACTGTGTGTCTCTGTTACCGGGCAATTAATTAATTGATACGCTCACATGTGAGTCCTAGAAGCATTCTCTGGTTATGTTATTTAGCTGTCCATATGTAGAGCAATAATTACATTGGTACAGTTAGAATTTGGCTTGCTGTTGCAACATATGGGTGGTGTTCTTCTAGCTACTGTACACAGAGCAGATAAGGCAAAGCATGTGCGAGCATGCCTTCATATAGGTGCAGAAGATTAAGGAGATCAGTGCTATTATGCTGATAGGCTGAATGATCTGTTGGTTGAAATCATGAGTGTTGTGTGATTCTGAAAGTCCTCAGCCCAGGTGCTGGCGGGGTAGCATATCCATGGGGCGTTGCAGCCTGGTCTCATAGACTAGATGTAGCATTGTAAATGTAAAGCTGGACTGCAAGTAAGTATGATATGTTACGTTTGGTATGGTTACATAAGACAGACGGTTACTTAATGCAAAAACGAAAGTAGTTTGGTTGGACAGGTGGGTGTATAATGCAAATGAAGGTTGCAAATTTGAATATCATCAGTGACAGCATTTTAGCTAAATAGCAACTTTTCAACTACATACTACTTTTTTTCTACATTGCAACTACTTGGCGTGTTAACTAACCCTTCCCCTAACCTTAACCCTTTTAGCTCACCCTGCCCTTAACCCTTTAACCTAACTCCTAAACTTTACCCTGGCCTTAACCTCTAGCCTAACTAACGGTAGCCAGCGAGCTAATGTTAGATACCTAGCTAGAATTCATAACATATCATACGTTTTCAAAATTCATAACATTGCACATTTAGAAAATTCCTAAAACAATTTGAATTGTATCTCGTAACATATCATATGAGATCGGTGATGGACATTGAAAATGTAATTACATACCATACGAAACGTAACATATACTAAATGGAGTGCCTCAGATTTACGTCGATAATAATACGAAATGCTCTGAGATCAGGTTGGGCATTTCTGCCAGTCACAATAATATCAAATTCTCTTCATGTGAGCTCTCCATGCCATGTGTTGTTGCTGTTGCAATAGGGTGTCTTTTCATCGTTACAACATAATTGCTTTCCCTCAATGACTCAGTGTTAGAAATGTTTTGCTTTGGACCTTGCTGAAATGTGTTTTTACCTTTTGAGTCGAGCATCACAACGAGATGAAGATACTGTTCCCCAAAGCGATGACATGTCCATCACATTTATTCACTGCCTTTGTTGAGAACAAACCCTGAATGCATGGGACTGGGTTGTGAGGTTATCGATGAATATTGGACATCATCGCTGTTTAATTTGCGTGCCATAAGGGGATATTATATATCAGAGTAGGCTATCACCGCTAGGGCTGTGGCGGTCGTGAAATTTTGTCAGCCGGCGATTGTCAAACAAATAACTGTCGGTCTCACGGTAATTGACCGTTAATTAACATAAACCCATTTAGCATCTCCTGGCTTCCACACATAACAAAAAGTCTAACAAATCCATGTAATATCCCCTACACCTTCACAAAAAATCCATTATTTATTTTAGACAGGTCTAAAGAAGCATGATATGAAGAAAATGTAGTCTATTTCAGAAGAACAGAATAGCATACTCTGAGTTCTCCTTATGCTCGGTCCTGATGTGGTTATGCCAAATGGCTGTGGGCTAAACTAGTTCATTTAGCAGACAAGATTAGCTTATGATTCCATGGCATTATTTTATATTATTCCATAGTATGAAGAATACAGGTGAAAAAATATATAAATATTTTCTCCAAACGATTTGGCTCTCCTTCACGTGATCAGGTCTTTCTCACAGACTACATACAAGTGAAGACCGGCTCATCCGGGATGCAACTGCGCTCATCCTTATCCAATTCCAATGTGTACAGTACTAGTCAAACGTTTGGGCACACCTACTTATTCCAGAGTTTTTCTTTATTTGTACTATTTTCTACAGTGTAGAATAATAGTGAAGACAACAAAACTGTGAAATAACACATGGAGTCATGTAGTAATCAAAAAAGTGTTGTTGAAATCTAAATATATTTTATATTTGAGATTCTTCAAAGTAGCCACCCTGTGCCTTGATTACGTCTTTGCACACTCTTGACATTCTCTCAACCAGCTTCACCTGGAATGCTTTTCCAACAGTATTGAAGAAATTCCCACATATGCTGAGCACTTGTTGGCTCCTTTTCCTTCACTCAGTGGTCCAATTCATCCAAAACCATCTCAATTGGGTTGAGGTCGGGTGATTGTGGTGGCCAGGTCATCTGGTGCAGCACTCCATCACTCTCCTTATTGGTCAAATAGCCCTTACACAGCCTGGAGGTGTGTTGGGTCATTGTCCTGTTGAAAAACCCATGAAAGTCCCACTAAGCGTAATGCTGTGGGAGCCATGCCGACTGACTAATATATAATTGATAGGCAAATATTGTCACCCATCAGACTTCTTGATTTAATCTTCTCTTTACTTATACAAAATAAAATGTGTAACATTTGTTTCGATTTAGAATGGACCATTCTCATGCACCTGTATCGAAACAGGGGCAGCGGGAAAAAATATGTCATCTATGCACTTAAATAGCGAATGGAGGACGCTTTTCCCCGTGGTTTATTTTCATGCCAGCCAGGTAGACTATACTCCTTTTGTAAATTATATGCAATGTGCATAATATTAGGAAAGTTGAGAAATGAATATAGTAGACCTAGCCTATAGAAAACTCATGAGATCCTCCTCTTTTTATTAGCGGCCATCACTCTGTTTTCTCCCGCGATCACATAGCTTATAGAAATGCTGTGCCACATGAAGTGAAGCGTTAGATTTAATTTTTTTACATTTACATTGTCAGAGTGATTAGGGGGACAGTAGAGTGCCGAGTACCAGTTGGTAGCTAGTTTGGTAGGCTACTAATGATAATCGGCAGCATCAAAGCTTCGAGAAGCATAATTACCGTGACTAAACGGTCACGTGGAATTTGACTGCCTTCATGACTCCGGTCACCGCCACAGCCCTAATCACCACCCAGCTTGATTAGAACTCCGTAATGTTCTACATAGACGAGTAATGTGAGAAGGCATGACTTAATTGGGCTAGTATATCGGATAGTATATCTGCAGTCATGTGCGCGCGTGTTTCTCTTTCTCTGTGTGTGCGTGCGCGAGTGGTAACCTTGTCGCAGCCAGACAGTTTTGCCCCGTGGCAAGGTGGTCGGAATTAGGGCCTTTTTGAAGTCAACCGTAATATTGATGGCCCCATTTTCCCGTGCAGTTGCCCATGTGTGGTTGGGAGACTAAATGGTTATAAGGCTCGTAGCCTATAGTCTGTCCGCTGGATGCATCCAAAATGGTACCCTATTCCCTATATAGTGCACTTCTTTTGACTAGGGTCCATAAGTAAAGAATACGGTGCACATGGGCCACTGCACGTGAAAATTGGAAAATGGGGCCATCAATATTATTACGGTTGGCTTCTAGAGGTCCTGATTCCCCCCCATCCCCCCGGTGAGGCACGAGACCGTGAGACAATGGGCCGAAACCACGGGGCAGAACCTGGCATTAGAGTCAGCCTGTCAGTTAGTTCCTTTGCGCTTTGTCACAATGTCAAAAAGAGGAAGTGGTTTAGCCAATATTTTGCTGAGGCTTTTCAAAAAGAGTGAAAAGCAGCGATGCTGCTTGTTCATTGTTATTCATCTGTTGATTGTATTAGGGCGACAGGTAGCCTTAGTAGATCGAATCCCCGAGCCGACAAGGTAAAAATCTGTCGTTCTACCCCTGAACAAGGCAGTTAACCCACTGTTCCTATGCCATCATTTTAAATAAGAATTTGTTCTGAACTGACTTGCCTAGTTATATCAATAAAATAAAATAAAAATGAGGAAGTTGGATGTGCTTTAAGGTGGGGTTAAAGGCCTAGGCCTTACTATTGATTTATTTAACTGGCCGGGGATGGGATATACAGTTCAGACAGACAGACAGACAGACAGACAGACAGACAGACAGGAAGGAGCCTGACATGACCTGTGACATGACCTGTCAACACAGCAGCAGGAGACAAGGCCTACTGTCCATATATGGTTAGCTGTCTCTCTATTCAAATCTGTATTTTTCAAACAGATTATTTTGTAACTATGGAAGTACAACTTACGTAATTAGTATTAGTTACCCTGCGCTAGGTATAGGCCTACTGTAAGCACACAAAGTTGAAAAATACTAACCAATGTTAATTCAGTAACAAACAAGAAATAAGCACACAGAGGTATGTAATAACCATAGTGCCACTGTTGTAATAGGAATCTTAAAAGCATGCTCTGTTCTCTTCTTCGTGTGTGATCTAAAATGTGTGTGTGTGTGTGTGTGTGTGTATTTGCTCTGTTCCTAATGGGTGGCACCTAAAGCAGCGTTAGTAGTGACAGGAAGTAGGGACGCATATAAACAAACACACGGATCTTGAGGACTTCCCGTGGATCTAGGGATGCTTCCCAAATAGCACACCCAATACACTACTTTTGACCTGATCTCAATGGGCCCTGGTAAAAAATAGTGCACTATATTGGGGAATAGGGAGCCATTTGGGATGCACCTTGAGATGGACTGTCTTCGTAACGACAGGGAAGACTATTCCAGGGAACACCAGGCCACTGATAACAGACACTAGATGGATGGCTGTGTAATTGCTCCCTCATTTATAATCAGAATTCTGTTCTGCAGCAGAGGAACCTCAGTTCAAGGACTGCGACAGGGACTGCGTTTAGAGAAGTCTGGGTTTGACTAGTGCGTGTGCACGCTCGTGCGTGTGTGAGATCCGGCGAAGGGAGGTGTTGATGGCCAAACAAAGTCAGGTCATTCACCACCCTGACCTAGAGGCTGGACCCCATACCCCCGCCCCTCCACAGTCTGTGTCACGACAGAGAAGCCGTTCATTTCCTGTCTGTCTGGGAAGCCTTCACTAAACAACATTCAGAGAACATACAGCCAACATACAGATAGCCTGTTACACAATGACCCAGAATCCTGCATCCAAACAGTAGATCACACACTTCCAGTGCTGTCGATGCCATCTTGAGGGCTGGTGTTGGCTTGAGGTTGACAGATTTATGTTGCTGATGGCTTCGTCTAAGCCATGTGTGTGTGTGTGTGTGTGTGTGTGTGTGTGTGCTTATTTTTGTTTAATCTGTGTGTGTGGGAAAGCATACGTGCTTTTCATGTATTTCTCTGTGTGTGCAAGCTCATTTGTGAACATGTGCTTTTGGGTGTGTGGGCAGGTTTGTTGTAGAGTATTTCATCTGCAGGCCATGTTTGCCCCTCTCTCCGTCCCCCTCCATGCTCCATCCTCCTCTCCCTCCTCTTTTCACCCCCCCCCCCCATTGCAGTCCAGAGAGAGGTCTTACGTGAAGGTGTTGAGTCAACAGCCAATCTTGTTATAAATAGACACAAAGAAGACAGAGAGAGGCTGTTGACTGCATGTCTCCTGCGACGACTGGGCGAAACTGGAGGAGATGACACAGGGCCGGCATCCCGAATGGCACCCTATTCCCTATGCAGTGCACTACTTTTAAATCAGAGCACTGGTCAACAGATGTGCTCTAAATAGAGTTGATCAGACAAGCAGCCAGCCGCCTCCTCAGGGTGCTCCTCAGGAGTGGGGGGGCTGAGATTGTCTGATGTTCTGTTCTGCTCCTCTTGTGATGATGAGGCTGGAAATAGATGATTATGAATACTTTATTGTGATGAATAGGTTATTATTGAACAGGGAAGGAGATACAAGGATGTACTTTGTTCACTGTTCCCATGCAGGAGAGAACTTTGTCTTTTGTGATGATCGCAGATGCATTTTACCACACTGGTTGCCACCCTTGGCTTACAATTTTGACTTCAGTCCGTGTGACGCAACGTGCGTTGTGTGAAATGATTTTCTGCTACCAACTTTTCGTTGCTGCTTTGGTCTGCATTCAGACTGTTACAGGCCACGATATTGACAGTCTGCCCTTGACACAACATGGAGTAGCCTAGAATACAATGACAGAAGCCAGGGGGTGTAGAATAAATATACATTTTTAAAAAGGGTTTGTTTTGGTTGTTGAACTTATGTCCTGTGTAGGATGTGTGTGTGTTGCGTCTGTTTCCTGTTGACACTGTGACCTGTTCACTGGGTCGACAGCCTCCCTAGGGGGGCTGCATTACAGGCCTGGCTCTGGTGGGAACTAGCCTTTGGTCAGAACGTCTCTGTCTGTGTCTGTGTGTGTGTGTGTGTTATGCTGAGAGATTTAACCAAAATCATTGGTTCAATTATTTTGAATTCCATTTCCTTCTGTTTTTTTTCTCTGCTGTGAGCTCAATGAGCACACATTGCATAGTTTCTCTAGAGATGAATCAGATCAAGGCCAAACTGTAGTAGGGAGACATTCGACATAGTTTAGCGCAGAAAACTTGTAATTAACAACAACGACCGTAATCCATTGCATGCCGGTGTGTTTTACACCTGCTACGTTAGGTTAATTTTGGGAGAGTAGAGAGAGAGAGGAATGCGTGACAGAAGTATGCGTGACAGAATAATGCGTGACAAAAGAATGTGTGACAGAAGAATGTGCAATTGAAAGGGATAGAAAGCAGTTTCTTTGCGAGGTATCCAGTGCTTCATTTGTAAATCGGGAATTGCCGGAACAAGCAGTGAGCACAAGAGAAGAAAAAAAATAATTTTATTATAAAGCATTGCATTCATTTCATCGCATTTGTGTAGTGGCGTAGAGGCACGTGTAACAGTATAACTTTAGACCGTCCCCTCGCCCATACCCGGGTGCGAACTCTGCACACATCAACAACAGTCACCCACGAAGCATTGTTACCCATCGCTCCACAAAAGCCGCGGCCCTTGCAGAGCAAGGGGAACTACTACTTCAAGGTCTCAGAGCAAGTGACGTCACCGAATGAAACGCTATTTAGCGCACACCACCGCGAACTAAGCTCGCCGTTTCACATCCGTTACACACGTACAGAAGTTTTATACATGGGGTACATTTTTTGTGGGTAAATTTTTTTTTTGAAAATGTTGGCCTTTTAATAAAAGCATTTCTTGCAATTCTATGTACGTCATTTTACGTGACTGGAGACATTGGCTGAATCTTTGTTAATACCACACAAAAAATCGGAATGGCAGGCTACTTTGACACTTACACAACTGAGAATCTGATATCAATACAAAACCACCTGGTCTTGAATCCATCAATAGCCTAGGCCTAGGTGTGAGGAGACATGTTGTAGGCTACAATGTGAGGAGGAAATTGTCGTCATAAAAAATGCTTTCCAGTTTCACTGACCCACACACTGGTGATGGGCGGTGCACTCGTGCCAAAAGTCAGTCTCTCTCTCAAAACAATATTTGGAAATTGATCAAATATTTTGGTGGCCTACCGCACAGAGTCTAAATTAAATGATTCAGTGCAACGCTTGAGAGATGCTTGTGTCTTTCGGAGCAGAGCGGGAGAGAGATCATAGACAGTGAATGTCATGCTAGTTACGTGAGAGATACTGGCGCGTTTCTCTCAAAGCCACCGTCCCAAACATGTATAATATACCCACCCACATGCTCTGATATAGCTGTGGCGCTTACAAGTCTGACTTTCTTGTAGCCTAATTTTCTAGACATCAATGTACAGCAATATTTTTAGGCGTCACGGCAGAACACCTGTCATATGCACATGCACACATAGCTGTGGGGCTTTACAAGACGTGCATTTCGTATGCTTTTCAGGGCGTCAATGTAGCAGTCGAACAAACCTATCAAGTCAAATGATTGTGATATCAGAATGTACTTCCAATAAAATACATCGATGTAGGCTACAGCAGAACACCTATTATAATTTACAGGCCTCGTGCCTATGCGATGAGATGAAGCGCTTATTCCGATTTAAACTTCACGGTGCCCCTTAGATTTCCAAAACCTCCCATAACACAGCCCTTTTCTTATGCGTCTCCTCCCTATTTCTTGTCTTGCTACTGGTGTCTGTGACCACATCTGTGTCCTTTAGCAATCCCATGACCTCCCACAGGGGGACTGGGTTGAATTTGGTCATGGGGGTGGGCCAACAAGGTTCAGAAAGAGGTACCTTGATAATGGTGAAGGTATGCGGAGAGGCGCGGGTCGAGGTGCAAATCAGATTTGTTCCAGAGATTGGGACGGTGCTGACCGCCGATCACCAGCACTTTATGTCCAACTGGAATGTGTCCTTTAGCATTACAATTCGTGTCCTTGTACCGCCTGTAGGTCCGTATGACCGTACATGGACTGTCGATGCCGAACCGCGGGTCGAGAGATTCTACCTCTGTTTCTCCATACATTGCTCCTACGTCCTCCGGCCAGTATTGCGCGTAAAGCACCTTCAGCTCCTCTGTGTCCTGTATTGTCCACCGCCTGTCCTCCTTAAGAGATCATTCTGGCCTCCATGGTTCCTCGCCGAGCTCGAGAAAAACTCCCTCTGATTAAGGACTCTGCCGCTGGGTCTTCAACCATTCAGTTTGACGCCTTAGAAAGAGTTCTCCTGAATCCATGTGTGGCTGAGTTGTGTGTGTCAGCCTGGCTGCTCTGCCATTTGCACTGAACACCCTCGCTTCCCCGGTGACTGCCCCGCGTGCAGTAATAATTGTGCAGTCTCTCTTTCGGAGCTCGAGTGACAATTCGGATAGTTCCTGATGTGCGTCACACAAGGCCTAGATCTTTGACAAACGCATGCGAGGATATGCTCGTGGTAAGGCCACAAGCGCTGACGGGTCGTAGGAGGCCTCCTCAGCTGCTGTGGTGAAATGCTTGTGACGAGCCGGGTCATTTTTCCACACGGACTCGACAGTTCTAAAACTGGATGCCACCCATCTTAGTGTCCAAGATCCTGTTGATTGTAGCACAGCTAAATGTCTAAACTCTCTATGCACTCCCTCAGCTCCATTCATTTTTTTTGATTGGATACGGTATAAAGCACATATAGCTTGTCCGTAAGTATTTTCAAAGGATTGATGGCTCCCATCTCTTTTACCACATCGCCGAATGTGAGCTCAAGCCTGTGTGCCGAGCAGTTATATTAGAGAAGAGGGCCTGGAGCCTTGTTGCTACTCCGCTCTTGCGTCCCAGCATGACAGACGCACCACCACACGTAATGAGGGTTTTGGAGAGAAAGTCCTCAGTAAACTTTACACCCTCTAATGCAGATTGCGGACAATTCCCCCAGCTGACAAGTCCTCCAGTTCCACAAGATCAACAAAAATGTTTGCCGGTATGTCCATATCTGCCAGCCGAAGTCTGATGTTAACAATCAAGGCAATGTTTTTATTCACACTAGTAGCCTCATCGAGCACGAGGCTGATTTTTGGGAGAGCACTGTGCTGTTCTTTCAAATAGTTTTCACTTCATTTCGGATGAAATATGTTGCTGTATGTTGTACGCAAGCAACATTTGAGTGGAGAATTCTCCCCGAAATAATCTAACCCAACCGACCTCAAATGGGTGACTGGCCCCCTGCCCTTATTGTCCCCTCATAAGGCTTCATGACCTAATGGTTATCTCCTGTTAAGAGCTGTTCAAGGCCAGATACTGTAGCCTCTAAAATGCATCCCTCTCTCCACCCTCCCTTGAAGTAAAGCTGGATTGCATGAGCAATCGAACATAATAGGATAAGTGAAAGCAAGTGTTCAACTATATTGCTTTCTGGGATTGGATGCAGGGGAGGAAGCAATACAATGTCGTTACTAATTACAATGTTACAACACCGGTATAACAGCAACTGAAAGTGTTTACCAGGGCATTCAAACAGGACACCGGATCTGCCAACAACACCTTCATAGAGGTCCCTCTCCAGACACACACACACACACACACACACACACACACACACACACACACACACACACACACACACACACACACACACACACACACACACACACACACACACACACACACACACACACACACACTCCAGCCTCTTCACCTTGGTCACATGGTCTCTGACCTCTAGCCATTAGAGAAAGTAATTTGTCAGGGAGTGCTGAACAAAAGACTTTCCTGATTGGAACTGGGACAGTTGCAGAGACCGAAGCATGGAAGAGTCAACAAAACACGGTGCCGTTAAGATCAGTAATGTACAGAAAAGCCTTAGCTCAACGCAGACTTACTTAATACTGTATACTACTGGCCCAATTGGCACATTTATATTGGCTGATATGAATACAGGGTTTATTACCCATTAACCCTCCATTACTAGAAGTAACCACTGATCACTAAACACTTATCTGTCTCGATAGTGAAAGCTTTATTGTGGAATCCTTATTTTGATCTATCATGGCTCTATTGGATATAGTATGGATCCCTACTGTGTTAGATCAGTGATTAGGATGAGGGAAAAATGAAATGCCACGGTATACAGTCGAATCGATAAGTGCAAACTCATGGCAGTAGAGAAGCTGTAGCATTTATCAGGAATCAACAGTATTATTTTGTTATTATAAATCCTGGGGGATTACAGTAGGACTGTAGGGGCCCTGTTCACTGCCTGGCTGATTTATAAGAAGGTCGTTCCATTTGATTTCAATCACTTTTTGACCGCACCCCTTTTTTGTTTGAACGAAACCTTCCATACATATTTGCCCACGGTAGAAATGGTCAGAAGTGACATTTCTGGTATCAGAATGCCAAAACATTCAGGAAATAGAGGTGCTCAAAATTGAACCATTATGCATACTAGGGTTGGGCGGCATCCAGATTTTCATACCTTCATACCGTTTCTGTACCTTACCGGGGTATACGGTATTAGCGGCAGTGCACACAAGGGGGTGCTACACTACATGACCAAAAGTATGTGGACATCTCATTCCAAAATCACGGGCATTAATATAGAGTTGGTCCCCCCCTTGCTGCTGTAACAGCCTCCACTCTTCTGGGAAGGCTTTCCACTAGGTGTTGGAGCATTGTTGCGGGTACTTGCTTCCATTCAAGCCACAAGAGCATTAGGGAAGTTGGGCAATGATGTTGGGTGATTTGGCCTGGCTCGAGGTCGGTGTTCCAATTCATCCCAAAGGTGTTTCGATGGGGTTGAGGTTAGGGCTCTGTGCAGGCCAGTAAAGTTCTTCCACACCTATCTCGACAAACCATTTCTGTATGGACCTCGCTTTGTGCACAGGGGCATTGTCATGCTGAAACAGGAATGGGCCTTCCCCAAACTGTTGCCGCAAAGTTGGAAGCACAGAATCGTCTAGAACATCATTGTATGCTGTAGCATTAAGATATCCCAAACCATGAAAAACAGCCCCAGACCATTATTCCCCCTCCACCAAACTTTACAGTTGGCACTATGCATCGGGGCAGGCATTCTCCTGGCATCCGCCAAACCCAGATTTGTACGTCAGACTGCCAGATGGTAAAGTGTGATTCTTCATTCCAGACAATGCGTTTCCACTGCTCCAGAGTCCAATTGCGGCAAGCTTTACTCCACTCCAGCCGACGCTTGGCATTGCGCATGGCGATCTTAGGCTTGTGTGTGCGGCTGCTCGGCCAAGGAAGCCCATTTTATGACGCTACCGTCCAACAGTTCTTGTGCTTCCAGAGGAAGTTTGGAATTCGGTGGTGTTGCAACTTCAGATCTCGGCGGCCCCGTTCTGTGAGCTTGTGTGGCCTACCACTTCGTGGTTGAGCCGTTGTTGCTCCTAGATGTTTCCACCTCCACAATAATAGCACTTCCAGTTGACCAGGGCAGCTCTAGCAGAGCAGACATTTGGCGACCTGAGTTGTTGGAAAGGCAGCATCCTATGACGGTGCCACATTGAAAGTCACTGAGCTAGCTCTTCAGTAAGGCAATTTTACTGCCAATGTTTGTCTATGGAGATTGCATGGCAGTGTGCTTGATTTTGTACACCTGTCAGCAATGGGTGTGGCTGAAATAGCTGAATCCACTCATTTGAAGGGGTGTCCACATACTTCTGTATAAATAGTGTATTTCTTTTCAAATATATTATTATTATTATTAAATATGCATGCTAACAAAGTACTACTGAATTCCCATAGCAGACGCTAGCTAAATGGTAGCAAGTGCAAGCGAACATTAAACAAATTGCAACGACTAAAGACACCCCAGCTCAGGAAGTTGTATAACTATCTCAAAAGGTTTGCTGCACTCACAAAACAAATATCAGACAGCAGGGAACTTGATCCAGGAGTGGATTGGCTGTCTTTTGCTGTAACCAAGAAGCTTTATCTTTTAAGCTTGTGACTAGCTAGCAAGTTAGCAAACCAAATGCATTGCTGGAGACCTTTTTTGTTTGTTGGCACATCTTAGATAGTGAAACTTATATATTGAACAAAAATATAAACAGAAGATGCAGCATTTTCACATATTTTTGCATTTTCAACGATTAAACAAAATGACTGGGCAGGGGCGCCGCCTTGGGTGGGCCTGGGAGGGCCATGAGCCCCCCCCCCCCCAAAATCAATTCTGGGAGGGCTTTTTTTACAGACAGAAATACTCCTCAGTTTCATCAGCTGTCCTGGTGGCTTGTCTCAGACGATCCCGCAGGTGACGAAGCCGGATGTGGAGGTCCTGGGCTGGTGTGGTTACACATGGTCTGCGGGTGTGAGGCCGGATGGACAACCTACCAAATTCTCTAAAACAACGTTGGAGAAGGCTTATGGTAGAGAACTGAACATTACACTCTCTGGAAACAGCTCTGGTAGACATTCCTGCAGTCAGCATGCCAATTGCATGCATTCTCAAAACTTGAGACATTTTACTGGCCTTTTATTGTCCCCAGCATAAGGTGCGCCTGTGTAATGATCATGCTGTTTAATCAGCTTCTTGATATACCACACCTGTCAGGATGTATTGTCTTGTCAAAGGAGAAGTGCTCACTAACAGTGATGTATACAAATTTGTGCACAGAATTTGTGAGAAATTGGCTTTTTGTGCATTTGGAACGTTTCTGGGATCTTTTATTTCAGCTCATGAAACATGGGACCAACACTTTACATGTTGCAATTATGTTTTTGTTCAGTATAGTCATAAGATATTTAGCTGGCGAACGTTAGTAGTGAATTTCAAGTGTAACTTGATCCGCTCTATTGTGCTGCGCAACAGTGGGTCGTCGCGTCAGGAAAGCTTCCGTTTGCACCGTGTCCTCTTTGTAAACAAACCTACTATGTGACTGGCTCAATCAGCTGCTTTGGGGAACAGTTTAAAAAAATGACGCAACAGCTGAAATGAGGAACATGATCTGCTTTGTCTTTTCACCTCGGGCGCAAGTTGACTGCAGGTATTCATTTGAAAATATTCAATATATTCACATTCATGAAAAAATAAGCTAAACGTTGTTTGAGCTATTGAAAATCCTACTGTGGGTATTTAAAAATACCCTGGTATACGGTATATACATTATACCGCCAAAGTCTAATGCATACCCTACTATACCATGAGACTCCTGTCTTCATCACGGGAAAAGATTAACGGTTGCATTTGGTAGTTAAAAAACCTTTTAACCTTAACATCTATTATCAAAAAAAACGTGTAAACCACATAAAACATTTTTTTTTGCATTTGTTGTAGTTTTAAACGCTAATTTACATAATTTGAGGTGCGTGTGTTGTGCCCGCCAACGGTTGAGACACAGCATACTCTTGAATACAGGGTGGGTGTAATTTCAATATAGTTCATAGAATGGACCTATCCGCTCAGAGCACTGCAATTTCGCTGGTACGCTATTGACATGTTAAATTGAATTGACATTTTTACTTCCAACTACTACCACAATGATGGCCGCAGGTCCACCCACTGTCAAAGGTCAATGGGAATGTATATTCTATTATCTATATTTCTATGATTTCAAATCAGATGAAAATGGAGATTATGAATATGGAGATGTGTCAATGTTTGATTTAGATTGATTTTATGCTGTATGTTTTGATCTATGTATAGCCTGCCCAAGGACTGTGGACGACAGCTTACTAGCTAATTCCGAAACTATACTGTGTGAGATGTTGATTATCGTGCTTCTGTGGTAATGTGTCTAATTTTAATATCCTCCGTGAGCAGTTTGGATAACAAATTCCCCCTCCCTGTAGATTCCACATGACCCGTGTGTAGTGGAGGTGTTGTGTGTTTGTGTCTGTGAGTTTATTTTTCTGCGTTTGGTTCTCTGCGTGTGTGTTTCTTTGTCTGTGTGTGTGTGTGTGTGTGTGTGTGTTTATTTCTCTGTTAGTGTGTGTCCCTCAAGGTGTTCTGTTAGTGTAGTTGTTAATGAACTCCTCTGGGTTCATCAGACAATGTTTCTGTTGCAGAATAACTTCCTGTCAGGCCGCGTGGGCCTCCCTCACACTTCCTGTTCTCTTCCTGTTTCTGAAGCTGCTGAGCAACTCTCTCTCTCTCTGTTGTCATTACATGCAACAGTGCGCACACAGTCAGAGCATTATTTGAATGTTCACAGGTTTTGAAAGACCGTCTGTTGAGAGTCAGTTGGATAATTTGCATCTTATTGATATCAGATGTCATCCCAGTCAATCAGGTTACCTAAAAAGAGAGGACTTTTTCAAAGCCATTTAATTTCTTAAAAGATACAGCTTACAGACCATTTCACATTCAGATCTGACTTTTACATTGATTTACACAGACTCAGTTGTCAGTAGGTTATGTGGAATGTAGCCTTTCAGATCACGATATATGTAGCCCAGGCCTAGATATTTGAGCAATAAGGTCTGAGCTGGTGTGGTATATTTAAGCAATAAGGCCTGAGGGGGTGTGGAATATGGCCAATATATCACGCCTAAGGGCTGTTCTTACACACAACGCATCTGGAAGTGTCTGGATACAGGCCTTAGCCGTGGTATATTGGCCATATGCCACAAAACCCACAGGTGCCTTATTTCTATTATAAACTGGTTACCAACTTAATTGGAGCAGTAAAAATAGATGTTTTGTCATACCCGTGGTATACGTTCTGATATACCAATGTTGTCAGCCAGTCAGCATTCAGTGCTCAAACCACCCAGTTTATAATGGCCAATATACCACGCCTAACGGCTGTTCTTATGCATGACGCGAAGCAGACTCCCTGGATACAGCCTTCAGCAGTGGTATATTGGCCATTTAGCACAAACCCCTGAGGTGTCTTGCCTTATTGCAATTATAAACTGGTTACCAACATACAGTAGTATATCACAAAAGTGAGTACACCCCACACATTTTTATAAATATTTGAGTATATCTTTTCATGTGACAACGCTGAAGAAATGACACTTTGCTATAATGTAAAGTAGTGAGTGTACAGCTTGTATAACAGTGTAAATTTGCTGTCCCCTCAAAATAACTCAACACACAGCCATTAATGTCTAAACCGCTGGCAACAAAAGTGAGTACACCCCTAAGTGAAAATGTCCAAATTGGGCCCAAGGTCTCAGGTGTGACTGGGGAGCAGGTGTGTTAAATTTAGTGTCATCGCTCTCACGCTCCCTCATACTGACTGGTCACTGGAAGTTCGACATGGCACCTCATGGCAAAGAACTCTCTGAGGATCTGAAAAAAAAATTGTTGCTCTACATAAAGATGGCCTGGGCTATAAGAAGATTGCCAAGACCCTGAAACCTAGCTGCAGCATGGTGGCTAAGACCACACAGCGGTTTAACTGGACAGGTTCCACTCAGAACAGGGCTCGCCATGGTCGACCAAAGAAGTTGAGTGCACGTGCTCAGCGTCATATCCAGAGGTTGTCTTTGGGAAATAGACGTATGAGTGCTGCCAGCATTGCTGCAGAGGTTGAAGGGGTGGGGGGTCAGCCTGTCAGTGCTCAGACCATACGATGTACACTGCATCAAATTGGTCTGCATGGCTGTCGTCCCAGAAGGAAGCCTCTTCTAAAGATGATGCACAAGAAAGCCCGCAAACAGTTTGCTGAAGACAAGCAGACTAAGGACATTGATTACTGGAACCATATCCTGTGGTCTGATGAGACCAAGATAAACTTATTTGGTTCAGATGGTGTCAAGCGTGTGTGGCGGCAACCAGGTGAGGAGTACAAAGACAAGTGTGTCTTGCCTACAGTCAAGCATGGTGGTGGGAATGTCATGGTCTGGGGCTGCATGAGTGCTGCCGGCACTGGGGAGCCTACAGTTCATTGAGGGAACCATGAATGCCAACATGTACTGTGACATACTGAAGCAGAGCTTGATCCCCTCCGTTCGGAGACTCAGCCGCAGGGCAGTATTCCAACATGATAACAACCCCAAACACACCTCCAAGACGACCACTGCCTTGCTAAAGAAGCTGAGGGTAAAGGTTATGGACTGACCAAGCATGTCTCCAGACCTGAATCCTATTGAGCATCTGTGGGGCATCCTCAAACGGAAGGTGGAGGAGTGCAAGGTCTCTAACATCCACCAGCTCCGTGATGTCGTCATGGAGTGAAAGAGGACTCCAGTGGCAACCTGTGAAGCTCTGATGAACTCCATGCCCAAGAGGGATAAGGCAGGGCTGGAAAATGATGGTGGCCACACAAAATATTGACACTTTGGGCCAAATTTGGACATTTTCACTTAGGGGTGTACTCACTTTTGTATCCAGCAGTTTAGACATTAATGGCTGTGTGTTGAGTTATTTTGAGGGGACAGCAAATTTACACTGTTATACAAGCTCACTACTTTACATTGTAGCAAAGTGTCATTTCTTCAGTGTTGTCACATGAAAAGATATACTCAAATATTTACAAAAATGTGAGGGGTGTACTCACTTTTGTGATATACTGTACATATAACAGTAAACAAGTAGTTTGCGTCACACCCATGGTAAATTGTCTGAAACATTTGTGTTTTGTTTTCACCTTTCATTTATGCACTTTCTTGCACTATGCATTTTGGGGCACCATGATGTTTTAATAAATATCTTTATTTTGTATTCAAGCCTCATTTTTGGACAGCGTGCGGGTCTCCATCTCTTCATATATTGTCTAATATACTCACGACTGAAATGCTGTTTCAGCCAATCAGCATCGAAGACCCAAACTACCTAGTTTATATACAGCGCATTCAGAAAGTATTCAGACCCCTTGACTTTTTCCAGAGTTTATGTTACAGCCTTTTTGATGACAAAAACATGTGTTTAACATGTTTTAAAAAAAATAACATGTATTTAATCTACACACAATACACCATAATGACAAAGTGACAACAGGTTTTTTGAAATGTTTGTAAATGTATTATAAATAAAAAACATATTTACATAATTATTCAGAAACTTTGCTATGAGACTCAAAATTGAACTCAGGCGCATCCTGTTTACATTGATGATCCTTAACATGTTTCTACAACTTGATTGGAGTCCACCTGTAGTAAATTCAATTGATTGGACATGATTTGGAAAGGGAAACACCTGTTTATATAAGGTCCCACCGTTGACAGTGCATGTCAGAGCAAAAACCAAGCCATGAGGTTGGAGGAATTGTCCATAGAGCTCCCAGACACAATTGTGTCTAGGCACCAATCTGAGGAAGATTACCAAGAAATGTCTGCAGCATGGAAGGTCCCCAAGAACACAGTGGCCTCCATCTTTCTTAAATAGAAGAAGTTTGGAACCACCAAGACTCTTCCTAGAGCTGGCCGTATGGCCAAACTGAGCAATCGGGGGAGAAGGGCCTTGGTCAGGGAGGTGATCAAGAACCTGATGGTCACTGACAGAGCTCCAGAGTTCCTCTGTGGAGATGGGAGAACCTTCCAGAAGGACAACCATCTATGCAGTACTCCACCAATCAGGCCTTTATGGTAGTGTGGCCAGACGGAATCCACTCCTCAGTAAAAGGCACATGACAGCCCACTTGGAGTTTGCCAAAATGCACCTAAGGACTCAGAACACGAGAAACAAGATTCTTTGGTTTATTGAAACCAAGAGTGAACTGCTGAATGCCAAGCGTCATGTCTGGAGGAAAACTGGCACCATCCCTACGGTAAAGCATGGTGGTGGCAGCATCATGCTGTGGGGATGTTTTTCAGTGGCAGGGACTGGGAGACTAGTCAGGATCGAGGGGAAAGGTAAACGGAGCAAAGTACAGCGAGATCCTTGATGACAATCTGCTCCAGAGCGAGGGTTCACCTTCCAACAGGACAATGACCCTAAGCACACAGCCAAGACAATGCAGGAGTGGCTTCGAGACAAGTCTCTGAATGTCCTTGAGTGGCCCAGCCAGAGCCCGGACTTGAACCCGATCGAACATCTATGGAGAGACCTGAAACTAGCTGTTCGGCACTCCCCATTGAACCTGACAGAGCTTGAGAGGATATGCAGAGAATAATGGGAGAAACCCCCCAAATACAGGTGTGCCAAGCTTGAAGCGCCATTCCCAAGAAGACTTGAGGCTGTAATCGCTGCCAAAAGTGCTTCAACAAAATACTGAGTAAAGTGTCCGAATAGTTGTTTAATTTTTTGTGTGTCAAATTGAGAAAAAAAAAACTGTTTTTGCTTTGTCATTACGGGGTATTGTGTGTAGATGAGAGATAAACTATTCAATCCATTTTTAGAACAAGGCAGTAACGTAACTAAATGTTGAGAAAGTCAACGGGTCTGAATAGTTTCCAAATGCCCTGTAGACTCACTTATCAGAATGTAAGAGAATCACTTATATTGTAGAGAGGATGTATGCATTTGAATGACCTGTTGATGAGTGTGAGGTTACACCCAGCTGTGTAGCATGGGGTGGTGGTGGTGGAGGTGGGGCTTTAGTTCTTTAGGACAGAAGACCGTTATCTGTGGATTGGCTAGCTCAACACAAAGAACTGCAGCTAGTTAATGACATCAGGGCCATTCACTGTCTGCTGTGGTCCCTCTGGCCTTAAAGGAAGGGGAGAGGGGGTGATAAAGGGAAGGAAATAAAATAGGTGAGCGGGGGGAGTGAAAATGTGAGGAGGTGCTCTGTTCAACTCTCTCAAAGGGTGCAGTGTATAAAGTCAAAACATCTGCTGTCTCAGCCACTGCCTGTCACCATGGGAGTACCCCAAGGCTTGATCCTGACCCCACACTCTTCTCAATTTACATCAACAACATAGCTCAGGCAGTAGGAAGCTCTCTCATCCATTTATATGGAGATGATAGTCTTATACTCAGCTGGCCCCTCCCTGGATTTTGTGTTAAACGCTCTACAACAAAGCTTTCTTAGTTTCCAAAAAGCTTTCTCTGCCCTTAACCTTGTTCTGAACACCTCCAAAATAAAGGTAATGTGGTTTGGTAAGAAGAATGCCCCTCTTCCCACCAGTGTGATTACTACCTCTGCGGGTTTGGAGCTTAAGATAGTCACCTCATACATGTACTTGGGAGTATGGCTAGATGGTGCACTGTCCTTCTCTCAGCACATATCAAAGCTGCAGGCAAAGGTTAAATCTAGACATCGTTTCCTCTATCGTAATTGCTTCTCTTTCACCCCAGCTGCCAAACTAACCCTGATTCAGATGACCATCCAACCCATGCTAAATTACGGAGATGTAATTTATAGATCGGTAGGTAAGGTTGCTCTCGAGCGGCGAGATGTTCTTTATCAATCGGCCATCAGATGTGCCACCAATACTCCTTATCGGACACATCACCGCACTCTATGCTCCTCTGTAAACTGGTCATCTCAGTATACACGCTGCAAGTTGATGCTTATTTATAAAACCCTCTCAGGCCTCACTCCCCCCTATCTGAGATACCAACTGCAGCCCTCATCCTCCACATACAACACCCGTTCTGCCTGTCACATTCTGTTAAGGACCCCAAAGCACACACGTCCCTGGGTCGCTCCTCTTTTCAGTTTGCTGCAGCTAGCGACTGGAACGTGCTGTAAAAAACACTCACACTGGACAGTTTTTTACCTCCATCTCTTCATTCAAATACTCAATCATGGACACTCTTACTGACAGTTGTGGCTGCTTCATGTGATGAATTGTTGTCTTTACCTTCTTGCCCTTTGTGCTGTTGTCTGTGCCCAATAATGTTTGTACCATGCTTTGTGCTGCTGCCATGTTGTTTTGCTACTATGCTGTGTTGTCATGTGTTGCTGCCATGCTATGTTGTCTCTCTTTATGTAGTGTTGTGGTGTCTCTCTTGTCGTGATATGTGTTTTGTCCTATATTTTCTTTTAAATATATTTTTAATTTTCAATCCCAGCCCCCATTCTCGCTGGAGCCTTTTTGCCTTTCGGTAGGCCGTCATTGTAAATAAGCATTTGTTCTTAACTGACTTGCCTAGTTAAATTGAAGAGGAATTAAAAATAAAGAGGAGAGTAAGCACTGTGTGTTTAAAGAATAGACAGAGCGGGGCAGGGAGGTTAGAGGGAGAGAGAGTCAATTGTGGATGTCCTCTTTTGTGTAACTGTTGCTGCTCTCTTGGTTGCGAGTCCCTGTTAGGAAGAAAGGATTGGTTGTCACAGATTTTTTTTTTGAAATGGGAAAAATAGAAGAGTGCTAGAAAGAAGGAAGTGTCCTCCACAAAGGGGACAGTGTAGAAAGTAAACATCAGTCCTCAGTTTTCTTTTTTTTTGGTGTGTTTTGCGTGTCGCATTCTGTATCCAACGTGTGCTAACGTTGTGCGTGTGTCGGTCAATTGAATGAGCGTCAATGTGTTGCGTGTATAATTTTGAGGCTCGCAGCTGCACCCAATCGCTGGTTCTTCCAAACAGAGAACCTACTTAGAGAAAGATTAAAGACAGTTGCCTCTCTCGCCTCTAGGCCTCAGGTGTAGAGTCTAATCTAGAACCACAGAAGTGTCAGGAGACTTAAATGGGTTCATGATTTTCCAGAGAACTCTCCTCTGTTCTATTTTACTGTGTCTGACTGTCACTCTGTTATATGCTATAAAAGTGACAAAGCCATTTACCAAGAAGAAGCCTTGTAGTTTTTGAACTCTGTAGGCTTTTTGAATGTTTTTCAATGGACAAAAACGTTAATGGTTTTCAAGCCAAATACTTCAGGTTGGGCACTTGCAGAAGTAAATTAATCCACAAACGCAAATATATTTTTTTATACAACAAAAATTCCAGTGTGTCAGAAGTTTACATACACTACGTTGACTGTGCCTTTAAATGGCTTGGAAAATTCCAGAAAATTATGTCATGGCGTTAGAAGCTTCTGTTAGGCTAATTGACATAATTTGAGTCAATTGGAGGTGTACCTGTGGATGTATTTCAAGGCCTGCCTTCAAACTTAGTGCCTCTTGGCTTGACATCATGGGAAAATCAAAAGAAATCAGCCAAGACCTCAGAAAAATAATTGTAGACCTCCACAAGTCTGGTTCACCCTTGGCAGCAATTTCCGAACGCCTGAAGGCACCACGTTCATCTGTACAAACAATAGTACGCTAGTATAATAAACACCATGGGACCATGCTGCCGCCATACCGCTCAGGAAGGAGACGCTTTCTGTCTCCTAGAGATGAACGTACTTTGGTGCGAAAAGTGCAAATCCCAGAACAACAGCAAAGGACCTTGTGAAGATGCTGGAGGAAACGGGTACAAAAGTATCTATAGCCACAGTAATAGGAGTCATATATAGACACAACCTGAAAGGCCACTAAAGCAAGGAAGAAGCCACTGCTCCAAAACCGCCATAAAATAGCCAGACTACGGTTTGCAACTGCACGTGGGGACAAAGGTCATACTTTTTGGAGAAATTTACTCTGATTTGATGAAACAAAAATGGAACTGTTTGGCCACAATGACCTTCGTTATATTTGGAGGAGAAAGAGGGAAGCTTGCAAGCCGAAGAACACCACCCCAACCGTGAAGCACAGGTGTGGCAGCATCATGTTGTGGGGGTGCTTTGTTGCAGGAGGGACTGGTGCACTTAAAAAATAGATGGCATCATGAGGTAGGAAAATTATGTGGATTTATTGAAGCAATCTCAAGACATCAGTTAAAGCTTGGTCACAAATGGGTCTTCCAAATGGACAATCACCCAAAGCATACTTCCAAAGTTTTGTCAAAATGACAACAAAGTCAAGGTATTGGAGGGGCCATCACAAAGCCCTGACCTCAATCCTATAGCAAATGTGTGGGCAAAACTGAAAAAAGCGTGAGTGAGCAAGGAGGCCTACAAACCTGACTCAATTTCACCAGCTCTGTTAGGAGGAATGGGCCAAAATTCACCCAACTAATTGTGGGAAGCTTGTGGAAGGCTACCCAAAATGTTTGACCCAAGTTAAACAATTTAAAGGCAATGCTACCATATACTAATTGAGTGTATGTAAACTTCTGACCCACTGGGAATGTGATGAAAGAAATTAAACTGAAATAAATCATTCTCTCTACTATTTTTCGGACATTTCACATTCTTAAAATAAAGTGGTGATCCTAACTGACCTAAGACAGGGAATTTTTACACTTCAACTGTGTGTGTATGTGTGTGTGTATATATATATATATATATATATATATATATACTGTGTGTGTGTATATGTGTATATATATATATATATATATATATATATATATATATATATATATACACACACACAGTTGAAGTGTAAAAAAGTGTAAAAATATACACACACAGTTGAGGTGTATATATAAAACTGTGTGTGTATATATATATACACACACAGTTGAAGTCGGAAGTTTATCGTGTATATATACACTGAAGTTTATCAGTGCATATATATATATATATATATATATATATATATATACACACTGCTCAAAAAAGTTAAGGGAACACTGAAACAACACAATGTAACTCCAAGTCAATCACACTTCTGTGAAATCAAACTGTCCACTTCTGAAGCAACACTGATTGACAATAAATTTCACATGCTGTTGTGCAAATGGAATAGACAACAGGTGGAAATTATAGGCAATTAGCACACCCCAATAAAGGAGTGGTTCTGCAGGTGGTGACCACAGACCACTTCTCAGTTCCTATGCTTCCTGGCTGATGTTTTGGTCACTTTTGAATGCTGGCGGTGCTTTCACTCTAGTGGTAGCATGAGACGGAGTCTACAACCCACACAAGTGGCTCAGGTACATTTAGCTCATCCAGGATGGAACATCAGAGCGAGCTGTGGCAAATTTGCTGTGTCTGTCAGCGTAGTGTCCAGAGCATGGAACGCTACCAGGAGACAGGTCATCTAAATCAGGAGACATGGAGGAGGCCGTGAGAGGGATTACAATCCTATCCTAGGACTGCTTAAAGAGGTCCGGTTTCAGGTGTCAAGGAGGAGCAGGAGGAGCACTGCCTGAGCCCTGCAAAATGACCTCCAGCAGGCCACAAAGTTTTGTCTGGGCTCAAACGGTCAGAAACAGACTCCATGAGCATGGTATGTGGGCCCGAGCGTCCACAGGTGGGGGTTGTGCTTACAGCCCAACACCGTGCAGGATGTTTGGCATTTGCAGAGCCTGGATTGGTAAATTGGGCCACTGGCGCCCTGTGCTCTTCCAGGATGGAACATTCACACTGAGCACATGTGACAGAAGGTGACAGAGTCTGTCAGCGCCGTGTCCAGAATGGAGGCTGCTGCCTGGAACATCCTCCAGGATGACATGGAGGAGGCCGTGGGTCAGTCATGCTGTGGGACTGCATTTCTTTGTGCAAGGAGGAGCAGGAGGAGCCCTCCAGAGCCCTGCAAAATGACCTGACTGCCATTAGGTAATGTGATGAGATCTGCTCAGACCCCTTGAAAGACCATATGCTGGTGCGGGTCCCGGGTTCCTCCTACAGGTGGGGGACAATGCTAGACCTCATGTGGCTGGATGTGTCAGCAGTTTGCAAGAGAACACCAAGATTGATACTGGCCACTGACGCCTGCCCTTCCCAGACCTGAATCCACACTGAGCACATCTGACAGACATCATGTCTCGCTCCATCCACCAACGCCACGTTGCACCACATCCTGTCCAGGAGTTGGCGGATGCTTTAGTCCAGGTCTGGGAGGAGATCCCCCAGGAGACCATCCAGCCACCTCATCATGTAGCATGCCCAGGCGTGTAGCCTGACTGTCATTAGGTACGTGAGATCCTCAGACCCCTTGTGAGCCTCATTTTGACTTGTTTTAAGGACATTACATCAAATTGGATCAGCCTGTAGTGTGGTTTTCCACTATAATTTTGAGTGTGACCCCAAATCCAGACCTCCATGGGTTGATAAATTTGATTTCCATTGATAATTTTTGTGTGATTTTGTTGTCAGCACATTCAACTATGTAAAGAAAAAAGCATTTAATAAGAATATTTCATTCATTCAGATCTAGGATGTGTTATTTTAGTGTTCCCTTTATTTTTTGGAGCAGTGTATAAGGTGGTGATATAATCGTCAAGCCCATTCAAAAGATTAAGGGACATGACCCGGAAGTAAACATAAGGGGAGGTTACTTTCACAGGGTATAGGGCTGCTAGGACAGGACAGGATTGAATGGCCTACCCTCCTTAAATTAATTCTCTCTCTTTCTCCTATCTCCCCCTCTCACTTTGTATGTATATATATACATAGAAATGTAACTTGTAAACAAGTCAAACGAAACAAACTGCAGCTAGTTTGCTGTCTTTCCAGCTTCAGTTTGAAGTGATTGTGTTAGCTATGTTGTTGACTTGCTACTCTGAACAACAGTGCCCTTACAAGAGAGCACATTTTCTACGCCAGGCAAAATCGCACCTCATTTGCTCTTTTGTTATGGATGTATCCAAATAAATGTCACTAGAAAACAGCTTAAACAAATGCAAATGCAGCTACTGTTATTCTGACTGCACTATTTGACGTAACCGTAAATTAGCCGTAGTTGGCTAGCTAGCAAGCAAGGATACGAACGTTGCCTACCAGTTTGGCAATGGAACATTTTAGAACAAACTACTGGGTCGCGTCCATAGATACAGAACAAAAAGACTGAACGACTGGGTTGTGTCTCTGGCAACCCGAACCGATGGAACGAATGACCAGCTGAGTTGGGTAGCAATCCTAGATTTGTGTTGGGACTGTATCTTGCTGAAGGATCTAATAGTATGAATAAATGTATCAAAATAATGTTTTTAATGAAAATATGTTAATCATGATTTGAATATATTGTAGAACAGATCTACTGCTTCTTAGACTTGCTTACAATGAGAATGACAGCTCTATAATAAATCACATTTCTATATGAATTTTATTTGGTCACCCCAAAAGTTTCATATTGCAGCTTTAACAAGTAATATTTGTTTTTCTAAAAAAGATAGGGGTAAAAATGTAAGAGGGCAATCCATAAGCGCAGACAAAGGATATCCTCTGCATGGAGGAATGGTCTAAGATCAACCTCATGAAACATTTTAGAAAAAGGTTCAGTGCCATTACCCTCACATGGTGAGGTATTGAAAACAGGTATGGCAATCATTTGTATCCTTAACTTTTTTTAGAAGAAAGAAAAAGGTGGTGATATAATCATCAAGCCCATTCAAAAGATTAAGGGACATGACCCGGACGTAAATGTAAGGGGTTACTTTCACAGGGTATAGGGCTGCTAGGACAGGACAGGATTGAATGGCCTACCCTCCTTTATTTAAATGCAGTCTCTCTCTTTCTCCTATCACCCCCTTTCACTTTCTGTCTCTCTCTCTCTCTGTCTCTCTGTCTCTCTCTTACTCTCAAAGAGACACACACACCTCTCCTTCATGCTCGAGCGGGTGACTCTGGCACTGCGCCGGACTGACCAGGACTTTTTTGGCCCAGCAGGACCTGGTCTCACACACACACACACACACACACACACACACACACACACACACACACACACACACACACACACACACACACACACACACACACACACACACACACACACACACACACACACACACACGCACACCCTTGTTCTCTGGCCTAGCTTCACACACACATGCACAAACGCGCGCGCACACACACACACAAATTGCAATAACTGTATGTATGCCTGCATTTTCTTCCACTCCACTGAGCTCCTCCCCCAACTCAACCCTGACCCAGACAGGCAGACCCCGAGTTCTCCTTCCATCCCTTCCTCCTCCCCCATTCTCTCCGCTGCTCCCTCCCCTCTAATCTTCTACTGGTTTCTTATGTAGAGCTGTAGTCTGACAGCAGTGTGACAGTAGGCGGAATGAGCTGGCTCTCTGGCTGTAACAAACACTTTAACAAAATGTGTGCGAGGCAAGGTTGTGCTCAATTCAGAATTTAATTGAGAATGCCTCATTAATTCCATTTCCATTCTTGAATTTGAATTGAAGTAAGTCAACAGGACACAGAGTTGCAATTTGAATGAAATGAAATTGAATTGAATCCAATTAAATTCAAATGCCTCTTCAAATATATATTGAGTGTAGCCTATACAAATCTCCATCTTGTACATAAAGCATCAGACATGATGTTATATACTGTAAATGCAAATAAAATATTGATGGAACAATTAGATTTTCAGGACAAACTCTTAAAATGAGTGATCAAGGAAAATAAAAACTATATGTGAATATGCTAAGTTATGGGGAAGAATGCATTTTCCAGAATGCATCAGTTTAACCCTCGAGTTGACCCTAAAGCTTTCAAAAAGTAGCTGAACAAATGTTTGGTGGAAATATAATCAGCTATTCTAACCAACTAAGGTTAAAAGAGTATATGAACATTGTTTCCAGAGAAAAGTGAAATATTCTTTGGTATCTGGAAGTGTGACCTGTCAGATTCAATGAAACTAACATGTTCTATGACTGAGTGGAATTTATTTGAATTGCACTGAATTCAATTATTGTTCCTGTCATTTCAAAAATGCAGAATTGAGCACAACCATGGTGTTTGGATGAGGCCAGCTGGTCCATAAGCACCTCCAGCGCTAAGTAGCTTACTTGTTGCTAGAGCATGTGGATTTGTGTGTGTGTGTGTGTGTGTGCATTTTCTTTGTTATTGTGTGTTTGAGTATTTGCTAGTTTTTTTGTTTTTGTTATTGTGTATCTGTGTGTTTTTGTGTGTGCCTTGTTTTGTTTTCAGATTTTTGTGTATTAAGCTGCCAGAGATACTGTGTGTGATAGAGAGGGATAGAGAGAGATTTGTTTATCATATAGCAAAGCTTGAAAAAGACTGATTTCAGCAGAAAATCCTGCCTGTGCCATTGTTGTACACACGTGATTAAAACCCAGCATCTGATCTGAAATAGTACAGCAATACTGGTGCTTGTAGCCAATACCTACATGTAGGTTTTGAATTGCTTGTTTGCTTTGGATATGGCTCATATGTCCCCTTTCCATGCTGATGTGGCTCCGGAGGGGTTGGATTCCTTTTTACGGGTTCCTAACCAACTGTGTTATTTTTTTGCATTGTTTGAAACTTATTTTGTACATAATGTTGCTGCTACCGTCTCTTATGACCAAAAAGAGATTCTGGATATCAGAACAGCGATTACTCAACTCGACCTGGATAAAGATTTTTTTCTTTCATGAGAAGAAAATACAGAAATATAGGGGGCAGAGATCGAGGTGCCAAGTGAGAATTCCTCGCCTCTACCATCTGTTCTTTTGGCCAACGTGCAATCACTGGATAATAAACTGGACGATCTCCTTCGAGACTATCCTCCCAACGGGATATTACAAACTAATATTTTATGTTTCACCGAGTCGTGGCGACACAGATAATATATACAGTTGACTGGGTTTTCCGTGCATCGGCAGGACAGAACAGCTATGTCTGGTAAGGTGGGAGGGGGGGGGGGGGTCTATTTGTCAGTAACAACTGGTGCACGATGTCTAATATTAAGGAAGTCTCGAGGCAGGAAGTCTCGCCTGTTGTAGAGTACCTCATGATAAGCTGTAGACCACACTATCTACCAAGAGAGTTCTCATCTCTATTTTTAGTAGCCGTCTATTGCCACCACAAACAGAACGCACTCAACGAGCTGTATAAGACCATAAGAAAACAAGAACATGCTCATCCAGAAGCGGTTACTCCATACACAGAGATGCATAAAAGCTCTCCCTCACCCTCCATTTGGAAAATCTGACCATAATTCTATCCTCCTGATTCCTGCTTACAAGAAAAAACTAAAGCAGGAAGTACCAGTGACTCGCTTAATACGAAGGTTTTCAGATGATATGGATGGTACGCTAGAGGACTATTTTTCTAGCACAAACTGGAATATATTCCGGGATTCATCCAATGGCATTGAGGAGTTTACCACCTCAGTCACCGGTGTCATTAATAAGTGCATTGATGATGTCGTCCCCACAGTGACTGTACCTACATATCCCAACCAGAATTACAGGCAACATCTGCACACCAAGCTAAAGGCTAGAGTTGCTGCCTTCTAGGAGCGGGACATTAATCCGGATGCTTATATGAAATCCCGCTATGCACTCAGACAAACCATCAAATAAAGGACTAAGATTGAATCCTACTACACCAGCTTGGATGCTCGTCACATGTGGGAGGTCTTTCAAACTCTTATGGACTACAAAAGGAAACCCAGCCGCGAGCTGCCCAGTGATGCGAGCCTACCAGACGAGCTAAATGCCTTTAATGCTTGCTTCGAGGCAAGCGACACTGAAGCATGAATGAGAGTACCAGCTGTTCCGGACGACTGTGTGATCACGCTCTCCATAGCCGATGTGAGCAAGATCTTTTAAACAGGTCAACATTCACAAGTCTGCGGGATCCAGACGGATTACCAGGACGTGTACTCCGAGTATGCGCTGACCAACTGGAAAGTGTCTTCACTGACATTTTCAACCTCTCCCTGACCGAGTCTGTAATACCTACATGTTTCAAGCAGACCACCATAGTCCCTGTGCCTAAGAAAGCCAAGGTATCTTGCCTAAATGACTACCGCCCCGTAGCACTCATGTCGGTAGCCATGAAGTGCTTTGAAAAGCTCCACAGATGACACAATTTCAATCAAACTCCACACTGCCCTTTCCCACCTGGACAAAAGGGACACCTATGTGAGAATGACGGCCCACCCCCGGGTGGTAAGGGTAGGCAACAACACATCTTCCACACTGATCCTCAACACTGGGGCCCCTCAAGGGTGCGTGCTTAGTCCCCTCCTGTACTCCCTGTTCACCCACTGTGTGGCGAAGCATGACTCCCAACACCATCATTACGTTTTTTGACGACAACAGCTATAGACCTGATCACTGACAACGATGAGACAGCCTATAGGGAGGAGGTCAGAGACCTGGCAGTGTGGTGCCAGGACCACAACCTCTCCTTCAACGTGAGCAAGAAAAGGAGCTGATTGTGGACTATGGGAAAAGGAGGGTCCCTCAGGAGACTGAAAAGATTTGACATGGGTCCCCAGATCCTCAAAGTTCTACAGCTGCACCATCGAGAGCATCCTGACCGGTTGCATCACTGCCTGGTATGGCAACTGCCCAGCATCTGACCGTAAGGTACTACAGAGGGTAGTGCGTATGGCCCAGTACATCACTGGGGCCAAGGTTTCTGCCATCCAGAACCTATATATCAGGTGGTGTCAGAAAAAAGCCCTAAAAATTGTCAGAGACTCCAGCCACCCTATTCATAGACTGTTCTCTCTGCTACCGCACGACAAGCGGTACCGGAGCGCCAAGTCTACGCCCAAAAGGCTCCTTAACAGCTTCAAGCCATAAGACTGCTGAACAATTAATCAAATGGCCACTCAGATTATTATCTCAATTAACCTGTACCCCCACAGATTGACTCGGTACCGGTACCCCCTGTATATAGCCTCGTTATTTTATTGTTACTTTTTATTTAATTTTTTTTATTCAGTTTATTTAGTAAATATTTTCTTAACTCCATTTCTTGAACTGAAATGTTGGTTAAGGGCTTGTAAGTAAGCATTTCACTGCAAGGTGCAATACCTGTTGTATTCGGCACGTGACATCACATTTGCTATGACGGACTGTGACGTTTGTATTACACACAGTTGTGTGTATGTCTGTTCGGATGAGTGTGACAGTGAGTATTTTAAGCTGAGGGGCTGAATTTGGTGGTGTGTGTGTGCTGTTCGATGCAGCTTTAGGCACTGACCGGGAGGGAGGCTACGCTAAATCTCCAGACAAGCAGATATACAGGAAGGTTAGCACTTACTCTACCCCCTGGAGAGGGGGTAGAGTAAGTAGAGTTCAAACAAGCAGAGTTTCAAGCTACGAAGGTTCACTGCAGGCTAGACAGCTGCACAAACACTACTGCGTGTGTGACTATCGCACAGATGGGCTTTCAGGCAGATAATTGTGATTGCGTTTGTTAGAGATGAGAGATATTCTCTTGCTCAGCCAACCAGCCCTCCAGCCATGCCGGTGTGTCTGTCTATGTATTTGAGCGTTTGTGTCGGTGTGTATCTCTCTTTGTGTGTGTGTGTGTGTCTGTTATGGAAGCCAGTCAATGAGGGCAATGGATAGTTTTAATGAAGCCAATCATAGTTATACTGTGCATTCGGAAAGTATTCAGACCCCTTGACCTTTTCCACATTTTTGTTACATTACAGCCTTATTCTAAAATTGATTAAATTGTTTTTCCCCCTCATCATTCTACACCCAATACCCCATAATGACTAAGCAAAACCAGGTTTTTAGACATTTTTGCAAATGTGTTACAAATAAAAAATGGAATCACATTTACATAAGAATTCAGCACTTTTGCTATGAGACTCAGAATTGAGCATCCTGCTTCCATTGATCATCCTTGATGTTTCTACAACTTCTAGTCTACGTGTGGTAAATTGATTTGATTGGACATGATTTGGAACGGCACACACTTGTCTATGTAAGGTCCCACAGTAGATTGTGCATGTCAGAGCAAAAACCAAGCCACACGGTTGAAGCAATTGTCCTTAGAGCTCCGACACAGGATTGTGTTCGAGGCACAGATCTGGGGAAGGGTACCAAAACATTTCTTGCAGCATTGAAGGTCCCTAAGAACACAGTGGGATCCCATCATTTTTAAATGGAAGACGTTTGCAACCACCAAGACTCTTCCGAGAGCTCGCCACCCGGCCAAACTGAGCAATCGGTGAGACTTGATCAGGGAGGTGACCAAGAACCCGATGGTCACTCTGACAGAGCTCCAGTTCCTCTGTGGAGATGGGAGAACCTTCCAGAAGGACAACCATCTCTGCAGCACTTGTAGCGTCCAGACAGAAGCCACTCCTCAGTAAAAGGCACATGACAGACCACTTTAAAATTTGCCAAAAGGCACATAAAGGACTCAGACCATGTCAAACAAGATTCTCTGGTTTGATGAAACCAAGATTGAACTCTTTGGTCTGAATGCCAAGCATCACGTCTGGAGGAAACCTGGCACCATCCCTACGGTGAAGCATGGTGGTGCCAGCATCATGCTGTGGGATGTTTTTCAGCGGCAGGGACTGGGTGACTAGTTAGGATTGAGGGATAGATGAACGGAGCAAAGTACAGATCCTTGATGAAAACCTGCTCCAGAGCGTTCAGAACCTCAGACTGGAGTGAAGGTTCACCTTCCAACAGGACAACGACCCGAAGCACACAGCCAAAACAATGCAGGATTGGCTTCGGAACAAGTCTCTGAATGTTCTTTAGTGGCCTCGTCAGAGCCCGTACTTGAACCCGATCGAACTGCTCTGGAGACCTGACAATAACTTTGCTGCAATGCTCCCCATCCAACCTGACAGAGCTAGAGAGGATCTGCATAGAAGATTGGGAGAAACTCCCCAATTACAGGTGTGCCTAGCTTGTACCGTCATTCCCAAGAAGACTCGAGGCTGAAATCGCTGCCAATGGTGTTTCAAAAAAGTACTGAGTAAAGGGTCTGAATACTTATGTAAATGTGATATTTCATTTGCTAAAATAAATAAAAAATAATTTTTTGCTTAGTTATTATGGGGTATTGTGTGTAGATTGATGGGAAAAAAAACAATTTAATCCATTTTAGAACAAGGCTGTAATGTAACAAGATGTGGAGAAAGTCAAGGAGTCTGAATAGTTTCCGAATGTAACTGTTCACATTCACTGATCATTATAGGGCATACAGTTTATAGGGCAATGTATGATCTCTGTGTGTGTTCCATCTATCTTTGCGATATGCCTTCTGTTACACACACACACACACACACACACACACGCACACACGCACACACGCACACACGCACACACACACACACACACACACACACACAGAGAGAGATATATATCTCATTTAGATAGTGTAGTTCTTCAATACATCGCAGAGTCTAAAATAGCTACCTGTCCCTTTTTAATAGCCGGACAAAGGCACACATTTCAGCAAGTTAACGGCTGTTTAAAATAAACGCTGGTTATAAATGAATTGTTTACGAGGTAACCATGAATTGTTTAGGGGTTTCAAGTTTGATTTGTTACATTAAATAATTCCGTAATGACTCAAATGTTTTTGCAATCATCCGTTTTTATCGCCAGTAAGAAACTGCTAGCCATTGACTTCTTCTAACATCTGAGAACTGCTAGATAACTGGCAAGCACAAAAACAGTCATCAACTTTGGCTGGAATTAAACGATTAACTATGCAAATGAATGTGTGCATTAAGGATACTAATGCCTGTTGTGTTCAGTGATTTAAGCAAATATAAGCCCGGGCTATCAATGGAAGTTTTACGGTAAGTATTCACACCCCTGAGTCAATCAACATTTGGCTGCGCTTACAACTGTGAGTCTTTCTGGGTAAGACTCTTAAGAGCTTTGCGCACCTGAATTGTATTGCGCTACACAGGGAGTATGGTGTCTTTTGAGACCCAGCCATAGACTCAGACTTGGTCTTCCTGTCTGTCTACTGTGGAGAAGGATTGCTCATTTAATGTCCCTCCCTCCACTGCCCTTCCTCCCCCTCTCCCTTCCCCACTTCCCCCTATAGGAGTAATAGACTGAGGCTAGGGGGGTGGGCGGAGGAGTGTGAGTGTGAGTGTGTGTGTGTGTGAGTGTGTGTGTGTAAGGTTTGACCCAGAATCCTGGCTGAATCTGCTGATGTTGCTTTGTGGCTCTACAGACCAGTAGACCAGAGTTGGGCTACTCCTTCCGCTCCTCAGTCTTTCTTTCTTTCAAACCGGGGTTGAATTTATCACCAGGGAAACCAGGGCCCAAAATCAAAGTCAGTCTCACCGTAGGAGGGCTGATCTAGGATCAGGTCCCTCATGTCAGTGTAGTCTTAATCATTATGACGACAAACAACAACAAAAAATATCCTAAATTAGCACTCCTACGTGAGATGCTTCTTGAATATGGGCCCAGCTACACCATCAAGTCATTGACACCTAATGGATCAAAATCAGTGCTGGAGACTAAAGAGAAGCAGCTGTCGAGAATAGAATAGAACCAGCAGTTCTAGAATCCACTACAGTAGAACTATGGCTTGTTGCCATCAGCTTTTGGAACCCACATAGAGCTCTCTCAATGATGTGAATAAAATCCTCTTCCCTGGATGCTGGGATGCTACTTGGTTTAATAGGGTTAAGAGTGAAGAGGGCTACAGCTGTATACACAGCTTCACTGGTTTCTGTATGATAGTGATGACCTGGACATCTGTCCACCTAATCAGTGCTGTTAGACAGACAGTCGAGCTGGCTAATTTACAGATCAGTGGTTTGAGCATTTACTTAGAGGGGGGGAGCATAGATAATGCAAATGGGAGAGACCGAGGGAGTAAATCGATGACGTCCTCCTTTTGTGACTCCATCTCTTCTTCTTTCAGTCCCCTAGTGAGAGCGATTATAACCAGACACACCTTGCCCTCCCATCCTCACATGTTTTCTGTTCAGTCTACACTGTATGTGTGAACTCTCCCCAGCCCGCATTCCAACCTGCTCTCGCCCACCCATCCCGGTCTGTCTGTCTGTCTGTCACCATAGACCTGTGAGAGAGACCTCCACTATCCCAGAGGGTTTAGCCTGATTCTGAACTCTGGGATTCTCTCTTGTTTTTGGCACAATTCTCTTTGATTTTCTTGTCTTATTGTCTGTCCTTTAGAGTGACAAACCCTCACTGCCCCCATCTCTTTCCATGCTTGTCTATTCATGCATTCCTAAGGGAGGTCACATGATCTCTTCTATGTGATTCCAGTGTAGGTGGATGCAGGCTAATCGCTGTATTGTATGTAGAGTGACAATGGTGGCCTAACGGCGACAGTGAAATGCGTGAGCAGTGCTAATCGTTAAGATGTAGTGTGGCTGTGGTCTCTGAGAGACTAGTTAGCTAGCGGTTGTGTGAAGGGTCTGAAAATTGATCGGGAGATTATGGGGTGTCTGGAGTGTGTGTGTGTGTGAAACATTCCTTGTGTCATACATGACGCATGTAGAAAGTACATAGCTTTTACTGCAGTCCATAGAGCCAGATTAGTTTGGTGGGTAGGTGTGTGTGCTACCAGTCAAAGGCTCCAGGGTTCTCTCTTTAAATATACTATTTTCTACATTGTAGAATAATAGTGATGACATCAAAACTATGAAATAACACATATGGATTCATGTAGTAACCAGAAAAGTGTTAAGCAAATCAAAATATATGTTATATTTGAGATTGTTCAATGTAGCTAATCCTTTGCCTTGATGACAGCTTTGCACACTCTTGGCATTCTCTCAATCAGCTTTAAGCGGTAGTTACCTGGAATGCATTTCAATCAGGTGTGACTTATTAAAAGTAAAATTGTGGAATTTCTTTCCTTCTTAATGCATTTGGGCCAATCAGTTGTGTTGTGACAATGTAGGGGTGGTATACAGAAGATAGCCCTATTTGGTAAAAGACCAAGTCCATGTTATGGCAAGAACAGCGCAAATAAGCATTACTTTAAGACATGAAGGTCAGTCAATGCGGAAAATGTGCAGTCGCAAAAACCATCAAGTGCAATGATGAAACTGGCTGTCATGAGGAGCGCCACAGGAATGAGAGTTACCTCTGCTGCAGAGGTACTAAAGAACACCAATAACAAGAGGAGATTTCTTGTGCTAAGAAACACAAGCAATGGACATTAGATGAGTGGAAATCTGTCCTTTGGTCTGGTGAGTCCAAATTTGATATTTTTGATTCCAGATGTTGTGTCGTTGTGAGACGAAGATTAGGTGAACGGATGATCTCTACAGGTGTGGTTCCCCCCGTGAAGCATGGACGAGGAGGTGTGATGGTGTGGGGGTGCTTTGCTGGTGACAGTTGGATTTATTTAGAATTCAAGGCACACTTAACCAGCATGGCTACCACAACACTCTGCAGAGATACGCCATCCCATCTGGTTTGCGCTTAGTGGGGCTGTCATTTGTTTTTCAACAGGACAATGACCCACAGGACTGTGTGTGTGTGTGTGTGTGTGTGTGTGTGTGTGTGTGTGTGTGTGTGTGTGTGTGTGTGTGTGTCGGTTCATAAGTCAGTCTTTTGATAGATGCATGGCAGTCTAATCTACCAGAGTGACTGACGTGTGTGTGTGTGTGTAGTGTGGTGTAGTGCATCGGTTCTTGTGTGCGGTTCATAAGTCAGTCTTTTGTAGATTGCAGTGCCATGTATCTATCAGAGTGACTGGTGTGTGTGAATAAACTTCCATTTAATCAAAGTCATGGGTGGAGTACAGTAGAAAAACACAGACTGTATGGCTATAAAGCAGTTCTGATATTGTGGATATTGACAGAAAGTCCTAGACAACCCAACCCCTAAGAAGGGGACTCCATAGCGAAATGCTCTGATAGAAGTGCAAACCTATCCAGCCCAGCACAGCCTTGCACAGCCACAGCCCAGTGTCATCACACTGCATATTCTCTATCTATACCAAGAATGGGCTGGGGCTACTGACCCAATAATGTCGTTGGCAGGTCTGTGGTGCAGTGGGCAGACGGGGCAGCAGTGTGCCATGGTGGCAGACGAGACAGCAGGTCACCTCTCCAGGGTGCTCCCCCGTACCAGATGGTCATCCTAAATGTCCCCTCTGTGTCTTACTCTCTCCTCCCCTCTTCTTCTCTACTACCCTCTTTTTAAAAATTGACTTGCCTAGTGAAAGGTTAAATAAAAAAATGTAATGAATAAATAAACCCCCAATTGAGCCATTTTACCTCATTCTGCCCCCTCCCCCCCAACTGTCCAATTGCCCCTGACCTACTGCCCCATTTTCTATCTATCGCATGTACCCCCGTGTTGTATCTCCCCTGCTCTACTACTATGCCCCTATTTCCTCACATGACTCTTGCACCTGTCCCCATGTGTACCCCTGAGTCCCCAACACATTCTGTGCCCATACCTCCTCCCCTTGTAACTCCCAATTGCATCCCTGTCCCCCACATGCACCTGTCCCTCTCTGTTACCTACACTTGCGTCCCTCTCCACACCGACCTTCGTCACCTTCTCCGCCTCCCAGCTGTGGTCCCTCTTACATGCTCTAATAGAACCACTATAAACATTCTATCAATTACACTTCTATGAATAAGGGTCTGTCCTGTCCATGGCAAGCTGGGCTGCCAGTCTGTCTGTTGCAGTTCTAGCCGGTCTCCCTAGCCGGCCTCTCTGGTGCTATGTTGAATACAGGTAGCCAGCTTTCTCCACGGGATATTTGGGGGCTCCCTATGACCGTCTGTCTCTCTCTGTCCGTCCATCTGTTTACCATAGACAGTTTGAGTAATACGATGGATAATTTGAGGCTGATGGTATGTCGATTAGAAGGCAGGGCGAACAGGAACTTTTCTACACCTTAGGGTAAGAGCAAATCTTTTTTTGTTGTTGTTGCCGAACCTGAAACCGTCCTTCCTTCCTGTTCATGTGTGGTATGAATGTTACAATGACCTCTATAGTCAACCAGTCAGTGTTCTGTCCTGCTTCTATTGTGATCTATCTACTGAAGGCTTCTTCGGTTTCATCCCTTCGCACTGTTACTGATATGCCCTCAGCTCCCACCATGAGAATACACGAACCACCAACCGGGACAAGTCAACTCTCGGGCCTTTTCATCCAAACATCTGATGGAGGCTTAATGAATTCAGTTATTATTCTCCTTCTTAGAGAGAGACTTTTCAAAGGTGCATCACTACAGAGTTTCTAAGTAGACTATCAAGTACTCCATCATATCAGGTGAAGCTAGCGTGACAAAGCAGTTTTGACAGACAGAGGATCCCATGTTCACTTTTCTTATCAAGTCTTCTCGTTGTGTTCTGTGATAGCATGCTTTTAACACAGGCATTATTGCTGGGATATGAGGTAACACCAGGACCCGGTCTATTTTGTTAAGAGTTTAAAAAGTTCAAAGTGTTTGTTAGGTGTTAAGCCTGTGTTAACATATGCTTCAAATGATTAAAAGACATAAAAGTGATTTGCGATTGTGTTGAATTGTGTTTGGGGAAATAAAGGTATTTAAAAAAGTAGTGGTAATATTTTAATTCGGTACAGACGTTTGTAGGCGGCTCAACTGACCCCGTGTCCTTGTGCCAGAAGATAAGCTATGTTCTCGAAACTGTAATGTTTACATGAATTCTGATTTATTTCCAGGGATACACAACATCCTGAAATAGATGTAGATTACTTTGCTAGAAAAAATATATTTCCCTTGATGGAGTGATGCTGACTGTCATTTTGTTTTCTTTTAAATGGCGTACACCACTACTGCAGTTCTCTGTGCAGTTTGATAATAACGTTACAAACTAAACAGTTTAAAGGGCTAGTTGGGGAAATCACAATAACAACAACAACGGTGGAAATACTTTCCTTTGGTTGGTTGTCGAATTCAAAATCTTAAAAAAATAAAAAATACAACGATTGTGTAAATCACTCCGGATGAAATAAATAGATTTTGTTTGTTTTGACTCTATTCCCATCCATTCAAAGCTCATTATACTGAAATGCCTGGGGATTTTAAGTGCTGGAGTGGTGTCTCTCTCTCTCTGTGTGTGTGTGTGTGTGTTCTGTTTGTGTGTGTGTTCTGTTTGTGTCAGCCCAGGCTAATCCTAATGTGATTCCATCCCAATGATGATGACTAAACTAGAAGGGCTGGGTATTGCCAGGGAACTCACGATATGATATTATCATGATACTTCGGTGGCGATACGACATGTATTGCGATTCTCACAATTCTACGTGTATTGCAATTTGATACTGTGATTTTATTGCGATTCGATGTTCCAAACATATTGCTCAGCATATTTCTGCTGCAGAGGGACAAAGAGAGAGCCATGAGAACGAGTATTGATCAGTTGTGGAAATAAAAGTTCTGAAAACAAATTTACTTCCGATTTTTTTTTAAGATGGAGAACAAGCTATGAGCGAAAAATACTGGAGATCTTCAAAAATAATATCCTGATATGTAACTGTATGTATTTTTACCCCCATCACAACTAAACAGAGTTACTGACTCAGATTAGAAAGGGTGGAAGAGCGAGAGAGGGAGCAAGACAGAGCGACACAGAGTTATAGAGCAGATGGATTGAGAGGGTCAGGTGGGTTGCTATGCAATGTCACAGGTTAGGTAATCAAGCCACATCTCCTCAGTAGCACCAATGTACTGATGGCTTCCTGATCCTACCTGACTTGTTAATGATGTATTGATGCCATCAGACTGTCTGAATTAAGATTAGGGCTGGGAATTGCCAGGGGGCCTCACAATATGATACGATCACGATACGATATGTCTTACGTCTCTCACAATTTTCTATATGTACAGTCATGGTGCCATCTATTTTGTGAAGTGCACCAGTCCCTCCTGCAGCAAAGCACCCCCACAACATGATGCTACCACCCTCGTGCTTCACGGTTGGGATGGTGTTCTTCGGCTTGCAAGCCTTCCCCCTTTTCCTCCAAACATAATGATGGTCATTGTGGCCAAATAGTTATATTTTTGTTACGTCAGACCAGAGGACATTTTTCCATAAAGTACAATCTTTGTCCCCATGTGCAGTTGCAAACCGTAGTCTGGCTTTTTTATGACGGTTTTGGAGCAGTGGCAAAGGCCGCTCCTTGCTGAGTGGCCTTTCAAGTTAGGTCGATATTGGACTCGTTTTACGGGGGATATAGATACTTTTGTACCAGTTTCCTCCAGCATCTTCACAATGTCCTTTGCTGTTGTTCTGGGATTGATTTTCGCACCAAAGTACCTTCATCTCTAGGAAACAGAACGCGTCTCCTTCCTGAGCGGTATGATGCTTGCGTGGTCCCATGGTGTTTATAACTGCGTACTATTATTTGTTCAGATTAACGTGGTACCTTTAGTCTTTTAGAAATTGCTCCCAAGGAAGAACCAGACTTGTGGAGGCTGATTTATTTTGATTTACACATGATGTCAAGCAAAGCGGCACTGAGTTTGAAGGTAGACCTTGAAATACATCCACAGGTGCACCTTCAATTGACTCAAATTATGTCAATTAGCCTATCAGAAGCTTCTAAAGACATGACATCATTTTCTGGAATATTTCAAGCTATTTAAAGGCACAGTCAACTTAGTGTATGTAAACATCTGAACCACTGGAATTGTGATACAGTGAATTATAAGTGAAATAATCTGTCTGTAAACAGTTGTTGGAAAAATGACTTGTGTCATGCACAAAGAATATGTCCTAACCGACTTGCCAAAACTATAGTATGTTAACAAGAAATTTGTGGAGTGGTTGCAAAACGAGTTTTAATAATGACTCCAACCTAAGTGTATGTAAACCCCCGACTTCAACTGTAAATAATATTGTGATATGTAACTGTATACATTTTTTCCCTCTGTCACTAGTTAAGATGGAGCCAGAACTCACTACTGGCTCAGTGAGACACTTACTGTCCCAAATGGGCACCATGCCAAAACAGGATGACAGGCACCACAACTCTCCATCTACTGAGTAGTTATTAATGAGAGAAAGATGACACTGGGGGGATATTAACTATCCTGTAACATGACTCTTAACTCCCTCCCTCTGTGCCTCTACCAGCACGTGTGTGTGTGTGCACGTGTGTGTGTGTGTCTGTGTGTTAGTGAAAAGGAGAGTTGCGACTTCCTCTAAGAGAGAGGCTGTTGTCCACAGATAAAGTATACAAATTCTCTTTATCTGCATGCAAAGAAACTGCATGCCTCTCTCTCTCTCACTCACTCACTCACTCACTCACTCACTCACTCACTCACTCACTCACTCACTCACTCACTCACTCACTCACTCACTCACTCACTCACACACATACGCCTGCACACAGACAAAACATTTCATCGGTGACGTCACTCGCTCGGAGACCTTGGAAGTAGTTTCCCTTGCTCTGCAAGAGCTGCGGCTTTTGTGGGTGACTTGTCGACGTGTTCAGAAGGGCCCTGGTTCGAGCCCTGGTTGGGGCAAGGGACACAGAGAGGGACACAGAGACAGACCGAGACCGTGAAGGAGTGAGGGATAGTTGGAGAGGATGGCAAGCGAGCAAGTAAAGGCGACAGCATGCTTCAGTTCGGCTGGTGCCTAGACGAATTCGGCTAACCGAACCGAATGAGTATGCTGGCGTACTCCCTTAAATATCTTCATTTTGAGATGCCTTAGCCAGTATACACTTCCTCAAAATAGTCAGAAATAATTAAAAATAACAAAAAAAATCTGTCATTAATTTTGATATTTTTGCAGAGGAGATCTTAGTCGCGCAATGTTACATCGAACTAAGATGTTTGGTGCAGTATTTCTCAATGAAAACATGTGCATGAAAACAAGTCGTCTCTCGTTGAATGACAACAAAGACATTATTGAAAAATCCTTACTGTTGACCAATCACAGACGAAGGGGCGTAAAACTTCGGCATTGCCTCAATAATTGTTTTGTGTGTGCCCGGACAACACAAACTTTTCCAAACGGTTTTGGGCTGGGAAGCATGCGGACGCCTTGAGAGTGGATGAGGCTTATCTCTCTCGCTCTCCTTTCCTCCCTCTGGCTCTCCCTCTCTCTTTTGGTGGCCCTAGTGAAAGCCAATGTGGGCCACACCGACACCGTGCCAGGCTAGAGGTGGGGAATTGTCTGTTCCTTGCCGTTCACCTCTCCTCACCTCCATTGAAGTAATTTCCATTGGACAAGTGTACAAGAGAAAACCGATATGTGTGTTTGTCTGTCATGGTGTGGGCAGTAAGAGAAGGGGCCGTATAATATAGAGAAGATTAGTGCATTGCCTGGTGATAAGCCACCGAGGCTGACTGCATTGTACCAGTGGACACAGACCGATATTGAGTGACAGAGATCGTCCAGTCGGCTTCTGTTATTACACATACGGTAAGGGGAAATGGGCCTATTTCCTCTCCTCTTCCCTTCCACCCCTCCTCTTTTTCTCCACCCCTCTTATGACCTACTGATCTGTTTTACTGGCCCCGGGGGGAGAGAGCAAGAGTGGAGGAGAAGGAGGAGGAGAGAGGTTAAGGAGGGAGAGAGAGGAGAAGAGAGGGAGGGAGTAGAGAGGGACCGGGAGTAGTGGACAAGAGGAGGTGAAGGGAGAAAAGAGCACTGTTTTCCTGTCACTGTCTGTGATGGATTGACTGTAAAAGAAAACAAGGACTCCTCAGGAGAAGATGGAAAGGGAGAGTTTTCTATAGGGTGTTCACAGGTGAAGGGTATAGGATTAAGACAGGCATGTCTTCCCTCTCTCTCCATCTCTCTCTCTCTCTCTTCATTCTACTCTTTCCGCTGGTTCACAGAAGTGGGCGTATTTGAGTCTTAAATCAGACTTTATGGAGCAGTTTTACAGTATGGAAATAAGGTTTTCAATGAGGACTGATTCCAGCTCACTGTCTTTACTTATTGAGAGTGAATGAGCTTACTTTTATGATGGCTCGGGTTAACGTGAGCATTCACACACACACACACACACACACACACACACACACACACACACACACACACACACACACACACACACACACACACACACACACACACACACACACACACACACACACACACACAAGTGTTGGCAAAGATGGCACACACTCCTGTTGGCAAACAGACTCCCCACACACTGCTGTTGGCACAATGCTGACTTTACTACAACTTTGGGCTCGATTGAGATGGACTTGGCATCCTTGATCTAAACGCTGAATGCTGCCTTGTGATTTGCTAGCTGTCTGGGTTTGCGTGTCAGACCGGAGTCATGATAGACTGTGCTATGGCTGGGACATTTGCATATTTGGCCAGGGCTGTCCAGTCGTAGGGCCTCACGAGTGGGTTCTGTTGCTAGGGAAACAGAACCTTCCTGACCCTTTGACTGTTGACTCGAAACAGTTTGGAGTTCTGACAACGGAAGAGAGAACTGATGAAACCAGTGGCCCTCGTTTGACTTGCTCTCTCTCCCTCCCCTTTCTTTCAGTCAGTAGTTTGTCCTCTGAAGTCTTCACTGGTTGTGTCTTGTGCACTCTGGCTTGATCCAGTGGTCGACACTGTGTCGTTGTGTTAGGCTTGGCCCCGTTCCATCGTTGCCGACAGACAGTCTCTATACCAATGTAGTTAGGAGTCATTGGCTGTTTTTAAAGAGGACATGCAGGACATTGCATGCACGCACGCACACACACACACACTCTCTTATGGTAAATACCCTGATTTAATAAATGTTGTTGTTTGTGAATATAACAACTGCTTGCCACGGTGTGTGTGTGTGTGCTTGTTGACCTTGTCCTGCCCAGTCCTGTAGAGGATGTGGTTGACCATCCTCATATGTCTCTCTGATCAGGACAACTAGAGGTGATTATATGTGACCACCATTTTAAGTTATCAGTGACGTTACCTACTGACATTACTACACAATGACAAGGGACCCACATGGCTCACAGTTGCCTTCCACACAGTGGAAACAGAAGTGCTACTGGCAGAACCCTTTTATTTCTTATTCTCTTATTCTTATCCGTATTCTTTGGAAAATGCATTGTTGGTTAGGGGCTCGTAAGTAAGCATTTCACTGGAAGGTACACCTGTTGTAGTCCACAATTAGATTTGATTTGAACCACAATGGCAAATGGACGACACACATGGTTCACAGTTGCCCTCATATTCCCTTCTGCGCGGTGGAGCTGAGGAGTAACTGACTAAACGTTCTGACGCAGTTGCACTCAGACTCCTTATGCATGGGCTCAAACTGTTTTATATGAGTTTAGATTTAGTGTTTGTCTCATCTCAGCCCTAAACCCATTACTTGATGATGATTCATCTTCTCGATTGGGGGATTAGAGAGGATTTTAGGGGTTTTAGATAACGCTGTGTGTGTGTGCGCGTTTTGATAATTATACTGATAGGAGAATCCCCCCACAGCTAGTTTGTAATGCGTTCCAAAATCCCTCGACGTGTGTCAGCTGGGATTTTAGTTTAACAAATCACTGGGTAATGAATGCAGACTAGTGGGTGTTTGGGGTAGAAGTTGCCTTTAGGCAACACCTGCCAAATCCCAACCATAATTATTAAGGGAGGGAAATCAAAACTGACCTTGGATCAGTTTCTAAGTGTGTCCTCGTCCTACTGTGGTGTTGGAGAGAGATGAGGCTCTGTGGTTGTTTAAACATTCTTCTATATAAATCTAATCAAATTTTGTCACATGCTCCAAATACATCTGGTGTAAACTTTACGAGACCTCCCCAACAATGCAGAGTTGAAAAATAAAATAGTAACACAAGAAGAATAACATAAAATTCATAAGAATGGAGCTATATGCAGGGAGTACCAGTACCAGATCAATGTGAAGAGGTATTTGAGGTAGATATGTACTTCAAGACAGGGTAAAGTGACTAGGCATCAGGATATATAATAATAAGGTATATACAATGGGGAGAACAAGTATTTGACACTGCCGATTTTGCAGGTTTTCCTATTTACAAAGCACGTAGATGTCTGTAATTTTTAGCATTGGTACACTTCAACTGTGGGAGACGGAATCTATAACAAAAATCCAGAAAATCACATTGTATGATTTTTAAGTAATTAATTTGCATTTTATTGCATGACATAAGTATTTGATACATCAGAAAAGCAGAACTTAATATTTGCTACAGAAACCTTTGTTTGCAATTACAGAGATCATACGTTTCCTGTAGTTCTAGACCAGGTTTGCACACACTGCAGCAGGGATTTTGTCCCACTCCTCCATACAGACCTTCTCCAGATCCTTCAGGTTTCAGGGCTGTCGCTGGGCAATACGGACTTTCAGCTCCCTCCAAAGATTTTCTATTGGGTTCAGGTCTGGAGACTGGCTAGGCCACTCCAGGACCTTGAGATGCTTCTTACGGAGCCACTCCTTTGTTGCCCTGGCTGTGTGTTTCAGGTTGTTGTCATGCTGGAAGACCCAGCCAAGACCCATCTTCAATGCTCTTACTGAGGGAAGGGGGTTGTTGGCCAAGATCTCGCGATACATGGCCCCATCCATCCTCCCCTCAATACGGTGCAGTCGTCCTGTCCTCTTTGCAGAAAAGCATCCCCAAAGAATGATGTTTCCACCTCCATGCTTCACAGTTGGAATGGTGTTGTACTCATCCTTCTTCCTCCAAACACGGCAAGTGGAGTTTAGACCAAAAGGCTCTATTTTTGTCTCATCAGACCACATGACCTTCTTCCATTCCTCCTCTGGATCATCCAGATAGTCATTGGCAAACTTCAGACGGGCCTGGACATGCGTTGGCTTGAGCAGGGGGACCTTGCGTGCGCTGTAGGATTTTAATCCATGACGGCGTATTGTGTTACTAATGGTTTTCTTTGAGACTGTGGTCCCAGCACTCTTCAGGTCATTGACCAGGTCCTGCCGTGTAATTCTGGGCTGATCCCTCACCTTCCTCATGATCATTGATGCCCAATGAGGTGAGATCTTGCATGGACCCCCAGACCGAGGGTGATTGACCATCATCTTGAACTTCTTCCGTTTTCTAATAATTGTGCCAACAGTTGTTGCCTTCTCACCAAGCTGCTTGCCTATTGTCCCGTAGCCTATCCCAGCCTTGTGCAGGTGTGCAATTTTATCCCTTATGTCCTTACACAGCTCTCTGGTCTTGGCAATTGTGGAGAGGTTGGAGTCTGTTTGATTGAGTTGTGGACTGGTGTCTTTTATACAGATAACGAGTTCAAACAGGTGCAGTTAATACAGGTAATGAGTGGAGAACAGGAGGGCTTCTTAAAGAAAAACTAACAGGTCTGTGAGAGCTGGAATTCTTACTGGTTGGTAGGCGATCAAATACTTACGTCACAGAATAAAATGCAAAGTAATTACATAAAAATCATAAAATATAATTTTCTGGATTTTTGTTTTAGATTCCGTCTCTCACAGTTGAAGTGTACCTATGATTAAAAATTACAGACCTCTACATGCTTTGTAAGTAGGAAACACTGCCGATATTGCAGGTTATCAAATACTTGTTCTTCCCACTGTAGGTCTCGTTTTACTGTGGATATAGATATTTTTGGACCTGTTTCCTCCAGCATCTTCACAAGGTCCTTTGCTATTGTTGTGGGATTGATTTGCACTTTTCGCACCAAAGTACGTTCATCTCAAGGAGACAGAACGCGTCTCCTTCCTGAGCGGTATGATGGCTGCGTGGTCCCATGGTGTTTATACTTGCATACTATTGTTTGTACAGATGAATGTGGTACCTTCAGGCGTTTGGAAATTGCTCCCAAGGATGAGCCAGACTTGTGGTCTACAATTTCTTTCTGAGGTCTTGGCTGATTTCTTTTGATTTTGCCTTGATGTCAAGCAAAGAGGCACTGAGTTTGAAGGTTGGCCTTGAAATACATCCACAGGTACACCTCAAATTATGTCAATTAGCCTAACAGAAGCTTCTAAAGCAATTTTCCAAGCTGTTTAAAGGCACAGTCAACTTAGTGTATGTAAACTTCTGACCCACTGGAATTGTGATATAGTGAATTATAAGTGAAATAATCTGTCTGTAAATAATTGATGGAAAAGTACTTGTGTCATGCACAAAGTAGATGTCCTAATCGACCTGCCAAAACTATAGTTTGTTAACAAGAAATTTGTGGAGTGGTTGAAAAACTAGTTTTAATGACTCCAACCTAAGTGTATGTAAACTTCCGACTTTCCACCTTCTCCACTGCTGTCCCGTTGATGTGGATAGGGGGATTCTCCCTCTGCTGTTTCCTGAAGTCTACGACTATCTCCTTTGTTTTGTTGACATTGAGTGAGAGGTTGTTTTCCTGACACCACACAGTGCCCTCACCACCTCCCCGTCGTTGTTGGTAATCAAGCCCACTAAAGTTGTGTCGTTATTAAACTTGATGATTGCGTTGGAGGCGTGCATGGCCAAGCAGTCATGGGTACAGGAGGGGGCTGAGCACGAACCCTTGTGGGGCCCCAGTGTTGAGGATCAGCGAAGTGGAGATGTTGTTTCCTACCTTCACCACCTGGGGGGCGGCCCGTCAAAGTCCAGGACCTAATTGCACAGGGTGGGGTTGAGATCCAGGGCCTCCAGCTTGATGAGCTTCGAGGGTACTATAGTGTTGAATGCTGAGCTGTAGTCAATTAACAGCATTCTTGCATAGGTATTCCTCTTGTCCAGAAGGGATAGGGCAGTGTGATGGCAATTGCATCATCTGTGGACCTGTTTGGGCAGTATGCAAACTGAAGTGGGTCTATGGTGGCAGGTAAAGTGGAGGTGATATGATCCTTGACGAGTCTCTCAAAGCACTTCATGATGACAGAAGTGAGTGCTACGAGGCGATAGGCATTATGTTCAGTTATCTTTGCCTTCTTGGGTACAGAAACAATGGTGACCATATTGAAGCATGTGGGGTCAACAGACTGGGATAGGGAGAGATTGAATATGTCCTTAAACACACCAGCCGGCTGGTCTGCACATGCTCTGAGGACGCTGCTAGGGATGCCGTCTGGGCTGGCAGCCTTGCGAGGGTTAACACATTTAAATGTCTTACTCACGTAGTCCTTGTTAGCGGGCCGCATCGGTTGCACTGTAATGTCCTCAAAGCGGGCAAAGAAGGTGTTTAGTTTGTCTGGAAGCAATACGTCGGTGATGCAGTCAGTCGAGATGCTCTCGATGGTGCAGCTGTAGAACTTTTTGAGGGCCCGTAGTGTGCTTTCTTTTAATAGTCCGTGTCCCATTCCTAAGCGGTAGCTCTAGCCTTTATCCCAGAGTGGATGTTGCCTGTAATCCATGGTTTTTGGTTTGGATACGTTCTTATAGTCACTGTGGGGACTACATATTCTATACACTTATTGATGAAGCCTGTGACTGTCGTGGTAAATGCCTTCATACTATCAGATGTATCCCGGAACATATCCCAGTCTGTGCTAGCAAAACAGTCTTGTAGCTTTGCGTCTGCTTCATCTGACCGCTTCTGTATTGAGGGCATGACTGGTACTCATCTGTTTTGAGCTTTTGTTTTGTTTGTTAACAGGAAGCAGGAGTCGTGGTCAGATTTGCAGAAGGGGGGCCGAGGGAGGGCCTTGTATGTGTTTCTGTGAGTAGAATAAAAGTGGTGTAGAGTTTTATCTCCCTTAGTGGCACAGGAGACTTGTTGGTAGAAGTGAGGTAGGATGGTTTTAAGTCTCCCCGCGTAAAAAGTCTCCACCCACCAGAAACACTGCCTTTGGGTGAGCGGTTTCTTGTTTGTTTATGGCCCCATACAGTTTGTTGAGTGCCAGAGTGGTGTTGGCTTGGGGATATAAACTCACTAGATGAAGAGATAGATGGATTAGTTAGTCTATATCAGGCATCCACATCATGACTCAGATAGGATAGACAGAGATTGAATTATCTTTCTCACAGTTTCCCTCACAGTTAATCTTATTTTTATTTTATTTTCTTAAATCAAAGGTTATTATATTAGCTGAAGAGCATACCTTCGGGTGTGTGCTTGTTTGTCTGTGTGACATTTGCAGTAGTAATCAATGTTATGGGTCAGGCCTCTCGACTGGAGCAGCAGTGTGAGCTGACACTGTTACACGGGTCCAGCTGAGCCCTGTGTGTGTTTGTGTGTGTTGTATAAGGGGTGTCAGTTTTACTAGACCCCTGAGCATTCAGTCATGGTAAGATGTGCTTGAGTGTTGATTATTTAGGGGTGTGGCATTTCCTGTCCGGGGATCAGAGTTTGTGTGTGATCGTGGGTTGGTTCTTCTTCCCTCGTGGGGACATTTCCCACGTCCCCATGAAGACAAAGGCTATTTTAAGTTTAGGGGTTAGGTTTAAGGTTAGGGTTACAAATAGGGTAAAGGGTTAGGGTTAGGAGTTAGGGTTACAATTAGGGTAAAGGGTTAGGGTTAGGAGTTAGGGTTACAATTAGGGTAAAGGGTTAGGGTTAGGAGTTAGGGTTACAATTAGGGTACAGGTTTAGGATTAGGGTTAGGAGTTAGGGTTAGAATTAGGGTAAGATGTTTAGGTTCAGGGTTAGGAGTTAGGGTTAGAATTACGGTAAGAGGTTTAGGGTTTGGGTTAGAATTAGGCTAAGAGGTTTAGGTTTAGTGTTAGAGATTAAGGTTTAAGGAAAATATTGAATGGAAATTAATATTAGGTCCCCACGAGGATGGATGAACAAAACGTGTGTGTGTTTCACGCCCTGACCTTAGTTATCTTTGTTTTCTTTATTATTTTGGTTAGGTCAGGGTGTGACAAGGGTGGTTGGTTTAGTTTTTGTATTGTCTATGGTTGGTTGCATGTCAGCACTCATTATATATATATATATATATATAGCTTCACATTCGTTTTGTTGTTTTGTATAATTTGTTCAGTGTTCTCACTAACAGCTACCTTGGTCTCCTCGTTATGAAAGTGGAATTATCCACCAAACCAGGATCAAGCAAAAAGGCCAGAGGAGGCTGGTGGGAGGAGCTGTAGGAGGAATGGGCACATTGAAATGGAACGGAGTCAAACGTGGTTTCCATGTGCTTGATACCGTTCCATTTATTCCCTTCCAGTCATTACACTGAGCCTGTCCTCCTATAGATCCTCCCACCAGCCGCCACTGCTGCAAGCAACGGACATGCACAGATAGGGGGAATGCGCGTTGCCTACTTCTTCTTTGGGTTTAATGGCGAACTACACTCAAAAGGTGAGGTGTCGCCACCAACTGGACGGGGGTTAAACATTTACAAAAGAAAAATGCATTCCCTGCAGTGAAGGGAAAATTAACATGAATCCCCATACACTACAAAAAAATGATTAACAAACATATGTACATTCCCACTCCTTCAGTTCTTCAAGCACTCAAATTCCCTGCTCAGGCTCTGGGGCCTGAAAGGGTGGGACCGCAGGAGACAGTACTCCATGAAGCTCTTCAGAAAGACGCAGAAATTACATCGTTTTTCTCCTTGGCCAGTGTCTTGTACAACATATTGCGAAATCTCCTTTATAGTGGTCTTTCCCACACATCCCACATCTCAGCTTCTCCCATCTGCAGACACTTATATGTCCAAACATAGTACATGCTGGTTTGCAAAAGCTCTAACAGGAGTGCAGCTGGAATATATGTACTGTCAAACCAAATCAAATTGTATTTGTCACGTGCGCCGAATACAACTGGTGTAGACCTTACAGTGAAATGCTTATTTACAAGCCCTTAAACTGTGTTGTTGGTTAAGGGCTTGTAAGTAAGCATTTCACTGTAAGGTCTACCTACACCTGTTGTATTCGGCGCACGTGACAAATACAATTTGATTTGGATTTGATAGTACGCATATTCCAGCTGTACTCGAGTAGGGAGAGACTCCACATTAGAAAATAACTTTTCTCCTTCCGGCTATTAACCACATGAATCATCCTCCGTGCATCAACCACTCCTGGAATTTCCGTTAATAGAGCAGTGTCAACATCCTCCGAGACTCCCTTGGCAGGTGCCCTGCCCCGTAGCTCAAAGCATGATGGATATTATCCATCAACCAAAAAACAAGATATCAGAACTAGCCCATTTTTTCACGATCTTCACTGATTTGACTTTACCCAAAGCTTTCTCACACTCATTTTGCACAATTTTTCCATTCTTCTGGACCAAAGTCCATTCATCCTTATGTCCACTTCCCATGAGGTTAAAACTCCATATCCACCATCTCTCAAAATGAATTCATTAACGTGAATTAACCATGCACCCCTCTGGAGTGTTACAATAGGTTTCTCTGGACAACGCTGAGTAACTTTTGTGGACAGTTGTCATGAGAAAAGGGCAACCAGTGGAACACAAATAACATTGTAAATACCACCAATATTTATCTTCCCCCACTATTTGTACTACAACTATTTGCACAACACTTGAAATGTCTAACTTTAAAAAAAATATTTACTATTCATTTCTATTTTCTTTGGTTTACGTAAAATGTGTTCCTTCTCATGTTTCCCATGCCATAAATCCAGAGATGCAGTCATACAGGAGAGATGGAATGGAGAGAGAGAGATGCAGTCATACAGGAGAGATGGAATGGAGAGAGAGAGAGATGCAGTCATACAGGAGAGATGGAATGGAGAGAGAGAGAGATACAGTCATACAGGGGAGATGGAATGGAGAGAGAGATGCAGTCATACAGGAGAGATGGAATAGAGAGATTCACTTAAAAATAGAAAATAACTTTCTCCTTCCGAGAGAGATGCAGTCATACAGGAGAGATGGAATGGAGAGAGAGATGCAGTCATACAGGGGAGATGGAATGGAGAGAAAGAGATGCAGTCCATACAAAAGAGATGGAAGAGATTTTTTCAGAGAGAGATGCAGTCATACAGGAGCACATGGAATGGAGAGAGACAGAGATGCAGTCATACATGAGAGATGGAATGGAGAGAGAGAGATGCAGTCATACAGGAGAGATGGAATGGAGAGACAAGAGGTTGCAGTCATACAGGGGAGATGGAATTGAGAGAGATGCAGTCATACAGGAAGATGGAAATAGAGAATATTTATCTTCCCCCACTATGTAGTCATACATGACAACATGGAAATGGAGAGAAAAAAAATATTTACTATTCAGGAGCGATTTTCTGGAGAGAGAAATGATGCAGTCATACAGGAGAGATGTAATGGAGAGAGAGAGAGAGAGATGGAATGGAGAGAGAGAGATGCAGTCATACAGGAGCGATGAAATGGAGAGAGAGAGAGATGCAGTCATACAGGAGAGATGTAATGGAGAGAGAGAGAGAGAGAGATGCAGTCATACAGGGGAGATGGAATGGAGAGAGAGAGAGAGAGAGATGTAGTCATACATGAGAGATGGAATGGAGAGAGAGAGAGATGCAGTCATACAGGAGCGATGAAATGGAGAGAGAGAGAGATGCAGTCATACAGGAGAGATGTAATGGAGAGAGAGAGAGAGATGCAGTCATACAGGAGAGATGGAATGGAGAGAGAGAGATGCAGTCATACAGGAGAGATGGAATGGAGAGACAGAGATGCAGTCATACAGGAGACATGGAATGGAGAGAGAGAGATGCAGTCATACAGGAGAAATGGAATGGAGAGAGAGAGATGCAGTCATACAGGAGAAATGGAATGGAGAGAGAGAGATGCAGTCATACAGGAGAGATGGAATGGAGAGAGAGAGAGTTGCAGTCATACAGGAGAGATGGAATGGAGAGAGAGAGAGATGCAGTCCTACAGGAGAGATGGAATGGAGAGACAGAGATGCAGTCATACAGGAGAGATGGAATGGAGAGACAGAGATGCAGTCATACAGGGGAGATGGAATGGAGAGAGAGAGAGATGCATTCATACAGGAGAGATGGAATGGAGAGAGAGAGAGAGAGAGATGCAGTCATACAGGAGAGATGGAATGGAGAGAGAGAGAGATGCAGTCCTACAGGAGAGATGGAATGGAGAGACAGAGATGCAGTCATACAGGAGAGATGGAATGGAGAGAGAGATGCAGTCATACAGGAGAGATGGAATGGAGAGACAGAGATGCAGTCATACAGGAGAGATGGAATGGAGAGAGAGAGAGATGCAGTCATACAGGAGAGATGGAATGGAGAGACAGAGATGCAGTCATACAGGAGAGATGGAATGGAGAGACAGAGATGCAGTCATACAGGAGAGATGGAATGGAGAGAGAGAGATGCAGTCATACAGGAGAGATGGAATGGAGAGAGAGAGATGCAGTCATACAGGAGAGATGGAATGGAGAGAGAGAGATGCAGTCATACAGGAGAGATGGAATGGAGAGACAGAGATGCAGTCATACAGGAGAGATGGAATGGAGAGACAGAGATGCAGTCATACAGGAGAGATGGAATGGAGAGACAGAGATGCAGTCATACAGGAGAGATGGAATGGAGAGAGAGAGAGATGCAGTCATACAGGAGATGGAATGGATGGAAGTCATACAGGAGAGATGGAATGGAGAGATGCAGTCATACAGGAGAGATGGAATGGAGAGAGAGATGCAGTCATACAGGAGAGATGGAATGGAGAGAGAGATGCAGTCATACAGGAGAGATGGAATAGAGAGAGAGAGAGATGCAGTCATACAGGAGAGATGGAATGGAGAGAGAGAGATGCAGTCATACAGGAGAGATGGAATGGAGAGAGAGAGATGCAGTCATACAGGAGAGATGGAATGGAGAGACAGAGATGCAGTCATACAGGAGAGATGGAATGGAGAGAGAGAGATGCAGTCATACAGGAGAGATGGAATGGAGAGAGAGAGAGATGCAGTCATACAGGAGAGATGGAATGGAGAGAGAGATGCAGTCATACAGGAGAGATGGAATGGAGAGACAGAGATGCAGTCATACAGGAGAGATGGAATGGAGAGAGATGGAGATGCAGTCATACAGGAGAGATGGAATGGAGAGAGAGGTGGAGAGAGAGCGATGCAGTCATACAGGAGAGATGGAATGGAGAGAGAGATGCAGTCATACAGGAGAGATGGAATGGAGAGACAGAGATGCAGTCATACAGGAGAGATGGAATGGAGAGACAGAGATGCAGTCATACAGGAGAGATGGAATGGAGAGACAGAGAGATGCATTCATACAGGAGAGATGGAATGGAGAGAGAGAGAGAGAGAGAGATGCAGTCATACAGGAGAGATGGAATGGAGAGACAGAGATGCAGTCATACAGGAGAGATGGAATGGAGAGACAGAGATGCAGTCATACAGGAGAGATGGAATGGAGAGACAGAGATGCAGTCATACAGGAGAGATGGAATGGAGAGACAGAGATGCAGTCATACAGGAGAGATGGAATGGAGAGAGAGAGATGCAGTCATACAGGAGAGATGGAATGGAGAGAGAGAGAGATGCAGTCCTACAGGAGAGATGGAATGGAGAGACAGAGATGCAGTCATACAGGAGAGATGGAATGGAGAGACAGAGATGCAGTCATACAGGAGAGATGGAATGGAGAGAGAGATGCAGTCATACAGGAGAGATGGAATGGAGAGACAGAGATGCAGTCATACAGGAGAGATGGAATGGAGAGAGAGATGCAGTCATACAGGAGAGATGGAATGGAGAGACAGAGATGCAGTCATAATGGGAGAGATGGAATGGAGAGAGAGGAGAGATGCAGTCATACAGGAGAGATGGAATGGAGAGACAGAGATGCAGTCATACAGGAGAGATGGAATGGAGAGACAGAGATGCAGTCATACAGGAGAGATGGAATGGAGAGAGAGATGCAGTCATACAGGAGAGATGGAATGGAGAGAGAGATGCAGTCATACAGGAGAGATGGAATGGAGACAGAGATGCAGTCATACAGGAGAGATGGAATGGAGAGACAGAGATGCAGTCATACAGGAGAGATGGAATGGAGAGACAGAGATGCAGTCATACAGGAGAGATGGAATGGAGAGAGAGATGCAGTCATACAGGAGAGATGGAATGGAGAGAGATGCAGTCATACAGGAGAGATGGAATGGAGAGAGCGATGCAGTCATACAGGAGAGATGGAATGGAGAGAGAGATGCAGTCATACAGGAGAGATGGAATGGAGAGACATGAGTCATGCAGTCATACAGGAGAGATGGAATGGAGACAGAGATGCAGTCATACAGGAGAGATGGAATGGAGAGACAGAGATGCAGTCATACAGGAGAGATGGAATGGAGAGACAGATGCAGTCATACAGGAGAGATGGAATGGAGAGAGAGAGAGATGCAGTCCTACAGGAGAGATGGAATGGAGAGACAGAGATGCAGTCATACAGGAGAGATGGAATGGAGAGACAGAGATGCAGTCATACAGGAGAGATGGAATGGAGAGAGAGAGAGATGCAGTCCTACAGGAGAGATGGAATGGAGAGACAGAGATGCAGTCATACAGGAGAGATGGAATGGAGAGAGAGATAGATGCAGTCATACAGGAGAGATGGAATGGAGAGAGAGAGAGATGCAGTCCTACAGGAGAGATGGAATGGAGAGACAGAGATGCAGTCATACAGGAGAGATGGAATGGAGAGACAGAGATGCAGTCATAGAGGAGAGATGGAATGGAGAGAGAGATGCAGTCATACAGGAGAGATGGAATGGAGAGACAGAGATGCAGTCATACAGGAGAGATGGAATGGAGAGAGAGATGCAGTCATACAGGAGAGATGGAATGGAGAGACAGAGATGCAGTCATACAGGAGAGATGGAATGGAGAGAGAGAGATGCAGTCATACAGGAGAGATGGAATGGAGAGACAGAGATGCAGTCATACAGGAGAGATGGAATGGAGAGACAGAGATGCAGTCATACAGGAGAGATGGAATGGAGAGACAGAGATGCAGTCATACAGGAGAGATGGAATGGAGAGAGAGAGATGCAGTCATACAGGAGAGATGGAATGGAGAGACAGAGATGCAGTCATACAGGAGAGATGGAATGGAGAGACAGAGATGCAGTCATACAGGAGAGATGGAATGGAGAGACAGAGATGCAGTCATACAGGAGAGATGGAATGGAGAGACAGAGATGCAGTCATACAGGAGAGATGGAATGGAGAGAGAGAGATGCAGTCATACAGGAGAGATGGAATGGAGAGACAGAGATGCAGTCATACAGGAGAGATGGAATGGAGAGACAGAGATGCAGTCATACAGGAGAGATGGAATGGAGAGACAGAGATGCAGTCATACAGGAGAGATGGAATGGAGAGACAGAGATGCAGTCATACAGGAGAGATGGAATGGAGAGAGAGAGATGCAGTCATACAGGAGAGATGGAATGGAGAGACAGAGATGCAGTCATACAGGAGAGATGGAATGGAGAGACAGAGATGCAGTCATACAGGAGAGATGGAATGGAGAGACAGAGATGCAGTCATACAGGAGAGATGGAATGGAGAGAGAGAGATGCAGTCATACAGGAGAGATGGAATGGAGAGACAGAGATGCAGTCATACAGGAGAGATGGAATGGAGAGACAGAGATGCAGTCATACAGGAGAGATGGAATGGAGAGACAGAGATGCAGTCATACAGGAGAGATGGAATGGAGAGAGAGAGAGATGCAGTCATACAGGAGAGATGGAATGGAGAGAGAGATGCAGTCATACAGGAGAGATGGAATGGAGAGACAGAGATGCAGTCATACAGGAGAGATGGAATGGAGAGAGCGATGCAGTCATACAGGAGAGATGGAATGGAGAGACAGAGAGATGCAGTCCTACAGGAGAGATGGAATGGAGAGAGAGAGAGATGCAGTCATACAGGAGAGATGGAATGGAGAGAGATGAGTCATGCAGTCAGTCACAGGAGAGATGGAATGGAGAGACAGAGATGCAGTCATACAGGAGAGATGGAATGGAGAGACAGAGATGCAGTCATAGAGGAGAGATGGAATGGAGAGAGAGATGCAGTCATACAGGAGAGATGGAATGGAGAGACAGAGATGCAGTCATACAGGAGAGATGGAATGGAGAGACAGAGATGCAGTCATACAGGAGAGATGGAATGGAGAGACAGAGATGCAGTCATACAGGAGAGATGGAATGGAGAGAGAGAGAGATGCAGTCCTACAGGAGAGATGGAATGGAGAGACAGAGATGCAGTCATACAGGAGAGATGGAATGGAGAGACAGAGATGCAGTCATAGAGGAGAGATGGAATGGAGAGACAGAGATGCAGTCATACAGGAGAGATGGAATGGAGAGAGAGAGAGATGCAGTCCTACAGGAGAGATGGAATGGAGAGACAGAGATGCAGTCATACAGGAGAGATGGAATGGAGAGACAGAGATGCAGTCATAGAGGAGAGATGGAATGGAGAGACAGAGATGCAGTCATACAGGAGAGATGGAATGGAGAGAGAGAGAGAGATGCAGTCATACAGGAGAGATGGAATGGAGAGAGATGCAGTCATACAGGGGAGATGAAATGGAGAGAGAGATGCAGTCATACAGGAGAGATGGAATGGAGAGACAGAGATGCAGTCATACAGGAGAGATGGAATGGAGAGAGAGAGAGAGATGCAGTCATACAGGAGAGATGGAATGGAGAGAGAGACAGAGATGCAGTCATACAGGAGAGATGGAATGGAGAGAGAGACAGAGATGCAGTCATACAGGAGAGATGGAATTGAGAGACAGAGATGCAGTCATACAGGAGAGATGGAATGGAGAGAGAGAGAGAGATGCAGTCATCCAGGAGAGATGGAATGGAGAGAGAGAGAGAGATGCAGTCATTCATGAGAGATGGAATGGAGAGAGAATAGGGGTGTGTCTGGTCTAGTGACTAAACTCTCCAGTGTCATGTCTGTTGTGTTCTCTGACCTACTGCTGCTTTGACTTTCAGAAGTTAATTAAAAATATTATCCTTTTACAACCAAATCCAAATCCATTATGGTTGAGTGCTCAGTAAGTACCGCAGAATGTTCTGAGTATTATCAGATGGGTGTCTCCAAGGGCAGATAAAAGCAGGAGGAGAGGGACAGAGATGGAAGGAGAGAGATAACTGGAAAAATAACGTGAGCGAGAGAGAACGCAAGGAGAGGAGAATGAACGACCCTCAGTCCATTCACGTCCACAGCTGCATCACCAACGCTCCTGGGTTTCTATTACGTTGTGATGACGGTAACACATCTACATCCATGCAGTACTTTGTGTAGTCGGCTTCAAACTCAACCAGATACTGTTTCAGAACGAGATACTCTAGAAAGACACAGGATGGGTTCCAATGGCAGCATGGCCGTAAGAGCCGCGCTGTTCAGTCTCTGATTGTGCAGCTTCCTCTTTGTCTTCTCAAGAGTTCTTCCCAATAGGCCTGCTAATGTATGTACATATATTGGAGGTAGTGTTTTTGAATGTGGTGTGTATTTTAATGTTTGTTAATGCAACTAGAGTACCAGTCAAACGTTTGGACACACCTACTCATTCCAGGGTTTTTCTTAATTTTTACTGTTGTCTGCATTGTTATTCGCACACATATGGAATCATGTAACAACCAAAAAAGGGTTGAACAAATCAAAATGGATTTTATATTTGCGATTCTTCAAAGTAGCCACCCTTTGCCTTGATGACAGCTCTGCACACTCTTCACTATTATTCTAAATACCGAACGGTTCCCTATGATTCATTTTGACTGGTACTGTACTTTCTAATCCTCTCTCCCTAATGCAGGTCTGTAGGCCACTCTTCTGAGCCCTCAGTCTCAACAAACTGCTGCAGTCAGCACTGGGGGAAGGTGTGTGTGTGTGTGTGTGTGTGTGTGTGTGTGTGTGTGTGTGTGTGTGTGTGTGTGTGTGTGTGTGTGTGTGTATGTGGGCACATGTGTGAATTGAAATGTGTGCAGCTGCTCATATGGATAGAACATGGGAGAGAGACACTGGTGTGGTCTCAAGTGGGGGGGCTTATCTCTATAGGGGGGAGTTTCTGTGTGTGTGTGGGGGGAGGGGGGGCGGGGGGGGGATTACCTCCCGAAGGGGGGTTAGGAGGTTAGTGGGGGAGATACACTACTGATTTTGCCTGGCCATGGATTTGACCAGATTTAAAATGATTAGCTAATGATCTGCACTCCACATTATCTAGTTCAGTTCAAGTTCTTCATCTATTTTTTTTAGGCTCATCTTCAGTAATAGCTTGTTGGAATGCTCCCAAATGTGTTTTATATAACAAAGTACCAACATCTTACCATTTCATTGGGGGGGGGGGGGGGGGGCTTTGAATCACAAATGACTGTAAGCGAACGAGTGATGTGGGTTTGGAGCAATACTGGATTCAATCAATACTTTGGAGCAATACTTTGGAGCAATACTTTGGAGGAATACTTTGGAGCAATACTTTAGCTGGATGCCAATAGAGGTGAAAGGAACACCACACACTTTCCCCCCTTTCTCACTTTTCAATACAGTGGATAAAAAGGGGTGTGCCAGGTGTTACTCTCTGCCTGAAAGAGATCAATTATGCTAACAAAGGTATCATGCTCTGCTGGCACATTGTAGAACAGATGTCCACAGGCAGAAAGTGTACAATGTAATAATGTGCAGTGTAGCCCAAAGATATTGCTTTTATGTTGAACTTTCCTATACCACTTATGTGAGTGAGGGGGGATTATTACATGTTTTACTCTGAACACTATTTTTGCAAACATGTAGCCTTGTGCACTTGATCGATGTCTACTATAGTGGCCACTGTAGAGCAAAAACAGAATGCCTGTTTCTACTTTAGCATGTTTTTCTACTTTAAGTGCAATATTTAGTGTGTGGTCACAAGCGTTCTATTATAAAGGATGTAATGGCTAACTGCAATATCAGTGTATTGTTTTTTTTCTCCCAAAACTTGAGTGTCATTTGCAGTAAAGTCTAGGCAAGAAATAACATTGGATTGCTTTCTTCACATTTTGTAGCTGTGAGTTAGGTTCACGTTAACCATTTTTTATTTTACACACACAGACTGATCATGCAGATCATATTCTTTGTTGTTGAATTAGTTCAAACCTGCATTTACCCCTAGCAGGGATTTTCTTTTGCATGTTTCAGTGCAGAAAAAGAAGTGTCATCTTTTTGAGCCCTCAGCAGTTTGAATCCCTGATTGTTTTGGAACAACGTTTGAAACTTTTAACTGTAGCTTGACCATGATGACCACTGTTTTAACCCCCCGTTGACCCCATGTCTCTCTTCTCTCCTGTGTTTGAAGGATCCGTCCCCAGATGGCGAAGGAGAAGATTGAGGGCTGTCACGTGTGTACGTTGGTCACGCCCGGGGAGCCCCAGATGTTGCTGGGTAAAGACAAGGCCTTCACGTACGACTTTGTGTTCGACATCGACTCAGCCCAGCAGCAGATCTATGCTGCCTGCGTCCACAAACTCATCGAGGGCTGTTTCGACGGATACAACGCTACGGTGTTTGCCTATGGACAGGTACTGTGAGAGAGACACACATACAGGCCTCTTTACACTACATTACTTTGATGACACATACTAGTCCCAGGAAATATACGTTTGTCGTGTAAAGAGATGACTCTAGATTATTTTTTTCAGAGATGTTAACTTAATACCTTAATTGGAGGAGGGGTGGTGAGGTTGGACGGTAATAAAGGAAATATATTTTTTTAAGGTGTGTGTGTGTGTGTGTGTGTACGTATATTGTATATATACACTACCGTTCAAGAGTTTGGGGTCACTTAGAAATGTCCTTGTTTTTGAAAGAAAAGCACATTTTTGTCATTAAAATAACATCAAGTTGATCAGAAATACAGTGTAGACATTGTTAATGTTGTAAATGGCTATTGTAGCTGGAAATGGCAGATTCATTTTTTTATGGAATATTTACAGAGGCCCATTATCAGCAACCATCACTCCTGCGTTCCAATGGCATGTTGTGTTAGCTTATCCAAGTTTATTTAAAAGGCTACTTGATCATTAGAAAACCCTTTTGGAATTATGTTTGCACAGCTGAAAACTGTTGTTCTGATTAAAGAAGCAATAAAACTAGCCTTAATTAGACTAGTTGAGTATCTGGAGCATCAGCATTTGTGTGTTCAATTTCAGCCTCAAAATGGCCAGAAACAAAGACCTTTCTTCTGAAACTCGTCAGTCTATTCTTGTTCAGAGAAATGAAGGCTATTCCATGCCAGGGGTGGGAGGCCCCAGTGCACAACTGAGCAAGAGGACAAGTACATTAGAGTGTCTAGATTGAGAAACAGACTCCTCACATGTCCTCAACTAGCAGCTTTATAAAATAGTACCTGCAAAACACCAGTCTCAACGTCAACAGTGAAGAGGCGACTCCGGGATGCTGGGCTTCTAAGCAGAGTTCCTCTGTCCAGTGTCTGTGTTCTTTTGGCCATAAAAATCCAAATAACTTCACAGATCACTGGAAAGGGTTTAAACACAGTTTCCCATGCTTGTTCAACAATGAACATGCACCTGTGGAACGGTCGTTAAGACATGAACAGCTTACAGACGGTAGGAAATTAGGGTCACAATTATGAAAATTTAGGACACTAAAAGAGGCCTTCTACTGACTCTGAAAAACACCAAAAGAAAGATGCCCAGGGTCCCTGCTCATTTGCGTGAACGTGCCTTAGTCATACTGGAAGGAGGCATGAGGACTGCAGATGTGGCCAGGGCAATAAATTGCATGTCCGCACTGTGAGACGCCTAAGCCAGAGCTACAGGGTGACAGGGCGGAGAGCTGGTCGTGGCAGACCACGTGTAACAACACCTGCACAGAATCGGTACATCCGAACATCACACCTGTGGGACAGGTACAGGATGGCAACAATAACTGCCCGGGTTACACCAGGAATGCACAATCCCTCCATCAGTGCTCAGACTGTCCGCAATAGGCTGAAAGCGGCTGAGGGCTTGCAGGCCTGTTGTGAGGCAGGTCCTCACCAGACATCACCGGCAACAACGTTTATCGTTACACAAGGAATGAGCGTTACACCGAGGCCTGTACTCTGGAGTGGGATCGACTTGGAGGTGGAGGGTCACAGCATCATCGGACTGAGCTTCTTGTCATTGCAGGCAATCTCAACGCTGTGCGTTACAGGGAAGACATCATCCTCCCTCATGTGGTACCCTTCCTGCAGGTTCATCCTGACATGACCCTCCAGCATGACAATGCCACCAGCCATACTGCTCATTCTGTGCGTGATATCCAGCAAGACAGGAATGTCAGTGTTCTTCCCATGGCCAACGAAGAGCCCGGATCTCAATCCCATTGAGCACGTCTGGGACCTGTTGGATCGGAGGGTGTGGGCTAGGGCCATTCCCCCCAGAAATGTCTGGGAACTTGCAGGTGCCTTGGTGGAAGAGTGGGGTAACATCTCGCAGCAAGAACTGGCAAAAAAATATATGAAGGATTGGAAGTGACACAGACCGTTACATTGATGGAAGCAACAGTCTATCCGCAATATTAAATCTACCCCTAATAAAAAAATATATACTATGTTGTTTACTATATGCTAATATCTGTTCACCTACATGAAGCAGGAATATAGCTTTGGACCTACCACATCTCAGGCTAAAGTAAGGATAGTGTAAACAGAAAAGTTACAAATCTGATGTTGAAGAAAGAAAGATCTTACGACACATATTTGACGGATAAAAATACACACACGCACACACAGACACATACCACATGCACAAAGATGCGCGCACACACACACACACACACACACACACACACACACACACACACACACACACACACACACTGCTGAGAGCGGCCATTTCAAAGAAAGGTCTATACCTGTGATATGTGGTTATTTCATCCCCTACTAAACTTGGACCCGGCTACTCAACCCTGCACCTTAAAGGCAGCTGCACTATATACAAAGACATGGAATCACTGGCCTCTTTAATGATGTTTACATACTGCTTTACTCATCTCATATGTATATACTGCATTTTATTCTACTGTATTTAGTCAATTTCACTCCAACATTGATTGTCCTAAAATGTATGTACAGTTGAAGTCGGAAGTTTACATACACCTGAGGCAAATACATTTAAACTCAGTTTTTCACAATTCCATGATATTTAATCCTAGTAAGAATTCCCTGTCTTCGGCCAGTTAGGGTCACTACTTTATTTTAAGAACGTGAAATGTCAGAATAATAGTAGAGAGAATGATTTATTTCAGCTTTTATTTCTTTCATCATTTTCCCATTGGGTCAGAAGTTTACATACACTCAATTAGTATTTGGTAGCATTGCCTTTAAATTGTTTAACTTGGATCAAACATTTCGGGTAGCCTTCCACAAGCTTCCCACAATAAGTTGGGTGAATTTTGGCCCATTCCTCCTGACAGAGCTGGTGTAACTGAGTCAGGTTTCTAGACCTCCTTGCTCGCACACGTTTTTTCAGTTCTGCTCACACATTTTCTATAAGATTGAGGTCAGGGCTTTGTGATGGCCACTCTAACACCTTGTCTTTGTTGTCCTTAAGCATTTTGCCACAACTTTGGAAGTATGCTTGGGATCATTGTCCATTTGGAAGACCCATTTGCTACCAAGCTTTAACTTCCTGACTAATGTCTTGAGATGTTGCTTCAATATATCTACATAATTTTCCTACCTCATGATGCCATCTATTTTGTGGAGTGCACCAATCCCTCCTGTAGCAAAGCACTCCCACAACATGATGCTGACACCCCCGTGCTTCACGTTTGGGATGGTGTTCTTCGGCCTGCAAGCCTCCCCCTTTTACCTCCAAACATAACGATGTTCATTGTTGCCAAACAGTTCTATTTTTGCTTCATCAGACCAGAGGACATTCTCCCAAAAAGTACGATCTTTTCCCCCATGTGCAGTTGCAAACCTTAGTCTGGCTTTTTTTATGGCTGTTTTGGAGCTGTGGATTCTTCCTTGCTGAGCGGCCTTTCAGGTTATGTCGATATAGGACTTGTCTTACTGTGGATATATATACTTTTGTACCTCTTTCCTCCAGCATCTTCACAAGGTCCTTTGCTGTTGTTCTGGGATTAATTTGCACTTTTCCCACCAAAGTACATTTATCTCTTGGAGACAGAACGCATCTCCTTCCTGAGTGGTATGACGGCTGCGTGGTTCCATGGTGTTTATACTTGCATACGATTGTTTGTACAGATGAACGTGGTAACTTCAGGCATTTGGAAATTGCTCCCAATGATGAACCAGACTTGTGGATGTCTACAATTTTTTTCTGAGGTCTTGGCTGATTTCTTTTGATTTTCCCATGAAGTTAAGCAAAGAGGCACTAAGTTTGAAGGTAGGCCTTGAAATACATCCACAAGTACACCTCCAATTGACTCAAATGATGTTAATTAGCCGATCAGAACTTCTAAAGCCATGACATAATTTTCCAAGCTGTTTAAAGACACAGCCAACTTAGTGTAGGTAAACTTCTGACCCACTGGAATTGTGATACATTGTGTGATACATTGAATTATACAGTGAATAATCTGTCTATAAACAATTGTTGGAAAAATTACTTGTGTCATGCACAAAGTAGATGTCCTAACTGACTTGCCAAAACTATAGTTTGTTAACCAGAAATTTGTGGAGTGGTTGAAAAGCGAGTTTTAATGACTCCAACCTAAGTGTATGTAAACTTGCCACTTCAACTGTATTACTTAATTCCATTCTTTTACTTTTAGATGTGTGTGTTGTGAATTGTTAGATTCTACTGCACTGTTGGAGCTTGGAACACAAGCATTGGTTTGATTTGAATGTACTGACTTGAAGTGACCAAATTGTGATGTGTGTGTGTGTTATAAATAATGTGTGTGTGTGTGTGTGTGTGTGTGTGTGTGTGTGTGTGCGTGTGTCTCTCTCTCTCTCTCTGTTTCAGACAGGCTCAGGGAAGACCCATACCATGGGGACAGGGTTTGACATGAACGTGCAAGAGAAGGACCAGGGTATCATCCCGCGGGCTGTTCGTCAGCTGTTCCTGGGCATCCAGGAGAGGAAGACACAGGCCCAGCAGCAGGGCACACACCCTCCAGAGTTTAAAGTCAGTGCACAGTTCCTAGAGGTAAGAACCCACACACATACAGTAGGCAGGCACCATCAAACACACGCAGTAGCAGCAGTAGCCCCTAGAGTGGGATATTGTATCATGCACGCACACACAGACACAGACAGACGCGCACACACACACACATGAACGCACACACAGACACAAACGCACAGACACACACACTCGCACGCACACACACAGACGTGCTCACACACACTCAAGCATATACACACACAGACATGCACACACACAGACATACACACACAAACAAACAGACACGCACACACAGACACATACCACACACGCACAAAGATGCGCACACACACACACACACACATACACACAAATACCACCCAGTTATTTGGGCCACCCACCCAGTTCAGAGGAGATGAAAATCTCTCTAGAATAAAATATTGTCACCCAGGGACGCATTGTATGTTGTCATTTGTCATTCTTGCCTTTGATTGAGTGTGTGTATGTGTATGTATGTTTGTGTGTATGTGTGTATGTGTGTGTGTGTGTGTGTGTGTGTGTGTGAGGGTAATATGAACTTTAACCAGATGTGAAGGGAATGAAGGGATCAGCCCTGGTGAAGCTACAGGACGTGACATTGTGATGACAGCTGAAACAGGAAACAGGGTCCTGACGACTGATCTGATGTTGGTCATCAGCTGTGACGTTACCCAGAATGAGAATATGGACAGACAGACGTTTGGGAGACATGAGCTTATATGTGTCATTGATATTAACTGGCTGTAGCAGGAGGTGCCTGATACACACTCAGGTGTCTGGCTTGTAGTGAAGTAATATTTGATATACAGTATATGTATAATACCAGTCAAAAGTTTGGACACCTACTCATTCAAGGATTTTTCTTTATTTTGACTTTTTTCCTACATTGTAGAATCATAGTGAAGACATTGAAACTATGAAATAACACATATGGAATCATGTAGGAACCAATAAGGTGTTAAACAAATCAAAATATATTTTATACTTGATGACAGCTTTGCACACTCTTGGCATTCTCCCAACCAGCTTCATGAGGTAGTCACCTGGAATGCTTTTCCAACATTCTTGAAGGAGTTCCCACATATGCTTAGCATTTGTTGGCTGCTTTTCCTTCACTCTGTCCAACTCATTCCAAACCATCTCAATTGGGTTGAGGTCGGGTGATTGTGGAGGCCAGGTCATCTGATGCAGCACTCCATCACTCTCCTTCTTGGTCAAATAGCCCTTACACAGCTTGGAGGTGTGTTTTGGGTCATTGTCCTGTTGAAAAACAAATGATAGTCCCACTAAGCGCAAACCAGATGGGATGACGTATCACTGCAGAATGCTGTGGTAGCCATCCTTGTTAAGTGTGCCTAACGTTAGTTCAGGTGTAGGCTGTTTGTCCGGTCATTGGGTTATCAGTACTGATGATAAAAAGACGTTGGCCATTGTTAATGTGTGTGTGTGTGTCTGTGTGTGTGTTCTGTGCAGTGGGAACTTCTGAGTTGACTCTTGACCTCTCACAACCTTTAACCTTATTGCTTCCTAAAGGTCAGAGGTTATGTAGTACACCATTTGATCCTTGCCCTTTCATCGCTCACTGTCTACTGTGTGTGTTTGTGTGTGTGTGTATTTAATGTATGTGTGTGTGTATTCCAGCTGTACAATGAGGAGATCCTAGATCTGTTTGACGGAGCCAGAGACCCAGACTGTAAGAGCAGGAAGTCTAATATCAAGATCCATGAGGATGGCAGCGGCTCCATCTACACCACCGGAGTCACCTCACGACTTGTCAACTCAGAGGAAGAGGTGTGTGTGTGTGCGTGTGCTATGACTGGGTGATATGGACAAATTCACGATATGGGAGATTCACGATACACTGTATATCTTGATTTCAAAAAAAATATTCTCAAAATAATCTTTGTTGTACAGTTAAAGGTGAAATACACATCATTTCAAACAGTCAGCAATTTCCTAATGAATTCAGGGCTTGTGAAATTATACCTAGGATAAATATAAGCCTTCCAGAACCATAAGACCCACTGATTTTATCAAAATTGTTTTACCTGATTTCGTTGTTGTTGCAGTAATCACTGATCTGGCTTTCAAGTCTGTCTATGAGAATGCCCTTTTTGTTACAAATTTCACCAGAACCATGCATAATGCACATTCACTAATAATTAGAAAAATCTTGCAGCAGGCATTATATAAAATGAACACAGGTTTCAAACAATATCTCAAGCACAAGCCCACATGCTAGTGAGTAGCCAGCTAATCTTTATATTTCAAGTTTTGCTAACTTGGATCTATTTGCTATTTGCTAACTTATTTCTCAGAATGAGAATGAGTTGTCAATTCCTTATATAATTGTGTTTCATGCTTATTGCACATTTAGAAAACACAGACTAGACAGCTAGTATAACAGTCTTTGGCTTAAATGCTGCTAGCGGTACATAGTGCTGCTAGCGGTACATAGTGCTGCTAGCGGCACATAGTGGTGCTCACGGCACATAGTGCCGCGTGAAACAAACTGAGCACACATTTGCCAGATTCAATGTTCATTGATACCCCTTTTTGTAGTATTGTCTTCTCTGCTCACAATTTGAGGAGTTAAAAAGTGTCTCATTAGAAAGGTTAACTTCTCTAGCACAGTAAAATCATTTCTCAATGTGTTTCGGTGTCCATATGACCGATTGGACCAAACTTCAATTGCATATAGCGAGAGAGGAAAAAAGTGATCTCTCATCTTTGTTATTGCGAGTGGCAGGGGGAGCGGCTTGGTGTGTGTGAGAGGGGCTTTGTGTGTGTGTGTGTGTGTGTGTGTGTGTGTGTGTGTGTGTGTGTGTGTGTGTAAACGGGAAGGTACACAGTCACAGCAGAAGGAGCGAAGGAGATCAAAAAGATAACATGACAACAAGCGGACATAAATGCTCGTAAAAAAACGAAACATTTAATAAAAACTAGGTTATTGCGAAACAGGCATTTGGAATATTGCGCTAAAACATACATTCAAATTTGATGTATTGCCCAGCCCTAGTGTGTACAGTACTAACAGTTTGTGTATTACAGCTGTTACAGTGTCTGAAGCTGGGAGCGTTGTCTCGTACCACGGCCAGTACCCAGATGAACGCATCTAGTTCCAGATCTCACGCCATCTTCACCATCAACCTCTGTCAGATGAGAGTCTGTCAACAAACTGAGGTAGGGTTGGAGGGAGGGAGAGAGGAGGGCAAGGGAGGGAGTTATCGATCAGAGAGGGTAGATACAGTGCTTATAGAAAATCTACACCCCCTTGAACCTTTTTCACATTTTGTTGTGTCAGTGCTTCAGTTTCATGCATTTAAATGCGTTTTGTTTTTCTACTTATCTACACACCATATGATTTATGTATTTTTTTGGTGAAAATAATATTAACAGTGATAGCAATGCGAAATGTCATTCTGAGAAAACATCACTAACGTTACACACAGTTGATACACGTCGATTGCCGTTTCTTCCCCATCACTGTCATCAGAAGACTCTACAATGTCTTCAATGAAAATGTTTTTGCCTAAATCAGGCATTTCCTCATCGTCTGATTCATTTTTCAGAGTCCGAGAGAGCCAGCATGGCACAAACGTCCTCCAGAAAGTAGTCCATCACAACTTTTTCCCACTGAACTTTGTCGATAGCGCCTGATAAATTCAGCAACATATTTGCAGTTCTCCATGGCTAACTTTCTATCTTTTGAAAAAAAAATGCAGTAGAAAGGATTATGTATGCATAATGAGCAGCTCATTTAAAGACACAAGATGCTACACCGCAGACCAATCTGAAACTCATCTCTCTGCATGTCCAGCCCACTCATTATCTCAGCCAATCATGGCTAGCAGGTTTTGGCTTAACCAACTGTGCTCGTAATTTAACAACTTTATTCGTATTTACAGATGGCATACAAGTTTGTTATTAAGGCACATGAAAGTTCACGTTCTAGAAGGCATTTCTGCCCAAAAAAGCATATATTTTTTTAACGTTCAAACGGCTCTCCTGTGAAGTCGTGACTTGCGACATACACCTAGTTTCCTGAAACGGGTCACATGTACCTTTTTATTCCTTAGCCACTCCACTGTAGCTTTGGCCGTGTGCATTGGGTTGTTGTCATGCTGAAAGGTGAAATGCTGTCCCAGTTCCAGCTTTCTTGCAGAGCGCAGCAGGTTTTCCTCTAGGACTTTTCTGTACATTGCTCCATTCATTTCCACTTCTATCCTGATAATTCCCTGGCGACGAGAAACATCCCCATAACATGATGCTGCTACCTCCATGCTTCACAGTAGGGATGAGTGTTCTTTGGGTGATGTGTTGCGTTTGCTCCAAACGTATCGCTTTACATTCAGGTCAAACAGTTACATTTCTGTTTCGTCAGAACACTACCCTGTTTGCCACAAGGCTACAGAATCAAGTGTTTTTCTACATACTTCAAATGCGATTCCAAGTGGGCTTTCTTGAGTAATGGCTTCCTTCTTGACACGCTACCATACATGCAACATTTGTGGAGTGCTTGGAATATTTTTGTCACATGCATACGTTGACCAGTCTTAGCCTTAAAAGCCTGGAGCTCTTTGAAAGTTTCCATTTGACTCTTGGTAACCACTCTAATCAGTCTCCTGCTTGCTCGGTCATCCAGTTTGGAGGGATGGCCTGAGCTCGGCAGAGTATCGGTGGTGCCATACACTTTCCACTTCTTAACAATTGTCTTGACCGTGCTCTAAGAGATATTCAAGGCCTTTGAAATCTTTTTATACCCATCCACTGATCTGTGCCTTTCCAGAACTTGGTCCCGGATTTCCTTTGAAAGCTCCTTTGTGCTCAAGGTTGAGTTTTTGCTTTGCAATTCACTACCCAGCAGAGGGAACCTACAGGAACTGCTGAATTTATCCCAAAATCATGTGAATCACTACAATTTAACACAGGTGGAGGCCAATTAACTTGGTGTGTGATTTTGAAGGTAATTGGTTACACTTGAGCTAATTTAGGATTACTATTACAAGGGGGGTGGACACTTATCCAACCAAGATATTTCTGTTTTGATTTTCGAAAAGAAAACATGGACCTGAAGTTGTGGAGTAGGATGTGTAGATCAATGGGGAAAAACTATTTTTAATGAATTTTAATTCCAGGCTATAAGGCAACAAAAGGGGAACATTTTTAAAGGTAGTGTAGACTTTCTATAGGCACTGTTGATGTATTGACTGAGGGAGAGACGCAAAGAGAATAAATTAAGGTAGAAGAGGGGAAAAGAGGAGTGAAGAGGAGAAAGATGAACGTATCAGGCCGAGTGACAAGTAAAGTAATGACAGGAATACAAATAATTAAAAAGTTTGAATTAAGTGTTTGTTGATAATTGTTCACTAATTGTGGTCTCTCTATCCGTCTCTCTCCAGGAGAATGGTGAGGTGAACGGAGGTGTAAATGAAGGTGTGATTGGGGAGGTGAACGGAGGTGTAAATGGAGGTGTGATTGGGGAGGTGAACGGAGAGGTGAATGATGTTGGCGGAGATGGAGGGTCTATTACCAAGCCTGAGTATGAGACTCTGATGGCCAAGTTTCACTTTGTGGACCTAGCTGGATCAGAGAGACTCAAACGCACCGGAGCAACAGGAGAACGGGCACGGGAGGGCATATCCATCAACTGTGGACTGGTGAGGAGTGTGTTTGTGTGTGTGCGTGTGTGTGTGCTGCCACTTCCAAGGAGCAGGACACTAACCTGTACGCTTATTAGAAATCCCTCTAGGCCCTCCAACAAATCATCAAACAGGCAAAGCATTAATACAGGGCTAAGATCGAATCCTACAATACTGCCTCTGACTCTCGTCGGATGTGGTAGGGCGTGCAAACTATCACGGATTACAAAGGGAAGCCAAGCCGTGAGCTGCTTAGTGACTAGAGCCTACCAGACTAGCTAAATGCCTTCTATGCTCGCTTCAAGGCATGCAAAACTGAACCATGCATGAGAGCACCAGCTGTTCCGGATGACTGTGTGATCACGCTCTCCGTAGCTGATGTGAGTTAGACCTTTAAACATTCACAAGGCTGCATGGCCTGATGGACTACCAGGACGCATACTCAGAGCATGTGCTGACCAGCTGTAAAGTGTCTTCACTGACATTGTCAACCTATCCCTGACCCAGTCTATATTAGCTACACTTTTCAAGCAGACCACAATAGTTCCTGTGCCCAAGACTGCCAAAGTGACTTGTCTAAATGACTGTCGCCCCATAGCACTCACATCTGTAGCCATGATTTAAGATGACGACAGAGATGGTTGCCTTGTTTCGCGTTCTTTAATGCCACTTTAATAATGTTTACATATCTTACATTGCTCATATCACATGTATTTACTGTATTGAGACACAATCACAGGACACTTTAATAAACAGGTCGGCTCTTTTCCAGCCGACTTTCTTCTCTGTATACATCAATGATGTCGCTCTTGCTGCTGTTGATTCTCTGATCCACCTCTAACGCAGGCGACACCATTCTGTATACATCTGGCCCTTCTTTGGACACTGTGCTAACAAACCTCCAAATGAGCTTCAATGCCATTCAACCCTCCTTCTGTGGCCTCCAACTGCTTTTAAATGCTAGTACATGCTCTTCAACCGATCGCTGCCCGCACCCGCCTGCCCGACTAGCATCACTACCCTGGATGGTTCTGATATAGAATATGTGGACAACTACAAATACCTAGGTGCCTGGTTAGACTGTAAACTCCCCTTTCAGACTCACATTAACGATCTCCAATCCAAAATTAAATCTAGAATCGGCTTCCTATTTCGCAACAAAGCATCTTTCACTCATGCCGCCAACATACCCTCATAAAACTAACTATCCTACCGATCCTTGACTTTGGCGATATCATTTACAAAATAGCCCCCAACACTACTCAGCAAACTGGATGTAGTCTATCACAGTGCCATCCGTTTTATAACCAAAGCCCCATATACTACCCATCACTGCGACATGTATGCTCTCGTTGGCTGGCCCTCACTACATATCCTTCGCCAAACCCACTGGCTCCAGGTCATCCTTAAGTCTTTGCGAGGTAAAGCCCCGCCATTTAATCCAAGTAAAAATTCCATGTTTTAGGTCAATTAGGATTACCACTTTATTTTAAGAAGGTGAAATGTCAGGATAATAGTAGAGCGAATTATTTATTTCATCTTTTATTTATTTCATCACATTCCCAGTGGGTCAGAAGTTTACATACATTCAATTAGTATTTGGTAGCCTTGCCTTTAAATTGTTTAACTTGGGTCAAGCAATTCGGGTAGCCTTCCACAAGCTTCCCACAATAGGTTGGGTGAATTCTGGCCCATTCCTCCTGACAGAGCTGGTGTACCTGAGTCAGCTTTGTAGGCCTCCTTGCTCGCGCACACTTTTTTAGTTCTGCCCACACATTTTCTATATGATTGAAGTCAGGGCTTTGGGATGGCCACTCCAATACATTGACTTAGTTGTCCTAAAGCCATTTTGCTACAACTTTGGAAGTATGCTTGGGGTCATTGTCCATTTGGAAGACCCGTTTGCGACCAAGCTTTAACTTTCTGACTGATTTCTTGAGATGTTGCTTCAATATATCCACATAATTGTCCTACCTCATGATGCCATCTATTTTGTGAAGTGTACCAGTCCCTCCTGCAGCAAAGCACCCCCACAACATGAGGCTGACACCCCCGTGTTTCACGGTTGGGATGGTGTTCTTCAGCTTGCAAGCCTCCCCTTTTTTCCTCCAAACATAGCGATGGGCATTATGGCCAAACAGTTCTATTTTTTTTTCTTCAGACCAGAGGACATTTCTCCATAAAGTACGATCTTTGTCCCCATGTGCAGTTGCAAACCGTAGTCTGGCTTCTCTATGGCGGTTTTGGAGTAGTGGTTTCGTCCTTGCTGAGTGGCCTTTCAGGTTTGGTCGATATAGGACTCATTTTACTGTGGATATAGATACTTTTGTACCTCTTTCCTCCAACATCTTCACAAGGTCTTTTGCTGTTGAGATTGATTTGAACTTTTCGCACCAAAGTACGTTCATCTCTAGGAGACAGAACCTTCCTGAGTGGTATGACGGCTGCGTGGTCCCATGGTGTTTATACTTGCGTACTATTGTTTGTACAGATGAACGTGGTACCTTCAGGCTTTTGGAAATTGCTCCCAAGGATGAGGTCTTGGGCTGATTTCTTTAGATTTTCCTATGAAGTAAAGCAAAGAGGCACCGAGGTTGAAGGTAGACCTTGAGATACAGCCACAGGTTCACCTCCAATTGACTCAAATGATTTCAATTAGACTTTCAGAAGCTTCTAAAGCCATGACATCATTTCTGTCCCACTGGAATTGTGATACAGTGAATTATAAGTGAAATAATCTGCCTGTAATCAATTGTTGGAAAATGACTTGTGTCATGCACAAAGTAGATGTCCTAACCGACTTGCCAAAACTATAGTTTGTTAACAAGAAATTTGTGGAGTGGTTGAAAAACGAGTTTTAACGACTCCAACCTAAGTGTATGTAAACGTCCGACTTCAACTGTATATCACGCCAGTATTGATGCTAAATTGTAATTATATTTGCCTCTATGGCCTATTTTATCTCCCTGCTCTTCTACATTTGCACACACTGTACATAGCTCTTTCTATATTTTCTTTTGTGTTATTGACTGTACGTTTGTTTATGTGTAACTCTGTGTTTGTTGTTTTTGTCACACTGCTTTGCTTTATCTTGGCCATTTCGCAATTGTAAATGAGAACTTGTTCTCAACTGGCCTACCTTGTTAAATAAAGGTGAAATTAAATAAATGGATCACTAGACATTTTAAACAATGCCACTTTAAATAATGCCACTTTAGTAATGTTTACATATCTTACATTACTCATATCACATGTATATACTGTATTTTATACCATCTACTGCACCTTGCCTATGCTGCTCGGCCATCGCTCATCCATATACTTATATGTACATATTCTCATTCACCCCTTTAGATGTGTGTGTATTAGGTAGATGTTGGGAAATTGTTAGATTACGTCTTAGATATTACAGCACTGTCGGAACTAGAAGCACAAGCCCTTCGCTACCCTCACATTAACATCTGCTCACCATGTGTATGTGACCAATAAAATCTGATTTGATTTGATGAAATGCTTAGAAAAGCTGGTCATGGCTCACATGAACACCATCATCCCAGACACCCTGCACCCACTCCAATTCGTATACCGCCCCAACAGATCCACAGATGACGCAATCTCTATTGTACTCCACACTGCCCTTTCTCACTCAGACAATAGGAACACCTACGTCAGAATGCTGTTCCTTGACGACAGCTCAGCATTCAACACCACAGTGTCCTCCAAGCTCATCACTAAGCTAAGGACCCTGGGACTGAACACCTTCCCCTGCAACTGGATCCTGGACTTCTTGACGGGTGGTGTAGGTAGACAGGTGTTGGTGTAGGTAGACAGCAACACATCTGCCACGCTGAGCCTCAACACGGGGTCCCGTGCCGGGTTGCGTGCTTAGTCCCCTCCTGTACTCCCTGTTTACGCAGGACTGCTTGGCCGCGCATGACTCCAACACCCATCATTAAGTTTGCCAACGACACTAGAGTGGTAGGATTGATCACTGACGATCAAGTTTCTTGGTGTCCACATCACTAAGGATCTATCGTGGTCAGTCCCAACACAGCTGTGAAGAGGGGATGAAAACGACTCTTCCCCCTCAGGACACTGAGAATTTGTCATGGGCCCTCAGATCCTCAAAACGTTCTACAGCTACACCATTGAGAGCACCATTGTCAAAATCCTGAAGTATCCCTTTAATCCAGTAATTATTTTGAAACTATTGATCCTCTGGGCCTGAATCGTGCTCTCTGGTGTATTTTGAATGTTGAGAGTGGGCTCCTGTGACTGGATATGTTTTTTAATAATATGTGTTTTGCCTCTCTGTCCACATGTGGGCCCCTTCATTAATCTGTGTGTGTGGGTGTGGGATGATGTTGTGTATGTGTTTTAATTGGTGCTGAGAAACGTGATGATGATGGTTATGAGTATGTGTTCTAGCTGGCTTTGGGGAATGTGATCAGTGCTCTGGGGGACCAGGCTAAGAAAGGAGGACATGTTCCCTACAGAGACTCTAAACTAACGCGCCTACTACAGGACTCACTGGGAGGAAACAGGTAACACACACACACACACACGTACAGTACCAGTCAAAATTTTGGACATACCTACTCATTCAAGGGTTTTTCTTTATTTTATACAATGTAGAATAATAATGAAGACATCAAAACTATGAAATAACACATACAGAATCATGTAGTAACTAAAAAAGTGTTACATTTTAGATTCTTCAAAGTAGCCACCCATTGCCTTGATGACAGCTTTGCACACTCTTGGCATTCTCTCAACCAGCTTCACCTGGAATGCTTTTTCGCCAGTCTTGAAGGAGTTCCCACTTACGCTGAGCACTTGTTGGCTGATATTCCTTCACTCGGCAGTCCAACTCATCCCAAACCATCTCAGTTGGGTTGGGGTCAGGTGTTTGTGGAGGCAAGGTCATCTGATGCAGCACATAACTCTCCTTCTTGGTCAAATAGCCCTTACACATGCTTCATGGTGGGAACTACACATGTGGAGATCATCCGTTCACCTACTCTGCGTCTCACAAAGGCACGGTGGCTGGAACCAAAAATCTCAAATTTGGATTCATCAGGGCAAAGGACAGATTTCCACCGGTCTAATGTCCATTGCTCGTGTTTCTTATCCCAAGCAAGTCTCTTCTTATTATTGGTGTCCTTTCGTAGTGGTTTCTTTGCAGCTATTCGACCACAAAGGCCTGATTCATGTAGTCTCTTCAGAACAGTTGGTGTTGAGATATATCTGTTACTTCAACTCTGAACCATTAATGTGGGCTGCAATTTCTGAGGCTGGTAACTCTTATGAACTTATCCTCTGCAGCAGAGGCAACTTTGTGTATTTCTTTCCTGTGGTGGTCCTCATGAGAGTCAGTTTCATCACAGCACTTGATGGTTTTTGAGACTGCACTTGAAGAAACTTTCAAAGTTGTTCTGTATACCACCCCTACCTTGTCACAACACAACTGATTGGCTCAAATGCATCAAGAAGGAAAGAAATTCCAGAGGTGAACTTTTAACAAGGCACACCTGTTAAAATTCTTAATAATCGGTGTCCCGCTAGCGGGACAACTTCCAGTGAAACTGGAGGGCGTGCAATTCAAATAAATAATAATAAATATTCTGGATTTTAAACATTTAGGTATATATAAGTGTCTTATATTGGCTGAAAGCTGAAATTCACGTTAATATAACTGCACTGTCCGATTTACAGTAGCTAACATCTAAATATTTTTCCTCCGGCACAGGTTTCATATGGCAGGGTAGCCTAGTGGTTAGAGCGTTGGACTAGTAATCGAAAGGTTGCAAGTTCGAATCCCCAAGCTGACAAGGTACAAATCTGTCGTTCCGCCCCTGAACAGGCAGTTAACCCACTGTTCCTAGGCCGTCATTGAAAATAAGAATTTGTTCTTAACTGACTTGCCTAGTAAAATAAAAAATAAATACATTCACATATAACAATTAAATATTAACTTACTTTTTGAAAATCTTCCTCTGTCTGTTTAGTTGGCACCATTGATTTGAGTAATCCACTCGTTCAACTTGCAGATAAAGGAATCCAAAAATCTACCCCTAAACTTTGTTTCAACAAGTCAAAATACTTTTCTATTTACTCCTCAGATACCCTAAAATGTAATCAAACTATAATATTTCTTTCAGAAAGAGTATGTTCAATAGGAAACCAATTTAAGCAGGTGCGGAATGTCTTCATGGCGTGCGCAAATACGAATTTCCAAGACTGTGTCCTTCTACTAAAACTGTTATTTCTTATTAGTTTTTGAAGTTATTCGCCTGAAACTAAGACATTTTAATTGAAAGGCATTCCAGGTGACTACATCATGAAGCTGGTTGAGAGAATGCCAAGAGTGTGCAGAGCTGTCATCAAGGCAAAGTTTGGCTACTTTGAAGAATCTCAAATATAAAATATATTTTGATTTGTTTCACTTTTTTTGGTTACTACATGAATCCATGTGTGTTATTTCATAGTTTTGATGTCTTCACTATTATTCTACAATATAGAAAATAGTAAAAATAAAGAAAAACCCTTGACTGAGTAGATGTGGTGTCCAAACTTTTGACTGGTACTGTACATGCATGCGCGCGCACACACACACACACACACACACTAGCATGTCGTATTCCTTTCCTCTCTCCAGTCGTACATTGATGATCGCGTGTGTGAGTCCATCGGACCGGGACTTCATGGAGACCCTGAACACACTGAAGTACGCCAACAGAGCCAGGAACATCAAGAACAAGGTGGTGGTGAACCAAGACAAGACCAGCCAACAGATGTCTGCCCTGAGGGCTGAGATTGCCAGGCTACAAATGGAACTTATGGAGTATAAAGCGGTGAGGAGAGATGGAGGGATAGCAGGAGGGACAGAGGTTTGGGATTGAGGGAGGGAGGGAGGGATGGTGTAAGGGGGGGGGTGGAGAGAATGAGGGAGGGATGGAGTCAGGGAGCGATGGATAAAGGGAGAGAAGAAGGGAAATGGATAGAGATAGGAGGGTGGAGAGGTTGGAGAATGGAGAAGTGGAAGGAGGGACCAATGGAGAGAGGAAGGGATGTCGGGACTTGGGAGAGAAAAAAGAAAGGGAGGATGGAGGGATGGAAAGAAGGAATGGAAAAATATCCCTTCCCTCATGTTAAGCAACTTTAACCTTTGGCCTAGAAAATTACAGGAAGCATAGGGATGGTTTAGAGCAATAATGTGATTAAGAGAGAGTTAATGGTGCGTAACCAATGGATGGATGACCGTGTTGAGTTGAAGGAAAGATTCGTTTGGAGTTGGAGAGTAATGGAGCATGTGATTGGCTGAAATAATGTTGTCTCATTTATGATTGGCTGAGGTGTTAACCAGTATGTAAAGAAATAAAATGGAAAATAGGATTTTTACCAAAAAGTTATATAAAAATCAATATTCTCTTTGTTGATTGAATGAAATGTCATTGTTCTGTATGTTCATTGGAGGAGATAAAATAATTCTGTATGTGTATTGTCCGCCTCCCCAGGGTAAGCGTGTGGCAGGTGAGGACGGCTCGGAGGGCTTCAGTGATCTGTTCCAGGAGAACTCGATGTTACAGAGAGAGAACGACACGCTACGCATGCGAGTCAAAGCCATGCAGGAGACCATCGACCACCTCAACACACGGGTAACCACGCTCCTCGCCAACGAGGTCAGCACGCTGCTGGCCAAGTCGGGTAAGACCGAGAGAGGCGACGGAACACAGTCTCCAATGGGATTGGCTGATTGTTGAAGATTGTGGCTGTCTGAAAACATTGATAGCTATTAAATCCCTTTTCTCTCCTTCCTTGTTTAATCAATTCCTACACATCCCTCTCAAGGCGCATTGGAGGAGAGGATCCAAGGTCCATCCATCCCTTAGGCCTTCTCCTCCAATGAGCTTTGAGAGGAATTGAGGAGACTAGGATTTGAACGCTAAAAAGGCTTTCAGACACAGACCATATCATGTAGTTAAGAAGCGTTAATCTCTTATGTCTCAATGTGACCTCACGGTGACCTGACCATAAACTCTGACCTTTTGACCTCTAGGTGAGGGCAATGAGGAGATTGGTGCTCTGATACAGAACTATATCAGAGAGATCGAGGAGCTCAGGTAAGAGTCTGTAATGAGCTTTAGACTGACCGGGGGAGAAAGCAGTTCACGGAGTTGCAGCTCACTATGTTTTGCCGTTACGGCACTGTTCATGGAGTTTGTATCTTTTTGTAGTTTGAGGAACTTTCAGATTATGTTCTGTATATACCGTAAGAGTTAAGTTTGACTGATGACATCTGTTTGTCTTCTTGTTCTCTCTACAACCCCCCCCCCAGATCAAAGCTCCTGGAGAGCGAGTCGATGAACGAGTGTCTTCGTCGCAGTGTAACCCGTCTCTCCTCCCGCTCCCCGTTCACCACCTCCTCCTCTCATAGCTCCACCCCAGGGCCACACCCCTTAGGCTCCTCCCCTTCCCTTTCCATGGAGGCGGAGATGACGGACGTGATACGTCGAGCCAAGACGGACATCGAGAGGCTGAAGAAGAAGGAGAGGAGACAGAGGAGGATGAGGTAAGAGGAGAGGAAGAGAGGAGGAATGGGACAAGGATGGTAGTGGAGTAATGATTGTACAGTGATAAGTAGCTCTCACTGCCAGTGGAGGGAGAGAGGGAGGGAGGGAGAGCGAGGGAGGGAGAGAGGGAGAGCGAGGGAGGGAGAGAGGGAGAGCGAGGGAGAGAGAGAGGGGGGAGGGAGGCAGAGCGAGGGAGAGCGAGAGGGGGGAGGGAGGGAGAGTGAGGGAGAGCGAGAGGGGGGAGGGAGAGAGAGAGGGGGGAGGGAGGGAAAGCGAGGGAGAGCGAGAGGTCTCTGCTAATAACTGAACTCTCCATGTTCACTTGGCAACAGTCCCAAAACACAATGGCTGATTTTTTTTTTTGGAAGAGTCCCAAACTAAATCAGACAAATCAAATGAAAGGCACATGGTGTGTAAACAATATTAGTAATAGATTCACATGGTAAATAAATAATAAACTGCTTATTGGGTCACAGCTGTTATGAGCTGTGCCTTCTCTCTCTACTTTGTGTGTGTGTGTGTGTGTGTCCTACTCTGATGTCCTACTCTGAAAATATGTTCTACTTGCAGCCCAGAGAAAGAGAAAGGGTTGAAGAAACGAGCGAAGCTTCATTCTCATGAGAATGGACATAATGGAGAAAACGGCCAGATGGACTCGGATGAGAACTACACAGAGGACGTGATGTCACCTCTGCAGGAGGAGGAGAGTGGGTGTGACGAGGAAGAGGAGGAGGAGGAGGGGAGGGACGAAGAGGAGTTTGACAGTGATGAGAGTCTGGTGGACTCCGACTCGGACTCTGATGAGAAAGGTGAGTGGATGACAACAATGGCAGCGGCAGAAGTGTCTCCATTCCACTTCAACCTATTGACGTTGTGTACTGTCGCTTTGACAGGATTGATGCGCATCAGAAATATGGTGAAAGTACAATTTTGCCCTCTGTTTGGCTGTATGGTACTTTCACCATATTGCCTACCTGTCCAATCCTTTCAGATCTACAAGGAGTACTTAATTAGCATTAGGGCTAGGAGTTGATTTGAAATTTGCAACTGCCCCACTCTACTGTAACATGTCTGTCTTAGAGCCACAGTGTTCACCTCTTGACCCTTGACTTCTCTTTGCTCTCTGCCCTCTAACCCCCTGCAGCTAATTTCCAGGTGGATCTGGCAGACCTGACGAGTGAGATTGAGATCAAGCAGAAGTTGATCGATGAGCTGGAGAACAGTCAGAAGAGACTGCTGCAGCTCAAGCTACAGTATGAAGAGAAACTCATCCTGCTGCAGAACAAGATCAGAGACACACAGCTTGAGAGAGATAGAGTACTGCACAACCTCTGTGAGTAGAACTATGGGTAATGTAGGCCCACAGGATCCCCTCAGTGAGTGGAGCGACTCATAGATGCTGAATAGACACGCTGCTCTCTGTCTCGATTGTACCACTTTCAAACAAACTCTCTCTTTCGTCTCCTTCTCTCTTCTATCTATCTTCCTCCCCTCTCTCCTCCTTCAGTGTCTATGGAGAACTACACGGAGGAGAAGGCTAGCAGGATTAAATCCGAGTATGAGAAGAGGCTGAAGGAGATGAACAGAGACCTGCTGAAACTGCAGGCAGCACAGAAGGAACACACGAGGCTACTGAAGAACCAGGGACGCTATGAACAGGAACTGAAGAAACTGCAGCAGGAGGTCAACGAGATGAAGAAAGCCAAGGTAAGGAGGAGAAGGAGGAGCAGGGAAGGATGTTAGCTCTGTAGGCTACATTAAGTGCATTTCTATTATATGCAGTGTTGAGACCTTTGCCCGTCCCCTACCCAATAAGTGAGACAAAGGAGTCAAAGCTAGGAAACGCTGACGTGAAGTTCCGGGTAGACATGTATTCCTTGCCCCTCGATAACGCTCCGGACACTGATGGTACTCTCCAGCTAAGTGCAGTGTGTCCTCCCGGTCTCCAGGTGGCACTGATGAAGCAGATGAAGGAGGAGCAGCTGAGGAGGAGGATGATGGAGGCCAAGAGGAACAGAGAGATCGCTCAGCTCAAGAAGGAGCAGCGACGACAGGAAGTATGTGTGTGTGTGTTTTTGTGCTGAAAGAAAGTACCTGCTTCACATGATAACCTCCCTAGTAGACTGCAGTTTCTAAAGCCATCACCATTCTGGTTACCAGTTGATCTCCAACTTTCTTATCAACCCCCCTGGGACTTGACTGACCTCTCCCCTATCAGTACCAGATTCGTTCGTTGGAGAGTCAGAAGCGTCAGCAGGAGCTGGTACTGAGGAGAAAGAGCCAGGAGGTGACAGCCTTACGACGTTTGGCTAAACCCATGTCTGGACGTATGGCTAGACGACTACAGCCCCTAGACTCCGGAGCAGAACTGTCTGCCAGCACCACCTCCTCTGAACCAGAGTCCAACCGGTAAGTAGTGCCGCTATACAGAGGTTGTATCCCAAATGGCACCCCATTCTCTATAGTGTTAACATACACTGTAAAAATGACCTGTTATTTTTCAACTAACTTACGGGACAGTTACCTGTAAGTTACTGTAAAAAAATTAAAAAACAATAACAAAAAAACTGTTACTGTACCATATTTTACAGTATACTGTTAGTATTTTTATGGTATACTATTTTATGGTATACTAATACTGTTACCGTAATTGATTTACAGTACCAATAATGCTACTGTAGTCGTTTTACGGTAAAAATACTCTTACTGTAAAGCCTTATTTGCATTTTTTTTCAATTTTTCAATTCCTCAGCAATCCACAGGGAATTAACAGTACTTTTCTTAATATGTGCATGCTTATTAGTAACTGGAATAAGCAATGGTCTAAGACACTGCATCTCAGTGCAAGAGGCTTCACTGCAGTACCTGGTTGCATCACATCTGGCTGTGATTGGGAGTCCCATAGGGCGGCACACAATTGGCCCAGCGTCGTCTGGGTTTGGACCGGGGTAGACCGTCATTGAAAATAAGAATTTGTTCTTAACTGACTTGCCTAGTTAAATAAAGGTTCATTAAAATAAAATAAAATAAATCATCAATGTGTCAAGTGCAGCTTCTGTTTGATCCTCATTACACACCACCGACCAACAAATATTCTTTACATCAACAACATAGGAATCACTACAACTTGTAGGTAGCAGGCTCTGGTTACAGTTTGAAGCTTTTTCTTAAGTGGGCAGCTTGATGAAAGCCAGTCAATATTTAAATCACCCAGAAAAGAAAGTCTCTGTTGGTATCACATACATTATTAAGCATTTCACACATGTTATCCAGATACTGTCTGTTAACACTTGGTGGTCTATAGCAGCTTCCCACCAGAATGAGCTTTAGGTGAGGCAGATCAACCTGTAGCCATATTACTTCAACAGTATTTAACATGAGATCCTCTCTAATCTTTACAGGAATGTGGTTCTGAATATGAACAGCAACACCATTGGCATTTCTGTATTTTCTATAAATGTTATAACCTTGTATTTCTACCACTGTATCATCAAAGATATTATCAGAATATTCTTATTTTATTTATTTAACTAGGCAAGTCAGTTAAGAACAAATTCTTATGTTCAATGACAGCCTAGGGAACAGTGGGTTGGGGCAGAACAACAGATTTGTACTTTGTCAGCTCGGGGGTTTGAACTTGCAACCTTCCAGTTACTAGTCCAACACTCTAACCTACCGCCCCTTATGAATGTCAGCTGTTACTAGCAAATTATTGATTTCATGAACCTACATATGTTTACGTGGCCTATTTGGAGCACTTTTCTTTAATTTATCCATTATTTTACCAGGTAAGTTGACTGAGAACATGTTCTCATTTGCAGCAACGACCTGGGGAATAGTTACAGGAGAGAGGAGGGGGATGAATGAGCCAATTGTAAACTGGGGATTATTAGGTGACCGTGATGGTTTGAGGGCCAGATTGGGAATTTAGTTAGGACACCAGGGTTAACACCCCTACTCTTACGATAAGTGCCGTGGGATATTTAATCATCTCAGAGAGTCAGGACACCAGTTTAACGTCCCATCTGAAAGACAGCACCCTACACAGGGCAGTGTCCCCAATCACTGCCCTGGGGCATTTGGATATTTCTTTAGACCAGAGGAAAGAGTGCCTCCTACTGGCCCTCCAACACCACTTCCAGCAGCACCTGGTCTCCCATCCAGGAACTGACCAGGACCAACCCTGCTTAGCTTCAGAAGCAAGCCAGCAGTGGTATGCAGAGTGGTATGCTGCTGGGTTGCTTCCTTGTTTTCATTTTCATTCTTTACTGGGAAGCTTAGAAGTAGATATGCTCATGTTATTTATGTTAATGCAAGGTGAGTTGCAGACAGTGGACATCCTCCTAGGCCACACCGCCTCAGTGCCAATAGTAGAGATCTGGTTCGTAGGCATATGATTACTGCATACAATATCTGTAGGATCAGCAGAGGCATTCAGGGCAGTTAGATGGACATAAATTAAGTTACTTACATTGTGTCTACCAACGCCCCTGGTGTAATGTACATTTGCTAAAGCATTATGACAATTCTGCGTCACAATGGTAGGGATTAGCTGAGCTGGGCTTGGGTCATTGATAAGTCATTGTCTCAACGCAGCCGTATATTGGATCAGGAACCCAAATGATTTGGGTTGGATCCCGTCCTCCTTGTAAAACGTGTTTTGTTTCCAAAAGGTATCGAAATTGTCAACAAAAGTTACAGCCATTGAGCTGCAATAATCACGTAGCCAGTTGTGAAGAGAAAGAATCCTGCTAAAGGGTTCAATGCCACTATTCAGAGAGGGCACAGGGTCAGATATGATGGGTCTTCTATTAGTGTCTAGCAGAGAGTCAATCAGCTCTTTAAAATCCAGTTTAAACTGTTCAGAGCTGCCCTTCATCATGTCATTAAAACCCACAGGGACTATGATGGAAATCAATTCTATGTCCCGACGTAGTACATTCGGGAGCAGCTTAGTAATGTCATTTACTCGAGCTCTGAGATAGGACCTTGTTTTTGCAGCAGGGACCGTCACATTTCTTTCCACCCATGACTGTATTTGTTAGTGACAGAGACATGATTGTTGGCTTCCTTCATTTTTCAGTTCTGTGGCCTTCACTAAGTGAAAATTATTTATTTGTATGACTTGCCTTTCTGACTGTACATTTATAATATAAATGAAGTGCTACAAACAAATGAATGCAGATAAAATAACCAAACAGGTAGCAATTAACTGAGATATTACATTTATTATAATAATTAGCAAAAAAAAAAGTATCTTGCTTCGGAGTATGTGCTTTGTTTTGGTTGCCCATGTGCTTTAAGTGTCGCGTTCTGCTTTGAATATTCGCAAATACAGTAAGTGAACTGCTACTGGGTTTTATGTAGCATTTTTCTATTTTACGGTAATGTCCAAAATACATCAAATATTTCCCGTCCATTGAATTTCTTCCCACAATGAAATTTACGGTAATCTACTGTATTCAGTATGAATGAAGTCTGTTGATTATACAGCAATTTACCATGACAATTACAAGATTGTTTTTAACAGTGTAGGAAATAGGTTCCAGTGTGTTTTTGTTAAACAGTTGATATAAACACAACTTTTTAAAACTTTCTTCCGTTTCATAGTTTTGTGTTGGTTGTTTTATATTGTGTTTCAGTTGAATTATAACTTGGTCTTATAATGTACAATTACAAAATAAAGTAAAAAATATGTCCTCTCTCTCTCTCTCTCTCTCTCTCTCTCTCTCTCTCTCTCTCTCTCTCTCTCTCTCTCTCTCTCTCTCTCTCTCTCTCTCTCTCTCTCTCTCTCTCAGGACCACCTCAACCAAAGTGTCTAACATAGTGAGACAGTGGAACACTAAGATGAATGGCTACCTGGGAGAGAGCGAGGGGATTACCACCAACGGGACACAGGTTGTTGGGTAAGTCATGGCTGGTAGTGTGTGTGCCGTAGATTGTCAGGTCAGATGCAGAGCAGGGACTGGTGTGTGTGTGTATCTGGTGTGTGTACATGTTTTTGATGCATCGCCAGGTCAGAGAAAGGACGTGTGTGTGTGTGTGTGTGTGAAAGTGTCAATGTGAGACTTGTGAGCGTGTGTGTGTGTGTGTGTGTGTGTGTGTGTGTGTGTGTGTGTGTGTGTGTGTGTGTGTGTGTGTGTGTGTGTGTGTGTGTGCGAGCCTGCAAGGTCAGATTCAGATTAGGTATGACTCTGTTGACATTTACTTAGCCAAGGCTTTCATCAGCTTCAATAAAGTTTTATTCAATTTTACAAAGCCATTTATCGAATTATCTTCAAAATGAATTGACAGGAGTGACTTACTTAGTCTGATCATCTCTCTCTCTCCTTCCTCCTCTTCCTCCCTACCTTCTCCCTCTCCCCGCCCCCCTCTCCTCCTTCCTTCCTCACTCCCTGCTCCCCTCCTCTCTCTTCCCCTACTCCAGCAGCAGCACTAAGGATTGATATAGCTGTGAAATGATTGACAGTTGACCTGTATTGTAACGTCCCGAACTGTATCTTTCTCTCTCTGTGCAGCAGTAGGACGCGTGTCCAGCAGCGCAAGGGTGTTCTCGTGGGCAGCAGTAGTTTCTCCAAGGCGGCCCGTCAGAAGTGGCAGACTCTAGAGAGGAGGATCCTGGACATCGTCATGCAGAGGATGACCATCACCAACGTCGAGGCCGACATGGACCGACTCATCAAGGTACTGTGATGTCACTTCCTTTGCACTCTATGGAGACTTCCTCTTAACTTTTATTGCATTGCGATGCACTTGCGAACTCATTATTGCTGACTTCCTTCACAACATGCATCATTCCTCCCGTCTGTTAATGATCTGGCTCACATGTTTTTTTTCTTTCTCTCTCTTGTGTGTGAGACAGAAGCGAGAGGAGCTGTCTGTGCAGCAGGAGGCACTGTTGCGTAAAAGGCAGGTGCTTATGGCTGAGGGAGAGGGGCCTGACGGGGAGGACCGCCTAGTCCAGGAAATGAACGAGGACATTGAGGTTCTGAATGCAAACATCGACTACATCAACGACAGCCTATCAGACTGCCAGGCAACCATCGTTCAGATAGAGGAGACCAAGGTGAGAACACACGCACACACATTAGTGTAAAATGTCCTAGTTCTGGTGTACGGAGCTCTGTGCGGCCTACTGAAGCCTGGGTGTTTCCTGCAGGATGAGCTGGACTCGGTGGACACCTCAGTGGTCATCAGCTCCTGCTCTCTGGCTGAGGCCCGACACCTCCTGGACCACTTCCTCAAGGCCTCCATTGACAAGGTAACTACATGGGCCACGACCCAGGACCATCTGGTGGCTACAGTAGTTCATAGTTTATAGTCCAGATATACCATAACACACACTCCAAACTAATGTCTACTGAACGTTCTCAACTTGGAAATAGTCCCTATCAGCTCCTCAAGTTTACAATGATTTTGGCAAATGTTGTGCAAATGGACACCCGTTTCAGGGAGGGTTGGCCAGTAGTTTATCTCTCATGGAAAGATTCTGCGTGTAAGCTGAGATAATCAGTCGGGACTGAATGGGATGTGTAGTATAACAAGCAGCATTAGTTCATTGTTTGGTTTTTCAGTCACTGGTAATTTGGACAAATCGCTATTTTGCAGGTGTTTAGCATCTTTTGATTTTGAAGGGGAGGGGACATTCTTGCAAAACTTGGTAACTTGCAAAAGAGAGATGGGTGGAGCTCCTCATTCTGGTTCCGCTCCTCGTTCTAGTATTTCCTGATTTCTTCTCTTAACATGTATGAACCCAGAACTAAAGTCTCACGTGATTGGTCAGCTGCTCGATTAAGTTCTGGGTTAAACAAGGTTAGCCAGAAGTAGCTGTATAGTTGATATATAGTTGATATATGCCCCCCTCTGCTGGTCTTTCCAGGAACTGCAGGAAGCTCAGATCACTTGGAGTAATGGTGTTAGTAACTATTGTGTGTGCGTGTGCGCATGTGTGTGCGCGCGCGTGTGTGTGTGTGTGTGTGTAGGGTTTACAGGTGGCTCAAAAGGAGTCTCAGATCCGTCTGTTGGAGGGCCAGCTGAGACAGACAGATATGATTGGCTCTGCCCATAACCACATCATCCTGGACGCGCTGAGAGAAAAGGCTGAGTGTATCCCCGAGCTGCAGGCACTCATACACAACGTACAGCAGGGTGAGGACACGCACCGAGCATGCATGCACACTCACTCACTCACTCACTCACTCACTCACTCACTCACTCACTCACTCACTCACTCACTCACTCACCCACTGTTTCTGCATGTTTCTATCTGTGTTGACAGAGAATGGTTATGTCAGCACCGACGAGGAGCCTTCAGAGTTTAGCCAGCCCTCTGACGGCAGGTAAGACTACGCAATCCGCTTCTGGGGCCTCATTTATAACAGTTGCGTAAATGTAACACTAAATGTCTACGTGCGCCATTTCTGAAAAGACTGTGCACGCACAAAAATCTGGAGATTTATTAACTTGGCGCACACCATACATATGCATATTTCTTGTTCTAAATCAGACCTGACTTTAGTGCGCGTGTGAACAAGCATCATAACTCCGCCTGAAAACACCCATAATTCACCTTTTTATGGTGACAATTAACACCCTTATTTGCTCTGCACTTTGGAAGTATTGGAATTAGGCCTAGACAGTATCTAAAGCAAATGGCAACGGTGAACTTGATCAAATGTCTTCTCTTGCAGTGACATTTGCTTCATCTGACCCTTTCAAATTGTTGGTGACCTGTAAACCGGTCGTTTGAATGCAGTAATGTTTGCATTCACTTTGGTTGAGGTGGTCCTGAGAGAGAGAGAGAGAGTCAGAGAAAGAGATTTTTGATTTTGTAATTGTACATTATAAGACCAAGTTATAATTCCACTGAAACACTTTATAAAACAACCAACACAAAACTATGAAACGGAAGAAGGTTTTAAAAAGTTGTGTTTATATCAACTGTTTAACAAAAACACACTAGAACCTATTTCCTACACTGTTAAAAACAATCTTGTAATTGTCATGGTAAATTGCTGTATAATCAACAGACTTCATTCATACTGTATGAACTGAATACAGTAGATTACCGTAATCTTACATTGTGGGAAGAAATTCAATGGACGGAAGATGTATTTTGGACATTACCGTAAAAAAAAAATGCTACATATGCGACGCAGTCCTTCCAACGACTAGAAACCGGGCGTACGCGCGGTCTACAGTTTGTGGGAGGATAAGCACCTTCTCAAGTCAAGTTCAGTTCTTTAGAAATGGCCAACTTTTGCGTGACAACTGGCGCGTACGCATGTTCTGGAGCATATGTGGTTCATTCGCAACGTTTTATAAAGGAGGCCCCCTTGAACCCCCACACCACATACTCATCGTCACTCATTTTCCGTGTGCGGTTACATTTCTTCCTTTTCTCTCTCTCTCTCTCTCTCTCTCTCTCTCTCTCTCTCTCTCTCTCTCTCTCTTCAGTGTGTCCCGGATGAAGTCCTCAGCCAGTCAGGATGACTGCAAGCTGAAGGTTCAGGTAGGTGAACGTGTTGTTTCAGGTGTAGGCTGCAAAGCGTCTGTCTCCTCTGGTCAGCAGTTATTTGTTGTTGTTGTTGTTGTTTATTTCACGCTGACTCATATGACATGTTTGTGGATACAGTTACAGCACTGAAGGAGATTCCGTCGACTGAACAAAGTCGAGGTTGTTGTCAGTGAAATCATATCTGTAGTTGTACTCAGCTGCCAGGAGATGGCAGCCTCTGCACATGAGTCATTATGGCCATGATAGTTGCCTTCACAGAACCCCAAGATAACTAAACTACTCTATCCAAAGCATTGGAGGCTGCAGAGGGAGGATGGCTCATAATAATGGCTGGAACGGAGCGAATGGAATGGTATCAAACAATGGAAACCGTGTGATTAATGTGTTTGATACCGTTCCACTTATTCTACTCCAGCCATTACCACCAGCCCGTCCTCCCGAATGAAGGTTCCACCAACCACTTGTGATCCCAAGGTATAGTTTGTTCTATTGAATGCGTAATTGGACATTTTTCTTCCTCCCCTTTCCGCCTCTCCCCAGACTGAGCCCCGTCTGTCAGCCCAGATGAAAGCGGTATCGGCAGAGTACCTGGGTCCCGTGTTAGACCCGTCCACTAAGAACATCACCAAGTCCCTGGCCTCCCTAACAGACATCCAGGAGAACGGCGGCTCAGGTGGCCTGAGCCTCACTCTCCCCATCTTTCGAGACAGGGTGTCCAGGACCATCAGCCTGCCTGTCCGGGGACACACCTTGTGAGTCTTAGGCTATGGTGCACTGTTCCTTATGAGGAGTTCCAATATGGCAGATGGTGGCTTCAGAACAGTGCCACTTGTCAACCATCTAGGGAATCTGTTTCTATGGTCGCAATACTTGCCAATGCTAGCTTGCTATGGCTATACATGGCAGTGTCACATGCTAATTCTAACAATCTGCTACTGTATGCTAATGCTTATTTTCGCTCTATCTCGTGCTCTCTCTCGCTCTGTGTGTGTTTATCAGTCCTCGGCAGTCTCGGGGGGGTGACACCTCCCCTCTAACAAGGAGGAAGTCTTATGACCGAGGCCAGTCTTACAGGTAGCTAACTCTCCCCCTCAACTAATCAGTAACCAATACATTGTTTAGTTGAATCTCTTTCCACAGATCCTTTTACCAGTGTTCCTGCATTATTGTATTCCTTTTTAATTATGTGACGTGTGTTGTGACCCATGTGAAATGCACATTAAATAAATCTGACTTAATCAATCAATCAATCGGTTGAATATGAGACACAAAGTCAAAAACTGGAAAACAAGCTGTTCTCATCATCTCCCGCATCTCACCACACCACACCCCCCCTCCCCTCCCCTCTCCCCCACGTCCCTTCTCCCCCGCACCCTTCCCACCTATCTCTCTCTCACAGAAATGCTGATGGGCATACTCCCCCATCCTCCCCCTCTCAGAACCAGAAACGACCGCAATGTCTTTTCAAGGCTCACCAGCAACCAGAGCCAAGGCTCCGCACTGGACAAGTAAGTACACATACACACATAAACACACGAACGCACACTGTCAGTTCGAGATGCCTCAACATAGGGAATAGGGTGCCATTTGGAACCCACCCTATGTCTTTTGATTTCATAACAGTCTTCAGGCAGTCTCGAGTCAGCTGTGGAAGTCGGCTTACATCCTTGAATGCATTGACTGTAAGTTGTTTTGTATACACTGAGTGTCTGCTACATGACTCAAATATATGATGTTGAGAGTGCTGTTCCGAAAATAATTCAAATATATACTCTATTTGTTCAATCTAAGTGTTAGACTTTTTCCTCCTAGATCAAAATAAGCCTCAAGCAAATTCCCTTTTCCTCTACACTGTAACAGAAAAGTAAATTATACTGTAATTTGGGATATTATTAACAGTAAAATACTTAAAATGTACAGGGGACAGATTGAAGTGGCAGCAAGTCTTAAATGGTTGAGCATTTCACCGTGTCCATGAAGGTCTGGAGTCACTGTCAGTTTGGAAGCCTTTGCCTAGAAGTGCAAGCCAACCTGCTTGCACCAGTCCCTTGTAATTACAGTAAAATATTGTGAAATCCAAAACCCCTCCCCTTAATGTCATTCATCCATTCATTTATTCATTCATTCTGATTATGGTAGTATTTGCTTTTACTGTATAATACGTGAAATGTTATGGGTATTGTACACCGTACTTGCTTTGATACCATATTTACCTTATAGTACATGTGCTGTAATATGAAATGGAAAATGTTCACTTGCCACTGAGCTGCCTTTAAATTACTGTCAAATTCCCGGCAACCCCTTTACAGTGTCGTGTTCCATTCTTTTTCCAATCAATTCTAATTCTCAGCCCTGGAAATGGCATCCGTTAATTCTCAGCCTCTGAATTGTTTGTGTAATTTCACATCTTTATTAATCCTGCTATAGGTTGTTGAGTTTATTGATCCGGTGTAGTAAGTGATGGGTAACAAGAGTGCGTGCACATTTGTGCGTGTGTGTACTAGGGAGGTTGGTCTACGGCTGCCTGATAACGCCTGTGGATTCTCTCGATCTTCACCCAGGAGTAGTTCATTGAGCCCAGAGGAACTTGTTTCGATTCCTCTCTGGGATATTGTCAGCAGGCAGCCATTTTGTTCTGATTTGAGTTGAGTGCTTGTGGATAGGATACAGTTTTAGGCGTGTAGCTACACCATCAGGGCCATGTTTCACAAATGTGTTACGTTACATGGTTTATTGTTGGTTTGATGTTTGCCGAAACTGGGAGGTTGATCTAATTTGGCCCATAGTGTTTGACAGTAGAGGATGAGGTGTGGGCTGGAAAGTTGGGTTCATCATGAGTTTTAGTTACAGGGCATGTATGATGTTTAGCATGGTTTTCACATCAGCGTGTTTTGGGAACAGTTTTACATCCATCTGGTATGTTTTGACAAGAATCGATCCAAGTTATTACGTTTCTTTTCACACTGAGTGGGTTCACTTTGCTTTGGGTTTTCTTATGTTTATTCATTTATCCAAGTCTTCCTCTTCACATAAGGTTGAAGTCGGGAAGTTTACATACACCTTAGCCAAATACATTTCAACTCAGTTTTTCACAATTCCTGACATTTAATCGAATGTAAAAATGGTCTGTCTTAGGTCAGTTAGTATCACCACTTTATTTTAAGAATGTGAAATGTCAGAATAATTGTAGAAATAATTATTTATTTAAGCTTTTATTTCTTTCATCACATTCCCAGTGGGTCAGAAGTTTACATACACTCAATTAGTTTTTGGTAGCATTGCCTTTAAATAGTTTAACTTGGGTCAAACGTTTCGGGTAGCCTTCCACATGCTTCCCACAATAAGTTGGGTGAATTTTGGCCCATTCTTCCTGACAGAGCTGGTGTAACTGAGTCCGGTTTGTAGGCACACGCGTTTTCAGTTCTGCCCACAAATGCTCTATAGGATTGAGGTCAGGGCTTTGTGATGGCCACTCCAATACCTTGACTTTGTTGTCCTTAAGCCATTTTGCCACAACTTTGGAAGTATGCTTGGGGTCATTTTCCATTTGGAAGACCCATTTGCTGTTGTTCTGGGATTGATTCGAACTTTTCGCACCAAAGTACGTTCATCTCTAGGAGACAGAACGCGTCTCCTTCCTGAGCGGTATGATGACTGCGTGGTCCCATGGTGTTTATACTTGCATGCTATTGTTTGTACAGATGAACATGGTACCTTCAGGCGTTTGGAAATTGCTCCCAAGGATGAGCCAGACTTGTGGAGGTCCACAATTTTCTTTCTGAGGTCTTGGCTGATTTCTTTTGATTTTCCCATGATTTCAAGCAATAAGGCACGAAGTTTGAAGGTAGGCCTTGAAATACATCCACAGGTACACCTCCAATTTACTCAAATGATGTCAATTATCCTATCAGAAGCTTCTAACGCCATGACATCATTTTCTGGAATCTTCCAAGATGTTTAAAGGCACAGTCAACTTAGTGTGTGTAAACTTCTGACCCACTGGAATAGTGATACTGTGAATTATAAGTGAAATAATCTGTCTGTAAACAATTGTTGGAAAAATGACTTGTGTCATGCACAAAGTAGATGTCCTAACCGACTTGCCAAAACTATAGTTTGTTTAGAAGATATTGGTGGAGTGGTTGAAAATTGAGTTTTAATGACTACAGCCTATGTGAATGTAAACTTCCCGACTTCAACTGTATCTTATTGCACTACTGACATCTTCCTCGTTAGGAATATTCCTCAATATTCCTGATCTGCTCCTGTCCTCACAAAACAATGACATCTGTATGATAACAGGTTCTGAATCTGAATAGGTGTAGTCTGATTTCAAACCCATGGCACACAAACCTTCTTAAAATCGTTTCTCAGAGATGGAAGGATGCCGACGTTGCTGACAGCCTGATTTTTATATGGAGTACAGTTGCACATTTGCACTTACAAAAGCCATGCATCAATATGCTGGCCACTAATAACCATACCCCAATAAACCTTTTACGGTATTACAAATCAAATACTATGGCTGAATTTATGAAGGTTTTGTTATGTTGCCTTCCAACAGCTTTACTCCCTACAGACATTATTTAATGCCCAACTGGCATTACAAAGCCTGCTCTCTCATAGTAACAATCCTGCGAAATGAGCAGTAAAATATTTATAATGTACGTCCAAATGGCACCCTATTCCCTTTATAGTGCACTACTTTATTTAACCTTTATTTAACTAGGCAAGTCAGTTAATAACAAATTCTTATTTACAATGACGGCCTACAAATGGAATAGGGTGCCATTTGGGACAGGATGATAGTGTAAAACTGCCTTTTATTGCAACGTTTGCAGTGTTTTCCCTAGTTTACAACTCCGGGAATAGGTGGTACGCCAGAGCAGATCTTTCCCACAGAGACAGCCAAGAGTGGTGGGTTCTTCTGTGACGTCCAGTCTGAATGACAACCCTGTCCTCCAATCAACTGCCTTCTCCCTGCTGATAACGCAATCCCCTCTCTCTGGCCTGCCCCTTCCTCCTCCTTTACTTCCTGGTTATCCCAGTAACCCCTCCCTCTCTTATTGCACTTCTGTTTTATCCCTTCCTTCTTTAATCTAGACCCAAACTGCTAAACCCTCCTATTGTAGCAACTTTTTTTATCTCTCCCCCAACCTAATCCTAACCCCGCCGTGGGCTAGTGTGAGTGCCATGCCATCTCTACTACTTTGTCTTGTCACATTCTAAAACATGCTGTCACTCAGGCTAGCCATAGTCTAGGTGGCAAATCGCTGTATACCTTTACCCACCCCTATCCCCAAGCCTAACCCAAACCTGCATCTTAACCTTACCTGTATAACCCTTCCTCCCCTAGCCATAGAGCTAAACACCCCTCCTTTCCTCTCCTCTCCTCTCCTCTCCTCTCCTCTCCTCTCCTCTCCTCTCCTCTCCTCTCCTCTCCTCTCCTCTCCTCTCCTCTCCTCTCCTCTCCTCTCCTCTCCCTGCTCCTAACTCTGTTAACGTTGCTCCTAACCTCCTTTCCTGTCCTGCTCCTAACCGTGCTCCTGTTCTGTCTTCAGGTCGGATGACAGCGACTCCTCTCTCTCGGAGGTGCTCAGGTAGAGATATCTGTCTGTCTCTGTCATTCTGTCTCTTCTCTTGCCTGTTTGGCCAGTCACTCAGCTGGCCACTCCTCCTTTTCTGGGGTGGGCAGAGTCGATGTGGAGCATGCTTTAACCTCATCGGTCCCCTCTCACCTTCCTCCAATCCCCTTCCACCTGTGTGGTGTTCTATTCCTGTGGTGCCCCTCCCCACTACTCATGGGATCTGAATGAACCTTTTTCGTCTGGAGAGCTTGGGTTAAGTAATAACCCATTTGGGTGAGGGCAGTTACATTCAAGCTAAGGCTACAGAGGATAATGATTCTGAGAGGATAGCATCTATGAACCATTGACAGCACATAAATAGACCTTGTTAACATGATGTGTTAAAAACATCCCAATTTGTTTGTTTTTTTGGTAACCCAGGGCTGAGTAAACATTGGATAGCACACATACTGGGTTATTTTGACCCAGCCAGTTGGGTTCCGTGAATAACCCAACATGTTGGGTTGTTGGGATTACCCAAACATGGGTTAATTTAACCATCAGTTGGGTATTTCTTTTTATCTTCCTGCTGGGTTGACCTAGCAGTTGGGTCTTTTTGAAGTAGGTTAGCTTTTTTTGTCATTAATCTTGTTCTCGAGGCAGCTCTGCAGAGTGGTCACTACTAGCTGGCACAGTCACAAAGTCAATGAAATCAGATTTTAAGCCTAAACCTTAACCTTAACCACATTGCTAACCCTAATGCCTGAAGGCTTCCACATGCTTTGGTTAGGCTGGCGCTGACACCTAGCCGAATTGGAACAAGTGTGCCTACATACACCCTAACAATAGTACTGTTTGTCCATATTGAGACGACATTGCCAGTATACACTTCCTCAGAATAGTCTGAATTTGTACGTTTTTGACAAGGAGATCTTAGCCGCACAATTTACGTGTTCGGTGCGCTATTTCTCAAGTGAAGAATGTGCATTGAAATAAGTTGTCTATATTTGAATGACGGCAAACACTTAATTAAAGAATCTCAGAGAGTCCACACAACTATCTGACCAGTGAACATCACCGACGAAGTGGCGTAGACTTTGGATTCCGAACTTCGGCATGCCTCCGAAAAATGTTTTGGTGCAGAAAACAGCTGAAAAGAACCTTCCTGACAAATCGAACAAAATGCCACAAAATAACGTTGTAATATACGTACGAACTGTTTCGGATGGGAATCATGCGGACGCCTTAAACCTAATCTTAAATCATAACCAATGTTAACTTTGCAGCTGGCCCATCTAGCGGATATCGCTCAGTTCTGCCTCCAGGGCAAGATTCATGAGAATAAAGGTTCACCTGCCTTTTGCAACGGTTATCCTTAGGTTATTTTTGGGAGCCATAGCTTTTTAGGGGTGTGGCTTTCAGAGATCTTATTGTCCACCCGTGAGAGTAAATGCCATTCCTGTTCATCATGTTACATTCACATACTGTAAATAAAAACGTTTCTTTACATTTTTGTTGTTGTTCCATTTTACACCTTCTTGTAGATTCTTAACATTATTTATTACATATTATAATAAGGTGGTATCTATCCCAAAATATGTTTTGTGTGCTTTATGGAACTCATACTTCTGTGGGCCTCATTGAAGCTACGTAAATGTCAATGTTCAACCTAAAAATGTGATAACTATACAACAGAACAGATAAACAGGAATGACATTTGGCTAAAAACAACGATCTGCTCTGACTGCTGTGTAGTGCCACTGTTTAAACTCTCTTTCCCCAGACTGTAAAATCGGAATTGCATTTCCGCGCCGACATAATCAATCACTGTTTTTAATAACCCTTTCAGAAAGTTCAGAATGACATACGGAGACTTGGAATTGCCCTAAAACAGTGGGCTGCGCCAACAATGAATAATTTAACCCTTGTGGGGGTGCTCTAGTTGATATGTTTAGTGGTTATTGCAGTGCCCTTGATTTGTTATGGGACCACACAACTTGCCCTGAGCCTCACAGCTATTTCAACCTGTAATAACCTGCCCATTGCAAACCAGGATGAAAATCCGGCAACTTTAGAATGACGACGAATTTTTGCCGACTTTTCTATTGCCGGCAACAAAGCCTGTACTTTTAATCATAATAGCGGCAATGTGTTTTAAAAGTCCCGCCTAATCCCCTCAGTATAAAGATCACCTTTCGTTCCGGCTTTGGCACACATTAAATCCTACACATTGTACACGTTACATTACACACAAAAACGACGTCAGCAGCCTGGAGTTTGACTGTCGCCAACGTCTTATTCGTCATAACAAGGTCATTGTTTACAAGGAATGGCGAGCTAAAAAAAAATAGCTTACGGTTGTGAATGTGAGGGGGGAAAAAAACAAGACAGTCCATTCTGTCTGAGACCTTTTTGACGCATAAAGATCCTATTCAATTACAAGAGGGGCTATCTCCTAAACGTTCAACGTTCCAGAATGGGGTGGCAGGCGTAATTGGTCTGGGAGAAATCCGAACCAGTCTAATTGGAATGAAAGTCAGTAGAGGCATGATCCTGATTTTAATTATGCGAGGAAATGAAAGTAATGCAAGTGATGTATCAGAAATTGTGTAATAGAATTATTGTCAACCTAACATATTGTCATATAATTGTTATACAGTTTTATACACATGTTCTGTATAAATAGGATCTTTAAATATATGTGAACAGAACACAACAACAGGATCAAAATTGCCGGCTGTGCACAACATGTGTATAATACCCTTTACAGGCAGACTACGGTATATGCTGCCTATAACCGGCTGTGCACAACATGTGTATAATACCCTTTACAGGCAGACTACGGTATATGCTGCCTTTAACCGGCTGTGCACAACATGTGTATAACACCCTTTACAGGCAGACTACGGTATATGCTGCCTTTAACCGGCTGTGCACAACATGTGTATAACACCCTTTACAGGCAGACTACGGTATATGCTGCCTTTAACCGGCTGTGCACAACATGTGTATAACACCCTTTACAGGCAGACTACGGTATATGCTGCCTTTAACCGGCTGTGCACAACATGTGTATAATACCCTTTACAGGCAGACTACGGTATATGCTGCCTTTAACCGGCTGTGCACAACATGTGTATAATACCCTTTACAGGCAGACTACGGTATATGCTGCCTTTAACCGGCTGTGCACAACATGTGTATAACACCCTTTACAGGCAGACTACGGTATATGCTGCCTATAACCGGCTGTGCACAACATGTGTATAACACCCTTTACAGGCAGACTACGGTATATGCTGCCTATAACCGGCTGTGCACAACATGTGTATAACACCCTTTACAGGCAGACTACGGTATATGCTGCCTTTAACAAACAAATCGGTGGTAAAGAAGAATGTGGTAAAGATGGGACAGTTTGAATTGGGTTCTTATACACATTGCCCAATTTTTTTATTTTTTTTATTTTAAAGGCGACAATTCATAAAGTCTGTCTGTAAAGGGTGAAAGTCTCCAATAATACAAGTAGATGACGGGAGAGAGGAAAGAAGGAAAAGAGGTATGTGGATATTTCGAGCCTGAAAACCCTCTAGGCTATTCTTAGCCGGTTGTCGCCGTCAACTCTCTCGGTGTCTCTCTCTCTCTCTCTCTCTCTCTCTCTGATAATCTAACATACGTAGAGATTGTAGAGATAAAGAAATAGACATTATAGATCAATCTCACTTATCACCGCTCTAATCATCGTACTGACAGTCTTATTACACCTCTCTGGTTTTCATCACATTTATACATAGATAATGGCATTATCATAGACGGATCTCCATCTTATCTCATTATATGGGAAGCCAGGTTTGGAACGTTCAGAACCACACAACACACAGGCAATACCTTCCATTACATTCTATTATTTCAGGATAGCAGAAATGGAATAACAAATGTAATGACCCTGTTTTGAAAGGCTTTTGAGGCTTTTGAGGTCAGGTCCTCTGTTCTCTCCTTGGAATGAGCGATCAGAAAAAGACACTGGTTGATTGATTGGGCAGAGTGTCCACACAACTATCTAACCAATGGGAATAGTGAATAGAAGCACTCTTTCAGAGCCTATTGGCTCACTTGTGAAAGTTCCCCTGCTCTCCCTGGACATAAGGTTCATTCAGAAGACAGCCCTCTTATCCATAAACCCAGTGTCCAGTTCCAAACCAACAGATTTTGATTTTGATTTGGAATTGGGACGATATACTAGCCCTGTCACACCTAACCTCCATCCTACCTTTACCCCCTCCCTCCTCTGTGACAAGACAAAGGCCTGGTTCCAATCAACCACTCACAGTCCATTTGGAATGGATCTAGGCCACAGACAGAGAAGGAGAGGGGGTCTGATGTGACAGCCCCCCCCCTCCCCCATTCTCTCACTCACTCAACTGTCCCAGAAGCCTCTGCCTCTGCCTTCGCCTGAACACTGAACTGGGATGGGCTCAAAAGGGGCAAGGGCAAGGACCACGAGCTAGCTCACTCTTGATTGGTGGAGATGCTGCATGTACTGTCGATGCCACAAGTTGATGTTGTTGTTTTTTGAGTTGGCTGTTGCCGGGCTGTCGTTGAGTTCTGCTTCTTCTTTGGCGCCGTGAACCGCCGCCATTCTCTATCATCATTTGAATGAGCTGCACTGTGTTTCTGTAGAATTTGTCATTTTTGGGGGTTGTTTTGTGTTTCAATACATTTGCGTTTTTGAGACTATAGCTGTCATGCATGCAGCTTCTCTTTCTCGCATCACTGTGATTGGCCTAGGCTGGTCTAGCAGCCGTGACATGCTGTTCACCTGCTTTACCCGCACAAGAGGGGAAAAATATCCCTATGGGACAAAGGGAAGTGTGTGTGTGTGTGTGTGTGTGTGTGTGTTTGAGGGGTCCAGGGAGACAGAACTGTCCCAGTTTTGCCTTTAATCACTGGTCCCTTTATCCCCACTCACTAGAGAGAGAGAGCGACAGGGCTCTCTCTCTCTAGTCCCCCCTGTGTCTCACTTGGCCGGCTCCCCCCGAGTGCTCTGGCAGTGAGAAATTAAAGAGGGAGAGAAAGGGGGAGAAGGATAGAGAGAGAGGGGGAAGGGTGGCAAGAAAGAGCCAGGCTAAAGAGAGAGGGAGAGAGAGAGGGGGATGAAGAGACAAAGGGAAACTGGAGGAAGAGGCTCCTTATCTCTGAGAGTTTTTTTTTTCTTCACTGCCAGCCAGGAGATTGATGGTTTTAGACCAGGCTCTCTAATTGAGCTTCCACAAAAGAGAGGGATAGAGAGGAACGGGTGGGTACAGAGAGGGAGGGAATGGGAGGGAGTGGTTATACCTGTTTATCTCCAGCAGGGGGCATGATAGAGCTGTGCTTCTTTTGACCTGGCTGGAGTTTCTAAGTGTGTGTGTTGCACATTTGTGTGGGTTCTGTGTGTTCATTCATTGAGGTGTGGAGCCGATCTTTTCATATTTGATGAAGTGTGTATGAGCTGTTTTGTATCTGTGCGGGGTTAGTGGTCTGTGTGTTAGTGTTTGTGTGTGTGTGTGTGTGACGGTGTGTGTGTGCGTCTCCCTCAGGGGTGTGATCACTCCCACGGGGGGAGTGAAGGGGGGACGGACGGCACCCCTCCAGTGTTCAGCCATAGCAGAGGGACACTCTAAACCTGTCCTCTGTGTGGACGCTACAGATGAACTGCTCTTCACTGGATCCAAAGGTACAACAACAATGTCCTAACTCGGACCATGGGATGCCTTTTGTCTTTGGAAACAAACATAAATTGGTGAAAGCGATCATGTTTAACCTTATGGACTATCAGTCCTTGCATCCATAGCTCCAGTCCCATCCCTTTATAGAAAAAGTGGCGGTGCTGCCAGTTTTTAGATGTTTTTGACCCGTCTCTTCTCTCTCTCTCGTTTCTCGTCAGACCGGACGTGTAAGATGTGGAACCTGGTGACGGGACAGGAAATTGTCACGCTGAAAGGGCACCCCAATAACGTGGTCTCAGTCAAATACTGTTCCTCCTCCTGCCTCGTCTTCTCTGTCTCCACCTCCTACATCAAGGTCTGGGACATACGAGACTCTGCCAAGTGTGTCCGTACCCTCACGTGAGTGGCTCGCTGTGTGTCTTTCCACCAATCACAGCTCACCTTAACCACCCTCACTGATCAGTCAGTGCTACTCTGTAACAGTCCAGACATGTTTACCAAAGATCAAGATCTCTCTCTTTCTCTCACGCTATCCCTCTCTCTCTTTCTCTCACTCTCTACCCCCAACCCCCACATCACTCTCTCTCTCTCTCTCTCTCTCTCTCTCTCTCTCTCTCTCTCGCGCTCTCTCTCTCTCTCTCTCTCTCTCTCTCTCTGTCTTTGTCTCTGTGTGTGTGCCCCCTCTCCAGGTCTTCAGGCCAGGTGGTATCGGGGGATGCGTGTGTGGGCACCACCACCCGTACCATCACGGTGGCACAGGGTGAATACCAGATCAACCAGATAGCTCTCAACCCCTCTGGCTCTGTTCTCTATGCTGCTGCTGGTAACACCGTACGCACCTGGGACCTCAACAGGTAACAGAAGGACACTGGTTTTTAGCATTGTAACCACTGCTATGCAGCAATATGTATTTACTTTTGCCGTTGATTTAGCTTTGTATGTACGTACATTAGCTGTGCCTATAAAAGTTTTCTAGCAATACAAAAACTCTCTCTCTCTTCCTTCCCTCTTTCTCTCCCTCTCTGCCTCTCTCCCTCTGCCCTTCCTTTCTCTAGGATGATGGCATTAGGGAAGCTGACAGGTCATATAGGCTCAGTGATGTGTCTCACTGTAGGTCAGTCTCTACTGGGCAAAGACCAGGTCATCACTGGCTCCAAGGACCACTATGTCAAGGTACTGGACACACTGCTATGCGCAGTGGCACACACACACACACACACACACACACACACACACACACACACACACACACACACACACACACACACACACACACACACACACACACACACACACAAGCATTTCCATTGTACCCCGTTACGCAGGCTACATCCTGATTATCTACCCTTCTCCTGAGGTGTGAACTGGCATACTTCCTGTTGTGGAGTCCTGTTGGAGTGTGCAACAATGTTTGCCTGCTGTTTGGTCATGTTTTCTGACTACTGTCCTGTTTTTTTGTGCCAGGTGTTTGACGTGGCAGAGGGCATGCTGGGTAATTTAGGCCCCGCCCACAACTTTGAGCCTCCGCACTATGACGGCATCGAGTGTCTGGCCATCCAGGGAGACGTTCTGTTCAGCGCATCACGAGACAACGGCATCAAGAAGTGGGACCTGGAGAACCAAGAACTCACCCAGGTACGCTCTTGGGGGGGGGGGGGCCTTTTTGGTTCCATGTAGAACCCTTTCCACAGAATAGCCCTTTTTTCTATGAGTGTAGAGGGAGGGAGGGAGGGAGACTGTGCGTGTGTCGTGGCAGCGGTAATTGAATGTCATTGATAGCAATACTGACGGTATTGGAGAAAAAGGAACGTACTGCTACAGTGCATGCGTGTTGATGAATGCTTATCTGTCTACAATGTGGTCAGCCTATAGCGGCAGGAGTGAATCCTGTGAGGTAAAAAGCTACCTTTTAAAAAATATAGGCCTTGTCTTTACCGGCTCAGCTCAAAGGTCTACAACCCAATCGATATCCTACTAGGGGCCAGGGGCCATAGTAGTGCACTATATAAGGAATATGAGGCAGCCAAAGTGTTAGCTCTGAGGGACACGTTAGTACTGTGTCATCCCAATTTTTTTGATTTGCCATGAGAGAATAGTCAACATTGTAGAGCAGGGTGGACAAGTATATCGATAGCTACTGAGTAGGGCTAGGGAATACTTACTTTGATCATTTGTTTATTGAAATAACTTCAGTGTATTTCAGTATTTTCAAATCATGTTTCCCGAATCAACTACTTCTATTGGAAAAACATTATGACATGACCCAACAGACCTGGGTTCAAATGCATTGGATTATTTAAATATTTGTATTGGAATATACACCTGCCTGTGTATTTGAGTATTTTTAAATACATGGCAATACTTTCTGAGTGTATTTCCAAATGCATTCCCATATTCAACTACTTGTGTTAATCAAAATACTTACTTCCAACATTGTCTTTGAAAGTAATTGAAGTACCCTAAATAGTATTTAAACCCAGGTCTGGTGTGTGCCCGTGTGGGCGTGCATGCATTCATGTAAGTATCCGGTAATGCTTTTTAAATCCTCTTGAATGTTGGGTAATCTTAGTCAAACACCCACAGTAAGCCTCCGTGGAAAGGATATCTGTGCCTAGTTTAGCAATAGAGGATCACGTGCACTGATATCAACATTGGAACTTAAGACACTACTTCTGTGACTGTGTGCAGGTGAAATTGTATATTTAAACTAAACTGAACCTTCCCCCCCCCCTCCACAGCAAATCCCCAACGCCCATAAGGACTGGGTGTGTGCGCTGGCATACGTTCCAGGGCGACCCATGTTGCTGAGTGCCTGTCGGGGAGGCATGCTGAAGGTGTGGAACGTTGATAACTTCACCCCCATAGGAGAGGTCAAGGGTCATGAGAGCCCCATCAATGCCATTTGCACCAACTCCCGGCACATCTTCACCGCTTCCAGGTAAAACACGACTAACACATGATTAGAACCATATTATAACTTATTATAATTTTCTCCGAGATGTATTTTTCACTTCATATCCAGGTATGATGTTACGCCACTGGAAGGGTAGAGTAAATATGGCATTTTGGGGGGGCTTTCAGTGGATGTAACTGCACTGTCAGGGGCATATTTCACAAATATATTTCATTACATGGGTTATTGTTAGATGACTGTTAATATACTTGTTGTTTGGCCTCACTCTGCTAGAGAGTTTGTCACATTAATGATAGACCTTATTGCAGCAAATCTATTAGAAAAAGTTACTCTGGAACAGTACATTCTTTCTGAGAAGATGCTATGACTAACAAGAAAATGGTATGGACTGCAACACAGAACATTGACTGGTGCATGAGGCATTCATTTTCCTTGTCAAGGATACATATTTTGGATATCACTCAGCCGTACACAACTAGTCACTTGTTTGGTAGAGCTCAGCTTGATGCACGCAACCAGGCGTATCATTGGCATGTGCAGTCTGTCTTTCTTCTTCCCGGCAAGGCATGGAAAACTTTAGCAGACTGACAGGACCATATGGTAAGGCGGTGAAGTGCACGTACGACATCACTAGGATTGGAGATTGAGAGGGGTTGGCATGGATCTGCTTCGCACGGCCAATAATCTCTGTCCTCCCTATACCTGCCTCTTTTCACCAAAGCCTTTCACTTTTCATGCTTATTGCACTTCCTGATCCATCGGAATACACCTTTACTAAACTAGTACCTTGTCTTCATCTTGTACTTAACCCACTTTAACCTCTCCTTTTCCCCTCTCTTCCTTCTCCTACCTCTCTCTCTCTCTCTTTCACCTTCTGTACAATGTCCGCTTCTCCTCCCCTCTCCTCCTCATCCTGCCCTGCCACAGTGACTGCAGGGTGAAGTTATGGAGTTATGTCCCAGGTCTGACCCCCTGTCTACCTCGACGGGTTCTGGCCATCAAGGGTCGTGCCACAAGCCTCCCATGAGCCTTCACTCCGACTCACAACCCCGCTTCCGCTCTCCTCTGGTACTTTCACTCATTCTCGTTGCTTTCTCTTTCTGATTTTCTTCATTTCTCCGTCCCCTGTCTTCATCTCTCTAGAGCCCTCTTTCTCTTGCTCTTTTAAAAAAATGTTGTCCCTCTCTCTTCCTCTCCCTCTCTTTATCTCGCTAATGCCCTTGCCCCATTGGCAGTCGGTGCCATGTAAGATGAGGGAGGATTTTTTTTTTCATGAGCATGGCCTTATTTCTATTACAGGATATTGGATGACTATCATTTATATTCCATTCACCCAGTTCAATTTAACAGTGATAGGTTTAGGCTACTACATGATACTTGTATTTTCCCTGTATCCATCATGAGGTTGCTACAACCGAGCCTATGAATGAAAGTTTACAACGTAGAGAATTTTGAGTAATCAAGGTGACAGACAGTGACACATTCAATACCGCCTGGCACACTCTTGCCTGCATCTAGCTGATCTAGGGAGTAATCATTAGTCCAACAGTTGCAAATGTGAATTTCTGTTGGACATATTTAGGTGTTTTTTATCCCCGTTTCATTCCGGTTGGTTCCGTTTAAGAAACCACATGAAAACAGCGTGATCACTTTGCTCATTGTATATATAATTCCTTCTCGCATCTATCTACGCGCTCTACTCCTCTCACCGATTTCCTTCACTTGTGGACTTCAGTGCACAACAAATCAGCTGTCTCTGACCAGGCGAAAAAAGCTCTCCAAGGCGAAAAAAGCTCTCCAAGCCAAACCTTCATATCATGACCGCTAACCACTACACACAGCCTACATCGTTGTCACGTCATAGTCAACATAGCTGCTAGAACTAACACGTTAGTAAACCCGCTATCTACAATAATGCAGTACAGTGTACAGTCAGAAAGCAGTTTAGCAGTTACACAATAAGAGTAATTAGCACAATAGCATACGTAGTTCATAAGGGCTTATTTTGTGGTCCTAGTTTTAACCTAATACAGGGGCCTGAGACTTGTATACGTCACATTGAACCAAAACCACGCCCATCATTATCATATTTACCAGCATGCTCTATTGCAGGTACATTTAAAAAATGTTTGTTAGAATATTTATGTGTATATGTAGAGGGCATTCACAAACGATTCAGACCCCTTGACTTTTTCCACATTTTGTTATGTTACAGCCTTATTCTAAAATTGATTAAATAGCTTTTTTCCCTCATCAATCTACTCACAATACCCCAGAATGACAAAGCAAAGACCGATGTATTAAAAATACAAAACAGAAATACCTTATGAAAATAAGTATTCAGACCCTTTGCTATACGACTCGAAATTGAGCTCCGATGCATCTTGTTTCCATTGATCATCCTTGAGATGTATCTACAACTTGATTGGAGTCCACCGGTGGTAAATTCAATTGATTGGATATGATAACGTCCCACAGTTGACAGTGCATGTCAGAACAAAAACCAAGCCATGAGGTAGAAGGAATTGTCCGTAGAGCTCCGAAACAGCCTTGTGTCTAGGCACAGATCTGGGGAAGGTTACCAAAACATTTCTGCAGCATTGAAGGTTCCCAAGAACACAGTGGCCTCCATCAATCTTAAATGGAAGAGGTTTGGAACTCCCCCTAGAGCTGGCCGCCTGGCCAAACTGAGCAATCGTGGGAGAACGGCTATGGTCAAGGATGTGTCCAAGAACCCGATGGTCACTCTGACAGAGCTCTAGAGTTCCTCTGTGGAGATGGGAGAACCTTCCAGAAGGACAACTATTTCTGCAGCACTCCACCAATCAGGCATTTATGGTAGAGTGGCCAGACAGAAGCCACTCCTCAGTAAAAGGCACACGACAGCCTGCTTGGAGTTTTCCAAAAGGTACCTAAAGGACTCTGACCATGAGAAACCATGAGGTAGCAGCAACTGAGGTATGCAACTGACCATGAGGTAGCAGCATCATGCTGTGGGGATGTTTTTCAGCGGCAGGGACTGGGAGACTAGCCAGGATTGAGGGAATATGAATTGAGCAAAGTACAGAGAGATCTTTGATGAAAACCTGCTCCACAGCACTCAGCACCTCATACTAGGGCGAAGGTTCACCTTCCAACAGGACAACGACCCTAAGCACACAGCCAAGAAAACGGAGTGGCGGCTTTGGGACAAGTCTCTGAATGTCCTTGAACATCTCTGGAGAGACCTGAAAATAGCTGTGCAGCGACGCTCCCCATTCAACCTGACAGGACATGAGAGGTTATGCCTTCTGCGTACAGTTTGAAGACTTATGTAAATATGATATTTCAGTTTTTATATAAAAAACTGTTTTTGCTTGGCATTATGGGGTATTGTGTGTAGATTGACGAGAAAATACAATTGTACCCATTACTGAAATGTTTGTTCCAGTTTAAACACCTTAAGTAGTCTCTTTACAATGTTCCTAACCCTGGCACTGGGTTAGTGCCAGGGTTAGGAATGCAGGTAGCAGGTTGCAGGTGAATAAATATCCTAACTGTTGTATATCCTAACTCTGGCTGACTTCCAATAGGAATTACACATCACTTTGCAAGCCAGTATAATGTGACTTGCACACCTGATGTGGCCTGTAAACCACGAGTTTCAGGCCATTATATTGCATTTTCAGAAAAATAGGTTTTGATTTGTCCTAAAGGGGTACAAACACTTGTCACTATAATGGTCCCTTGTAAGGTCATCCTTTGTAACTTTTTATTTATAAGTGCATAATTGTAGCCCAGTTCATACCTCAGGCCATGTCAGGCCTGCTAGTGGGGTTGCAAAATTCTGTTGACTTTACCAAAATTCACAGACTTTCCAAAAATCCTAGTTACGTTTCTAGGAAACTTTCAACCAGGATTTCTGGAGAACCTGGGAATTTTTAGGAAAGTTACCAACATTTTGCAACCTTACCTGCAAGTCACATTATGAGGAAACTACCTAAGGAAGGGGTCGGCAACGACATTATGTGATCGTGTCTCAATGTCATCAAGGTATGAACGTATTATTATTTTCAAAAATCCAACAGTTGGTCCTCTGTAGCTCAGTTGGTAGTGGATGGTCCTGATAGTGGGATATATTCTCAGGACCTCCCAATTCGTAAAATGTATGCATGCACAACTAAATTGCTTTGGATAAAAGCATATGGTAAATGGCATATTTTAAATATAATCTCTTTTTGGGCTTAGTTGTGGTCATTTTTATGTGTTAATAATTACTCAAATGAATTTCCGGCCCCTAGACCATCCACTCTGGCAAAAACCGTCCCACGGCCGAATCTAGGTCCTTACCTGACTGGCATTTAAACTGGAACAAACATTTCAATAACAGGTGCAAAAAATCTAACCAACTGATTTGAATTAATTTTGAAAATTGTATGTTATTTATCTTTGTGTAGCAGTAGAGTAATCGCTCAATGTACATGGACAAACATAGATATTGAAACAATTCTAAAAATCTGCCTGCAATAGAGCATGCTGGGAAATTTGATATTGATGGGTGTGGTTTTGGGTCAAAGTGATGTATATGAGTTTCAGGCCCCTGTATTTGGGTTAAACTATGCCCTCAAAATAAGGCCTTATGAACTACGTATGGTATTGTGTATATATGAACTACGTATGGTATTGTGTATATATATATATATATATATATATATATAATCACATATCCGCTTAGGATCTCACTTGGTGCAGTCCATTGGGCTGAAAATTAACAAATGCAACAATCATGTCTCTGTCAATAGCAAACACAGTCATGTGTGGTACTGGTAAATACTCGAAATGTGCCCTGGGAAAAGGCTTATAGCCCTACACCAGGACTTAACAATTCCTGGTCTGGAAGGACGAAACATTCTGGTTTTGGATTTTTATATGGTTCTTCAAAGAACCATCCCAATTTATGGATCTTCATAGACCCTAAAATGGTTCCCCTATGGCATCGCTCTCAAGAATCTTATTTGGTTCCAACTTGCACCTGTATTTGTAAGAGTGCACATGACACTAACAATAATAATTATTTTAATTGGGTCCTACCTACAGTACACACACATACATGTGCACACACACACACACACACACACACACACACACACACACACACACACACACACACACACACACACACACACACACACACACACACACACACACACACACACACACACACACACACACAAGCAGACACAAACACACACGAGCGTGTGCATGCACACACACACCCTTCCTCGCCAACATCATCCATGTCAATCATCCTACTATTTTCCACTAATGCTACAGTAACACGGTGCCTCTGCAACACACTTCAGTGAGCCCTGCTAGCAGCCTGATGTTAGGAGGGATTGAGAAGGGAGAGGGAGTGTTATCCTGGGTATTAAGACCGCAGTTAGCTCGGCAGACACACGCGTATATTACAGCAGTTAGGAGGTAGTGCTCGGCAGGTCATGAATGGAGAGGAGATTAAGAGTAAATTGTCAACTGAGCTTTGAGTTTCTTAACAGGGAAAAGAGAACAGAACAGCAGAGAAGATATGTTGATTCTCTTCTTAACTTCCTAATGCAATTATGGTATTTTACAAACTTCAATTGGAGCTCTGTTGATCAGAGAGGGGGGGGGGGGGGTACAACAGGGGACATGTGGTGTTTGATAGAGGGTAGAGAAAAACAGAGAATTATAGAGCAAGACATAAAGAGGGACAGAGGGATGAGGGTTGTGGTGTTTGCTCTATCTTGAGGGGAGGTTGTGTGTCACAGAGGAGGACGATGTTTGATGTCTATTTTGGAGCTGATTCCTTTGTGCTCCGTAATTGGTGAAGGAGTAGGGGGTAGCATTTGTGTGTGTGTGTGTGTGTGTGTCATCTTTCTGTGAACTGTAGGTTTTGATGTCTTGTCTCTCTGGTGCTGTGTGGGAGTCACAATGGAACTGTTTGAAGATGCTGGCAATTGAGTCACTCTTTTCTTCTCCCTCTCTCCTCTCTCTCTGCCTCTTGCTCTTGTTCTTTTCCTCCCCCCTTGTATTCCTCGGTCTCTACTTATCTCTCTTGGTCTTCTCCTTCTGCTCTCCTTCCCTCTCAATGTTTCTCTCGCTCTCATTCTCTGTGTCCCCCTGGTCCTCTCTCTCTCTCTTTCTCCCCCTTCATCTCCCCACCCCCACTCTATTTCTCTGTCTCTCTCCATCTCTCCATCCCGCCATCCCTCTGTCACTCTCTCCCTCCCTCTCTTTCTAGTGATATGACAGTGAAGATCTGGTCAGCAAAGGTGGGGAAGAAGAGGTGACGTTCGGTCGGAGCGTTATTGTGACATCATTATCTGCGGCCATCTTTACTGAGGGCCTTCACCCCTGACCTCTGACCCTCTCACCTCAACCACCTCAGCCAATCAGGTGTGACGCGGCAGGACTTCACGGTTACCAACCATGACCGTGACGACCGGTGTGGATGACGTGTCGTCGCAAAGTTCAGTCTCCTCCAGAAAGATCCTGATGAGGAGTGTGTCTTCAACTGAAAGGCAAAACGGGAATCTTGAGAGTTTTTGCCTTTTCTTGTTTCTACTGCCAATCCAACTGGAAGTGCAATTGAGGTGTGATGGGATTTGGACAAGACAAAACCTTTATTGTGCCAGATAATGGCTGTGTGAGGACAAAAATCAGAATGCCCATGGGATGTTCATAGACACAGCTACTGACTGATTCATCTACTCCTATTTATTAGTCATTCAATGAAAACAAGGTCTCCCAGAGGTGAACTGACCCTTGGAGAACACCATTTCTGAGCCAACTAAAGACTATGTTTCTATCTTCAGGGCTGTCTGTGTTTGATTGTCTACTGGCTGAGATGAACCAACTGGAATTCATGTATAGCAAAGGGGGCTGAGAGAGCGAGTTGTTCAGTATACATGCAGTATGTATGTTGAAACCACTCGACAGTTTGTTGAGAGTTCACTTCAGCCCTTTGTGATTCCCTGTCTTCATCTCCATGGATGGGTTTTCTGTGGCCTCTACCTTGGCTGCAGGCTGCTGAGTCTGCATTGAGAGAGCCTAGCAATAATAACATCACTACTAACACCAGTCCTGGAGGAACACACACGCATACACACACGCATACACACTGCTGTCTTATCATGGTGGGAGTGCAGGAATAATAGTATTATTCACACTCGCACAGACACACCAACCCCACCGGACAGCGATATCTCCACAGGTGCCAAAGTTCAAGATCGTTATCTCTCCTGTCTCTATGCGGCCGGAGACTGGCCCGCGTCCCACATGGAACCTTACTTCCTATGAAGTGCACTACTTTTGACCAGGGATTAGGGTGCCAGTTGGGACACGCCCTCTCTCTCGCTCTCTCTCTTTCTCTCTCTCTCTCTCTCTCTCTCTCACTGAGGCTCTCAAGAGCTTCAATAAGCGCCCCCCCAGGAAGTCACCATTTCAACCGCTCCTCTCCTCTCACCCTGTGAGTCTGGTATGCTGTGCGACCCCATTCTGAGCTTATTAGCTGTTGTAACTTCTGCAAAACTGGGTTTGAATCACAGGAGGTTGGTGGCACTGTGATTGTGGGGGACGGGCTTGTGGTAATGGCTGGAGCGGAATAAGTGGAATGGTATCAAACACAACAAGCACATGGTTTGTTTGATGTCATTCCATTCGTACCGATCCAGCCGTCATGAGCCGTTCTCCCCTCAGCAGCCTCCACTGGTTTGAGTACTATTTGAAATCTTTCAAATATTTGTCAGCATTTCTTCTAGCCTGCCTGGATTTGCCAGACGTGGCCCATGATGCCAGGCATGCTCAATCAAGCACCGATAAAGTATTTGGAATTTCAAATAGTATTTGAGCCCAGGTCTGAACTGATGACAACTGTAGCTGCAGACACCGATATAGCTCTAGTTCTGCGCCACAGAGACAGTGGTGGGGGGGATGGTGATGCTAGCCAGGCTAATTGGCTGCTGTGTTAGCAGGTGGTGATGAGTTATGCTGCATGATGGGCAAAAGTCTGATTAAGTAGGTCAGGACAGGGGAAGAGCGTTTGAGTCCCTATTGGCACCCTATTCCCTGCATAGTGCACTACATTTGACCAGAGTCCTATGGGCCCTCGTCAAAAGTAGTGCACTATATAAGGAATGGGGTGCCGTTTGGGACGCACACTTTACCAGATCTTTGTTTATTCCGTTCAGTAGTTTTAAAGAAGGAACCCTTCCCTGCTGTGTGTGTGCCTTTGGGGTAGTGTGGGGGCGACGCCTGGCTTCACACACACACACATGCTTTTAGGTTATCCATCTTGCCTGGCAGGGCTTGGCTTCCTTCAGCTCTGAGATTTACTGTCTGCTAAGTTAAACATATTTGTCTTCTAGCCCTCCCGCGCACACACACGCACACACACACTCATGTGGCTAACCACTATCTCCAGGCACCTTTGATCAGAGAATCTTCCCTCCTAACCCTTTTAGAAGGGGACATTCTAATCCATTCCCACTGACAATGTCACAACGTAGAACATTCCGAAGAAATTGTGAAATTCTCACACTCCTCCCTGAGGATCGGAAATATCTTTAGATGCCTAGTGAGCGACTGAGCCACGTGTAACTCGCAGCATTTCTTCTCCTGTGAATATATCTAGTTGTTATTGAGTGCACTTTATCTGGTAAAGACTTAGAAACGTGTGCACTGCACTGTGATCAAATGGATGACGTTAGAGGAAGGGGTTGGTGGTCCAATATAGCAAAAGAAAAGTATCCCAAATGAAATCTACTGCAATGAGAATCTCAAATCATGTCTTTTGTAGAGCTGTCTTTGAAGTCTGAATCAATGGTGTCTCTCTTACGAGACATGTGGATGCTGCTAACATGATGTAAATAGTTTGATAAATAGAAACATAAGACATAAGATGACACAATCACGTTATCCTGAGCCTAGGTTTAGGTTTGAGTTGAAGGTAGAGGGAGTTTATACTATACACAGATCCAGTTTTATAGTCTCTGTATGTAGCCCATTACGCCTTGTTTTTAAAGCCATTTGAATGTGTTTAAGGTACAATCGATGTTCCTTTGTCATAGAGGAATATCTATGGAATATCTATGTAATCTCCATCGACTTTTAGGACTTCTTTAATAACGTCAAACTATCATGCATTTTTTGTTGTTGTTGTTGTCAACTCCCTTTTTTATATTGTATTTTCCAAATCCTCTATCATCTCCCATGGATGACCAGGCTTAACATGAAGGATGTTGAACACCCACAGCTGTGCCAATCACCTATAGCTAGCTAACTATGTGGTGCTCTACTCTGTTCACTGTTCCAGGATCAGCCTTTCTGCTCCTTCGCTCAGTGTGTTTCGCAGCAGCTGTTCGAGGAAGCTCTGTGGTACCTTAAAAGCGCTTTAAAGGTGCCCCTGCTTGTGCATTTGCTGTAGAACAGAGCTGCGTGAACATAGCGGTTGTGATGGTAGGAGAGGAGGAAGCCTCAGAACCATGAGCAGAATTAATATTCCAACCGAATGTTCAGTCACACTTTATTTGGATAGTGCGGATAGTCCGTCTGTGGTCATACCATCAACAAATAATCTGTTGACCGGCAACTGCTTGCTAAGTTTAGGTTTAGAATAAGGGTAAGGGTTCATTTTTGGATTAGGTTAAGGGTTAGGGCTACTAGATAGTTACTGATCATCTACAGATGGCCTATCCGAAATAAAGTGTTACCGAATGTTCTAATTGATGACGTCACACAGGTCCTGTTTTAATTCCGGAACAGGACGCCGATGAGAACAATCAAAATGCTCACCTCGTAGTCTCAAAGGGTTAACCACACAGCCAAATTAGAACCCCTCTCCTGTCCAGTTGGAAGAGCTGCTACTGACCGAGCATGTCTGACAGCCATGTCCACTCGCTATAGATTCCTAGGCTTCTTCTCTCGTCTCCATCGGTACCTCTCTTGTTGGCTGGATCACCTGTATACATGTGTATTATGCTGTCTATCGGAGGGGAGATTTGAGCACAGTTATTGACTTCCTGGTTATCCGGCGCCCCGACAAAAAGTCGACTGATTGTCCTACCCCGTGTGCAGATATGACCGTCTGTATATCTACCCGAGCTTAAACGTTCACCTAATTTAGAAAATGAACCACTCAGCCTATCAGCACCACGTCTCTGCCGCTTGCCTCTGCTATGGCTCTAAACACCAGTGATTCTATTTTTTTTTAGCAGAGATGGTCTGTGAATAAAGTGACCTGACGTGGAATGGCAACAACCAACAAAAGCGTCGAACGGTGCACTTTGGCTGCTCTACTAGTGGTCTGGATCACTCGTACTGTAGATGTGCTAAGATTGTTAAGAGCCACGTTGCTCACGAAGGCTCTGGGAAACACCTTGTCTACTAAAGATACATTGTAAGAAATGTATCTAATATGTTCTGATATCTAGGCCTAATTCAAACACTGACCAGAGCTGGTATATGTGTAATATTTTGAGTTGCTGCTCAGAAGTGCACACAATTAGAGGTCACACGGCGGGATGGCGTCCCGTTGTCGGCTCTGTTTCTCTCTATTTCTGTTTCACAGGCAAAGTGGACAGTAACGGGTATCTGGTGGTATCTGTGAACCAGGGTCAAATGTCATACCAGGTGCCTTTTTTTTCATAGGCTCCTCCCCCTACGGACTACTGTAAGTGTTTGTACAGATAACATTGTGTCTCTTTTTCTTACAATGTGCATGTGACCAAATACCATGTAAAATACCTTGACATTTAAAAACTGTAAGTAGATTTATTATTTATTGATGGATCAATAAAATGTTCCTTCAATTAAATAAAAAACTTCAAAGAATAAAATCGGTGGTCTCAAAAGTACTCAAACCTTCAGTCTTGAAAGTTGTCTTTTTGCATTAAACTTCAATTGGACTTCAGTTGAATGACTAATTGTTTTTTCATGCAGTCAGCTGTCAGTTTGTGGAAACAAAGCAGCTCTGCTGTGAAATACAACAGATGTGGGTGGATGAGAACACTATTACTGTGTGTGTGTATGTATATATATATATATAATCTCTCTCTCTCGCTCTCTCTCTCTCTCTCTCTATATATATATATAATCTCTCTCTCTCTCTCTCTCTCTCTCTCTCTCTCTCTCTATATATATATATATATATATATATATATATATATGAGAGAGAGAGAGACTCCTCTCCGATCCCTCTGCAGTCGCATCTTGGAGGCGGCGGCAGCATCTTCACTTCCTGTGCAGATTGTGACCGTTAACGGGTTTGGGTAGAGCTTGTCGAGGGTGCTCCACTGGAGGGTCTGTCGCAGTGATGTACGGCAGCCATTACAGCTGGAGTAGGAGGAAACCACTTTATACTGTGTCAGATGCCCCCACAAACAGACACACGCGTGCTCGTAAATAGACGTGCCACACACACTCCCTCTTTGTCTCTCTTCCCTTCCGTCAATAATACATTCAACAGGTGAACCAATGTTCATTGGCGACATGCGGAGCTTCCCATGAATGCGGTCTCCGCTAACGAGGAAACTTTTCCTTTACATTTCAATCACCCTGTAACGGTGAACGTCGGATTGAATGGAGCCCCAGGTCTATTGTTTGCACTCGCACGTTTCTCCTGTTAACCACTTACGAAGCCAGGCATAGAAATATAATGCATAGAGCAGATGAATTACAGATCAGCTACCTTGAACATCGCATTGGTCGTTGACTAGTAGGCTATACATCCCAATTCTCCCTGGAAGTGTTGCCCTTTTTGAGCAGGTAACAGCAGGAGATAGCTTGTTGGAGTAGTCAGAAAGCTCTGAGTGCCTTTCTCTCTCAGCTGACTTCCTGTCCTGTCCTCCTCCCCTGGGTCTGAGGGGATGGATGATAAAGACTGATAGTTTATGATGCAGAAAGGGGGATGGAAAAGGGATCATGGGATGGAATACGGAATAAAAAAAGGGGGATAAAGAAATACAAGGGTGGTATAACTAAATGATGAGTTGAAAGGGGTAGAGGAGGATAGAGAGGGTTACGGGGAGAGTAATAGAACAGGGGGGTGGTGGGGAAGGGTTGATGGAATGGAAGATGGAGAGGAAGAGGAGAACTGAGATAGTACTGGAGACACCTTAGCCTTGAGAGGAGGCAGGCGGTGCTTTGTGGTGGAGTGGAGGGAGTTCATTTGAAAGCAGAAGGAAACTATAAAGCGAGAGAGAACCACGGGAACTCTCTGTACAACCACCACTGCCACCACTGTACTGATTAGTCCTGTAAGCCACATGGACAACCACAGAGATGGAGGGCAGGAGTGGGAGAAAAAAATAATGACAGAGTGAAAGAGAGAGAGAGAGAGAGAGAGAGAGAGAGAGAGAGGGAGCGAAAGGCAGAAAGCGAGAGAGAGAGTCTAAAGAGACAGAGGGAGAGAAACCATGGCAGATAAAGATTGATTGAGAGCAGAAGTGAGAGTTCACAGAGGGACTTTAATACGTCATCAAACACAATCAGTCTTATAGGCACATACCGTACATCTGCATGGGTTTATGCAGAGAACAAAGGCCGAGCATATCTGCAGAATAACATGGGCGTGTCCTACAGCACTTCCTCTCTTCGAATTTTGGCTTAATTACTCTGTATGCGTGTGGTTCACACAATGAGCCAAATGGAAGGATACCGGTGAATTTACTGTTGATCAGAAAAGGTCCAAAGTAAACTCTTTTACGGCACTGTGAAAACTTAATTTCAAGTTTCAAGTACTGAGGATCAGACCTGGGTTCAAATACAAATACTTAAATAAGCATGTATTGTAATATACTTTAGTATACTTCCAGTGCATTCGGAAAGTATTCAGACCCCTTTGACTTTTTCAACGTTTTGCTATGTTACGGCCTTATTTTAAATGGATAAAATATTTTTGTTCACTCCTCAAACTGCACACAATACCCCCTAATGACAAAGCGAAAACAGGTTTTTAGAAATACCTTACTATAAGTTTTCAGACCGTTTGCTATGAGACTCTAAATTGAACTCCGGTGCATCCTGTTTCCAGATCCTCCTTGAGATTGGAGTCCACCTGTGGTACATTCAATTGATTGGACATGATTTGGAAAGGCGCTCACACCAAGCCATGAGGTCAAAATAATTGTCTATAGAGCTCCGAGACAGGATTGTGTCGAGGCACAGATCTAGTGAAGGGAACCACAAAATGTCTGCAGCATTGAAGGTCCCCAAGTACACAGTAAATGGAAAAAGTTTGGATCCACCAAGACTATTCCTAGAGCTGGCCACTTGGGCCAAACTAAGCAATCGGGGAGAAGGGTCTTAGTCAGGGAGATGCAGAATAGCCTGGACCTGCTAGAGCAGTACTGCCAGACCTGGGCCCTGGCAGTAAACCCCAAAAATACTGAAATAATGGTTTTCCAGAGAAGATCCAGATCTCAGGGAATTAGACCAAAGTTCTCAATTGGTACAAAATATATAGAGTACTGCACACACTACAATTACTTAGGTTTCAAATAAGCTCAACTGGACACCTTAATGAGTCAGTGAATGAACTGAGAGAGAAAGCACGCAGGGCATTCTACACCATTAAAAAGCTAATTCAAATTGAAATACCCATTAAAATTTGGCTAAAACTAATTGAAAATGTCATTGAACCAATTGTACTTTTTGCAGGGAGGTGTGGGGTCCTCTTACAAAACAAGATTTCATCAAATGGGACAAACACCTCACTGAAACTCTACATGCAGAGTTCTGTAAGATTATCCTACATGTCCAGAGGAAAACTACAAACAATGCATGCAGGGGAGAATTAGGCCAATATCCACTAATAATAAAAACTCAAAAAAGAGCAATTGAGTTTTGGAAACATCTAAAATAGAGTGACCCCCTCTCATATCATTACCAAGCCAAGAGCTGAGCAAAGAAAAGAGTCCCCTCATCCAGCTGGTCCTGGGGCTGAGTTCACAAACCTGTTCTACTTACACACTGAAGCCTCAGGACCAGAACATCGACTCAATCAGAATAAACCAAATTACAACACAGTCAAAACAAAACTACATTGCTTATTGAGAAACACAAGCAGAAACACAAAGCAAAATGCATTGCTATCTGGCCCTAAATTGACAGTGGCAGGGACTCAGAGACTAGTCAGGATCAAGGGAAAGATGAAATGAGTAAAGTACAAAGATCCTTGATGAAAACCTGCTCCAGAGCGCTCAGGACCTCAGACTGGGGCGAAGGTTCACCTTCCAACAGGACAGCAACCCTAAGCACACAACCAAGACAACACAGAAGTGGCTTCGGGACAAGTCTGATTGTCCTTGAGTGGCCCAGCCAGAGCCCGGACATGAACCCGATTGAACATCTCAGGAGAGACCAGAAAATAGCTGTACAGCGACGCTCCGCATCCAACCTGACAGCTTGAGAGGATCCGCAGAGAAGAATGGGAGAAACACCCCAAATACATGGGGGGCCAGGCTTGTAGCATCAGACCCAAGAAGACTCGAGAATATAATCGCTGCCAGGTGCTTCAACAAAGTACTGAGTAAAGGGTCGGAAGACTTATGTAAATGTAAATGTCATATTTGAGTTTTTATTTATAAATTTGCAAAGATTTAAAAAAAAACTGTTTTTCCTTTGTCATAATGAGGTATTGTGTGTAGATTAATGAGGCAAACATTTTTTAATACATTTTTAAAATAAGGCTGTAACGTAAAAAAAAATGGAAAAATGAAAGGGGTCTGAATACTTTCCGAATGCACTGTATGTGCATTTGAGTTTAAAAAAAAATATATATACAGTACCCATGCACCTTTTGGACACACCTACTCATTTAAGGGTTTTTCTTTATTTTGACTATTTTCTACATTGCAGAATAATAGTGAAGACATCAAAACTTTTAAATAACACACATGGATTCATATAGTAACCAAAAAAAGTGTTAAACAAATCTAAATGTATTTTATATTTGAGATTCTTCAAAGTAGCCACTCTTTGTCTTTGACAGCTTTGCACACTCATGGCATTCTCTCATCCAGCTTCGCCTGGAATGCTTCTCCAACAGTCCTGAAGTAGTTCCCATGTATGCAGAGCACTTGTTGGCTGCTTTTCCTTCACTCTGCAGTCCAACTTGTCAGGATTTGGCCAGGGTTGTTCCGGGTTTTGGTCACTAGATGCCCCCATTGTGCTTTTTGACCTTATGTTTTTTCCTTTGTCCCCCATTATTATTTGCACCTGTGCCTCGTTTCCCCTGATTGTATTTAAACCCTTAGTTTCCCTCAGTTCTGTGCTCTGTGTTTGTATGTTAGCACCCAGCCCTAGTGTTCTGTGTATTCTTGTCGATTCCGGTGGATGCTCTTGTGGAATTCTGTTTTTGTTTTTGAGTATCTCTTGAGGCTTTTTTGTGCTATTCCTACCACCTTTTGGATTTGCCATTTTTTGTATTGAAGGACTTCTCCTTTTTACTTTATTAAATACACCGTCTTAAGTACTGCTGTGTCTGCCTCATCTTCTGGGTTCTGCTGACTATTCGTGGCTCAGTTGGTTAAGTGACTGTTTCTCACTCCGGAGACCCAGGTTCGTAACCGGGTCCTGACAGAAACACAGAGCCAAAATTAACCCAGAGGCAGCCAGTTCCCAGGACCTTTTTGCCATGCTGTCCCACCACCAGGAGACTGTCCAACGCCACAAAGCCGCCCTGGTTCAGCAAGAGGCCTTAATGGCTAGACATTCTCATCTTCTGTCGGAGATGCTGACTTCCATTAAGCAAATATCTGATCGTCTTACCCCGGCAACAGTTCCCGTCCCAGTACCTCAGATTCACGTACCCATGGCAGTTAACCCCCTGGCTGAACCTCGTCTTCCACCTCCCCAACGGTTCTCAGGTGATCCAAGTGCTTGTAAAGGGTTTCTCACCCAATGTTCTCTCTCCTTTGAGCTACAACCCTCGTCGTTTCCCACCGACCGGTCTAAGATCGCTTATATCATCACCCTGCTGTCGGAGAAAGCCCTGGCCTGGGCTACTGCTGTGTGGGATGCCCATAGTTCCTGCTGTGCCAGCTACTCTGCCTTTGCTGAGGAATTCAAACGAGTGTTTCAAGGCCCAAGCAGTGGTTCTGACTCAGCCAAACAGCTCCTGACTCTCCACCAAGGTTGGCGCAGCGTGACGGACTATGCCATCCAGTTCCGCACGGTGGCAGCAGCAAGTGGCTGGAACAACGAGGCGCTCACGGTGTGCTTTCTGAAAGGCCTTTCCGACACTATCCAAGATGAACTGGCCACTCGGGAACCACCGGACAATCTCGAGTCCCTGATCAAGTTGGCCTCACGCATTGACCAGCGTCTGAGAGAGAGAGAACTCAACCGTAGACCTCTAGCCCCTATCAGTCCCAGCTCCGAGTCCCCACCTTTATCCTCACTGGCTCCATCGGAACCCATGCAGATTGGACGCATCTCCCAGGCTGAGAGAGACCGCCGGATGAGGGAGCGACGCTGTCTATATTGCGGCAAACCGGGCCATTTCCGTTCCACGTGTCCCGGGCTCCAGGGAAACGCTCTGTCCCGTACAGACCGGGGGAACTGTAACGGGAAACATAACCTCCTCCCATCCGTCCAACTCCCGTCTGCTCATTCCAGTCACCCTCTCCTGGGACAACCACAAGCTTCACCTTCAAGCCTTGGTAGACTCTGGAGCCGCAGGTAACTTCATGGATGGTGTCTGGGCGAAGGAGAATGGCGTTCCCTCTGAACCTCTAAGTGAACCCATGAGGGTCACTACATTGGATGGAAGCCCTTTGGGATCTGGACTTGTCACTCATGTCACTACCTCCTTGCGACTTTCAGTTTCACAACACCAGGAATTGATGAACTTTCATTTGATCTCCTGTTCTGAGTTCCCTCTCGTCCTTGGATACCCCTGGCTTCACAGCCATAACCCTCACATCGACTGGTCTGTGGGCACTATCAAGCAGTGGGGTCCTACGTGCCAAGCTACTTGTATTTTCCAGAATTCCCGAGTTCTACTCCCGAGTCTTTAGAATCCATCGACCTGACCCGAGTTCCCGAGTGTTACCATGACCTCAAACTGGTGTTTAGCAAACAGAGGGCCACCATGCTACCACCCCATAGACCTTACGATTGCCCCATCGACCTGTTTCCGGGCACTTGCCCCCCAGGGGTCGGATCTTTTCCCTATCTCCACCCGAACGAGCTGCTATGGATACCTACATCAAGGACGCTCTGGAAGCAGGCCTCATGCGTCCATCCACCTCCCCGGCGGGAGCAGGGTTTTTCTTTGTGGCCAAGAAAGACGGTGGATTACGTCCTTGCATCGACTACCGGGGACTCAATGCCATAACCGTTCGTAACCGTTACCCGCTACCCCTTATGGCCACAGCCTTCAAGCTGCTCCAGGAAGCAGTTGTTTTCACTAAGCTTGACCTGCGGAACGCATACCATCTTGTGCGGATCAGACCTGGTGACGAGTGGAAGACCGCTTTCAACACGCCTACTGGTCACTATGAATACTTGGTGATGCCCTTCGGCCTGACCAACGCCCCAGCGGTGTTCCAAGCGCTCATAAACGATGTGCTTAGGGATATGCTTAACATATTTGTGTTCGTTTACTTGGATGACATCCTCATCTTTTCGAGCTCCCTTCAAGAACACACTAAGCATGTCAGACAAGTACTCAAACGCCTCCTGGACAGCCATCTGTACGTTAAGCCGGAAAAATGTGAATTCCATTCATCCCGAGTACAATTCCTGGGATTTGTAGTGGAACCCGGTCGAGTCCAAATGGACCCCAGGAAGGTAGGGGCAGTAGCGGATTGGCCCACCCCCAAATCCGTTAAGGAAGTTCAGCGTTTCCTGGGCTTCACAAACTTTTACCGCAAGTTCATCAAGAACTTCAGCTTGGTGGCAGCCCCTCTCTCAGCTTTAACCAAGGGTGGCAATGCAAGGTTTTTGTGGGGAAGAGAAGCTGAGATGGCCTTCCAAGGACTCAAGCAGCGCGTTCTCTCTGCTCCCATCCTGATACTACCGACTACGGATGAACCATTTGTGGTGGAGGTAGACGCATCAGAGGTTGGTGTTGGAGCTGTCCTGTCTCAGAGGGGTGAAGACAAGAAGCTTCATCCGTGCGCTTTCTTCTCACACCGGCTTACCCTGACTGAGAGGAACTACGATGTGGGGGATCGTGAACTCCTAGCGGTTAAGATGGCATTGAAGGAATGGAGACACTGGCTCGAGGGGGCTTCTCACCCGTTTCAAGTGCTTACGGACCACAAAAATCTGGAGTATATCCAGCAGGCGAAGCAGTTGAACTCTAGACAAGCTAGATGGTCTCTTTTCTTCAATCGATTCCAGTTTATCCTCACCTATCGGCCCGGGTCGAAGAATCTCAAACCGGATGCCCTGTCCCGAGTCTACGCTCCTGCCATTCGAGATGACACGGACATGCCTGTCCTTCCTGCTGCTAAGATTGTTGCTCCGATCTCGTGGCAAGTTGAGGATACCGTGAGACGTGCTCAAGCTAGCGAACCGGACCCGAAAGGAGGTCCTGCCAATCGGTTGTTTGTCCCCAAGGCAGTGAGGACTCAGGTCCTTCTGTGGGGGCACTCCTCTCGCCTCACCTGTCATCCGGGCGTAGGTCGCACCTTGGAGTTCATCCAGCGTAAGTTCTGGTGGCCTACCATAAGAGAAGACGTTGCCACTTTCGTCAATGCCTGTCCCGTGTGCTGCCAGGGCAAATCTTCTCACCTCCGCCCTCAAGGACTCCTTCACCCTTTACCTGTTCCCCACAGACCCTGGTCCCATATCTCATTGGACTTTATTACTGGACTTCCTCCATCCCATGGCAATACTACTATCCTAGTCATAATCGACAGGTTTTCAAAGGCGGCCAGGTTCGTCCCTCTGACTAAGTTACCTTCTGCCAAGGAAACGGCTGAGTTGGTTATTAATCATGTGTTCCCAGTCTTCGGCATTCCTCAAGATATGGTTTCTGACAGAGGTCCCCAGTTCGCCTCAAGGTTTTGGAAGGCCTTCTGCCAACTCATGGGGGCTTCTGCCAGTCTATCTTCAGGGTACCATCCGGAGTCCAACGGCCAAACAGAGAGGATGAATCAAGAGCTGGAAACCACCCTCCGATGTATGACTCGTGACAACCCGTCCACATGGTCATCCTTTATTGTTTGGGCCGAATACGCGCACAACACCTTGCGCTCCTCCTCCACTGGTATGTCCCCGCACGAGTGTCAGTTTGGCTATGCTCCTCCATTGTTCCCGGACCAGGAGGCAGAAGTCAGAGTGCCTTCAGCCTTGAAGTTCGTCAGACGCTGTCGGCTTATGTGGAGGAAGACCCGTCTTAATCTTATGCGTTCCTCACAGAAGTACCAACAACAAGCCAACAGACGTCGCCGTTCCGGGCCTACCCTGCGCCCCGGCCAGAGAGTCTGGCTCTCCACAAGAGACTTACCTCTACGGGTGGAGTCTCGCAAGCTGTCCCAAAAATACATCGGTCCCTTCAAGGTTGCCAGGAGAGTTAACCCAGTTTCTTATCACCTACACTTACCCAGATCCCTTAAGATTAATCCCACATTTCACATTTCATTGTTAAAACCTGTTGTTTTTCTCCCCTTGTCCCGGCAGACAGACCTCCCCTCCGCCTCGTGTCATTGGAGGCCAGCCGGCTTATACCGTCCATCGGATACTGGATTCCCGCCGGGTGCAGCGGTCCTGGAGGTATCTGGTGGACTGGGAAGGCTACGGTCCCGAGGAGCGCTCCTGGGTTCCTGCCAAAGACATCCTGGACCCTGACCTCATTCGTCAGTTCAGGGCCCTCCACCCTGAGAGAGCTGGTAGGAACGTCAGGAGCCGTTCCTAGGGGGGATTCTGTCAGGATTTGGCCAGGGTTGTTCCGGGTTTTGGTCACTAGATGCCCCCATTGTGCTTTTTGACCTTATGTTTTTTCCCTTGTTCCCCATTATTTTTGCACCTGTGCCTCGTTTCCCCTGATTGTATTTAAACCCTTAGTTTCCCTCAGTTCTGTGCTCTGTGTTTATATGTTAGCACCCAGCCCTAGTGTTCTGTGTATTCTTGTCGATTCCGGTGGATGCTCTTGTGGAATTCTGTTTTTGTTTTTGAGTATCTCTTGAGGCTTTTTTGTGCTATTCCTACCACCTTTTGGATTTGCCATTTTTTGTATTGAAGGACTTCTCCTTTTTACTTTATTAAATACACCATCTTAAGTACTGCTGTGTCTGCCTCATCTTCTGGGTTCTGCTGACTATTCGTGGCTCAGTTGGTTAAGTGACTGTTTCTCACTCCGGAGACCCAGGTTCGTAACCCGGGTCCTGACAGAACTCATCCCAAACCATCTCAATTGGGTTGAGGTCAGGTGACTGTGGAGGACAGGTCATCTGATGCAGCATTCCATCACTCTCCTTCTTTGTCAAATAGCCTTTACACAACCTGAAGGTAATTGTCCTGTTGAAAAACGAATGATAAATCGAATAAAATCAAATCACATTTATTCATATAGCCCTTCGTACATCAGCTGATATCTCAAAGTGCTGTACAGAAACCCAGCCTAAAACCCCAAACAGCAAGCAATGCAGGTGTAGAAGCACGGTGGCTAGGAAAAATTCCCTAGAAAGGCCCAAACCTAGGAAGAAACCTAGAGAGGAACCAGGCTATGTGGGGTGGCCAGTCCTCTTCTGGCTGTGCCAGGTGGAGATTATAACAGAACATGGCCAAGATGTTCAAATGTTCATAAATGACCAGCATGGTCAAATAATAATAATCACAGGCAGAACAGTTGAAACTGGAGCAGCAGCACGGCCAGGTGGACTGGGGACAGCAAGGAGTCATCATGCCCGGTAGTCCTGAGGCATGGTCCTAGGGCTCAGGTCCCCCGAGAGAGAGAAAGAAAGAGAGAATTAGAGAGAGCATACTTACACAGGACATGGGATAGGACAGGAGAAGTACTCCAGATATAACAAACTGACCCTAGCCCTCCGGCACTGAAGGCTGAGACAGGAGGGGTCAGGAGACACTGTGGCCCCATCCGATGACACCCCCGGACAGGGCCAAACAGGAAGGATATAACCCCCCCCTCTTTGCCAAAGCACAGCCCCCACACCACTAGAGGGATATCTTCAACCACCAACTTACCATCCTGAGACAAGGCCGAGTATAGCCCACAAAGATCTCCGCCACGGCACAACCCAAGGGGGAACCAACCCAGACAGGAAGATCATACCAGTGACTCAACCCACTCAAGTGACGCACCCCTCCTAGGGATGGTATGAAAGAGCCCTAGTAAGCCAGTGACTCAGCCCCTGTAATAGGGTTAGAGGCAGAGAATCCCAGTGGAAATAGGGGAACCGGCCAGGCAGAGACAGCAAGGGCGGTTCGTTGCTCCAGAGCCTTTCCGTTCACCTTCACAATCCTGGGCCAGACTACACCCAATCATATGACCCACTGAAGAGATGAGTCTTCAGTAAAGACTTAAAGGTTGAGACCGAGTTTGCGTCTCTCACATGGGTTGGCAGACCATTCCATAAAAATGGAGCTCTATAGGAGAAAGCCCTGCCTCCAGCTGTTTGCTTAGAAATTCTAGGGACAATTAGGACCGTAGCGTACGTGTAGGTATGTATGGCAGGACCAAATCAGAGAGATAGGTAGGAGCAAGCCCATGTAATGCTTTGTAGGTTAGCAGTAAAACCTTGAAATCAGCCCTTGCCTTGACAGAAAGCCAGTGTAGGGAGGCTAGCACTGGAGTAATATGATCAAATTCTTTGGTTCTAGTCAGGATTCTAGCAGCCATATTTAGCACTAACTGGAGTTTATTTAGTGCTTTATCCGGGTAGCCGGAAAGTAGAGCATTGCAGTAGTCTAACCTAGAAGTGACAAAAGCATGGATTATTTTTTCTGCTTAATTTTTGGAGACGTTTCTGATTTTTGCAATGTTGCGTAGATGAAAAAAAGCTGTCCCTGAAACAGTCTTGATATGTTCTTCAAAAGAGAGATCAGGGTCCAGAGTAACGCCGAGGTCCTTCACAGTTTTATTTGAGACGACTGTACAACCATTAAGATTAATTGTCAGATTCAACAGAAGATCTTTTTTTCTTGGGACCTAGAACAAGCATCTCTGTTTTGTCCGAGTTTAAAAGTAGAAAGTTTGCAGTTTGATAGTCCCACTAAGCACAAACCAGATGGCATGGCGTATCACTGCAGAATGCTGTGATAGCCATGCTAGTTAAGTATGTCTTGAATTCTAAATAAATCAGTGTCACCAGCAAAGCACCATCACACCTCCTCCTCCATGCTTCAAGGTGGGAACCACACATGCGGAGATCATCCGTTCACCTACTTTGCATCTCACAATGACACGCCGGTTGGAACCAAAAATCTCAAATTTGGACTCATCAGCCCAAAGGACAGATTTCCACCTGTCTAATGTCCATTGCTTGTGTTTCTTGGCCCAAGCAAGTCTTTTATTATTATTAGTCTCTTTTAGTAGTGTTTTCTTTGCAGCAATTAAACCATTAAGGCCTGATTCACGCAGTCTCCTCTGGAACAGTTGATGTTGAGATGTGTCTGTTACTTGAACTCTGTGAAGCATTCATTTGGGTTGCAATTTCTTGAGGCTGGTAACTAATGAACTTATCCTCTGCAGCAGAGGTAACTCTGGGTCTTCCTTTCCTGTGTCGGTCCTCATGTGAGCCAGTTTCATTACAGCGCTTGTTGGTTTTTGCGACTGCACTTGAAGAAACTTTCAAAGTTCTTCTGTATACCACCCCTACTCTGTATACCACCCCTACTCTGTATACCACCCCTAGCGTATACCACCCCTACCAAAGTTCTTAACATTTTAACGTGTTGACTGATCTTCAAGTGTTAAAGTAATGATGGACTGCCGTTTCTCTTTGCTTATTTGAGCTGTTCTTGCAATAATATGGACTTGGTCTTTTACCAAATAGGGCTATCTTCTGTATACCACCCCTATCCTGTCACAACACAAGTGATTGGCTCCAACGTATTAAGAAAGAACAAAATTCCACAAATGAACTTTTAACAAGGCACAACTGTTAATTGAAATGCATTCCAGGTGAATACCTCGTGAAGCTGGTTGAGAAAATGCCTTGGGTGTGCAAAGCTGTCATCAAGGCAAAGGGTGGCTACGAATATAAAATGTATTTTGATTTGTTTAACACTTTTTTGGTTACTACATGATTCCATATTTGTTATTTTATATTTCTGATGTCTTCACTATTATTCTACAATGTAGATTAATAGGAAAAATAAAGAAAAACCCTGACTGTACCAGTCAAAAGTTTGGACACACCTACTCATTCAAGGGTTTTTAGTTCTTGTTCTATTTGATACAGTTGAGTCACTGACAATATACTGAGCCAAAGCAAGTGATTGAAAATATACCACACTGAAAATCACTCTTTATCTCTCTCTCTATTTCTCACAGCCTCTGTTTGCCTGCCATCAAGGTCCCTTTGAGCCTCATCAAGGCTGTGGCAGCCAACCAATCATTGTAATGTGTGTGTGTGTGTGTGTGTGTGTGTGTGTGTGTGTGTGTGTGTGTGTGTGTGTGTGTGTGTGTGTGTGTGTGTGTGTGTGTGTGTGTGTGTGTGTGTGTGTGTGTGTGTGTGTGTGTGTGTGTGTGTGTGTGCTGCTGCTGAGGTACATTCCAATAAACCAACTCCTCCAAGGTTAGAAGAGTTCTAATTATATGATTAGAACACAGAAGCCTTGCAATACTAGCTGTAGTTTCTCTGTCTTAGCAGAATCGCAGCCACTGTCCATGTCCACTGCATTTACACTGAAGTTAGCTACTTAATGCTTAGTGTACATAATGCTGTGTTATCGATAAACTTACACAAATGCTTGGATTGCTTTCGCTGTAAAGCATAATTTCAAAATCTGAGACGACAGGTGGATTAACAAAAGGCTAAACTGTGTTTTGCAATATTGCACTTGTGATTTCATGAATATGAATATATTTTTGTAATATTATTTGACTGTGGCGCTATGCTATTCAGCGGTTGCTGATGACAATTATCCCGGTACCGGGATTGGTAGCGTCAATAAGTTAATGGCGCCGACAGTGAGGGTGCCTCGCTTCTAGTCCTTAGGAAACTTTGCAGTATTTAAAGAAATGTATTTCCTTATTTAAAAAAAAATTATTACGTTGTTAGCCCAAAAAAATCTTAAGTGTTATTACATACAGCCGGGAAAAACTATTGGATATCAGAGCGACGTCAACTAGCACTACGACCAGAAATCCAACTTTCCCGAAGCAGGTCCTTTGTCCGCACCACCCAGGGCATTTTAACTGATTTTACAGGCCGACACAAAACAACGCCGCTGGAGAAAAGGGAGACGGAGCGGTCTTCTGGTCAGATTTTGGAGGAGCGCACATCACCCACCTCTTCAGAGTATATTACTCGCTAATGTCCAGTCCCTAGATTACAAAGGAAGACGAAATCAGGGCAAGGGTTGCTTTCCAGAGAACCATCAGGGATTATAACATACTCTGTTTCACGGAAACATGGTTCTCTCGGGATATCCTGTCGGAGTCGGTACAGCCACCTGGATTCTCAGTGTATCGCGCCAACAAGAATAAACATCTCTCCGGGAAGAAGGGCGGGTGTGTATGTTTCATGATTATCGATGGTGTAATTGGTAGCAACATACAGGAACTCAAATCCTTTTGTTCACCTGAGCTAGAATTCCTCACAATCAAATGTTGACCATATTATCTCTCAAGAGAATTCTCTTTGGTTACTGTCACAGCCATGTATATCCCCCCTCAAGTCGATACCGGGATGGCCCTCAAGGAACTTCACTGGACTTCATGCAAACTGGAAACCATATATTCTGAGGCTGCATTTATTGTAGCTGTGGATTTTAACAAAGCAAATTTGAAAACAATACTACCTAAATTCTAACAGCATATCGACTGTAGCACTCACGTTGAAAAAACACTGGACCACTGTTATTCTAACTTCCGCGATACATACAAGGCCCTCCCCCGCCTCCATTTTGGCAAATCTGACCACGACTGCATTTTGCTCCTCCCTTTCTATAGGCAGAAACTCAAACAGGAAATACCGAGCTAAGGTCTATTCAACACTGGTCTGACCAATCGGAATCCACGCTTCAAGATTGTTTTGATCACATGGACTGATATGTTCCGGGTAGCCTCAGCGAATATCATCGACGTATACGCTGATTCGGTGAGTGAGTTTATAAGGGAGTGTATAGGAGATGTTGTACCCAGTGTGACTATTAAAACCTACGCTAACCAGAAACCGTGGATAGATGGCGGCATTCACGCAAAACTGAAAGCGCGAACCACCACATTTAACCTTGGAAAGGTGACTGGGAATATGGCCTAATACAAACACTGTAGTTATTCCCTCCGCGAGGCAATCAAACAAGCGAAATGTCAGTATAGAAACAAAGTGGAGTCGCAATTCATCGGCTCAGACACGAGACAGATGTGGCAGGGTCTACAGACAATCACCGACTACAAAAGGAAAACCAGCCTCGTTACGGATATCGACATCTTGCTTCCAGACCAACTAAACACTTTCGTTGCCCGATTTGAGGATAATACAGTGCCACCGACACGGCCCGCTAACAAGGACTGTGGGCTTTTCTTCTCCGTGACCGACGTGAGTAAGACGAGCTGCCGGCACAAACGGCATCCCTAGCCGCGTCCTCAGAGCATGCTCAGACCAACTGGCTGGTGTGTTTACAGACATATTCATTCTCTCCCAATCCCAGTCTGCTGTCCCAAACATGCTTCAAGATGGCCACCATTGTTCCTGGACCCAAGAATGCAAAGGTAACTGAACTAAATGACTATCGCCCTGTAGAACTCACTTCTGTCATCATGAAGTGCTTTAAGAGACTAGTCAGGGATCATATCACCTCCAACTTACCTGTCACCCTTGACCCAATTCATTTTGATTACCGCCCCAATAGGTCCACAGACGATGCAATCTCCATCACACTGTACACTGCCCTATCCCAGCTGGACAAGAGGAATACCTATGTAAGAATGCTGTTCATTGACTATAGCTCAGCATTCAACACCATAGTACTGTACTCTCCAAGCTCATCATTAAGCTTGAGGCCCTGGGTCTCAACCTCGCCCTGTGCAACTGGGTCCTAGACTTCCTGATGGGCCGCCCCCACAGGTGGTGAAAGTAGGAAACAACATCTCCACTTGCGTGCTCAGAACCCTCCTGTACTCCCTGTTCACCCATGACTGCATGGCCATGCACGCCTCCAACTCAATCCTCAAGTTTGCAGATGGCACAACAGTAGTAGGCTTGATTACCAACAACAACGAGACAGCCTACAGGAAGGAGGTGAGGGCTCTCAGAGTGTGGTGTCAGGAAAATAACCTCTCACTTAACGTCAACAAAACAAAGGAGATGATCATGGACTTCAGGAAACAGCAGAGGGAGCATCCCCTGTCCACATTGCCGGGACAGCAGTGGAGAAGGTGGAAAGTTTTAAGTTCCTCTGTGTACAAATCTCTGACAAACTCAAATGGTCTACCCACACAGACACTGTGGTGAAGAAGGGGCAACAGCGCCTCTTCAACCTCAGGAGGCTGAAGAAATGTGGCTTGTAACCTTGTCACTTTTACAGATTTACAATTGAGAGCATCCTGTTGGGCTCTATCACCACCTGGTACAACAACTGCACCGCCCACATCCGCAAGGCTCTCCAGAGGGTGGTGCGGTCTGCACAATGCATCATTGGTTGCAAACTACCTTCCCTCCAGGACACCTACAGCACCTGTTGTCACAGGAAGGCCAAAAAGATCATCAAGGACAACAACCACCCGAGCCACTGCCTGTTTCCCCGCTACCATCCAGAAGGTGAGGTCAGTACAGGTGCATCAAATCTGGGACCAAGAGACTGAGACACAGCTTCTATCTCAAGGCCATCAGACTGTTAAACAGCCATCACTAACGCAGAGAGGCTGCTGCCTACATACAGACTTGAAATCATTGGCCACTTTTTAATAAATGGAACACTAGTCACTTTACTCTACTCTGACAACAAGTTTGTTATCTCTACTGCTGCACACCTTCTCGTACCCAGTTTGACATTTTATTCTCCTTCTTTCCTTCCACCTTTCCTTCCATCTCTCCACTCCCCTCCTGGCTTGTGACCGCTGTATTACCTGTTTATTTCCATGGCAGGAAGCTGCAAGACACCAGGGCTGTGATGAGATATATGAGCATGCCGGTGTATTGCCCCACCACCAGGCACTGCGACTGAGCCAGGACGAACAGACAGAAGACGTTGACGCTGGCGCCCTCTGCCAGCACCACCCGGTCCTCCTGACTGGCACTCAGCCAGGCCTTTTGGTCCTTCCGTCACACACACTCACTCTCCCGCAGAGAGTCAGACACTCTGTAAGGGTGTGTCCTGTGGAGATGGAATGTTGGACCTTTGATCATCAGTCCTCTTGGATCAGTGCATTAGCCAACTCAGGTAGTATCTAAAGGGGGCAAGGTCGTCTGTGTCTCACAGCACACAGCTCTACTGACAACAGATGTGATCAAAACGGCTCACTGGAACATACTCTTATTTCCAAAGGCAGGCATTAAGACGCTATCAATTTATGAAGGGTTACAATGTTTATTTTGGTCAGAGTATACTTTACAGAAGACAATTTTTCAACCTTCACCCTGACAGTGTTTTGCAGAGTAGGCTACATTGGGTTGTTGTACTGAGGTTCTCTTTCAGTCAACTCGGTTCAACATCTCATTATGGGACACAGGCTCGCGTGCATGTATTCGCTTAAGCCTTATTCAATCACTCCTAACAGGCCAATCAGAGCTTTGTGGGTGTAAGCACCGCTCAATGCTCTGGTTTCCTCATTTTACTCCTCTTCATGAGTCTATTTGCTTATGAACCCATTTAGCAGCTTTCTTCAGAAAACGTACCTCTCTACCCAACTGTTCCCTTCGGTGTGGGTTACCACTCCACAACAGGGCGTTGATTGGCTTCTTTTCTATTTTCAGGAATTCTGCTAACTTCAGCTTCTCTTTACAGAGTAAAGTTTGCGTGTTAGCAGCGCTGTTTGTCAGCTTTTCTTTGATGTGTAAATTATCAGACTATTAATTTTACTTCTTGAAAGCATTTAAATAAATGCAATTACCTTGTGGGCCTAATGTTGGCTATAGGCTATCCAAATACATTTTACAATTAATGATCCGATTGTGTAGCCTGCACGTACCCTATATAGGCAACTTGAACTGGTGTCCAGTGGACCTGCAGTCTAAGGTACAATGTACCTGCTCCCTGGCGGCGATTCTAAATATTTCTTCAGATATTAAAATCCTCCTGCTGGAGTCTTATTTTCCACCTGGGACAAAACGGGTCAAATTAAGATCTGACCTCTGTAGCTAGCTAGCTATCGTCACTCGGGTGGTGATCGTTGACCAGCGCAAGTCTAGGCAGCTTGTCTTGGCAATTTCGGACATTAATTGTCACAGTCTGATTCCCATCAGTTCTGCGTTACCTGCCTCAGCGTGGACCACACCGGCTCTTGTTGACCCTGCTAGATGTGCGCATAGCGGCCGTGCATGACTGGATCTACCAATCTACAGCTCAGGTGGTGCGCTCCGGTAATGCAGCTGCCCTCTTTGTCTCCATGGCAATACAGGCCAAGGAGCTGTTCAAGCTCCCTGGCCGAAGGTGGTTGCACTGTTGACCAGGAGAAGCTATCAGAGTTAAGCCACCTTGCTGACCATTCTATCTGGACCCTCATGTTTCCCGCTGAGGCTTCCGGGAGGGTCATGGAGTTCGAAAAGCCACCGTTCCCCACCACTGTTTGCCCAGTCCCTTCCCCGGCTGCCTCAGGGCTCCCCGTTCCCTCAGAGAACAGGTGAGTTCCCTTGCACCTCACAGGGAGAAGCGGCTTGCGTGTGCAGTCTCCCTTTGGGTCCTGTGCATCATAGGCCAGGGGTACAGACTACAATTCATGGGGGTACCCTACGTTTCGTGGGAACAGTGCAGTCCATTTCTGAAGTGTACAGTGGGAGTCTGAAATTATTGACACTTATACATTAATGTGGACCGACCATGATTACTGATAATCCCGAATGAATCGTGAATAATGATGAGTGCGAAAGTTACAGAGGGTCAAAGATCATACCACCAAGACATGTTAACCTCTCACCTTTACCAATAACAGGAAAGGTTAGCATGTCTTTGGGGATATGATTGGGGCTGTGGGGGTCATTCAATTTTGTCAGCCGGTGATCGTCAAGCAAATAACTGCCGGTCTCACGGTGATTGGCCGTTAATTAACATAAACACTTTTAGCATCTCCTGGCTTCCACACAGCCTACAAGCCACTGACGCAGACCTTTGGAACATCTATATTTGAAATAGTCTAATAAATCCATGTAATATAACGTACAACATCACAATAAATCCATGATTTATATTAGACAGGTCTAAAGAAACATGATATGAAGAAAAATGTAGTCTATTTCAGAAGAACAGAATTGTATACTCTGAGTTGTCCTTATGCTAGGCCCTGATATGACTATGGCTGTGGGTTACACTAGGTCATTTAGCAGACAAGATTTGCTTAGAATTTTGTGGCATTTAAAAAATATATATTTTCTTAGTATGAAGAATACAATTGAACATAGCTTAATAAAATAGAAAGGATATTTTATCAAAATGATTTCAAAGGAAGTATGGACATCCAGCTATTCTGTGTTGAGCGGTTAACAAAGAAACTAGTAATCCTATGTTTAATTTAGAACGATTTATGCAACTTTAGTTGAGATACAAACGTTGGGCTATATGTTTTGATGTTTAATAGATTCTAAGGCTGCATGATGGGACTCTAATGATGTTTTGAAAAAATGTGCAAGCTACACACACTTCATCACTCTCTCATTCACATTTTGACAAGCACTTGATAATATTCTCACTAGGCCTCGATATGCCCCCTAAAAAAATCCATGCTTTTTGTGGCCAAAGTCACCATTGTAACCTTGGGAGTTAATCATTATAATTCCCTTCTCCCTTCTCCCGGCTGCAGTGCTCCGAAGCACCTCTCACTCACATGGCTCTCTCAGATGAAGCCAGTGCCCGTCACGTGATCGGGTCCTTCTCACAGGCATTTCAGCTAAGAAGTAAGCTACACGTGAATGAAGACCAACACATCGGGGATGCAACTGCGTGTGTCCCTCTTGTCGAATTCTGAGGCGCATATGGATGATGTTAGATTTGTCCACATTTAGCCTACTTTTCAACAGTCAACAAGATGAGTAGGCCTAACAAACAGCAAAAGCAATTTACTACCCCCCCATAGTAAAAAAAGTGTATCTATTTTATTGGTTTAAAGCAATGAGGCTCTTTGTTTAGCTTATAATGTTGATAAACTATTAGGCTTTTTTTCACGTTATAAGCTCAGCAATGTGCTCAGTAGGTTATAAGCGCAAATGTTCCAAAATGCAATCAATTAGCGGATGAACACTGTTCTCCAAAGTGACTGCAAATATGACTATGCGTGTAATGCTTTATTATAAAGGTGCATTTTTGTGGGTTAAATTATTTTCCCCAAACTTGAAACTCACACAAAGCCTATGTGTGCCAGTCAAGTTTTACACCGGTTATAGAGTGGATTAATGTGCTTAATTGTAAGAAGTTATTTGACCACTTTAGTTGCGATACAAAGCTTATCAAAACATACAGTATAGGCACATTGGCTAGGACACATGAGGTGTGAGACTATGATTTTGAAAAAGTCGCAAAAGACGGTATGTTTTGTTTCTTGCCTTGAGTCGCAAGCTGGGCGTCATTCACAAGTGATGGGCTTATTTGTCACCCATCCGACTATTCTTAATCGAATGGTGCCTTTACATACAGTACCAGTCAAAAGTTTGGACACACCTACTCATTCAAGTTGTATTTTTTTTAAATTCTTTTAGCAGTGAAGACATCAAAACTATGAAATAACACACATGGAATCATGTAGTAAACAAAAAAAGTGTTCAACAAATTTGTTAAAGTAGCCACCCTTTGCCTTGATGACAGCTTTGCACACTCTTGGCATTTTCTCAAATTTTGATTTGTTTGAAGAAAAAAATGTTGGTTACTACATGATTCCATGTGTGTTATTTGATAGTTTTTACGTCTTCACTGTTATTCTTTAATGTAGAACATATTTGAAATAAATAAAAACCCTTGAATGAGTAGGTGTTTCCAGACTTCTGACTGGTACTGTGTAATAAGTAATATATGCGTGATATTAGTTTTGATTTAGAATGGACCATTATCATGCACCTGTCTTGGAACAGGGACATGGGAAACAATTATAATAAAAGAATTGCGAATGGAGGACACTTTTCCCATGGTTCATTTTCATGTTAGCCAGGTAGGCTATACTCCTGTTGTAAAGCGAAGCAATGTGCTTAATATTCGGAAAGGTGAGAAATAAATGTAGTAGGCCTTGTCCATAGAAGGCTGGTGGGATCCTCCTGTTTTTAATAGAGGCCATCACTCTGTTTTCTCACGCAATTGCATAGCCTATAGAAATGTTGCACAACATCAGGTCAAATCAAAATCAAATCAAATCAAATTTTATTTGTCACATACACATGGTTAGCAGATGTTAATGCGAGTGTAGCGAAATGCTTGTGCTTCCAGTTCCGACAATGCAGTAATAACCAACAAGTAATCTAACTAACAATTCCAAAACTAATTTCTTATACACAGTGTAAGGGGATAAAGAATATGTACATAAAGATATGAATGAGTGATGGTGCAGAGCAGCATAGGCAAGATACAGTAGATGGTATCGAGTACAGTATATACATATGAGATGAGTATGTAAACAAAGTGGCATAGTTAAAGTGGCTAGTGATACATGTATTACATAAGGATGCAGTAGATGATAGAGTACAGTATATACGTAATAATAATGTAGGGTATGTAAACATTATATTAGGTAGCATTGTTTAAAGTGGCTAGTGATATATTTTACATCCTTTCCCATCAATTCCCATTATTGAAGTGGCTGGAGTTGAGTCAGTGTGTTGGCAGCAGCCACTCAATGTTAGTGGTTGCTGTTTAACAGTCTGATGGCCTTGAGATAGAAGCTGTTTTTCAGTCTCTCGGTCCCAGCTTTGATGCACCTGTACTGACCTCGCCTTCTGGATGATAGCGGGGTGAACAGGCAGTGGCTCGGGTGGGTGTTGTCCTTGATGATCTTTATGGCCTTCCTGTAACATCAGGTGGTGTAGGTGTCCTGGAGGGCAGGTAGTTTGCCCCCGGTGATACATTGTGCAGACCTTTACTACCCTCTGGAGAGCCTTACGGTTGTTGGCGGAGCAGTTGCTGTACCAGGCGGTGATACAGCCCGCCAGGATGCTCTCGATTGTGCATCTGTAGAAGTTTGTGAGTGCTCTTGGTGACAAGCCGAATTTCTTCAGCCTCCTGAGGTTGAAGAGGCGCTGCTGCGCCTTCTTCTCGATGCTGTCTGTGTGAGTGGACCAATTCAGGTAGTCTGTGATGTGTATGCCGAGGAACTTAAAACGTACTACCCTCTCCACTACAGTTCCATCGATGTGGATAGGGGGGTGTTCCCTCTGCTGTTTCCTGAAGTCCACAATCATCTCCTTAGTTTTGTTGACGTTGAGTGTGAGGTTATTGTCCTGACACCACACTCCGAGGGCCCTCACCTCCCCCCTGTAGGCCGTCTCGTCGTTGTTGGTAATCAAGACCACCACTGTTGTGTCGTCTGCAAACTTGATGATTGAGTTGGAGGCGTGCGTTGCCGCTCAGTCGTGGGTGAACAGGGAGTACAGGAGAGGGCTCAGAACGCACCCTTGTGGGGCCCCAGTGTTGAGGATCAGCGGGGTGGAGATGTTGTTGCCTATCCTCACCACCTGGGGGTGGCCCGCCAGGAAGTCCAGTACCCAGTTGCACAGGGCGGGGTCGAGACCCAGGGTCTCGAGCTTGATGACGAGCTTGGTGGGTACTATGCTGTTAAATGCCGAGCTGTAGTCGATGAACAGCATTCTCACATAGGTATTCCTCTTGTCCAGATGGGTTAGGGCAGTGTGCAGTGTGGTTGAGATTGCATCGTCTGTGGACCTATTTGGGCGGTAAGCAAATTGGAGTGGGTCTAGGGTGTCAGGTAGGGTGGAGGTGATATGGTCCTTGACTAGTCTCTCAAAGCACTTCATGATGACGGAAGTGAGTGCTACGGGGCGGTAGTCGTTTAGCTCAGTTACCTTAGCTTTCTTGGGAACAGGAACAATGGTGGCCCTCTTGAAGCATGTGGGAACAGCAGACTGGTATAGGGATTGATTGAATATGTCCGTAAACACACCAGCCAGCTGGTCTGCGCATGCTCTGAGGGCGCGGCTGGGGATGCCGTCTGGGCCTGCAGCCTTGCGAGGGTTAACACGTTTAAATGTTTTACTCACCTCGGCTGCAGTGAAGGAGAGACCGCATGTTTCCGTTGCAGGCCGTGTCAGTGGCACTGTATTGTCCTCAAAGCGGGCAAAAAAGTTATTTAGTCTGCCTGGGAGCAAGACATCCTGGTCCGTGACTGAGCTGGATTTCTTCTTATAGTCCGTGATTGACTGTAGACCCTGCCACATACCTCTTGTGTCTGAAACTTTGAATTGAGATTCTACTTTGTCTCTATACTGACGCTTAGCTTGTTTGATAGCCTTACGGAGGGAATAGCTGCACTGTTTGTATTCGGTCATATTACCAGTCACCTTGCCCTGATTAAAAGCAGAGGTTCGCGCTTTCAGTTTCACGCGAATGCTGCCATCAATCCACGGTTTCTGGTTAGGGAATGTTTTAATCGTTGCTATGGGAACGACATCTTCAACGCACGTTCTAATGAACTCGCACACCGAATCAGCGTATTCGTCAATGTTGTTGCCTGACGCAATACGAAACATGTCCCAGTCCACGTGATGGAAGCAGTCTTGGAGTGTGGAATCAGCTTGGTCGGACCAGCGTTGGACAGACCTCAGCGTGGGAGCTTCTTGTTTCAGTTTCTGTCTGTAGGCAGGGATCAGCAAAATGGAGTCGTGGTCAGCTTTTCCGAAAGGGGGGCGGGGCAGGGCCTTATATGCGTCGCGGAAGTTAGAATAACAGTGATCCAAGGTTTTGCCAGCCCTGGTGACCCAATCGATATGCTGATACATTTTAGGGAGTCTTGTTTTCAGATTAGCCTTGTTAAAATCCCCAGCTACAATGAATGCAGCCTCAGGATGTATGGATTCCAGTTTGCAAAGAGTCAAATAAAGTTCGTTCAGAGCCATCGATGTGTCTGCTTGGGGGGGAATATATACGGCTGTGATTATATAATCGAAGAGAATTCTCTTGGTAGATAATGCGGTCTGCATTTGATTGTGAGGAATTCTAAATCAGGTGAACAGAAGGATTTGAATTCCTGTATGTTTCTGTGATAACACCACGTCTCGTTAGCCATAAGGCATACGCCCCCGCCCCTCTTCTTACCAGAAAGGTGTTTGTGTCTGTCGGCGCGATGCGTGGAGAAACCCGCTGGCTGCACCGCCACTGAAAGCGTCTCTCCAGTGAGCCATGTTTCCGTGAAGCAAAGAACGTTACAGTCTCTGATGTCCCTCTGGAATGCTACCCTTGCTCGGATTTCATCAACCTTGTTGGTAAGAGACTGGACATTGGCGAGAAGAATGCTAGGAAGTGGGGCACGATGTGCCCGTCTACGTAGTCTGACCAGAAGACCGCCTCGTTTCCCTCTTTTACGAAGTCGTTTTTTTTGGTCGCCGGCTGGGATCCATTCCGTTGTCCTGGTTGAAAGGCAGAACACAGGATCCGCTTCGCGAAAGTCATATTCTTGGTCGTACTGATGGTGAGTTGACGCTGATCTTATATTCAGTAGTTATTCTCGACTGTATGTAATGAAACCTAAGATGACCTGGGTACTAATGTAAGAAATAACACGTAAAAAAACAAAAAACTGCATAGTTTCCTAGGAACGCGAAGCGAGGCGGCCATCTCTGTCGGCGCCGGAAGTAGGCTCTCATGGGCTCTCATGAAGTGTTTGATTATATTTTCGAAGACATTTCGAAGACATTTGCATTGATGTCAGAGTGATTAGGGGGACAATAGAGTGCTGAGTACCAGGCAGTTAGCTAGTTTGGTAGGCTACTAATCACCATCAGCAGCATCAGAGCTTGGAGAAGCCTAATTACCGTGACTAAATAGTCACATGGAATTTGACGGCCGTCATGACTCGTGACCGCCGGTGTGGAGGTATGGTCACCATAACAGCTCTAGGTGTGATCTTTGACCGTCTAACTTTCTCCCTCATCATTATTCACAATTCATTCTGATTTATCTGTAATCATGGTAGCATCCACATGAATGTACAAGTTTTTAGGAACATATTCTAAACATATACAATTCCTGTTCGGTGGATGTGTAAGATTGATTTACCCCTCTCACATGTGTGGTCTTTGTAAATGTCTGGGAGAGCCTTTTGCTTTCTCTCTACAATCTTACCACTGATTTGCACAACTCTCTAGGGTAATCTGACTTGTCCATGGGATGGAGCCAAACCAGGCAACTACACTAAATGTTAAGACAGGCTTCATAAAATATCCGTATAAGGAATATAAAACAGATTGATCGACAATCAGCCTTCTAAGTTTAGCATGGAAAACAGTCTGGGTTGACATTTAGATAATAACACTCGCCCACTGTTGGCTCTAAAAGTTCAGCTTATTATCAACTATTGTACCGAAGTACTTATACTTCTCCGCCTGTTTTATGCTCTGGTCACCGATGGGGATTGCCTTTGGAGCTGATGGTTGCTTCCTAAAATCTATGATCAGGCCTTTAGGTCTTGGTGACATTCAGATCCAATAAAAAGAAAGAAAGAAAAATAAATAAATAAATAAATGTTTGCCCGGTCTACGTCTCAATCCACTGCATCCGCCTGTTGGCTTCCTGCATCTGCGGTGGAAGGTGACCGAGCTACAGCTGTGTTTGTCAGACCATGAGACATCCCAAAAATCGGTCTTCTAACAAAAACGTATGTAGCGTCCGAACGGTATGGTCTATAAATATACCACTCTATGGAAAGGGGAAGACTCTCACGGACATGATGGTGTTCTCCGTTTTGAGCGAGGATCCCCCACAAGTGTTACAGGACTTGTCTGAAGTCTGTAACGCTGATGTGCCAACTTCAGTCTGTAGCATCCGAACCGTTTGAGCTACAAACTAATATGACCTCCACCATGGAAAGGGGAGACTCTCACAAACACAATGGTGTTCTCTGTTTTGCTCTACGACAAGTGTCACAGGACTCATCTGAAGGTAACCTATACAAACAAATGGAAGTGTAGAGGTAGTTTTGTGCAAACAAACAAATATTTCCTGAGCCGCCTTATATCTCCTAGATATATTTGTATTTATATTTATTATGGATCCCCATTAGCTGCTGTCAAGGCAGCAGCTACTCTTTCTGCGGTCCGGCACAATTAAGGCAGTTATACAGTTATAAAAACATAACAATACATTAATTACAGAATTCACAACACGCTAAGTGTGTACCATCAGGCTTATACTCCACTACCACATATCTGCAACACAAAATCCATGTGTACTTGTGTGTAAAATGCGTATGTTATCATGTGTGTGTATGCATGTGTTTGTGCCTATGCTTGTGTTACTTCACAGTTCCCGCTGTTCCATAAGGTGTATTTTTACCTGCTTTTTAAATCTGATTCTACTGCTTGCATCAGTTACCTGATGTGGAATAGAGTCCCATGTAGTCATGGCTCTATGTAGTACTTTGCGCCTCCCATAGTCTGTTCTGGACTTGGGGACTGTGAAGAGACCTCTGGTGGCATGTCTTGTGGGGTATACACGTGTTTCCAAGATGTGTGCTAGTATTTTAAACAGACAGCTCGGTACCTTCAGCTTGTCAACGCCTCTTATGAAAAATTAATGATGATGTCAATCGCTCTTCCACTTTGAGCTATGAGAGATTGACATGCATATTATTAATGTCAGCTCTCAGTATACAGCCGAGGGCCAGCCGGGCTGCCCTGTTCTGAGCCAACTGCAATTTTCCCAAGTCCTTTTTTGTGGCACCTGACCACACTACTGAACAGTAGTCCAGGTGCGACAAAACCAGGACCTGTAGGACCTGCCTTGTTGATAGTGTTGTTAAGAAGGCAGAGCAAAGCTTTATTATGGACAGACTTCTCCCCATCTTAGCTACTGTTGAATATATATGTTTTGACCATGACAGTTTACAATCCAGGGTAACTCCAAGCATTCATTTCGAGATGTAGTTGAGGTTTAGGCTTCAGTGAATGATTTGTCCCAAATACAATGCTTTTAGTTTTGGAAATATTTAGGACTAACTTATTCCTTGCTACCCATTCTGAAACTAACTGCAGCTCTTTGTTAAGTGTTGCAGTCATTTCAGTCGTTGTAGTAGCTGACATGTATAGTGTTGAGTCATCCGCATACATAGACACACTGGCCTTACTCAAAGCCAGTGGCATGTCGCTAGTAAAAATTGAAAAAAGCAAGGGGACTAAACGGCTACCCTGGGGAGTTCCTGCTTCTACCTGGATTATGCATGAGAGGCTTCCATTAAAGAACACCCTCTGTGTTATGTTAGACAAGTCATAGCTCTTTATCCACATTATAGCAGGGGGTGTAAAGCCATAACACATCATTTTTTCCAGCTGCAGAATATGATCGATAATATCAAAAGCTGCACTGAAGTCTAACAAGACAGCCCCCACAATATTTCTCTCAGCCAATCATAAGTAATTTGTGTAAGTGCTGTGCTTGTTAAGTGCCGTTCTCTATATGTGTGCTGAAATTCTGTTGTCAATTTGTTTACTGTGAAATTGCATTGTATCTGGTCAAACAACATTTTTTCCAGAAGTTTACTAAGGGTTGGTAACAGGCTGATTGGTTGGCTATTTGAGCCTGTAAAGGGGGCTTTACTATTCTTGGGTAGCGGAATAACTTTAGCTTCCCTCCAGGCCCGAAGGCTCATACTTTCTAGTAGGCTTAGATTGAAAATGAGGCAAATAGGAGTGTCAACATCGTCTGCTATTATCCTCAGTAATTTTCCATCCAGATTGTTAGACCCCGGTGGCATGTCATTGTTGATCGACAACAATAATTTTTTCACCTCTTCCACACGGACTTTACGGAATTCAAAAGTACAATTCTTGTCTTTCATAATTTGGTCAGATATACTTGTATGTGTAGTTGCTGGCATGTCATCCCTAAGTTTGTTTATCTTGGCAATGAAAAAGTAATTAAAGTAGTTGGCTTTGTGATAAATGAGCCATCTGATTCAATGAATGATGGAGCCGAGTTGGCATTTTTCCCCAAGATTTCATTTAAGGTGCTCCAAAGCTTTTTACTATCATTCTTTATATAATTTATCTTTGTTTCATAGTATAGTTTATTTGTATTTTTTATTTAGCGTAGTCACATGATTTCTTAATATCACATACATTATCAAGCATTTCACACATATTATCCAGATACTGACTGTCTATAGCAGCTTCCCACAAGAATGGGCTTTAGGTGAGGCAGGTGACCCTGTAGCCATATTACTTCAACAGTATTTAACATTAGATTGTCTCTAAGCTTTACAGGAATGTGGCTCTTTATATAGACCACAACACCGCCCCTGTTGGCATTTATGTATTTTCAGTAGATGTCATAACCATGTATTGCTACCACTGTATCATCAAAGGTATGATCTAAGTGAGTTTCAGAGTCAGAATATGAATGTCTGTTACAAGCAAGTTATTGACTTCATGAACCTTGTTTCTCAGGCTGCATGTGTTCATATGGGCTATTTTTAGCACTTTTCTGGGTTGCTTGATTGTTTTTAATGCTTTACTGGGAATCTTATCAGAAGTAGACTTGATAGTGCAGGGTGAGCTGCACAAAGTGGTCTTCCTATTAGGGCACACCGCCTCAGTGCTAACAGTATAACTCTGGTTTATAGGCTCATGATTACTGCATCCAATAGCTGTTGGATTAATAAAAGTATTCAGGGCAATTAGAGGGACATAAATGAAGTTACTTACGTTGTGTCTGCCAACGCCCCTGGGATAATGTGCATTTGATGCAGCATTATGACGACTCATTGTCCCAATGGTAGGGATTAACTGAGCTGGTCTTAGGTCAGTGATAAATCATTGTTTCAACCTATCCTTGAAATGTGTGGACAGAGTTCCAGGAGCCAAGATGATTTGGATGGACACCGCCATTCTTGTAGAGTATCTTCTGTTTTCAGAAGGTGTTAAAGTTATCTATAAAAGTGACTCCAGCTGTGCTACAGTAATCGTTTAGCCAGATTTGCAATGCCAGTAGTCTGCTGAATCTTTCACACCCACTGACCAACGATGATACTGGACCTGGAATGATTGGCCGTTTTTTGGAGTCTTTTAATGCTAAAATCAGTTCTTTAAAATCCATTTTCAGATGTGTCGAGCTAGCCTTCCTGATGTCATTTCACCCCACATGGACTACGACAGTGTCAGCTCCCGGCATCTGTTGTAGAACAGTCGGAAGCAGCCTTGTGATGTCCTGTACTCGAACTCCTGGGTAGCACCGGGTTTTTGCCTTGGGAACCGAGATGTTTCTCACCATAGAGCTGCCTATGATGACAGCTGGCGATGTTAAGTGGGCCGGTCTCTCAGGACGACACTTCAAAACCTTATTCCGTATGATTTATTTTTTTTACTCTCTTTTTTGCTATTTATGAATGAGTTATTCAATGCGTTTATATGGGCTATAGTAGTAAAGACTAAATTCAATAATTGATCAGGTAAAAATAATTATTAAGAAATGGAGACCTAAAGGGGTCCTAAAATTCTAAATCAAATAGCTAAATGATCCGTGATACGACTACCTTAAAACAATTCCATATGTTAGCTTAGTCTTACTTATGTATTATTATTAAAGAAGGTTGACTAGAGGCTGGCACAGTGGGAGCTGGCCATTTTACTGTGTGCCATTGTTATCACAGGGCCAGTGACAATTGTGACTAAGGCTGTCACAATTACAAATGGCAAGGCCTCACTCCTCCTCCTCTTTCTCTATCTTTGACAGGTCATGCCAACCCCCTTATTGGATACATCTGCACTAACACCACCCACCCACCCTTAGCCTGCACCCACCAACCCCAGCCACCATAACTACCATGCCTTTACAGGCAGGACTCTTCTACCAGGGTGTGTATGCGTGCGCGTGCGTATGTGTGTGCGTGTGTGTGTGCCGTATTGTGCCGTGAGAAAGAGAGAGAGAGAGAGAGGGTGAAAGGAGAGGGGTTAAGTGACGTTATCTTTGTGTTTGTGTGAGAAGGAGCAGGGTTGTGTGTGCATCTGAAAGAGAGGTTGGGTTGTCACTGTCAGCCTAGTTCCTGTTGCAGAGAGACAAGCGTGAGCCCATGTTGGGGTGTAAATTGATTTCTGGGAGCCAGACCCTTAGTAAGACCTGGGAGCATTGAGGTGGAGGGCAACTTTTACAGATGAAAAATCATCACTTTCCTGTGTGGCTTCTACTCACGAGGGGAAAAAAGTGGATCGCTCTATAAAAGCGGATCGCTCGATAAAAGCAGATGTACATTCTCTCTCTCTCGCTTTTTCTTTATTTTTCTTTCTCTCACACACATATAGTTATGTAACAGCAACAACTGACTAAATGAATCAATGGATCGATATCTAAAAGAGCCGACGTGTCGATAACTGCATAGGCCAAATGCATCCATGTCGGATTCAGGTTTCCTGTAGAGTTGGAAATAATGGCATTCTAATTTTGGTAGCCTACATTTTTTTTTAAAATTCGAGCAGTGCTGCAAAATTAATTTCTCACAGAAAATAACATATTTTGTTTCTTTTTGCTGAGAGAAGCAATATTATCCCACCCACACCCATGTGTCAAAACGGCTGTCCATCTCATTATTACACTTGGAACTGTGACAGCAGCCAACCCAGAGTTGGCCAGCTGTAGGCTACGCATCTGGCTAAGAGGCGGGCATGGGCTGGTCTGTGAACGCCCGCGTGGAATAACTTGTATAGAGAAGGAAGGAGGGAGGTGGAGTACAGAGCAGTAGTGTAGTGTAGAAACCGCGTTCTCTGTCTTCAGTCTCTGGTCCGCGCAGTCTGAGCTCATCAGCCAGCGGTTGGAGTAGAGCTCTGCTTGACGCGCAAAGAGCAGGTCATCAGGCTACTCCCCTACGATGCGCTGCCTGTCAGCGGTGCGGCAACAGCTGTAGCTAGCGCGGTAGAGCGGCACGTCACTTTCATGGTCTCTCCAGCCAAAACTGCACTATCTTTGGACAGTTTGCTAAGTGCGCTTCTTCAGAGAAAGGCTGTTGGTGTCCGGTTTCCCTGAATCACCTCTCTCTCTCTCTCTCTCTCTCTCTCGCTCTCTCTCTCTCTCTCTCTCTCTCTCTCTCTCTCTCTCTCTCTCTCTCTCTCTCTCTCTCTCTCTGGCTGGCTCTCCCGGTCTCATCGCGGGGGGCTGGCGTGTGATCTGATCTCCGACCTGTCCTCGCGACTCACCGGGAGGGGGGACACGACACAATCACCACCCAACACGCGCTCGACTGGGGCCAGGCTGTGCGAGTCACGGATCGCTCCCGAGTCGCCCCGCGCGCTCGCCCTTGGGCTTGCGCCCATGGAGGGGGACGTCATGGACAAACTGGGGGACATGGCCTCGGTGTATGAGTTCGACCCGATCACCGGGAACATCCCCGCTACTAAAGTAGAGATCACCGTCTCATGCAGGTAAGTTCTTAACCCCGAGTGGACCGGTAGTCTCTGATCTTCAGTTCTAAGTTCTTCCAAAATTGTTCCAAAGCTGTGCTATTCTTACCCGCAGTGGTCCCTGGTCAGTTTTGGACGTTCACGTGTAGGAATATAATAAGGGTTTTCGTGTACGCTGTGATGTTTTTAAAAGAACATACCGTTAGTTTTACATTTGATAACACACCACTTAGCATGTCGTCTTCAACTGCTGTTGAGTCCTGACGACTGGCCGCGCGTTATGGTGAGGACAGATAGCCTATGGATCGTAGATATACAATGAGTGTACAAAACATTAAGAACACCTGCTCTTCCCATGACTGGCCAGGTGAATCCAGGTGAAAGATAATATCCCTTATTGATGTCACTTGTTAAATCCACTTCAATCAGTGTAGATGAAGGGGGGGAGACACGCTAAATAAGGATTTTTAAGCCTTGAGACAATTGAGACATGGATGTGTGGCATTCAGAGGGTGAATGAGCAAGACCAAATATTTAAGTACCTTTGAATGGGGTATGTGTAACTCAGTATTAGGAAGGTGTCCTTAATGTTTTGTACACTCAGTGTATAGTCTTGTGATTGTGCAATAGCGTCAGTGCAAGATAGGGTCAGTGCAGATAGTTCGGGTAACCATTAATCAACTGAGATCATTAGCAAGCACACTGTAGCAGCGTCACAGTCAATTCAATATTAGGAAGGTGTTCCTAATGTTTGCTATACTCCGTGTAGACTTGTAGGCTAATGGATACGGGAGACTCACTGAGAGTGGAGGGGTTGCTATCTGCATTCGACTAAGGTAGGCTGTGGCTGAATAATACAGGATAGGAAGTTACAGCTGAGATGTCACTATCGCAAGTGCTGTTATCTTTTTCACATCAGCTTTTTTTTAAATTAGGGATCAATTCTTTCATTGAGGAAAGTTACACTTGGATTGAAAAAAATGTGTCATTTAAACAGACATGTGCTCTTTGTTTGTTATGTAATTATCACTGTGCTTACAGTGCCACTTTCCATCCAGCCGCTCTCCAGAACCTAGCTGGATGAATCACTTTTAATAGATCGGCTGGCTGCACTGTGTCACCATGTATTGGCTAATTATTTAGTTGTTGTTGGTGGTGAATGATGCTCCAGTGTAGAGTACAGGTTGCAGGAAAACGTGCACTTTGATGCACCCGCAGTGCACGGTATGTTTGAATGTGAGTCTGTGGGTCTTTAAGTGATTCGAGGGTCCGCTTAAGTCCACTTTGCAGTGTGTGTGTGTCAAAATCAAATGACACTTTATTGGTTGTGCACAGTACACATATTTTGCAGATATTATTGCAGGTGCAACAAAATGCTTATGTTTCTAGCGCCAACAGTGCAGTGATATCTAACAATACAAAACAAAACACACAAATCCATAAAATAAAAATTAAGAAATTAAGAGATATGAGAACGAGAAATCAGTCTGGAATATAAATATGTATATAAAGTGTGTGTACAGCAGTACTTATACAGTGCCTTGCGAAAGTATTCGGCCCCCTTGAACTTTGCGACCTTTTGCCACATTTCTGGCTTCAAACATAAAGATATAAAACTGTATTTTTTTGTGAAGAATCAACAACAAGTGGGACACAATCATGAAGTGGAACGGCATTTATTGGATATTTCAAACGTTTTTAACAAATCAAAAACGGAAAAATTGGGCGTGCAAAATTATTCAGCCCCCTTAATTTGTAGCGCCACCTTTTGCTGCGATTACAGCTGTAAGTCGCTTGGGGTATGTCTCTATCAGTTTTGCACATCGAGAGACTGAAATTTTTTCCCATTCCTCCTTGCAAAACAGCTCGAGCTCAGTGAGGTTGGATGGAGAGCATTTGTGAACAGCAGTTTTCCGTTCTTTCCACAGATTCTCGATTGGATTCAGGTCTGGACTTTGACTTGGCCATTCTAACACCTGGATATGTTTATTTTTGAACCATTCCATTGTAGATTTTGCTTTATGTTTTGGATCTGTTTTGGATACTTTCGCAAGGCACTGTATATGATGACTAGAATACAGTATATGTATATGAAGTGGACAAACCAGTACGTTAACATTATTAAAGTGATTAGTGTTCAATAACTATGTACAGTACATAGGGCAGCAGTCTCTAAGTTGCAGGGTAGAGTACTGTGTGATAGCCGGCTAGTAACAGTGACTATGTTTCAGGGCAGTGTACAGGGCGGGGGCCGGCGAGTGGTGACAATTAACAGTCTGATGGCCTTGAGATAGAAGCTGTTTTTCTGTCTCTCGGTCCCAGCTTTAATGCACCTGCACCGTGGCCCCGGTGGCTGAGGTCCTTGATTATCTGCTTGGCCTTCCTGTGACACCAGGTGCTGTAGATGTCCTGGAGGGCAGGCAGTGTGCCCCCGGTGATGCATTAGGCTGACCCCACCACCACCCTCTGGAGACCCCTGCGGTTGCGGTCGGTGCAATTGTCGTACTAGGTTGTGATACATTCCTGACAGGATGCTCTCAATGAAGCATCTGTAGACGTTTGTGGAATTTTTTCTTCTGCCCCCTGAGATTGAAGAGGTGCTGTCGTGCCTTCTTCACCACACTGTCTGTGTGAATGGACCATTTCAGGTTGTCAGTGATTTGCACGCCGAGGAACTTAACGCTTTTCACCTTCTCCACTGCTGCCCTGTTGATGGGAGCATGCTCTCTCCGCTGCCTCCTGAAGTTCACGATCAGCTCCTTCATGTTGTTCATTTCTATACATTTGAAAAAAAAAAAACAGTTTTTGCTTTGTCATTATGGGGTATTGCTTGTGTTGTGGTTAAATACGGTGCTTTGCGCCTTCAGTTTTGTGCGAATGCTACCACCTGTCCACAGTTTTAGGTTTGGATAAGTTCCAATATTCACAGTGGGAACAAAATCTCCTATGCACTTCCCGATGAACTCGGTCATCGAGTCAGTGTATAAGCAAATACTATTCTCAGAGGCAACCCAAAACAGAATTTCGGAAGCGTTTTCCTCAGATTTCCTATTTTAAAGGGTCGGATGAGAAAGTTTTTGCTCATTAAAGTAACAACACAGTTTGGTGAAAGACTTAGTAACTTAGTTGTAGTCACAATGTGGTGACTACAACATAGTTATATTTTATATTTTACATATGAACTTATTTCCGGATGTCTTCGGAACTACCTACAGTGCACTATTTCTCAACGTCATATGGAGAACTGGTGCTGCCTAGCTGGTTCCAGCTGGCTAACGTTAGCTACTAGCCATGCTAGAATGTATTTACATTCCAAACCAAGTGTTGGCGCTGGGGAGCTACTATGTACAGTTGAAGTCAGAAGTTTACATACACCTTAGCCAAATACATTTATACTCAGTTTTTCACAATTCCTGACATTAGTTCTAGTAAAGAATTCTTAGGTCAGTTAGGATCACCACTTTATTTTAAGAATGTGAAATGTCAGAATAATATTAGAGATAATTATTATCTTTTATTTCTTTCATCACATTTTTTTATTTCTTTCATCACAAGTTGACATAAACTCAATTAGTATTTGGTAGCATTGCATTTAAATTGTTTAGCTTGGGTCAAACATTTCGGATAGCCTTCCACCTCCATTCCTCCTGACAGAGCTTGTGTAACTGAGTCAGGTTTGTAGGTCTCCTTGCTCACACATACTTTTCAGTTCTGCCCACAGGTTTTCTATGTGATTGAGGTCAAGACTTTGTGATGGGCATTCCAATACCTTGACTTTGTTGTCCTTAAGCCATTTTGCCACAACTTTGGAAGTATGCTTGGGGTCATTGTCCATTTGGAAGACCAAGCTTTAACTTCCTGACTGATGTCTTGAGATGTTGCTTCAATATATCCCCATAATTGTCCTCCCTCATGATGCCATCTATTTTGTGAAGTGCACCAATCCCTCCTGCAGCAAAGCACCCCCACAACGTGATGCTGCCACCCCCGTGCTTCACGGTTTGGATGGTGTTCTTCGGCTTGCAGGCCTCCCCCTTTTCCCCCCAACATAACAATGGTCATTACGGCCAAACAGTTTGATTTTTGTTTCGTCAGACCAGAGCACATTTCTCCAAGAAGTACAATCTTTGTCCCCATGTGCAGTTGCAAACCGTAGACTGGCTTTTTTGTGGCAGTTTTGGAGCAGTGGCTTCTTCCTTGCTGAGCAGCCTTTCAGGTTATGTCGATATAGGACTCGTTTTACTGTGGATATAGATACTTTTGTACCTGTTTCCTCCAGCATCTTCACAAGGTCCTTCACTGTTGTTCTGGGATTGATTTGCACTTTTTGCACCAAGGTACCTTCATCTCCAGGAGACAGAACACATCTCCTTCCTGCGCGGTATGACGGCTGCATGGTCCCATGGTGTTTATACTTTGCGTATTATTGTTTGTACAGATGAACGTGGTACCTTCAGGCATTTGGAAATTGCTCCCAAGGATCAGCCAAACTTGTGGAGGTCTACAATTATTTTTCTGAGGTCTTGGCTGATTTCTCTTGATTTTCCCATGATATCAAGCAAAGAGGCACTGAGTTTGAAGGTAGGCCTTGAAATACATCCACAGGTACACCTCCAATTGACTCAAATGATGTCAATAAGCCTAGCAGAAGCTTCTAAAGCCATGACATTGTTTTCTGGAATTTTCTAAGCTGTTTAAAGGCACATTCAACTTGACCCACTGGAATTGTGATGCAGTGAATTAAGTGAAATAATCTGTCTGTAAACAATTGTTGGAAAAATGTCTTGTCATGCATGTCCTAACCGACTTGCCAAAACTAGTTTGTTAACAAGAAATTTGTGGAGTGGTGGAAAAATGAGTTTCAATGAATCCAACCTCAGTGTATGTAAACTTCCGACTTCAACTGTACATCCACAAAGAAGAAACCATATACATTCATATGTCAAACTGCATCTCCTTCACGTGTTTGTTTGGTTTTGGCAGTCGAGCGAGTGGGATTGTACTTTTCCGTTGATTGTAGCAAGTGCAGTAATACTCACATAGTGCAGTAATACCCACAAGGACGGGGTTACGACTCATTTGTCTGCAAAAAACAAATACTACCACTGCACCATCGAGAGCATTCTGATCAGCTGCATCAGAACCTGGTACGGGAATTGCTCAGTCCTCGACCGCAAGGCCCTCCAGCTTGTGGTAAAGATGGCCCAGTACATCATGTGCTCCCACCCATCCAGGACATCTACTCGAAACAGTGCCTGAGGAAGGCTGTATCAAGGACCCCACACACCCTCGCCACAAGCTGTTCTCTCCCTTACTGTTGTGCAGATGGTATCAGAGCATGAGTTCTGATAGAAACGTTCTCTGAGCCTTTTGGTATCTACAAGCCATCAGACTGCTGAACACTTGTACTGGACTGACCACCTGCTTTGATTGTCCACACCTTAACACATATGCACTCATTCATGCACATACCCACACAGACATACACAAACATACATATACATTCATGCTACACACACACACATCACAACTGCTGCTGCCAGACTCCTATTTACTGCTCAATTAATACACTTGCCCCCCCCCCTCCCCAATACACGTGTAAATATTGGACCCTAAATTGTGCCTTCCTGTATTATACTTATGCTTAAATGTTTATTCTATTCTACTGCTATTTACTTTGTTTTGTATTCTTATTTTGTATTATTTCTTGGTGTTCTTGCATTGCCGACAAAGGAATCTACAAGTAAGCGTTTTGTTGAATGACGTATACCATGCAAATTGTTGTACACACGGCTAATAAAACTTGAACATGAGCTGAAAACCAGCTGCTGTGCTGAGCGTGAATGTAAAGCCTGCTGTCTTTATTTCCTACCGACCTACTGGTACATCGTGAGTGTCAGCAGTGATGGAGATAAGCCGGCTAAATTCAATGTGAACTTACCTCACTATGGAGTGAGTCCACAGACTAAATCAAATTACAGCATTTAACTGAATGATTGAGTCAAAATTGCGCAACATCAAGCAGAATAAGACCAAATTGCACCCCACTGGGCACACACTGGTTGAAACAATGTCGTTTCTACAGCCTTTCATTGAATTTATGTTAAACCAACGTGGAATATATGTTGAATTGATGTCTGTGCCCAGTGGGGGTCACACTTAAAAACACACTCTTTCAAGTGTGGGTGGGCAGCCCCTCTACCTCTCCATAACTCTCTTTTGTTAAATGTAGGTGTTAAGAAGCACTCAGCCAAATGGAGTGAGTCCACTGACTAAATCCAGACTTAATCCATTTGGCTGAGTGCTTCTTAACACCTATGTTTAACAAAGAGAGTTATGGAGAGGTAGAGGGGGTGCAATTGGGTCTCATTATGCTTGAGGGTGTGCAATTTTGGCTCGATCATTCAGCTAAACGCTGTAATTTGATTCAGATGCAGTGGCACCTTTCCTTGTCCCATTGTATTGTACTGCTGAGGTGACTCATCTCGTTTGAGCGGTTTGATTCCATTGGCTTTCAGAGAGTGTTCCAGAAAGATGAGGATACGGGAAAACGTGTGTGTGCGTGTGTGTGCGCGCGTGTGTGTGTGTATGTGTGTGTGTGTGTGTTAGTGATGCGCGGGTCAGCTGTTTGTTCACCCGCCCCGCAATTGCTAATAACCCATCCGCAACCACCAGACTATATGTGATAAAATGAATGTCTGAGGCCCGCACCCGACCTTAACCCACAAATGAGTTGATTGAAAATGCTCTGTAGGCTGCAGTCAGAGATGTCAGAACGAGTTTCTGACAGGGGGTGCAGGATACATTTTTTAAAGCCTAATTCAGGTGTTTTGATTTCTATAATTAGGTACAGTGCCTTGCGAAAGTATTCGGCCCCCTTGAACTTTGCGACCTTTTGCCACATTTCAGGCTTCAAACATAAAAAATATAAAACTGTATTTTTTTGTGAAGAATCAACAACAAGTGGGACACAATCATGAAGTGGAACAACATTTATTGGATATTTCAAACTTTTTTAACAAATCAAAAACTGAAAAATTGGGCGTGCAAAATTATTCAGCCCCTTTACTTTCAGTGCAGCACACTCTCTCCAGAAGTTCAGTGAGGATCTCTGAATGATCCAATGTTGACCTAAATGACTAATGATGATAAATACAATCCACCTGTGTGTAATCAAGTCTCCGTATAAATGCACCTGCACTGTGATAGTCTCAGAGGTCCGTTAAAAGCGCAGAGAGCATCATGAAGAACAAGGAACACACCAGGCAGGTCCGAGATACTGTTGTGAAGAAGTTTAAAGCCGGATTTGGATACAAAAAGATTTCCCAAGCTTTAAACATCCCAAGGAGCACTGTGCAAGCAATAATATTGAAATGGAAGGAGTATCAGACCACTGCAAATCTACCAAGACCTGGCCGTCCCTCTAAACTTTCAGCTCATACAAGGAGAAGACTGATCAGAGATGCAGCCAAGAGGCCATGATCACTCTGGATGAACTGCAGAGATCTACAGCTGAGGTGGGAGACTCTGTCCATAGGACAACAATCAGTCGTATATTGCACAAACCTGGCCTTTATGGAAGAGTGGCAAGAAGAAAGCCATTTCTTAAAGATATCCATAAAAAGTGTCCATTTAAAGTTTGCCACAAGCCACCTGGGAGACACAAAACATGTGGAAGAAGGTGCTCTGGTCAGATGAAACCAAAATTTTTTTGGCAACAATGCAAAACGTTATGTTTGGCGTAAAAGCAACACAGCTCATCACCCTGAACACACCATACCCACTGTCAAACATGGTGGTGGCAGCATCATGGTTTGGGCCTGCTTTTCTTCAGCAGGGACAGGGAAGATGGTTAAAATTGATGGGAAGATGGATGGAGCTAAATACAGGACCATTCTGGAAGAAAACCTGATGGAGTCTGCAAAAGACCTGAGACTGAGATTTGTCTTCCAACAAGACAATGATCCAAAACATAAAGCAAGATCTACAATGGAATGGTTCAAAAATAAACTTATCCAGGTGTTAGAATGGCCAAGTCAAAGTCCAGACCTGAATCCAATCGAGAATCTGTGGAAAGAACTGAACACTGCTGTTCACAAATGCTCTCCATCCAACCTCACTGAGCTCGAGCTGTTTTGCAAGGAGGAATGGGAAAAAATTTCAGTCTCTCGATGTGCAAAACTGATAGAGACATACCCCAAGCGACTTACAGCTGTAATCGCAGCAAAAGGTGGCGCTACAAAGTATTAACTTAAGGGGGCTGAATAATTTTGCACGCCCAATTTTTCAGTTTTTGATTTGTTAAAAAAGTTTGAAATATCCAATAAATGTTGTTCCTCTTCATGTTGTTGATTCATCACAAAAAATACAGTTTTATATCTTCATGTTTGAAGCCTGAAATGTGGCAAAAGGTCGCAAAGTTCAAGGGGGCCGAATACTTTCGCAAGGCACTGTACATTCAGCTTCTCTTCTGTCATTACTGCCATAGAAAACTAAATTAACTGTTGCTCAACAGAATGATATTATAAATCGATGAATGCTTCAAACTATGCAACCTCTTAAGGATTGGACCCTTTTTTTCAAATTCCTCCTTAAATGACATACCCCTAGATAACTGTCTGTTGCTCAGTACCTGAAGCAAGGATATGCACATTCTTGATACCATTTGAAAGGAAACACGTTGACGTTTGTGGAAATGTGAAAATAATGTAGGTGAATATAACACATTAGATCAAGTAAAAGATAAATCAAAGAAAAAAACATGCATTTTCTATTTATTTATTTGTTCCATCATCTTTGAAATGCAAGAGAAAGGCCATAATATAATATTGCAATTTGGGAGCAATTTATATTTTGTAGTGTGTGTGTGTGTGTAAGGTTTCAGATGGATTCAGGGAAGATTTGCAATACTGCACAGTATTTTGTATGAAGTCTGCCCAAATCTGGCAAATTGGTCAATTGATACATTTTCAAGTACATAACTATAGGGAACATTCATTTTGTATTACCATATATTTTTTGTAAGTTTACACATTCCAGGGAATGTCGTACATGATGGATCATTAGCTTATACAATAACTTTCACACGACTAGATGGTGGGGTGGGTGTGGTGACAGACACAGTAGGGGCTCAAACTGTAGAACCCAGCTCCTACATTTGAATATAAAAATCAATTTTATCAAACAAGGTGAATGTATCAGACCAGTTGCCGTGATGAAATGTTGTTGTTGTTGTGCACTCTTGTGAGGCTAGTTGGACGTACTGCCAAATTCTCTAAAAATACATTGGAGGAAGCTTATTGTAGAGAAATGAACATTAAATTCTCTGGCAACAGCTCTGGTGGACAGCTCTGGTGGACATGTCCATGGGAGGGAATAGTGGGGGGAGCAGGTAGCTGATTAGTGGTGGCTATTTAGCTGCCTGATGGTCTGAGGGTAGAAACTATTGGCCAGTCTTTCAGTTTTTGCCATGATATTCCTGCACTGCCTCATCTGAGTGATTGAAGCGGCGAGAACAGGGCATGGCTAGGGTGGCTGGGGTCCCTGATGATCTTCTTGGCCTTCTTGTGATACCTGGTGTTGTAGGTGTCCTGTAGGGCACCCAAATGGTGCTTTCGGGTGCACGTATAGATCTCTGAAGAGCCTTGAGGTACGCGGTACATCACAGCCTGCTGTACCAGGCTTTGATATAGCTCGACAGTCTGCTCTCGATGGTGCTCCAGTAGAACACTGTGAGGGAAGTTCTTTAGCATACTGAGGTTAAAGAGTCGCTGTCGTGCCTTCTTCACTATGATGTCCATGTAATTAGACCATTTCAGCTTCTCTGAGATGTGTACGCCAAGGAATTTGAAGATATTGACTTCTCCACGGGGCCCCGTTGATGAGGATGGGGTCGTGTTCAGCCTGGTTCCTCCTGAAGTCCACAATCAGCTCCTTTATTTTGCTAACAGTGAGGGAGAGGTTGTTTACTTGGCACCACGCCGTCAGAGTGTCTACATCCTCCCTGTGGGCTGTCTCATTGTTGTTGGTGATCAGGTCTAATATTATCATGTCATCAATGAACTTGATGATGGAGTTGGAACTGTGTGAGGCCATGCAGTCGTGGGTAGGGGACTGAGGATGCACCCTTGTGGGGCCCCCATGTTAAGGATCAGTGTCGAGGAGATAATGTTCTGAAATGGTAATGAAAATAAAATAGATAAGGAATGGATAGCATCCACTTCTCATATTTTGTCAACCCATTTTTCACTACCATGTTTTTATGTTTGGATTTGTATTTTGTAATGGATGCTCCTTTTATGCTCCTTTTATGTTGCCTACCTTCACCACCTGGGGGCGGCCCGTCAGGAAGTCTAGGACCCAGTTACATAGGGAGGAGTTCAGACCCAGGGCTGTGAGCTTTGTTATGAGCTTATAGGGCACTATGGTACTGAAGGCTGAGCTGTAGTCGATGTCCAGCATTCTCACATACTGTATGCATTCCTTTTGTCCAGGTGGGTAAGGGCAGTGTACAGTGCAATGGCGATTGTGAGTCAACATATTCATTGACATTATCTCCAGAGGCAACCCGGAACATATTCCAATCTTGGAATGTATATTCCAATCTTGAATTCTGATTGGTCGGACCAACGCTGTACAGACCTGATCACCGGAGCTTCCCTCTTGAGTCTTTGTTTGTAGGCAGGGAGAATCAAGATGGAGTCATGGTCGGATTTTCCGAAAGGAGGACGGGAGAGGGCCTTAAACCCGTGTTTAAAAGGCGTGTAGCAGTGGTCAAGAGTAGAATTTCCGAGCATTAGACAGTCAATGTGTTGGGAGCATGGATCTCAAATTACTTTTGTTTAAACCCCCCGCAACAATGAACGCTGCCTCCGGGAATCCAGTCTCCAGTTTGTTCAGGGTCCTCTCTCTTTGAGAGCCTTTTTGTTGTCGGCTTGGTGCGGGATGTACACAACCATGGCGATAATCCCGGTTAACTTTCGAAAGTTAAAAAGGAAGACGATTTATGACCAAGTATTCCAGGTCGGCGGAGCAGAAACTCGCAAGATAGGAGCCCGCTTCCTATCCGCTCAAAAAACTGTTAAATCCTTCCGGTTGTTTATAATCCATCTGGGTGATGGAAGAAAGCCAAGTCTCAGAAAAACAGAGTATGTTGCCGGATCTGATGTTCCTCTGGAGATCCTCGCTCTGAGTTCATCAAGTTTGTAAATTAATGATTGAACATTGGCAAGTAGTATTCTCCACTACTGTTCCCGAGCAGAAATGTACAAGGGGTTTATCGTTCTACTGCAAGAAATGCTTAATTAATAATAGTTCATATAATATTAGGCTATGTGAAAAGGTTATAGACCTACAGTCAGTGTCCAGATTTCAGTTAGGTCATTATTCGATTTGACCCATCTGAACAGACTGGAGTTTTCTTGATGTGCCATATTTGAAGTCCCAGTCTTGTGACTCTCTAATTTGTATAGCGTCACACATACCATAGTCGACAATGCTATCATCCTCTTTTACCATTTCACAAAATCTTTCCCAAACATTACTGTTCTGTTCCTCCCTTCACTTTATTTTCAACTGTCCATTTCATAGCCTTTTCTCTTATTGAATTCAACTCTGACATTGTCCTTTTTGCCTCACTGGATCATCAAGGACTTTTGCTGCCCAAGTTCCCAAAAGCCTGCAGATTGGCATGTATTTGCCAAGCGTACAGTTAGGAGGCCCTGAAGTTTAGGCTTACACAATATTTGCAGGTATACATTTTGAAACAAAAACCTAAATGTACCATATAGATCAATTGCACAATAATTATACATTTATAGATTTTTAATGCATTGTTTTCTCTTTATTTAACCCGCCCGCCAACCACCCGCCCTTCATCCACACAATATTTCATGACCCTAAATCCAGTTGCCCCACAGATATAACCACCATTTCTCCATGTCTGTGACACCAAATGACACATTGCATCAACCTGGCCCTCCAAAACTATACAGACATCATACATCAATCTGTCACACTTCTCAAGTACGTCCACATCCAACCGTTTAATATTTCAAGGCATTACAAATCTATCTTAATGGCTTTTGCTCAGGCTGTGAATGAAATGGCAGTGAATAAAATACATTCAGGATGTATTACTGGCAGGGTTCTAATCTATATTGTAACAGTACATTCTCTCCCCTGCCACCACCACACACACACACACACACACACACACACACACACACACACACACACACACACACACACACACACACACACACACACACACACACACACACACACACACACACACACACACACACACACACACACACACACACACACACACAGTAATCATAACCATTCAGTGCTGATATATACTGTCAGAGACTACCAAAGGGAGTAAACTACCGGGCCTGTTGAACATGTCTGGTTATCATAATGGTGGTACATGTGGGATGGAATATAGAATGTTGAATTTAGAACATCCTATAATATTTATATACAATAATGTATTTTTGCAGAAGACAGCTTTTTTGAGTAAAGGTTGGATAGCCTGCTTAGTATTATTTTTTACATCACATACAGTACCAGTGAAAAGTTTGGACACACCTACTCATTCAAGGGTTTTTCTTTTTTGTATTATTTTCTACATTTGTATAATAATAGTGAAGACATCAACACTATGAAATAACACATATGGAATCATGTAGTAACCAACAAAGTGTTAAACAGATGAAAATATATTTGAAATTTGAGATTCTTCAAAGTAGCCACTCTTTGCCTTGATGACAGCTTTGCACACTCTTGGCTAGGGGAACACTGCTGCACAGCTATGTTCAGGTCTTTTCAGAGATGTTCGATCGGGTTCAAGTCTGGGCTCTGGCGTGGCCACTCAAGGACATTCAGAGACTTGTCTCGAAGCCCCTCCTGCGTTGTCTTGGTTGTGTGCTTAGGGTCAGTGTCCTGTTGGAAGGTGAACCTTTGCATCAGTGTGAGGCCCTGAGTGCTCCAGAGTGCTCTTTATCAAGGGTCTCTCTGTACTTTGTTCCATTCAACCTTGCCTTGATCCTGACTAGTCTCCCAGTCCCTGTCGCTGAAAAACATCCCCACAGCATGATGCTGGCACCCCCATGCTTCACTGTAGGGATGGTGCCAGGTTTCCTCCAGACGTGACGCTTGGCATTCAGGCCAAAGAGTTCAATTTTGGTTTCATCAGACCAGAGAATCTTGTTTCTCATGGTCTGAGAGTCTTTAGGTGTCTTTTGGCAAACTCCAAGCAGGATGTCATGTGCCTTTTACTGAGGAGTGGCTTCAGTCTGACCACTCTACCGTAAAGGCCTGATTAGTGGAGTGCTGCAGAGATGGTTGTCCTTTTGAAAGGTTCTCACATCTCCACAGAGGAAGCCTAGATCTCTGTTAGAGTGACCTTCGGGTTCTTGGTTACCTCCATGACCAAGGCTCTTCTCCCCCGATTGCTCAGCTTGGCCGGGCGGCCAGCTCTCCGAAGTGTCTTGGTGGTTCCAAACTTCTGCCATTTAAGAATGATGCAGGCCACTGTGTTCTTGGGGACCTTCAATGCTGCAGAAATGTGTTGGTACCCTTCTCCAGATCTGTGCCTCGACACAATCCTGTCCTTCAACCTCATGGCCTGGTTTTTTCTCCAACATGCTGTGTCAACTGTGGGACCTTATATAGACAGGTATATGCCTTTTACAAATCATGTCCAATCAATTTAATTTAGCACAGGTTGAGTCCAATTAAGTTGTAGAAACATGATCAATGGAAACAGGATGCAACGGAGCTCAATTTCGAGCCTCATAGCAAAGGGTCTGAATACTTATGTAAATAAGGTATTTATTTTATTTTATATATATTTGTTAAAATGTATTACAACCTGTTTTCGGTTTATCATTAGGGGTATTGTGTGTAGAATTACAATTATATTTAATCAATTTTAGAATAAGGCTATTACGTAACAAAATGTGGAAAAAGTCAAGGGGTCGGACTACTTTCTGAAGGAACTGTAAGTAAAATTAAATAGTCTTAATTGGTCAACCATTAACTGGTTGATGAATGGTTGGGTCATTTAGGGTAAAGTCCCAGGTGACTAGCCTAAGCAAGTTGTGATGTACGGTTAGAGATCAGGGGTCAGACAGGGTGAGTTATGGCAAGGTCAAATACTGTAGATCAAATTAGTGAGAGGAAAACCCCATTACATGATTAGATCATGCTGCACTTCCTGTGTTTTTGTTGAATGACCGCTTCTCTTGAGAACGTAACACAGTGTAGCACATGGGTACTTTTTATACGAACTGAATATATTTATTGAAATGGATATTGTACCTGTAAAAATGACAAAACAAATAGAAAATTGGGTAAAAAAAAAGGAAATAACAAAGCTAGTCGTACGGTTTGACAGAGACAAATGGGAAGTGCTGCTTCTGTAATCTGTTATTACTGTTACTACAGTACTTAGAACCCTCAGGGTCCTGAAACTGAGAAACACATCTATTTTAGTTACTTTACATCTAAGAGATGAAAGGAGGGAGATAAAGAGAGAGTGGATGGAGGTACGGTGAGAGAGAGAGAGAGACTTCTGGGTTGGTACCATCACACAGTAACATCTCCACTTTACTGTACTCAATATATTTAGATATAAATCCCTGAGTCTCCACTTTAAATGAGCATAAAGTTGTATGCATGGTGCCATATGAAACCAGACACTCTCTATCTGCATCTGATGGTTGAGTTCCTATTCATTTTACAGTGCACTACTTTATACTGTAAAGTAGTGCACTATATAGGGAATAGGGTGCCATTTCGGGCACATCCTATATCTGATGGTTTGTCACTGATCTGGGGCAGATTGGACAGCAGCACATCATGAGGTATTAAATCCTGGAGACTAGACATAATGTAGCTACTGTAGTTCCCACTCACCTTCAAAAAGGGTGTGTGTCCTTGGCTGCTGTACACTTACTGTACTTCTTTACACTATAGAGGGATAGATGGATGCATTGACTGTAGACGTTTATGAAGTGCATGAATATTCAATATTAATATTTAGAGTGTAGAGAATATGTTAAGCGAGAAAGCCAGCAGACAGACGTGGTAATAATCTCAAACACAGCTGTTCAGATCCATCCGCATTTGGCAGGACTGTACGGAAGACGCTAACCTGGTCCAAGATGTGATTGGAATTGGAAAACAGATCTATGTGACAAAGTAAATGATTATAAAAATGCATGTAAAAAGTTGTAGGACTACATTTAGGCGTACACATCCGTGTAGTATAGCCTATGCAATATGACTATTAGGCCATGGCTGTAAGGCTGAAGAAAGATGTAGCGCCTTATTAAATTAATTCTTAATCTTCATATTCAAATGGTTGGCTGCACTTCCTTCTCGGCACACTAAAACAATACATGTTATTCTACATTTCAAAGGGGGAAAAATTCCAACCCTTGCTACAATTATGAGGAGGTAGGTGCTCTACTCTGTGAGCTATAATACCAGTCAGTCATACGCATGTGATCTAGTTGCTTTGATTATCAGAACTTGCCTTTGGACTTCTGAAAGCATGCTTTCATGAACAAATGTTGGATCAAAAACTATTACGCCATTTTAATTGGCTGTTATGGAATTTGAACCGGATATAATCACAGCCAGTTGTCTGATTGGAACACCTAACATATAGCGTTTGATCACCTGCAACTACGTCAACGATTGTAATTGGCTGATGCGCATTATGAGACGGAGGTCCAGGTTAAACTGAAACTTTTTCTAATGTTCGCAAGTATGAGCCCCACTGTGTTTCAACCACAACAGCCTGGAACACAGAGACTAGTCAGGTCAAAAACACTGTGTGCCACTAACACAAAGCTCTGAGATACTGTAGGTCACCAACACAAAGCTCTGCCTTGCTCCATGTTCCAACCTACAACACATTTCCACTCCAGAGTCGAGGGAGAAAGGGGGAAGGAAAAAGGCGAAAAGAGATTGATTTTTGTGACAGAAAGGAGAAAAATAGCAGCCTGGTCAAAATGTCATAACACGCCCCAGGACAGAGAGAGAGGTTTCTCAGAATGACAACAGGCAGGCAGGAAGTTATATTTACGTAGCAGGGGGGGGGGGTGTTAGAGGTGCAATAGACAAGACTGACAAGATCTGCTTTAGTCAGTCTATTTCCATGTCAGACTCAGCCAGTTTTGGAGCTAACTGGGTGGACAGCTGTCTAGTGAGAAAATGTGCTGATGTGTGAAGCCACAAATGAAAGTTGCCTTCTGTCGTAAAGAAACTGTTACTCTGGGTGTCGATGTGCTCTACAAAGTGAACTCTACAAGGTGTCGAAGTTCCGAAGGAATGCTGGCCCATGTTGACTCCAATGCTTCCCACAGTTGTATCAAGTTGGCGGCCAAAGAAAGATTTGGTTTTGGGGGTGACTAGAGAGATATACCTGCTGGAGCATGTGCTACAGGTGGGAGATGCTATGGTGACCAGCAAGCTGAGATAAGGGGGGACTTTACCTAGCAGGGTCTTGTAGATGACATGGAGCCAGTGGGTTTGGCAACGAGTATGAAGCGAGGGCCAGCCAACGAGAGCGTACAGGTCGCAATGGTGGGTAGCATATGGGGCTTTGGTGATAAAACGGATTGCACTGTGATAGACTGCATCCAATTTGTTGAGTAGGATATTGGAGGCTATTTTGTAAATGACATCGCCGACGTCGAGGATTGGTAGGATGGTCAGTTTTACAAGGGTATGTTTGGCAGCATGAGTGAAGGATGCTTTGTTGCGAAATAGGAAGCCAATTCTAGATTTAACTTTGGATTGGAGATGTTTGATATGGGTCTGGAAGGAGAGTTTACAGTCTAACCAGACACCAAAGTATTTGTAGTTGTCCACGTATTCTAAGTCAGAGCCGTCCAGAGTAGTGATGTTGGACAGGCGGGCAGGTGCAGGTAGTGATCGGTTGAAGAGTATGCATTTAGCTTTACTTGTATTTAAGAGCAATTGGAGGCCACGGAAGGAGAGTTGTATGGCTTTGAGGCTTGCCTGGAGGGTTGTTAACACAGTGTCCAAAGAAGGGCCAGAAGTATACAGAATGGTGTCGTCTGCGTAGAGGTGGATCAGAGACTCACCAGCAGCAAGAGCGACATCATTGATGTATACTGAGAAGAGAGTCGGTCCAATAATTGAACCCTGTGGCACCCCCATAGAGACTGCCAGAGATCCGGACAGCAGACCCTCCGATTTGACACACTGAACTCTATCAGAGAAGTAGTTGGTGAACCAGGCGAGGCAATCATTTGAGAAACCAAGGCTGTCGAGTCTCCCGATGAGGATGTGGTGATTGACAAACAGCTAAACAGCTATTGATTTCGAACCACAGAGAGTTACCACAAGTCGTAAAGAAAACAAGAGCTGCCTCCACTATTCCAGCACCATTTCAATTTCAACATCATCAAATCACCTCTGCTTTGTCTAATACAGTGATAACTAAAAGATACAAAAAACAATTTAGTCCAGTCAATGTAAGCTAAATATGATGTGGCTGTCCATGGTTCTGATTTCTGTGTGTGTGCGTGCATGCTCAAGCAAGTAGAAAAACAGGTTGGCTCACCCTACTTTTAGAGAAACGCTAATGTCATCCTCCTCTCTTTCGTGTTGACAAAAACGGTCTATCACTCTGTCATACAGTAGACGCTTTTATTTTGTGTGGCTAAAATGCTTGCTCGCTAGGCTATATTCCATTCATGGACAATGTTAGCTTGTTAACATTAGCCTTCTACATCTAGGGACATATTGAACTTCCAAATCCCTATCTCCATCCATGGTGAATTTAGGAAAGGGCCCATTTTAGCTAGCCACTGGAGGAAAACAACACTACAAGATGTCACAATTCAATTTATTTCTGTCAAGGATGTATTCTCTCAATGCGATTTGATAGCCAAAATCCAAGCTGGCTTGCCTCTCCCTTTTTTTTTTGGTGTGCCAGGACCATTCACAGTTGTGTTCTCTGTTTACCTCAATGCTAATCGGCATTTAAAAAAAAACTTTATCAAGGGAGGCCAAAAGTTTGCTGGCTTCCCTTGCATTCAATATTACGGGTGGCAACATTGTCATACTTATTTGGACCACACAGGATCAGATTGATGGCCTACACACACGGAGACGGGTGCTGTTTTGCTCACTCGGATGCATTATCCTATGAGATTTATTCCGCCTCTAGCGAATTGATAGAAAATTACGAAAAAAACTGAGACGAAAGATAAAATACATTTTTTGTATAAAATCAATTCTTGGTCAATTTTTGGGAGAAGCCTGGCTTCCTTCGGCATCCATGATTACACACCACTGCCAGCAACATTGCTCTGTGATATTGCCACAGGCATTGCCAATGTATCGTTGCCTTTTATGACAATGAGTTTTCATGTATCTTTTTTTCTCATCATCATTTCATTCTTAGCATCATTATGCGTGACTATGCACACCAGATAGTCGTCTGTTGCAGAGAAACCCACGTACAGAAATATGGCCTTATCAATAAATGGAATATACAGTGCCTTCAGTGAGTATTCACACCCCTTGACTTATTCCACATTTTGTTGTGTTACAGCCTGAATTCAAAATGGATTAAATATATTTTTTTATCACCCATCTACACACAATAGCCCATAATTAGTTTTTTTTTATGTTGAAATTTTAGCAAATTTATTGAAAATGAAATATAGAAATATCTCATTTACAAAAGTTTTCACACCCCTGAGTCAGTACATGTTAGAATCACCTTTGGCAGTGATTACAGCTGTGAGTCTTTCTGGGTAAGTCAAAACTGTAACTAGGCCACTGAGGAACATTCAATGTTGCCTTGGTAAGCAACTCCAGTGTATATTTGTGTTTTAGGTTAAAGTCCTGCTGAAAGGTGAATTTGTCTTCCAATGTTTGTTGAAAAGCAACATTGCTTTTTTATCCCCCAAAAATCCTGTGTGTGTGTGTGTGTGTGTGTGTGTGTGTGTGTGTGTGTGTGTGTGTGTGTGTGTGTGTGTGTGTGCGTGTGCGTGTGCGTGTGTGTGGTAATCATCAGTATGTCTGGTGTCTTTGAGAGAGTTAATCAGAGTTACTCATTGCCATGCAGGTAGAGGGGGGGGGAGTTAAACTGTGCGTTAGCTCTTTGATGTGAGGAGGAGTTAAGTGTACAGTCAGACAAAGTTCTGTCTCTGAGTGAAAGCCTTTCTCCCATTAGGATCTGGATGAATCAGAGAAGCCTAGAGTACATTCAAAGTTCTGGTTGTGAAAACCTTTCATTAGTTTGAGAATAAATGTGACAGACCACCTTGATTCGGTCTTATGTAGCAAAATTGAAATGGTATTTTTTTTACATTGGATAAAAGCAGAGACACAGAGCTATAAAATGGTATATCATACACTGCATCTGAGGAACAATGGGAAAGTAATTCTGCTTTGAAAGTTGATAAACTTGTAACCTTACTGTTGAGGAAATGGCCTTTGAATATTTTGGTACCTACTGGAAAGCTCTTCTTTGTCTAAACCCATTCAGCATCGTTCACACTTGCATCTTGGAGTCTTTTGTTAAGACATTTAGCTAGCTAGCTAAACAATGAACCATACTCCCAACTCATGATATTACTACCTTGCATGAATCTGCAGGTAGCTAACCAACCAGGTTGAATGTTAGCTAGCTTAGACTATAACTAGCCAAGCAAATGGCTCTGCGATATGAATAATAAGATCATTCACGTAACAATAGCTAGCGAGCCAGACAGCTAGCGTTAGCTACTTAGCTAACAGTACACTTTAACTTGACATGAAAACGTCTTTGTCAAAATTAGAAACGTGTAATATCTGAATATCTTACCCGTCCGTATACATCATGGTTGGATGCTTCTCCCTGACATGGATGCCATGGTTGCACTTAGTTTGAAGATGTAATCCAGAGACAGGTGTTTTCTCCATCTCCTTAGCTGTCATACTCTAATTCCACTGATTTCAAAACTCGGTCCTACAGAAATTGGAGAGCAACACTTCTGCAGTTCTACTAAGCAATATATTTTTTTAAAGCAGCATTAGACAGGATCACCTACACATATTCACCAGCAGAAATAGACAGACCAATCTGAACTCATCTTTTGGCATGTCCAGCCCACTCATTATCTTAGCCAATCATGGCTAGCAGGAAGGTTGCTGTCTTTTTCTGTGGCTAAACCAAATAGGCTCATAATTTAACAATATTGTTTGTATTTACAGATGGCATACAAGTTTAAGACACATTAAAGTTCACATGTTCCAGAAGGCATTTCTGCCAAAAAACGCATTATGATAAAAAAAAGGATTATATTCAAATGGCTCTTGTGTGAATTCATGACCCGCGACATATGCTTAGTTTCCTGAAATGGGTCACAAAATGTAAAGTTGAGGATGGTCAGGGTTTGGGATTGTAATGCATAGATGATAATGTTGAGCCAAATCGCTTAGATGATTAATATTCACATAGAACATGTCATGCATCAAAGGCCAGTTGAACGGTGTTTCCTCTGACACATTGGTGTGGCTGGCTTCCCGGTTTAAACTGGACGGTGTTAAGGAGCGCGGTTAGGCGGGGTCATGTTTCAGAGGACGCATGACTCCACCTTCGCCTCTCCCGAGCCCGTTGGGGAGTTGCAGCGATGAGACAAGATCGGAAAATTGGGGAGAAAAAGGAGGTAAAATGGAAGAAGAATATAATAAAAACATTTAAAAGACCACCTGGGAACATGCATGAACCCCTATAACCTTTTCCCATGTAACGTATTCCATAGAGTGAGTATGACCACTCCTGGTGAGGAGACATTAACAATAAATCACTTTCTACATACATCCCTGTAAAAAAAAGAAGAAAATTACTTAATTTAGAAGTAAAAGAACCGTAAAGCATGAGAAGAACATCTTAGTTGTTAGGGGATAAAACATGACTGTAATCCACATTCTTACTACACTGTGACTACAATATGTAAACACAGAGCACTTTCAGGTGAACGGAATCGAAATGATAAAAATAAGAAGGGATAGGAGATTGTGCAAAAACAATTTGGGAGAAGTAAATCTGTTTATATGATTGATCTGAAAGTGTTCTGTGTTTGCATATTCTAGTCATTCCGTTACCCACTATCTCATGGTTTGAGACAGGACGGCCCACTGTCAGCTACTCCTGTGATAGTCCAAGAGAGTCCAAGCACTATATATTTTTTTACCAGACAGGGAGATGTTTTTTTTTGTCACTCATTTTCTTTTCTTTTAAATTTTCTCCCCTTTTTTTCAAAAATCTATCTGGAAATCATAGTCTATCAGCTACTGTGGCTTCTGTATATGCCCTGGGGGGGGGGGGGGACCCTGTCGGAGTGCTCTCACAGGAGTAGCTGACAGTGGGGCTGCCTGTCTCGAACCATTTTCATGAGATAGTGGGTGACTGAATCAAAATGCCCCTGAGAGGGCAGTGAGTGGGGGGTATGGGACTTGGCTGAAGGTACAAAACCCTGCAGACACTTGTAGCTGCCTATTGGGTGGGGGATTCTTTGCGACGTCATCATAGAATGATGAATAACTTTTGGGGTAGTTTGAGATGATTTCAAGTCCAGTTTTCAAGTCCTGTACCTTGTATGTGACACCAGGCTGTCCATCTGTGTCAAACTGATGTAGGATTTTGCAGGGCAGCTTGCCTGGATCTGTCATGAAAACCAGATCACCAACTTAAAATGGTTTGAAAACAGTTCCCTTGTGGATATTTAGCTACATTCAGTGCTGTTTGGTTAAGGGTAGCATAGAGATTGTTATATTTTGTGAAATAGTCCGTTATAACCTAAATGTATATTTTTCCACCAGTAGTGGGGTTCAACTATGCAAAATATGTAGCCACCTTCTGAAATGTGTGTAAAGCCATTTTTCTGCTGGACGGGAGCTTTCGAGTTAAGCATTGGGGAGTGGCTAGATTGACATGAGAGGCAACCCTTACAAAAGTGACCAATATCTTTGCTCATGAATAGCCAGTGACAGAGCATCCTAGCCCGCTCAAGTGTTGTCGCTGGGCCCATATACCCACACAGAGGGTGTCCATGTAGGTGGGCTAGGGTTTCAAGGATCAGTGTACCTGGAATGATAACCTGGTATGCCAGCGTATCACCTGGAGAAAGAAGGACTTCTCTACACAAGAGACTGTTGTGGATGAAAGCTTTGGGTATTCAGACCATCATTTCCAAAGTGCTGCAGGGGAGTTTTGAGGTGGTCTCCCCACTGGCCTCATCTGATCCAGTTCGAGCCAGTGGAACACTTCATGTAGTATTGGGTCAGCGTGTTGGGCAGCTTGGAGGCTATCTAAGTGCGGTAGGTCATCCTCAGGTGGGGATGGTTGCTCTCCAGTAACTGAATCAGGTAAGTGTGGTGAGGTTTGGTCAAGCTTGACAGGAGAATATTGCACAGCTGCAGAACCTGACTGGGCTTTTCCTGTGTCTGATTTGGTCAATGCTTTTGTAGCAGAGGCGGAGTGTTAGCCGTGTAGAGGGGTCATCTTCCGTTGCTCGAGCTGGGCAACGGATCAACGAGTCAGCATTGATATATTTTCTTTCCTCCCTGTGTTCAACCATGTAGTTGTAAACATCGGGTTCCAGTGCCCATCGTTGTCTCCACCCTGTGGGGTCATTGTCCAGTGGGATTTTTCTGAGTGCCACGAGTGGTTTGTGATCAGTTACGACCTTGAACGGATTGCAGCCGAAATAATGTCTGAAATATTGGATGAGTTCCTTGTCATATGTGGACCAGTTTGACTCAGACGGGTTGAACATGTGACTAGCAAAGGTGATCACTGTTTCTCTGCCATTCTGCACTTGACTGAGAACAGCACCAATTGCCAGCTTGAATGCAAAACAGTGAATGAGGAAGAGCTGGTAAAATAATTCCTGTACGGTGGCTCAGAGAGGGTCTGTCTCAAGTATTTGAAAGCTGCTTCCCTTGACCACTCAAAAGGAACGTCCTTATGTGCGGGCTGCATTTTGGGTTTCTTATTAATGAGAACCTTCCTGTAGTATGTTCACAGACCCACGAAGGCTCTGACGTTTTTGGGAGAGGATGGGACAGGTCAATTTTTCACATGCTCCACATTTCTGGGATCTGGTCTCACGTCCTGGGCAGACACAACATGGCCTAGAAATGTCACTTTGCTCTGAACAAAGGTGCATTTTGATGGCTTCAGCTTCAAATCTGCTGACCTGAATCTCTGGAAAACTTTGTACAGGTGCTGATGGTGTTCTTCCAAGTTCCTGCTGAACACGATGACTTCATCCAGGTAAACTAGGCAGTGGTTACAGTGACAACTGGCATGAATTTATACTAGAGGCCGCTTCTTGTGTTAAACAACAACTTTTTCCTGTCTGTAGAAGCCATGGGAACCTGCCAGTAACCACTGAATAGATCAACCGTACCGAAAATCCGTATTTCCGAGCGACTCTAGAGTGTCATCCACTCAAGGCAGGGGATGGGAGTCACATATTAAAGCATTAATATTTCTGTAATAGACACAGAATCTGTAGCTTCCATCTTTCTTTTTGACCATAACTGCTGGAGAACACCAGGGGCTGTGACTTGGTTCGATCAGATAATATTCAATCAACTGATCAACATGATCAACTGATCAACATTCTCGTCAATCATTGCACGTACAGCGCCATTGACCTCTGGAGCAGAACTGAAAAAGTGTGTGCGTGCAAGGAGGCCTACAAACCTGACTCAGTTACTCCAGCTCTGTCAGGAGGAATGGGCCAAAATTCACCCAACTTATTGTGGGAAGCTTGTGGAGGGCTACCCGAAACGTTTGACCCAAGCTAAAAAAGGCAATGCTACCAAATAGTATTTGAGTGTATGTAAACTGACCGACTGGGAATGTGATGAAAGAAATAAACGCTGAAATAAATAATTCTCTCTACTATTATTCTGGCATTTCACATTCTTCAAATAAAGTGGTGATCCTAACTGACCTATAACAGGGAATTTTTACTGGGATTAAATGTCAAAATTTGTGAAAAACTGAGTTTAAATGTATTTGGCTAAGGTGTATGTAAACTTCCGACTTCAACTGTAGCTAGCTAACTTGTTCAATGCTGTGGTCGGTAGTGCCGTCATACGAAACTGCACATAAGGTCCGTAATTCCTAACGGAAACAGAAAAGTTATGTTCCCCAGACGCTGTCACCGTGTATGTAAGGCAGGGATATAAAGATTTGCCGAATAACTTCACTCTTAGATGATTCATATTTAATATCCAACTTACACAGAACTTGTCATACATCAAAGGCTTGTTCAAGAAGACCACCCGGGAACATGCATGGACCCCAATAACCTTATCCCAGGTCAAATATTTCAGAGTAATTACACCCACTCCTGGCAAGGAGACATTAACATTTTTTATAGTTCTGAAGCTGTCCCAAATCACTGAGATATCTTCATCAGAACCCGAGTTTTGAGCTTTTAAAGTTGAGTTTGGCTAAAAATATAAAAAAGGAGAAAACAGCATTTGAAAATTCCATTGAGAGGCATCAGAAAAACACCAACTCTCCGCTTGACTGTTTCAAAAGAGGTTGTCACTATATATATATTATTTTAAAACAGCATCTGCTGGTATTGTTTGCATTAAATAATCATTACTAGAACAAATTATCATACTGTACAATAATAGATACATATATTTGAATTGTAGACAAAATAATGTACATTTCAATGCAATTATGAACCGTCAATAACACTTCCTTAAAAAGAAAAACATTTAAAAAAAATATCTGTTTGATGTGACAACACTGGATGGCATGAAAATTCAGCTTGCAGGAATGGTTAGTGGAATGATTTGCCTACGTCTCTATGGCCAGAAGGAACAATCTCATCTGCTGAGAGATTAGATGAAATTAGTTTTTCATACAGGCAAAGTAAAAACAATGTAAACACTCACAAAACTAGAAGACAATCACACGAAACCTAAATATAACTGTAGAGGCAAATAAAAGAGTACAGTACTAGTGTTCAAAACAAAATAAAGTTATTGGGTAAGGTCGTGTGTTGACTGTGACCTGGTATTGTTGATGGCCCGGATTGCAGTTGGCAAGAAGGATTTAATTAATATTGATATTAATGAATTTGACTCTCTCTCTGACAAACAAACACAAAGAGATCTCTAACACACACAAACACAAACTACTACAGTAGGTCTTCATTCTTGCCTTAGCCGAGTGCTCCATGGTGACGACCATATTGGATCCAGCGCTGACCCCTAGATCCATGAGCTAGCCTATTCCATTCACCATCTTACCCCAAGGGGAAAAAACACACGTTTCAGTGCTTTATCAGTCTTATTTCTTTGGGCCCACAATAAGGTCAAATGTCATGGAGACCCAAATGTAGATATATTTTTTTAAATGACACTCTTGTTAGCTAGCTAACATGTTTTGTGGATGGAATATAGGGAGGGGAAAATACCATGGCTGGTGAAATAGTAAGTGGAACATTTAGGCTAACATTAGCTATAGCTGCTTGTCTTCAAATTTGTCTTCGAGAGTACTGTCACTCCAACAACACTGGCTGAAGCCTACCTTGAACAAATACGAAGTAGATGCAGGTAGTGGAGGCCTGATGGTTTTTAAAGTCTAGCTAATGCATTGTGTACTTAATTAGCTAGCTAGCTTAACATGCCTTGCTAGCTCCTCGTTGAAGATGCTCTCTCATCTCTTCATCAATTATAAGGTGACAGACGATCGTTGATTCAATAATCATTGATTACTGGTAATTCGGAGCATAGTGGCAGCTTTGCTCAAAGAGTAATGACAACTAACTAGCTAAATCAAACAACAGCGTTATTTATCTGAGAAGTAGCTGTCAGCTTCAACGATGATTGATGACTAACTAGAAATGAGAAGATTGCGTGCATGTGCTACGGTACTACTAGTATGACAGGAGCACAATCCCAATTCGCACCCCTAGTCGCCTGTGCACTCGTTCAGACCCCCGCAAAGATTAAAAGCAGTGGCTTGGTGTAACTGTATAGGTATACAATTCATCTACTGCTTTTACATCTTTGAGGGGAGTGAAGGCGAGTGGCCATTACTATCAAGAAATGTTTACAGCAGGCCGGTGCACGGTGTTTCCTCCTACACATTGGTGCGGCTGGCTTCCGGGTTGGATGCGTGCTGTGTTAAGAAGCAGTGCGGCTTGGTTGGGTTGTGTTTCGGAGGATGCATGACTTTCGACCTTCGTCTCTCCCGAGCCAGTATGGGAGTTGTAGCGATGAGACAAGATAGTAACTACTACTAATTGGATACTAGGAAATTGGGGAGAAAAAGGGGGTAAAATAAAAATAAATAAAAAATTAAACCTAAAAAATACTACATTTTGTTTTTTCCCTCCTTTTATTTTATTCCACTGTTCATTTTATTATATTCCCTTTGGAAGAAAGAACAGGTACAAACTGCCCTGGTACACAGAGCTTATTATCAACGCTAAGCAAACATAATTAATCATAGCTCCTCTGTGTGCTGGAACATTTTTTTTATTTTTTATTTTATTTCACCTTTATTTAACCAGGTAGGCAAGTTGAGAACAAGTTCTCATTTACAATTGTGACCTGGCCAGGATAAAGCAAAGCAGTTCGACACATACAACGACACAGAGTTACACATGGAGTAAAACAAACATACAGTCAATAATACAATATAAACAAGTCTATATACGATGTGAGCAAATGAGGTGAAATAAGGGAGGTAAAGGCAAAAAAAGGCCATGGTGGCAAAGTAAATACAATATAGCAAGTAAAACACTGGAATGGTAGATTTGCAATGGAAGAATGTGCAAAGTAGAAATAAAAATAATAGGGTGCAAAGGAGCAAAATAAATAAATAAATTAAATACAGTAGGGAAAGAGGTAGTTGTTTGGGCTAAAATATAGGTGGGCTATGTACAGGTGCAGTAATCTGTGAGCTGTTCTGACAGTTGGTGCTTAAAGCTAGTGAGGGAGATAAGTGTTTCCAGTTTCAGTGCTTTTTGTAGTTCGTTCCAGTCATTGGCAGCAGAGAACTGGAAGGAGAGGCGGCCAAAGAAAGAATTGGTTTTGGGGGTGACTAGAGAGATATACCTGCTGGAGCGTGTGCTACAGGTGGGAGATGCTATGGTGACCAGCGAGCTGAGATAAGGGGGACTTTACCTAGCAGGGTCTTGTAGATGACATGGAGCCAGTGGGTTTGGCGACGAGTATGAAGCGAGGGCCAGCCAACGAGAGCGTACAGGTCGCAATGGTGGGTAGTATATGGGGCTTTGGTGACAAAACGGATTGCACTGTGATAGACTGCATCCAATTTGTTGAGTAGGGTATTGGAGGCTATTTTGTAAATGACATCGCCAAAGTCGAGGATTGGTAGGATGGTCAGTTTTACAAGGGTATGTTTGGCAGCATGAGTGAAGGATGCTTTGTTGCGAAATAGGAAGCCAATTCTAGATTTAACTTTGGATTGGAGATATTTGATTTGATGGGTCTGGAAGGAGAGTTTACAGTCTAACCAGACACCTAAGTATTTGTAGTTGTCCACGTATTCTAAATCAGAGCCGTCCAGAGTAGTGATGTTGGACAGGCGGGCAGGTGCGGGTAGCGATCGGTTGAAGAGCATGCATTTAGTTTTACTTGTATTTAAGAGCATTGAAGCTTGCCTGGAGGGTTGTTAACACAGTGTCCAAAGAAGGGCCAGAAGTATACAGAATGGTGTCGTCTGCGTAGAGGTGGATCAGAGACTCACCAGCAGCAAGGCAACCTCATTGATGTATACAGAGAAGAGAGTCGGTCCAAGAATTGAACCCTGTGGCACCCCCATAGAGACTGCCAGAGGTCCGGACAGCAGACCCTCCAATTTGACACACTGAACTGAACATGGGTCTCTGTGACACGTTCCATGATAGTCAGTTCCAAGATTCCCTCTGTGGCTGTTGGCCGGTAACTGGTGTGTGTATATTTGCATGTACGTGTATGTGTGCATATGTGGTGGCTGGCTCCTGTCAGGGGATCTCCCCAGAGAGAAACACTTATGAATAATTAAGGGTTCTGTGAGAAAAATGATCCAGCTCCGCCATCGAGCCCACATCCACCCTGGGAAGACCGACGCTCATCCACCCTGGGAAGGCTGACGCTCATCCACCCTGGGAAGACCGACGCTCATCCACCCTGGGAAGGCTGACGCTCATCCACCCTGGGAAGACCGACGCTCATCCACCCTGGGAAGACCGACGCTTATCCACCCTGGGAAGACCGACGCTCATCCAACCTGGGAAGACCGACGCTCATCCACCCTGGGAAGACCGACGCTCATCCACTCTGGGAAGACCAACGCTCATCCACCCTGGGAAGACCAACGCTCATTCACCCTGGGAAGACCGACCTCGAGTCTAATGCTAGAGGTCTGCAGGGGCAATGCCATCCCTCATTCCTTTACTGCCTTTATCCTCCTCTATTATGCTCCTTTCTCCTCATGCGTCCCTCTCTCCTCACAACTTGTTTCCTTACTCCTCCAACCTATTTCTTCTCTATCTCTTCCCTTCCTCCATCCTCCTCTCTTCTCCCACACCATTACCCTCTTCCTTCCCTCCGTATCACCCTCTCCATCTACTCAGTAGCATGCAAAGCCCTTCATCCCCTACTCTCTCCTCCCTCTCCCCCTCCTCTGTCCTCTAAACATTCTCCCCCTGCTGACATTAATCTCAGGAGTGATTGAGGACTAGGGGCGGAATATTAAAGAATTCTTATTTCTGCATCTAGATGCTGCCGTGTGCCTTCTACATTCTGATTTCAGAGCTGTGGTGTGTCTCCCCCGGGCGACAATCAATCAACTTTGTGTGGTTTCTTTTTCTGTGTATTTAGGGGTGAGAGCGAGCTGATCTCATAACTCACATACAGATCATATCCTGTACATTTCTGTCTGGGTAATACTAGTGTGGCCGTGGCTGAGGCCATCGATTGGGATCTAATTGAGAAGCACAGATGGTTTGTGATTCAGACAGTGCAGAGCTAGAGAGGCGAGCAGAGGCAGAGGGAGAGGGAGAAGCAGGGAGAGGGAGAAGGGGAGGTAGGGCAGCCAGGTCATACCAGATCCACTGCAGTATTAGATGTTTGCCCAGGTCCCCTTGTGCATGCATGCAATTTCAATAGGTTTCCTATTGTCCACTAGGGGCAACATTAGTACCTTTTCATCATCTCGTGGGCTTGCTAGGAGGGTGTTGTGGATGGGGATAGACGAAAAGCTTAAACTGCGGCTCCGAGGATCGTGAATTCAATCCCAGTGCTAGACACGTTTTTATTAGAAATGATTTCTGTTTCAACCTTACCCCAAACCGTAACCCTCACCTTAATCCCTAGGAATTAATGACTAAATTTAACCATTGAGTTTCGAGTTTCACTTTCGGTTTCAACTGGCACAGTTGCCACATAGCAGGCCTACCTTCACTTCACACATAGACGTTTATTCCTGCCTGGACAAACATTAAATACTGAAGTGAGAACATGAGATCTTTTTGTTGGGTAGGGAGAGGCAAACAATGAATATGTTTGGCGAGGTGTGCACACCTTTTCCAGATCGATTTGATTTCATTGCGATTCAAATGCGAAAGCATGCCTTGATAATATCCCTCCGTTGTGAACACAATCTCAGTGGCATTCGGGCCTGAGCAGAACATCAGCCTGGTTGAATCCATGAGCAGTTTTTGACTAGCAGATGTATTTCTTACACAGTATGCTAGAGCTGGGAGGTCAGATAAACAGTGACCTTTGTATGCATATTCATGTTATGCGCCCACTAGCGGAGACCCTACTGTGCATACAGCTGGCCAGCTGGAATACACTCTGGATGTAAACTTTTGGCCTTAGAAAATACAGCATTCAAAATCAATAGGACTGTTTAATGGGAATGAATGGCAGTAGAAGCACAATCTGGATTTTACCGATGCAGGAAAATAAAAGTAGGGCAAATCAAATAAAAGTTTGTTGGTGGCACACACAGTTTAGATGTTGTGGTAGTTGTAGCAGGTGCAGGGAAATGCTAGCTCCTAACAAAGCAGTAAAATGTCAACAAGTACACAAATAAATCAACAACATCGGAAAAAGTATAATAAAACAAGAAATATAAAAATGCCAGAAAAAAATCAAATGAACTCAAATAGCACTGTAACAGTAAAATGCCATCGCTATATGTAAGCCGGGTGAATTTACACAAGATATACTAAGAATGATATGTTTAGCGGTAGATATGGCAGAGTGAGATATGTCAAGAATCCAGTATTGAAATGAATATGTGGTATGTATAAGCAATGTAACTAAAATGCAATGCACAGTGGTAGAAATAATAGAATGAGCTATGTCGAGAATACAGTATTTAAATACACAGTGCAAAATGGATAGAATTGCAAGAATTTAGCTTCCGGACCTGAGTCCAGAATATAAAACTACAGTGCTGTGAAAAAGTATTTGCCCCCTTTCTAATTTTCTCTACTTTTGCATATTTCTAATACTGAATTATCAGATGTTCAACCGAAACCTAATATTAGATAAAGGAAACCTGAGTGAACAAATAACATAACAATGACATACTTACTTCATTTATTTCATAAATAAAGTTATGCAACACCCAATACCCCCTGTGTGAAAAAGTAATTGCCCCCTCCACCTTTAGCTGCAATGACTCCAACCAAACACTTTCTGTAGTTGTTGGTCAGTCTCTCACTTAGCTGTGGAGAAATTTTGGCCCACTCTTCAATGCCGAAAGTCTATAACTCAGTGACATTTGTGTTTTCAAGCATGTAGACTTGATTGTGTGTTTTGGATTATTGTCTTGCTGCATGACCCAGCTGCGATTCAGCTCACAGACGGATGGCCTGACATTCTCCTGTAGAATTCTCTGATACAGAGCAGAATTCAAGGTTTCTTCTATCAAGGCAAGTTGTCCAGGTCCTGCGGCAGCAAAGCATCCCCAAACCATCACACTACTACCACCATGCTAGACCGTTGGTATCAGGTTCTTACTGTGGAATGTAGTGTTTGGTTTTTGACAGGCATAATGGGACCCATGTCGTCCAAAACGTTATACTTTTAACTCATCTGTCCATAGAACATTCTTCAAAGATGCTTGATGATCATCCAGGTGCTTCCTGGTGCTTTTTGGCAAACTTTCAATGCTTGTATCGACATTGTTGTTCCATTAAATGGATTTTTGTACCATTTTCCGTGGAAATTGATAAAACTCGTCTTTGTGGATAGAGTTCTATGGTTTGTTTAACTTAGAAATCTATGGTTTTTGTTTGGTATATATTAACTGAAAAATCGGAGTCTCAGCGTAATTCCATTACCATGGAATTGCCCCCAACTCCTTGACCTTTGTCCCATCATAAGTTTCATGTCCGTTCTAGTGTTCTAATTATATGGGCAAAACTCTGTTTAACTGCAGATTTAGAATTGTTATGACCACCATGTTGGCACCAAATGTTCCATGACATTCCAGATAGAACATAGATCACATTCTACAGTAGTGGTTGAATGTTTGGTGCCAACATGGCAGACCGTTAGCTGAGCCACCTGTGGCTCTGCGCCTGTTGAGGTTTCTGAGAGGAAGACGGCTCATAATAACCCCATCAGAGAATATGTGGATGCAGTTTCAACAACAAATCACTGAAATATTTTTGCATAGGGAATCTCAGGATCCAGATTTCGCCACTCTGGTGTTGTCTCTTGTTGCTGCCATTTACTTGGTGTTTATATAGGACGAAATCTGGCCTGCTTGCTACTTAAACTGCACACTGTGTACTACTTAGCACATGCTGTTTAGTAAAAAAATATGCATTATGCCACAGCCAAAACGTCTTACTTTTGGTGTGTTCAAGACAACTGGGAATTCAGAAACAAAACAAGCTCAGACTGGGAAAAATCGTGACGTTACCTGTGTGGCAAGCTTTCTAGCGTCTAGAGCTGCTGAGGCATCACCGAAGTGGGTGCCATACAGTCGTAGCCAAAAGTTTTGAGAATGACACAAATATTAATTTTCACAAAGTCTGCTGCCTCAGTTTGTATGATGGCAATTTGCACATACTCCAGAATGTTATGAAGAGTGATCAGATGAATTGCAATTTATTGCAAAGTCCCTCTTTGTCATGCAAATGAACTGAATCCCCCAAAAAACATTTACACTGCATTTCAGCCCTGCCACAAAAGGACCAGCTGACATCATGTCAGTGATTCTCTTGTTAACACAGGTGTGAGTGTTGACGAGGAAAAGGCTGGAGATCACTCTGCTGACTGAGTTCGAATAACAGACTGGAAGCTTCAAAGGGAGGGTGGTGCTTGGAATCATTTGTCTTCCTCTGTCAACCATGGTTACCTGCAAGGAAACACGTGCCGTCATCATTGTTTTGCTCAAAAAGGGCTTCACAGGCAAGGATATTGCTGTCAGTATGATTGCACCTAAATCAACCATTTATCGGATCATCAAGAACTTCAAGGAGAGCGGTTCAATTGTTGTAAAGTAGGCTTCAGGGTGCCCAAGAAAGTCCAGCAAGTGCCAAGAATTTGAGGATGGCCTGGTGTCAAGAAGGACAGCAAAGAAGCCACTTATCTCCAGGAAAAACATCAGGGACAGACTGATATTCTGCAAAAGGTACAGGGATTGGACTGCTGAGGACTGGGGTAAAGTCATTTTTTCTGATGAATCCCATTTCGAATTGTTTGGGGCATCCGGAAAAAAGCTTGTCTGGAGAAGACAAGGTGAGCGCTACCATCAGTCCTGTGTAAACAGTAAAGCATCCTGAGAACATTCATGTGTGGGGTCGCTTCTCAGCCAAGGGAGTGGGCTCACTCACAATTTTGCCTAAGAACACTGCCATGAATAAAGAACGGTACCAACACATCCTCCGAGAGCAACTTCTCCCAACCATCCAGGAACAATTTGGTTATGAACAATGCCTTTTCCAGCATGATGGAGCACCTTGCCATATGGCAAAAGTGATAACTAAGTGGCTCGGGGAACAAAACATCGATATTTTGGGTCCATGGCCAGGAAACTCCCCAGACCTTAATCCCATTGAGAACTTGTGGTCAATCCTCAAGAGGCGGGTGGACAAACAAAACCCCACAAATTCTGACAAACTCTAAGCATTGATTAGGCAAGAATGGGCTGCCATCAGTCAGGATGTGGCCCAGAAGTTAATTGACAGCATGCCAGGGCGGATTGCAGAGGTCTTGAAAAAGAAGGGTCAACACCGCAAATATTGACTCTTTGCATCAACTTCATGTAATTGTCAATAAAAGCCTTTGACACTTGTGAAATGCTTGTAATTATACTTCAGTATTCCATAGTAACATCTGAGAAAAAATATCTAAAGACACTGAAGCAACAAACTTTGTGGAGATTAATATTTGTATCATTCTCAAAACCTTTGGCCACAACTGTAAATTGTGAAGGAGAAGTCCAGTGGCTACATGAATCAGGCTGGTTCCCAGAGTAGACCTCTACAAGATCGTTACCAAATCCCATCTTCATCAGCCATTTCCCTGACCACCTTACTCTGATCAAGCCATGAACTGTCCCTCTCCATCTTTGGAGGATCCATGCACTCAGACTTGGCCTCTAGTGGTTGACCTAGCCAACTATAGCTAGGCTACTTGTGATCATGTATTGCTTATTAGTTTTTTTATACTTTTAATGCGCTTGACATTATGAAAAGCGCTATAGAAAACACCAATTATTATACCACAGAGGGTTTATTTAGTTTAGTAGAGCAAAAAAAAAGCTCTGATGAAGCTCAAGAGGCCGACAAGTAAGCTTCAATAAAAAAGTGATACTAGCAAGAGCGGTGTACAGGTTTCTTTTAACGTATCTAATTGTTACCATGCACCTGCAACAAGATATCTCAGATGTGCGAGTGCATTTATATGTTGAAAGTAAAACACCCTAACAGTAGATGTACCGGTAAACACTTTTTTTTATTACAAACAAGAAACACTTTTCATTGAGAAAACAGAAATCAACTTTTGGTTAAAAACAGGAATTCACCAAAAACAGTAGAAAATGAATAAATTAATAGCTATACATAAAATACATTCTCCCGCCTCAACATCTGGAACTTTGTGGGAGGGAGAGGAGAGGAGCCCACTTCTTTTTAACCTCCCTCCAGCTCACACTTTCACATAGATCCTGAAAATACACAAGTTGAAGGACAACATTAACCAAACATGAACCGAGCTATTGTTGTGTGAACATTCTGTAGCTAGACTGACTCATACTTTATCAAATTGGAGTGCCAAGGTGAAACAGTAATGAGTGCATCTTACCATTACTTTCACCATAATAGGGGTGTATACTACTAACAGTTGCAGTGTTCCATTTTGTAACGAAAAACTAGCATTTCTATTGGACAGGTTCAGCAAACAGGGAGCGACCTACCTGAATCTGTCCAATAGAAATTCTAGTTTTCATTGCAAAACAGATCGATTTGCAACTTTTGGAGTAACGATTACAATCCTATGTGCAATGAAACTCGCTAACTAACTAGGCTAATGTTAAATATGAAGTTGTCGCTCAACAGCAAATAACCAAGTAGCTAATGTTACTGTTCAGTTACAACTTCTAGTCCTAGCTACTAAAGCATATAGCCAGTTAAATGCACGGCAGGCAGTAGGCTGCAAATCTATTTCCAAATATGTATGATGGGATAGTCGATCAGAAGCTTTGCTTTTCACCATCTTCCAAGATGTTTTGCTATATATATATATATATATATATATATATATATATATATATATATATATATATATATATATATATATATATATATATATATATATATATATATATATATATATATATGTGTGTGTGTGTGTACATTTTATGTAAATTCCATAAAATCCTCAAGTTTCCTGTAGTTTTCTGGTAAACTTTTAAATATACCCTCCCCTTAATCTCAATAAACATTCCTTGGTAAAAAAAAAGGTCAATGATAAATTATAATAATATATAACCGTATGCTTGTCATTAGACCAATTATGATAAACAATCCAACTGATGCCAGCATTACCTTATGCATTGTATTAAAGCACATGGAGTCATCCTGGTGAATTATCCTAATGGATTCCTAGTTGATAGTTTTAACAGCTTCTTAAAGCTTCATGCCACTAAAATGTATAATTAGCTGTAGGCTAATTTGTACATGGCCAGTACTTAAGCCTCTATAGAGTCTGTTTTGACGGTTGTCTTTTGTCCGTGTCACGTAGGTCGTGTCAATGAAGCAGGCCTGGTTTCAAATACAGTGCTTTCAGAAAATATTCAACTCCCTTGACTTTTTCCACATTATGTTGTGTTACAAAGTGGGAAAATGGAATTTAATAGTTGTTGTTTTTTTGTCAATGAGCTACAAATACTCCCCCCCAAAATTCTACAATTTGTAAAAAAAAATGTTTTTAATAGTAATACTAATTAGATTCAAGTATACATTCAGAATCACATTTGGCAGTGATTACAGCTGTGAGTCTTTCTGGGTAAGTCTCTAAGAGCTTTGCACACCTGGATTGTACAATATTTGCACATTATTCTTTAAAAAATAAAAATATTCAAGCTCTGTCAAGTTGCTAGACATCCCTATGAAGCCCACAAGCCTCGTCTGAAGATCCCCGTACCAGTTTAAAAAGTGAATGGAAGTACATATATGGAGATAGTTTAGTGCCTAAAACCAGGAGATCAATATAAATATAAAAAATCCTGACCTTTCTTATATCTCTCAGATATAGGATAGACACTTCAGAACAAACCTCCTTTTGATTATGTTGGGACTATCTGTTGTTCCATGTTGTGAATCTGTTATTCAATGTGTTTCTATTAGCTAATAGCAGTAATGTCAAATTCTTTTTTTGATATCGTAAGGGGTCTAAAAATGTAAAATCATATAGCTAAATGATCCTTGGTATGACCAGCATAAAACAAATGCATATGTTAGCTTAGAACGCCCCCCTCCCCTGGCTTGTGTTTTATTGTACTGCTGAAAGGTGAACTTGTCTCCCAGTGTCTGTTGGAAAGCAGACTGAACCAGATTTTCCTCTAGGATTTTCCCTGTGCTTAGCTCTATTCAACGTATTTTTATCATAAAAAACTCCCTAGTCCTTGCCGATGACAAGCATACCCACCATGCTTGACACTATGAAGATTGGAACTCAGTGATGATTGTGGACTACAGGAAAAGGAGGATGGGGCTGTAGTGGAGCAGGTTGAGAGATTCAAGTTCCTTGGCGTCCACATCACCAACAAACTAACATGATCCAAGCACACCAAGACAGTCGTGAAGAGGGCACAACAAAATCTATTCCCCCTCAGGAGACTGAAAAGATTTGGCATGGGTCCTCAGATTCTCAAAAGAATTTACAGCTGCACCATCGAGAGCATCCTGACGGGTTGCTGACGGGACATTTCTAAGTGACCTCAAACTTTTGAACAGTAGTGTGCATATTTAGACAGATGGTATTATGGATTATTAAGGGTGTTGGGGTTGACAGTTTGTACAATAGGGTGTGTGGGGATAGTTTATGGATTATAGATTGAAGTTAATGTGTGGAATAGGATATGCTATGGAACTAACACTACAGGTTTGGGGAAGAAGGATGTTTGGAGAATTTGGAAAAGTATTGTTGCTGTTTAACGTGCTCATGGCACGCACACACACACACACACACACACACACACACACACACACACACACACACACACACACACACACACACACACACACACACACACACACACACACACACACACACACACACACACACACACACACACACACACACACACACACACACACACACACACACACTAAGTGTTTGAACAGGAACCTGGAGAGTTGAGCTTATAGACAGCTGACTCTTATATCCAGACTAGACGCTAAGGTGCTCAGTTTAGTCTAAAACACTTAATTGAAATGAGTAAACCTATACGGGATCGGTGTCCCTAAACCGGGACCGTTGTTGCTCAATGTACGATAATGTGACTAGAAAACATTGTCTACAACAGCGAACTTTCTAAAGACATAGAGATGTCTTGTATGGGCAGAAAGCTTAAATGGTTGTTAATCTAACCGCACTGTCCAATTTACAGTAGATATTACAGGAAACATATACCATGCTATTGTTTGAGGACAGTGCACAACAACAAAACACTTTTATCACGGCAACTGGTTCGATACATTGACATCTGAAGGTAAATAATGTACTTACATTCAGTAATCTTGCTCTGATTTGTGAAGGTCCCAGAGGGTCCCTCACGCACAAGCACACATATTCACACACGCTGTTCATGTTGATGGGCCTCTTTGACTGTCTCCATAGGCGAACCCTTTTTGGTTCCAGGTAGAACCCTCTGTGGAAAGAGTTCTATATGGAACCCAAAAGTGTTATTCAAAGGGTTCTCCTAAGGGGACATTCGAATTACCCTTTTTTTCTAAGAGTGTATTGTAGATTACTGGGATAGAAATAGAAACGGCTACAGCCCCCTCATCTCGCCCACGTCACTTTATATACTTATACCCAACGCCTCTCCTCCCACACACGTCCCTGTTGCTCTCTGGCCGCAATTTAAGATCCAGCAGGTTCATTAGAGTAAGTGTTTCTCTCTTAAGTTCATTAAGTCTAGAAGTGTGTAGGGGGAGTTGAGGAGAGTCGGGGGAGTGTGGTAACTTTCAAGCATTCAGATTCCCAGAGTGCCTATTTTTTTCCCTCACTATCTTGCCGTCTCACTCAGTCACACGCTACCCCACCCCCTTTCTAAGCCACACCGGTCTACTTACATTTTAGTCATTTAGCAGATGCTCTTATCCAGAGTGATTTACATGGGCAATTAGGGTTAAGTCCTTTGCTCAAAGGGTCACAAACATCTTTTTCACCTAGGGGATTCGAACTACAACGATCTTTCAGTTAATGGCCCAACGCTCTTAACCGCTAGACTTCCTTCCGCCCCATCAATGCACATTTTCTGCATCACACTCAACTGGCTCTGCTTTTCTCTGGGCTCCCATAGAGGACTGTTTCATTAAAGACATGCTCCGGAACTTTGGTGACTAGTAAGTCTTTTTAAAACTGTCGCGTTGGGCTGGATTTGTCAATGTGTAGTTTATAGATGCATAATCTATGAGCAGAATTAACTTCTTCGAATTCGTGTCCCTTCCATGGGACGGTTGAGCAAATGTAGGCTAATGCGATTAGTATGAGGTTGTAAGTAACAAGAAAACTTCCCAGGACATAGACATATCTGATATTGGCAGAAAGCTTAAATTCTTGTTACTCTAACTGCACTGCCCAATTTACAGTAGCTGTTACAGTGAAAGAATAACATGCACAATTTTGAACGTGAAGTGCACAATTTTGAACATGAAAAGTTATTAAATAACAAATTAGGCACATTTGGGCAGTCTTGATACAGAATTTTGAACAGAAATGCAATGGTTAATTGGATCAGTCTAAAAGTTTGCACATACACTGATGCCATCTAGTGATCAAAATCTAAATTGCACATGGGCTGGAATAATACATTATGGCCATTCTCTTGCATTTCAAAGATGGCACAAAAAAATACAAAAGAACGGTTGGTTTTTTCTTTGTATTATCCTTTACCAGATCTATTGCGTTATATTCTACTACATTCCTTTCATATTTCCGTAAACATCAGTGTTTCCTTTCAAATGGTACCAAATGGTACCATATCCTTGCTTCAGGGCCTGAGCTACAGGCAGTTAGATTTGGGTATGTCATTTTAGGCGAAAATGGGAAAAAAAGGGCTAATTCTTAAGAGGATTGCATTGATGTCTTACCTCAATTAGCCATAAAATCCCTGGTTTGAAAGTGACTATCAGAAGAGATGAAACTGTGGCAGGAGAGATGATACTGTGGCAGGATAGATGAGTGTGGCAGGAGAGATGAGACTGTGGCAGGAGAGATGGGACTGTGGCAGGAGAGATGAGACTGTGGCAGGAGAGATGAAAAGGTAATCCATCTTGCTGTAATACTATAGCTGTTGTTCCTCTGTTTATACTACATGTACGTATGTAAGGCAATAGAACTTCTCCATTCTTGTGTGTAAAGCCATTTCAAATAACCGAGCTGCATCTTTACCCTCCATTTTAAAGATGCTCTACTTATACTTATATACCTTTTAGCTAGTAGTTCTGAAAGTAGCGGTCACAAAACCAAAAATGGTCCCAGAAATGTGTCACGTGCAGATATGGACACCACGTCATTGCTCTCTCTCGCTCTGCTGTGTGGGCATCTTGCTAGATGTCACTCAAATGGCAAGGAGCTGAAGCTCATTCGCTAAAACTCAAATTGCTAGGGGGTTGGCTCATGTGGGGGAAAATATAGGTAAAATGGAGCCGTAAGCGTCCAGAAACCAGTCACTTTCAAACTAGGGATTTCATGGCTATTTCAGCAAAGACATGAATTCCGGCGACGAGAGAGATGGCCGCCTCGCTTCGCGTTCCTAGGATAGGAAACTATGTAGTTTTTTGTTTTTTTTACATGTTATTTCTTACATTGGTACCCCAGGTCATCTTAGGTTTCATTACATACGGTCGGGAAGAACTACTGAATATAAGAGCAACATCAACTCACCATCAGTATGAGCAGGAATATGACTTTCCCGGAGCAGATCCTGTGTTCTGCCTTTCACCCAGGACAACGGAATGGATCCCGGCCTGCGACCCAAAACAGCGACGTCGTAAAAGAGGGAAACGAAGCGGTCTTCTGGTCAGGCTCCGGAGACGGGCACATTGCACACCACTCCCTAGCATATTTCTCGCCAATGTCCAGTCTCTTGACAACAAGTTTGATGAAATCCGAGCAAGGGTAACATTCCAGAGGGACATCAGAGACTGTAAGTTCTTTGCTTCATGGAAACATGGCTCACTGGAGAGACGCTAACGGAATCGGTGCAGCCACCTGCTTTCTCCACGCATTGCGCAGACAGAAACAAACATCATTCTGGTAAGAAGAGGGGCGGGGGCGTATGCCTTATGGTTAACGAGACGTGGTGTGGTCACAACAACATACAGGAACTCAAGTCCTTCGGTTCACCTGATTTAGAATTCCTTACAATCAAATGTCAACCGCATTATCTACCAAGGGAATTATATAATAATAAAATAATTTAATATAATATAATTTTAATATATAATCACAACCGTATATACAGTGCCTTGCGAAAGTATTCGGCCACCTTGAACTTTGAGACCTTTTGCCACATTTCAGGCTTCAAACATAAAGATATAAAACTGTATTTTTTGTGAAGAATCAACAACAAGTGGGACACAATCATGAAGTGGAACGACATTTATTGGATATTTCAAACTTTTTTAACAAATCAAAAACTGAAAAATTGGGCGTGCAAAATTATTCGGACCCTTTACTTTCAGTGCAGCAAACTCTCTCCAGAAGTTCAGTGAGGATCTCTGAATGATCCAATGTTGACCTAAATGACTAATGATGATGAATACAATCCACCTGTGTGTAATCAAGTCTCCGTATAAATGCACCTGTACTGTGATAGTCTCAGAGGTCCGTTAAAAGCGCAGAGAGCATCATGAAGAACAAGGAATACACCAGGCAGGTCCGAGATACTGTTGTGAAGAAGTTTAAAGCCGGATTTGGATACAAAAAGATTTCCCAAGCTTTAAACATCCCAAGGAGCACTGTGCAAGCGATAATATTGAAATGGAAGGAGTATCAGACCACTGCAAATCTACCAAGACCTGGCCGTCCCTCTAAACTTTCAGCTCATACAAGGAGAAGACTGATCAGAGATGCAGCCAAGAGGCCCATGATCACTCTGGATGAACTGCAGAGATCTACAGCTGAGGTGGGAGACTGTCCATAGGACAACAATCAGTCGTATATTGCACAAATCTGGCCTTTATGGAAGAGTGGCAAGAAGAAAGCCATTTCTTAAAGATATCCATAAAAAGTGTTGTTTAAAGTTTGCGACAAGCCACCTGGGAGACACACCAAACATGTGGAAGAAGGTGCTCTGGTCAGATGAAACCAAAATTGAACTTTTTGGCAACAATGCAAAACGTTATGTTTTGCGTAAAAGCAACACAGCTCATCACCCTGAACACACCATACCCACTGTCAAACATGGTGGTGGCAGCATCATGGTTTGGGCCTGCTTTTCTTCAGCAGGGACAGGGAAGATGGTTAAAATTGATGGGAAGATGGATGGAGCCAAATACAGGACCATTCTGGAAGAAAACCTGATGGAGTGGATTTGTCTTCCAACAAGACAATGATCCAAAACATAAAGCAAAATCTACAATGGAATGGTTCAAAAATAAACATATCCAGGTGTTAGAATGGCCAAGTCAAAGTTCAGACCTGAATCCAATCGAGAATCTGTGGAAAGAACTGAAAACTGGTGTTCACAAATGCTCTCCATCCAACCTCACTGAGCTCGAGCTGTTTTGCAAGGAGGAATGGGAAAAAAATTCAGTCTCTCGATGTGCAAAACTGATAGAGACATACCCCAAGCGACTTACAGCTGTAATCGCAGCAAAAGGTGGCGCTACAAAGTATTAACTTAAGGGGGCTGAATAATTTTGCATGCCCAATTTTTCAGTTTGAAAAAAAGTTTGAAATATCCAATAAATGTCGTTCCACTTCATGATTGTGTCCCACTTGTTGTTGATTCTTCACAAAAAAATACAGTTTTATATCTTTATGTTTGAAGCCTGAAATGTGGCAAAAGGTCTCAAAGTTCAAGGGGGCCGAATACTTTTGCAAGGCACTGTATATTCCCCCCCCCCCCCAAGCAGACACATCGATGGCTCTGAACGAACTTTATTTGACTCTTTGCAAACTGGAAACAACATATCCTGAGGCTGCATTCATTGTAGCTGGGGATTTTAACAAGGCTAATCTGAAAACAAGACTCCCTAAATTCTATCTGCATATCGATTGTGCAACCAGGTGGAAATAATATTAACAAGGCCTATCAAGGTGTATATTATCTGACTCCGATAGATACATAGCAATGTGTAAGCAAGACTCTTATAGAGTTATAGGAATATAGTATTAAGAGAGGTCTGAGAATGGAATACTAGAAGCAAATAGGATTCATTACATAGTAAGAATCAAGTCAAAATGTATTGGTCGTAAGTACACAGATTTGCTGAAGTTATCGCAGGTGCAGCAAAATGCTTGTGTTTCTAGCTCCAACAGGGAGCCTACGGCTTTCCATACTCAACAGTGAGTATTATCCAAAACAATACCTAGCAATACAAACAATACGTAAATCATCCCAAAACTGAAAAGAAAAGAATAAAATGCACATTTCTAATAAAGCATTAGGCCTGCATGAATAATCGCGTTTTCAGATTTAGGTAAACTAGCCTACTATTAGTAATGTGATGAGTTGATTGGATAGTCATAATTTAGGATAATAATATCCTGTAACTCCATCATTGTTCGCAAAAAAAAGACTGTTCAATGCATTTGGCGTAGGGCAGGCCGAGGCTTCATCCGATATGTTTTTTCTTTCTTTCTTCGTTTGGGAGGAATGTGGCCTTTTATGAACACATTCCATCTAGTTCTACCGTACTTTATACATGACTGGAGGCATTAGCAGAATATTGAAGGGTAGCCTACTCTGACGACAGTGACAAACTATCAGTAAAAATGACATTGTCCATATAATCGACCTATGAGAAGTGGAGACACAAATACAACATGACTTCCATCTAAACTGGAGGAGGAAATTATTGTCCAAAAACAAACTTTTAAGTGGCGCTGACCCAACAATGATGAATAGTGGATATGCACAGTGCGCAGTGCACCGAGGATATTGCCGATGCTCTCCCCTGGTGCTAGTAAGATAGGCTATACTGTTGCTCGCTCAATGAAGTTGGGAATCTTAAGAGACTAAAAGACAGAGTAGTCTTTTCATGGTCTTCTTTTTTACAGCAATAACCCTTTTGCTTTCCAAACTATGTTTTCCCGCAATTGTATTTTGAAATATTGCATATGCCTGGTTTGGCCTCTTTTCACAGACAGTTGCAACTCAACAATAATCTACCAAAATTGTGTGTGCTGTATTTCTTTCAGACTATAGGCAATGTGATTTAAAACAATCCAAATATTTAAATATCTTCTGTGGCCAAATCATGCTTTCGTCGCCTATTTGTAATGATTCTATGTATTTAAAAAAACACATTTTTAAACTTATGCTTCCCCTAGCCTTATGGACGCTGCCTATTCTTGCATAAAAACGTAACTGCACAACCTGTATTTATTATTTGATGACATTTTGTTTTTGTTGACCATTCTAAAAACAAAAACTTCCACACATATATTAGTAGGCTATATGTAAAGACCAGATTAAATTCAGAATAGTCTGATGGGTGAGAATATCATCAAATTCTTGTGAATGAGAGACTGATGAAGTGTGTGCAGCCTGCGCAAGACGCAGAGCAGAGCTCATGCCTTTCATGCAACATTATGTGGCCTTAGAATGTATTAACAATCAAAACATATAGCCATAATGTTTGTATTACAATTAAAATTGTATTAATAGCTCTAAATTACGCATATAGGAGGAATTGTTTCTTCATTAACCGGTCAATACAATACATTATTGCTGGGTTGCAGGCATTGGTTCAATACAGAATAGCCGAATGTGCGCACTCCCTTGGAAATCTTTGGAGAAAATATCCTTTCTATTTATTCAGCTATATTCCATTGTATTCTTCATACTATGAAATAATATAAAATAATGCCTCGGAATTCAACGCTAATCTTGTCTGCTAAACTAACTAGTGTAGCCCACAGCCATATGGAGCTATGTGTTTCCCGCAAATGAGATTTTTAAATGATATACAATCAGAAGCCTTTTGGCTCTCTCTCTCAGAGCACACATCAAGTGGCTCACTCATCACAGCAGGGGCCACTTGCCAGCGGAACAGGCCCCGGTGAAACAGGCCCACGGGCTGGGCAGACACTATCATTAGAGGAATCATGAGGATAATGCTCATTAGGACGTTTTGAAACTTTTGAGCGAAGTGACCATGTAATGAATGTTCAACTTGCATGCGAGCAATTACAAATGTAACTTACGCAGTCAGGTCAAATGGTCGCAAAATGCCAAATGGTTGCAGTTTGGACGACCCGCCCCTTGTAGCTATATTGTAATCAAAGTTGTGTCAAAATTAGTGGCCTGATAGATTTCAGCAAACTACTAGCTAGCATTATCAATCTGTTATTAGCCTACCTTAGCGTAGGCTATATATTGGGATGATGCACTTTTGGATTTCTCTTGAGGTCGGCAGTATTTTTCCTGGTTAACTTGTGGGAGCAAACTCTGTCTTCTCCCATGGAAACATTGCATTCGGTCTTGTTTGAATCTGCACGATACTTAAAGTGGCTCCAAACATCTTCCCTTTTTCTACCGGGAGCTTTTACCACCAGGAGAGGAGCCATGGCATGTGCCTTATATGCATCAGTGGTTTGTTGCTTCTAGATTGCAAGTAACACTGAAAATATCTCAAGCTTTCCAAAAACTCCTGCCCAGTCCATTTACTAGTCAGATTTTAGTCCCAGAGAGAACTTAGTCTCGTCTTGTTTTCGTCAACCCAAATGCAAAAGGATTTGGGGTATAATCAGTCTTGGTATACGTCGTCATTATTTTAGTTGATGACACTGCAAGCCACTACAGCTGTTGGATGATATGAAAAGGTACTCAGTCAGGACCTCTATGGTTAACTTAATAGATCTCAGGAGAAATTCTGAAAGACATTAATGCCTGTGTAATGACTCATGCAATAACTGAAGCACAGAACAATTGGATGAATTGGTCTCTGATATGTTTCGATAAGATTATGAAGTCGATATTGCTTGACAGTTTTCCTCTTTCCTTTGTGTCTTTCAGGAATCTACTAGATAAAGACACATTCTCCAAATCTGACCCATGTGAGTATGACTCAACCTTTTATGTGCTCCTTCCCTGTCTACCTTCCTTCCTCTCTCCGTCTGTCCATCTGTTTCTCCGTCTATCTGTCCTTCCATGCCTCCATCCCTCCATGCGTCCCTCCCTCCGTCTTTCCCTACCTCCATCCGTCCACACCCCCCCCCCCTTCCCCATCCCTACCTCTCTGTCCCTGCATGATAGTTGACTTGAGGGGTAGATGTTAGCTTTGCCTTTAGCCTCCGTCTGTTGTTTGCTCAGTGTTTTGGAGCTAAAACTTTTGTATTAATCTGCGCTGTTCAATCTGCCAGCATCTATTTCTGATTGTCTTTCTGCCCTGTATGTCTCGCTTTCTCTTTCACATCCTCTATATCACTCTCTCTCTCTCTCAATCTCACTCTTTATCTCTCTCTCTCTCTCTCTCTCTCTCAATCTCACTCTTTTTCTCTCTCTCTTTATCTCTCTCTCTCTCTACTCTCGCTCTCTCAATCTCACTCTTTATCTCTCTCTCTATCTCTCTCTCTCTCTCTCTCTCTCTCTCTACTCCCTCTCCCTCAGTGTGTGTGCTCTACACCCAAGGAGTGGAGACCAAGCAGTGGAGAGAGGTGGGCATACACACGCAAACACACACACCCGCCCACAAACACACACACACACACTTCTAAAGTTCAATGATTCCCTTGCAGTGGGGTATTGACTGTTTGTGAGGGAAATAGCTTCTCTTTATTTTTGTCCTTTTTTCAAATACCAATCAATTAAGCCCAGTGCTGACATTTAAAAGTTTAAACTTTAGGATTAGTTTTGGAGTAAATGTAGCTTTAACTCTTCACACACCCACCTCTATACTCAACATATACAAGCCACAGCGTGAGATTCAAAATAGGACAAACTCATTACTGTAAGAACCTTTCTGTGTGTGTGTGTGTGTGTGTGTGTGTGTGTGTGTGTGTGTGTGTGCATAGGGGGATGATATGTTTATTCAGAGCTGTTTAGTGGAGATCTGACAAGCTTGACCTTTTCAAGCCTTGTACCGTCTGATTTGCCTGTCTGTGACATCCTAGCTGTACACTCCAGGCGAGAGAACACGACCAGTTCCCACCGCCAGTGTCTGTGTGCTACCATACCGATCGCTGCCTGTGTAATCGCAGTATAAGTTCCGCAAAGGGAGAAACTCAAAGTTCCAAACGTTTTAAAGTAAGTGACCAGGTGACAGTCAAGGATAAGGTTGAGGGGGGCTGTCCTGTGAATCAGAACCCCCTCTAGTGCTGCCAGTGTGTTTGACAGTGTGTGTACATGTGTGCTGGAAGTCTGTTCAGACAGTTTTGAGACATATTGAGCATCATAGCATAAAGAACTTACTCTCAGTACACTGATCACTCTATCTATTACTACAATGTGTCTCTGGGAACACAGGACTGGCAAGACAGAATAGAGCTAGACCGAGGAAGAAAGAGAAATTGATAGATCCGTTGCATGGAGAGAGAAGGAGAAAGTGAGGGAGAGAGAAGGTGGGGGGGGGGGTGATAAAGAGAGAGAGCGAAATAGAGAGGAAACAGAAAAGCCATGATGACACACATCCAAATGCTACAATCCTCAACACCCTAATTCAGCTGCTGAACAGAAAAACACCCTCAGAGAAGAACATCAATGAAAGCCAATAGAGGGGATGCAGTATTCTATTACTACAAACTGCCTATCGGAAGACAGAACTCTACCCTGTTATCACAGTGTCACTCTGTCCCTGGTTCTGCTAGGGACAAGGAGGTTGGGGGCACCTTAATAGGGGAGGATGGGCTCGTGGTAATGGCTGGAGCGGAATCAGTGGAATGGTATCAAACACATCCAACCCACCATTTCCAGGTGTTTGATACCATTTATTTGCTTTGTTCTGGACATTATTATGAGCCGTTCTCCCCTCAGTAGCCTCCTATGTGTCACATGCAGGGATTTCAACTGGTTTAGACTTTACTGTGAAATGCTAATGAGACTTCCGCAACAATGCAGAGTTGAAAAATAAAATAGTAACACAAGAAGAATAACATAAAATGCATGAGAATGGAGCTATATGCAGGGAGTACCAGTACCAGATCAATGTGCAGAGGTACGAGGTATTTGAGGTAGATTTGTACTTCAAGGCAGGGTAAAGTGACTAGGAATCAGGATAGATAATGATATGGTATTTGAAGTAGATATGTACATTAAGGCAGGGTAAAGTGACTAGACATCAGGATAGATACTAATAAGGTATTTGAGGTAGATACTGTACACATACCATATTCACACTCACTAGACTATATATACACTATACAGTTGAAGACTCCACTTAGGTTGGAGTCATTAAAACTCGTTTTTCAACCACTCCACAAATTTCTTGTTAGCAAACTATAATTTTGGCAAGTCGGTTAGGACATCTACTTTGTGCATGACACAAGTAATTTTGTAACAATTGTTTACAGACAGATTATTTCACTTATAATTCACTGTATAACAATTCCAGTGGGTCAGAAGTTTACATACACTACGTTGACTGTGCCTTTAAACAGCTTGGAGAAAATGATGTCATGGCTTTAGCAGCTTCTGATAGGCTAATTGACATAATTTGAGTCAATTGGAGGTGTACCTGTGGATGTATTTCAAGGCCTACCTTCAAACTACCTACCTTCAAACTCAGTGCCTCTTTGCTGGGAAAATCCAAAGAAATCAGCCAAGACCTCAGAAAAAAAATTGTAGACCTCCACAATTCTGGTTCATCCTTGGGAGCAATTTCCAAACGCTTGAAGGTGCCACATTCACCTGTACAAACAATAGCATGCAAGTATAAACACCATGGGACCACGCAGCCGTCATACCGCTCAGGAAGGAGACGTGTTCTGTCTCCTAGAGATGAACGTACTTTGGTGCGAGAAGTGCAAATCTATCCCAGAACAATAGCATAGGACCTTGTGAAGATGCTGGAGGAAATAGGTACAAAAGCATCTATATCCACAGAAAAAATAGTAATGTATCGGCAAAACCTGAAAAGCCGCTCAACAAGAAGCCACTTTTCCAGAACTGCCATAAAAAAGCCAGACTACGTTTTGCAACTGCACATGGGGACAAAGATCGTACTTTTTGGAGAAAAGTCCCCTGGTCTGATGAAACAAAAATAGAACTGTTTGGCCATAATGACCATCGTTATGTTTGGAGGAAAAAGGGGGAGGCTTGCAAGCCGAACTGTTTGGCCATAATGACCATCGTTATGTTTGGAGGAAAAAGGGGGAGGCTTGCAAGCCGAAGAACACCATCCCAACCGTGAAGCACGGGGGTGGCAGCAACATGTTGTGGGGGTGCTTTGCTGCAGGAGAGACTGGTGCACTTCACAAAATAGATGGCATCATGAGGGAGGACAATTATGTGGATATATTGAAGCAACAGCTCAAGACATCAGTCAGGAAGTTAAAGCTTGGTTGCAAAATGGGTCTTCCAAATGGACAATGACCCCAAAGTTGTGGCATAATGGCTTAAGGACTACAAAGTCAAGGTACTGGAGTGGCCATCACAAAGCCCTGACCTCAATCCCATAGAAGATTTGTGGGCAGAACTGAAAAAGCGTGTACGAACAAGGAGGCCTACAAACCTGACTCCGTTACACCAGCTCTGTCAGGAGGAATGGGCCAAAATTCACTCAACTTATAGTGGGAAGCTTGTGGAAGGATACCCGAAATGTTTGACCCAAGTTAATAAATTTAAAGGCAAAGCTACCAAATACTAATTGAGTGTATGTAAACTTCTGACCCACTGGGAATGTGATGAAATAAATAAAAGCTGAAATAAATATACTATTATTCTGACATTTCACATTCTTAAAATAAAGTGGTGATCCTAACTGACCTAATACAGGGAATTTTTTACTAGTATTACATTTCAGGAATTGTGAAAAACTGAGTTTAAATGTATTTGGCTAAGGTGTATGTAAACTTCCTACTTCAACTGTGTATATATACTGTATATAGTTCTGGTAGCCTTAATTGACTGTTTAGCAGTCTGGCTAATTAGCAGTCTGGCAAATTAGCAATCTAGCTATTTAGCAGTATGGCAGTTTAGCAGTATGGCTATTTAGCAGTCATGGCTTTAGGCGGGTAGAAGCTTTCTCGGAGCCTATTGGTCCGAGAGCCGATGCTCCGTTACTGTTTGCCAGATGGTAGTAAGATGAAAAGTCTATTGCTTGGTTGGTTCAATTCTGTGGCCATTTTTGGCTGCCTGATATAGAGGTCCTGGATGAAAAGGAGCTTGGCATCAGTGATGTACTGGGCTGTCTGCACTACCCTCTTCACGACTCCTCGGATGTGTGTGGACCATGTTAGCGTCTTGATGTGGATTGGGGCTTGCTCTCCCTTTTTTCTCCTATAGTCCACAATCAGCTCCTTGGTCTTACTGATGTTGAGGGAGAGGTTGTTGTCCTGGAACCACACTGATAAGTCTTTGACCTCCTCCCTGTAGGCTGACTCATTGACGTTGGTGATCAGGTCTACCACCCTGAGGGGCCCCAATGTTCAGTGTCAGCGTTGCGGAGGTGTTGTTGCCTACCCTCACAACTTGAGGCCGGGCCTTTAGGAAGTACAGGATCTTGTTGTAGATGGAGGGTTTCAGTCCCAGGGTCCCTAGCTTGTTGATGAGCTTGGAGGGGACTATGGTGTTGAATGCTGAGCTGTAGTCTATAAACAGCATTTTCACATAGTTCACATATTTACAGAAGTATGTAGACACCCCTTCAAGTTAGTGGATTCGGCTATTTCAGCCTCACCCATTGCTGACAGGTGTGTAAAATCGAGCACACAGCCATGCAATCTCCATAGACAAACATTGGCAGTAGAATGGCCCTTACTGAAGAGCTCAGTGACTTTCAACGTGGCACCATTATATGATGCCACCTTTCCAAGTCAGTTCCTCAAATTTCTGACTTGCTAGAGCTGCCCCGGTCAACTGTAAGTGCTGTTATTGTGAAGTGGAAACATCTCGGAGCAACAACGGCATAGCCGTGAGGTGGTGAGCCACACAAACTCACAGAACAGGACCGCTGAGTTCTGAAGCGCGTAGCACGTAAAAACAGTCTGTACTCGGTTGCCTCTGGAAGCAACGTCAGCAGAAGAACTGTTCATCGGACTTCATGAAATTGGTTTCCATGGCCGAGCAGCCGCACACAAGCCTAAGATCACCATGCGCAAGGCCAAGCGTCGGCTGCAGTGTTGTAAAGCTTGCTGCCATTGGACTCTGGAGCAATGGAAATGTGTTTCTGTGGAGTGATGAGTCACACCTCACCATCTGGAGAACGTTACCTGCCAGAATGCAGGATGAATAACGGTCTGGGGCTGTTTTTCATGATTCAGACTAGGTGCCTTAGTTCCAGTAAAGGGAAATACAATGACTTCCTGGATGATTCTGTGCTTCCAACGTTGTGGCAACAGTTTGGAGAAGGCCCTTTCCTGTTTCAGCATGACAATGCCCCCGTCCCCCGAGCGAGGCCCATACAGAAATGGTTTGTTTAGATTGATGTGGAAAAACTTGACTGGCTTGCATAGAGCCCTGACCTCAACCCCAACGCCGACTATGAGCCAGGCCTAATCGCCTAACACCCGTGCCCGACCTCACTAATGCTCTTGTGGGTGAATGAAAGCATGTCCCCGCAGCAATGTTCCAACATCTAGTGGAAAGCCTTCTCAGAAGAGTGGAGGCTGTTATAGCAGCAAAGTGGGGGGACCAACTCCATATTAATGGCCATGAATTTGGAATGAGATGTTCAACAAGTAGGTGTCCACATACTTTTGGTCATATAGTTTTTCCCCCTTCAAGTGTGAAGTGCAATTGAGATTGGGTCATCTGTGGATCTGTTGGGGCGGTATGCAAATTGGAGTGGGTCTAGGGTGACTGGGATGATGGTGTTGATGTGTGTCATGACCAGCCTTTCAAAGCACTTCATAGTTACAGATGTGAGTGCTACAGGGTGATAGTTGTTTAGGCAGGCTCTTGGTAACAGGGACAATAGTGGTCAGCTTGAAACATGTTGGGATTACAGACTGGGACCAGGAGAGATTGAAAATGTGTGTGAAGACACTTGCCAGCTGGTCAGCGCGTGCTTTGAGAACAAGCCATGTTATTCCGTCTCTGATTGTTAACCTGTTTAAACATTTTGCTCACACTGGCTTGAAAACATTACGGAGGGAAAACTCTCCTGGTAGATAAAAGGGTCTGCAGTTTACTATGAGTTATTCTTTATCAGGTGAACAAAAGCTTGAGATTTCCTTCACACTTGAAGCAGCACATCTGAACGATCCTGCCGCTGCTCGGAGAATCCACCGTCATCATCCAGCCACGTTTCAGTAAGACAATATTGCAGCTCTTCAAATCTCTCTGTCAGGAGACTCTAGATCGAAGCTCATACACCCCCCCTCCAATTATTATAATAAATAATAATATACAGTATATATTTATACTTTTTTTAATGAACTAAATCCGTCTTTTAACCTACTCTTGAAAGTTGTAATAGTAGAATGCACAATGCACAATGCAATTTCGAAAATTGTGTAGGGCATCATCAATTCCTCTTGTTGTGTTAGTCATTGCATACCTTCGAGAGCTATTTATAAATTGTCAGAAAATGTCCAGATCAACTAGCCCATGTCAGAGGGTTTTTCTATTTCATTTCATTTTTTTTGGCCCATAGATACTGTATGCATTATTTTCTCACTGAAATACATGAATACACATTAGGCACTCAAATACATGAATACACATGGGCATGGCAAAATGTATAGAATTGTAAGAAAATGTGCTTTAAAACTGCAAACATTTCTTTGCCCCCCCCATGACAAAATGTGTAGAAATTGCAGGAAATAAACTTTAAACCTAGAAAATTATCTCGACCAACAAGAACAGTTTGTGTCATAGACATGGCTCGGGATGTTCCCAAATACTGGAAGGGGGGCCCCGAGTGACACATTTTGGGAACCCCTGTCTTAACCTCAAGGGATTTTATGTGTGGCTCAGTCGGTAGAGCATGGCGCTTGCAACGCCAAGCGTCGTGGGTTCGTTTCCCACTGGGGCCACCCATATGCAAAAGTAGTGGCCCCAGCCGACTTGTAAGTCGCTTTGGACAAAAGCGTCTGCTAAATGGGATATTATTATTATTATTATTATTATTATTATCCTGCATGATTAAATAAAGGCTAAATGAGGTTAATCTCTGCATTTAGAGAGGATGTATTGATTGCAAATGTCACCAAGAGTAATTACAAAGTAAACACACAGAATCCCAAATGGCAGATCAGTTGTTTACTCCGATAGGAATAGCAATGCAAAAAAAAATGCCAATGAGGAGGCGTTGTTCACATTACACATTGTTATTATTTAATGAGTCTGTACGTCAGGAGATTAGAGCTGTAAACCCACAGCTATGTATCTTGTAAAAAGGTCATTTATTAACCAAAAATGAAAAACAATTTGCATCATCTGAACAGTTCAAATAACTTTGCTAATGTGTACAATTTAAGTTGTTGACTTCTCAAAGTTCAAACCACTTCTTCTCTCCAAATACGTAGGCAATATTGACTCTTGGGACTCCCTTAAATAGTACAACTGAAGCCCCTCTCTATTACATCTTGTCCTCCAACTTCAGAGAATGGAGACGTTTTAACCTCAATCCTCTCTAGCTTTTATAACTGGCCCTGTTTGGAAAATGACTAGCTTTCTCTGGAGTGTGAGCCAGGCAAGCACGGTTGGGAAATGGCTGTTTTATTCATGCATTATCAGAGAGGCTAGGTTTCTCTTCCTCTCTATTTCTGTCTTTCTCTGTCGCTCTCTCTCGGTTTCCTCTCTCACACCTTCCCTTCTCCCTCCATCTCTCTCTCTCTCTCTCTCTCTCTCTCCATTTCTCTCCCTCCCCCTCACTTTTCTCTCTCGCTTTCTGTTTCCCAGTCTGAATAATTCATGGATCAACACAAATAGCTGTGAACAAACTGCAGCCCACCTCTGGGCACAAGCCTCTAGAGTCTACCGCATTCAACTACTGGGTTTCTACACCACACAACCATAATGCTGCTGTTTCACCACGCTGTACACTTGTTAAGGGCTTCAGATGTCGGCCCCGTTTTACTTAGAAACCAGACTGAAACAGTGATTTTTTTCCAGTATTTTACAAAACAGTTATTGTATGTGTCCCAAATGGCACCCCATTCCCAATGTAGTGCACTACTTTTGACCAATACACCATATAACCACTGTGCTGCCTCTCTGTACTTGTTTCCCCATACATTACAGACATTGGCCCATTTTACACGACCACTGCAGACGGCACTGCCTCCCTGTTAAGGGATGTAGACAGACGTTGCCCCAGTTTGACTCCGAAGCAACCATATTTCAGCAGTTTATTTACAGTCTCAATTCATGTGAGATCAATGGGTGTACTTCACCCCACTGTATCTCCTCATAGAGAGTTGCAATCAGAATCAGACCCCTTACTGGGCGACATAGTCTTTGTTTCAGACATGTTTAAATGTGTAGTCAGAGAATCCCATTACCATATTGGCTTACCAGGTCTCCATGATTGAAACCCGTATCATACAGCAGCTATATTTAGAGAAGGGGTTGTAACCCCTACCTTATATTTAAGGATTCCTCCATGGGCTTTACCAACAGTGTCATGTCACTCACACTGTCCTCTTTCGGAACTAGGTGGGGTGTGTGATTGGGTGACTTCCAAGCTTGCTGGCTTTTTTCCTGGATCTGCAGCCGTTCGTGTAGGAGTGAGAATCCCAGTAATTAACTGGGTTTAACCCCCCGCCCATCTCCCCCTCTCTTTCTCATCTCCCCCTCTCTTTATCTTTATTCTCTACTCCCCCTCTCTCTTTTCTCATCTCCCTGTCTCTCCCTTTTCCTGGTCTCCGGTGCTAATTCCGCCTCTTTCTCTACCCCATCTCTTGTACTCTGTCTTTTCATGTCTCTTGCCAACTCTGCCCCTCTGTATCACTCTCTCTCTCCTCCCTCTCACCCTTCATCTCTCTACACTCTCTCGCCAAGCCTTCTCTCCTTTCCCCTCTTCTTCCCTCTTCCTATTCTTCTCTCCCTCTCTTCCCCTCCTTCCTCTCCTCTCCTCTCCCCCTCCTTCTCTCCCTCTCTCTCTCTCTCTCTCTGGAGGGTGAGTTGAGGTGATGAGTGGGCGTTCTCTGCCTCAGTAATTAGAATGGGAGAAAAGAGACGAGACAGGATCAAGGAAACACACTCACACAACAGGAGTGTGTGATGTGTTGGTATTCACGGGGTGATACTCCTAATCATCCCTCTTCTGTCTCTCTCTCTGACAGGTGTGTATGTGTCGGAGAGAGAGATAGATATGTATAATGCTGAATAATGCTTCCCCCCCTCTCTTTCTCTCTAGTTTGGGAGAACAGAGGTGATTGACAACACTCTAAACCCAGACTTTGTCAGGAAGTACATCCTGGACTATTTCTTTGAGGAGAAGCAGAATCTACGCTTTGACTTGTGAGTGATTATTTCTTTTAAACACCGGCCCTGATGAGTCCCCACAATACAACCCTCCCTCTGTTCCCTTTCTTTCTCTTTCTCTGTCTGTATCACTGTCTCTGTGTCTTTCTCTTTCCCCCTCTCTGTGTTTTTCCATTCAATTCAATTCAAGAGGCTATATTAGCTTGGAAAGTGTAGGGACTTACATTGTCAAAGCAAACATGAAGAACCATATATTGGGGCGGCAGGATAGCCAAGTGGTTAGAGCTTTGGAGTAGTACCCGACTAGTACCCGAAAGGTTGCAAGTTCAAATCTGTCATTCTGCCCCTGAACAGGCAGTTAACCCACTGTTCCTAGGCCATCATTTAAAATAAGAATGTGTTCTTAACTGACTTGCCTAGTTAAATAAAGGTAAAATACATTTTAAAAAGACACGTTCCGTTATACAGTAGTGACTATTCTGTTCCTTGTTGGCCTCACGTTCACACCGAGAGGAATCCTAGAGACGGTTTCCTCTCCTTTCGAATGGTGTTTAGTCATCAATAGTAAACATCAGACAGACACGATAGTGGTTGGCACACAGCTGTCTCATTCTCTCACACATAATGTATCCAGGAGGAGGTAGTGCAATAACAGGGCTAGGATTGGATTTTGGAATGAAAACTATAACCGCAAATGGCTGGGCGATGATGGAATATGGCGGGCTAATATAATATTCACAGAACATCTTCTCTTTTGGAGTTTAACTGTGAACAGTTAGTTAAAGTGATCTATGACTTCAATGATAAAAACGTAGGGAGATAAAAACACATGTGGCTTTGGTTTCAATCCTCAACCAGTCCCATCCAGCAAGAACAGAGGGGAATGGAGGAGCAAGGACCTCCCATTAGAGGTTCAATTCAACCCTGTCAGACGAATACGATCACCCCAATTTGTATAGTGTAGAAGTACACAGAGTCGGACATAATGAGAAGCTACCCCCTTTTGCTCTGAGGTGATGACCCTTAGTAATCTGAGTCCTCCTGATTCATGATCGGTATTGCGTCACATGCTACAGCATGTGCGGCTCTCGTCTGACTCTGGGCTGTAGTGGTCTATTGTATCACGGCCTGTTTCATCTTCACAGGGCTCACAAAGTGGATGTCCTTCTCCTTGATGTCTCTATGTTCAAGGAGTTAAGAGAAATGTATTCAAGTGTCCCTCCACAGTGACACAGTGACGCAGAACACAGCTGGAGAGAATAAGAAACGCATTGCAGACCACTCAAATTGAGCTTTGAGACACTAAGAAACAACCAGTCAAAACATGTTACCGGCCTCATCTATAATGCATTACGTCATCTATACCCGTGTATGCATCAACAAAATACAGTGGGTCAAAGGTCAATTAGGCAGTTCTAAAGAAACGGAGGATAAGGTGGCAGGCTTTGGTGCAGGCCTTTACACTCACGTGCAGGTGATCAGGCCCATGAACAACTAGCCTCCAATGGTGAGATATCTTCCCACTAATAGGAAGGTGAAATAGATAACCAAGATGAAATACGACCCACTTAGCATTTACTCACGTACACTGATAGATGTGAAAATATTAGATCAGGGTTTCCTGAACTCGGGTCCTCGGGACCTCAAGGCATGCGAGTTTTGGGTTTTTTGCCTAGCACTACACAAATAATCAACTAATCATGAAGCTTTGATAATTTTGAATCAGCTTTGTAGTGTTAGGTTAAAAAAGTGAAACATGCATGCCTTGGGGTCCCGAACACAGAGTTTTGGGAAACGCTGGATTATATGGATGTCAGTAATGAGCCACGAAGAAAGTTCATCTACCAGAGGCCTCGTTAGAGATCCCTTTCTCTCTCTCTCCTTCTCTCTCTCGCTCTCTCTTTCGCTCTCACACACACACACGCACATGTAACCTGTGTTACCTATCTCTCCTCCAGATATGATGTGGACTCTAAAAGCCCAGACCTGTCCAAACACGTGAGTGACACACCCTCTCAGACCTACAGACACAGATGAACAGGTATTGGCCAATACTCCCAACAATAATCAACGCCACTGACTTGAAACCATTGATTTTTCAAAGTTATCATTGATCAATACAAGTTAACAGAATTTCCTGAAGAAAATGATCAGAGCTAAAAGCATAGGACTCATCATGGACAACTGATGGAATGTCCAGAGAGATTAAACATGAGAGTCCTGCACTCTGATTGGCCAAACTCTCCTTATCTATGACTCTGGTCTGATCGTGAAGTTGCATGGTTTGATTAGTTGTGCCTGCTACATGTTGCATGTTCTGTCAACAAACTACCTTCATGGATTTATGCAAACCTAGTGGTTAGAGAGTTGGGCCAGTAACCGGAAGGTTGCTGGCTCGAATCCCCGAGCTGACAAGGTAAAATCTACCATTGTGCCCTGAGCAAGGCAGTTAACCCACCCCGGGGCGCCGAAGACGTGGATGTCGATTAAGGCAGCCCCCCGCACCTCTCTGATTCAGAGGGGTTGGGTTAAATGCGGAAGGAAGACACATTTCATTTGAATACATTGTTGGACAACTGACAAGGTATCCCCCCTTTCCCCCCCAAAGAACCATCCAGGTATCCAAATATACAGCATGAAAATGTTATGAACCTTTTTGTTTGTTCATACAATGTGGTTGTTACTACAAGTACATACAATGGCTCCGTGACCATACAGTAGGGCAAACCTTCTGTATGTTCAGTATGCCTGGGTCCAGTGCAAAATAACAATTAGGCAATTATAAAGAAACATCTCCATTGGAGGAAAAGGTGGTAGGCTTTGGTGCAGTGGTGTAAAGTACTTAAGTAAAAAACACTTTCAAGTACTACTTACGTAGTTTTTTGGGGGGTATCTGTACTTGACTTTACTCTTTACATTTTTTGACGACTTTTCCTTTTGCTTCACTACATTCCTAAAGAAAATAATGTTATTTTTATTCCATACATTTTCCCTGACACCCAAAAGTACTTACATTTTGAATGCTTAGCAGGCCAGGAAAAGGGTCAAATTCACACACTTCTCAAGAGAACCACCCTGGTCATCCTTACTGCCTCTGATCTGACGGACTAACTAAACACAAATTATTCGCTTGTAAATTATGTCTGAGTGTTGGCGTGTGCTCCTGGCTATCCTTAATATACACATACATACATACATACATACATACATACATACATACATATATATATATATATATATACACACACACACACACACCCACACACAGTGGGGCAAAAAAGTATTTAGTCAGCCACCAATTGTGCAAGTTCTCTCACTTAAAAAGATGAGAGAGGCCTGTAAGTTTCATCATAGGTACACTTCCAACTATGACAGACAGAATGAGAAGAAAAAAAACGTCCAGAAAATCACATTGTAGGATTTTTAATGAATTTATTTGCAAATTATGGTGGAAACCTACAAACGAGCAAGATTTCTGGCTCTCACAGACCTGTAACTTCTTCTTTAAGAGGCTCCTCTGTCCTCCACTCATTACCTGTATTAATGGCACCTGTTTGAACTTGTTATCAGTATAAAAGACACATGTCCACAACCTCAAACAGTCACACTCCAAACTCCACTATGGCCAAGACCAAAGAGCTGTCAAAGGACACCAGAAACAAAATTGTAGACCTGCACCAGGCTGGGAAGACTGAATCTGCAGTAGGTAAGCAGCTTGGCTTGAAGAAATCAACTGTGGGAGCAATTATTAGGAAATGGAAGACATGTAAGTCGCTCTGGATAAGAGCGTCTGCTAAATGACTTAAATGTAAATGTAAATGTAAATACAAGACCACTGATAATCTGCCTCGATCTGGGGCTCCACGCAAGATCTCACCCCGTGGGGTCCAAATGATCACAAGAACGGTGAGCAAAAATCCCAGAACCACACAGGGGGACCTAGTGAATGACCTGCAGAGAGCTGGGACCAAAGTAACAAAGCCTACCATCAGTAACACACTACGCCGTCAGGGACTCAAATCCTGCAGTGCCAGACGTGTCCCCCTGCTTAAGCCAGTACATGTCCAGGCCCATCTGAAGTTTGCTAGAGAGCATTTGGATGATCCAGATGCAGATTGGGAGAATGTCATATGGTCAGATGAAACCAAAATATAACTTTTTGGTAAAAACTCAACTCGTTGTGTTTGGAGAGCAAAGAATGCTGAGTTGCATCCAAAGAACACCATACCAACTGTGAAGCATGGGGGTGGAAACATCATGATTTGGAGCTGTTTTTCTGCAAAGGGACCAGGACGACTGATCCGTGTAAAGGAAAGAATGAATGGGGCCATGTATCGTGAGATTTTGAGTGAAAACCTCCTTCCATTACCAATGGCATTGAAGATGAAACGTGGCTGGGTCTTTCAGCACGACAATGATCCCAAACACACCGCCCAGGCAACGAAGGAGTGGCTTCGTAAGAAGCATTTCAAGGTCCTGGAGTGGCCTAGCCAGTCTCCAGATCTCAACCCCATAGAAAATCTTTGGAGGGAGTTGAAAGTCCGTGTTGCCCAGCAACAGCCCCAAAACATCACTGCTCTAAAGGAGATCTGCATGGAGGAATGGGCCAAAATACCAGCAACCGTGTGAGAAAACCTTGTGAAGACTTACAAAAAACATTTGACCTCTGTCATTGCCAACAAAGGGTATATAACAAAGTATTGAGATAGACTTTTGTTATTGACCAAATACTTATTTTTCCACCATAATTTGCAAATAAAATCATAAAAAATCCTTCAATGTGATTTTCTGGATTTTTTTTCTCATTTTGTCTGTCATAGTTAACGTGTACCTATGATGAAAATTACAGGCCTCTGTCATCTTTTTAAGTGGGAGAACTTGCACAATTGGTGGCTGATTAAATACTTTTTTGCCCCACTGTATATATATATATTATTATCCCATCTGGTTTGTTTAATAAAAGGAATGTGAAGTGATTTATACTTTTGAGTATATTTTAGTAATTACATTACATTACCTTAAGTATATTTAAAACCAAATACTTTTTTACTTTTACTCAAGTAGTATTTTACTGGATGACTTTCACTTTTACTTGAGTCGTTTTCTGTTAAGGTATCTTTACTTTTACTCAAGTATGACAATTGGGTACTTTTTCCACCACTGCTTTGGTGCAGGATTTACATTTATATGCAGATGATTAGTAGTTGTATTACTGTTGTAGAATAATGTACCTTCTGTGTCCTCAACTAGACTAGAATTGATCATGAAATGCTTTAGTGCATTTGAATTGAATAAACAGGATGTATGAATCATCGTGTCACTATTTGACTGCTCATAAGAGGATAACAATCTTCACATTCTGTCGCTGGGGAGACTGTTGGATCAAAACAGTCTAACAGATTATTTGAGGCATTTGCATACAAAGAGAAGATTTGCATATCTCCAATTGCATGATTTTCATGAATTCTATTCCTCCCGGATGTTTTTTTTTACAGCTCTTATATGACACCTAATCTGTATTCTCTCCTGCTACACTTCCTGGTTTGAGTGGTGCTAGGTGTTCTGGGTATTGTAGTGTTTGTGTGTACATGATGTGTTTTGTTGTTGTTGTTGACCCTGCTGCCTGCTCTCCCCTGCCCTCTGGAAGCCTTCTGATCTCAACGTACGTCTCTGCCTCTTTCCTTTTCTTTTAGTACTGTAGCTATAGTATATTTTAGCTAGATACAGAAAACAAACGCAACTGTAATGCATGTAACATACTTTAATAACCTCAGTATATTACCTCCCTCCCTTCTTTCGCTCTCGCTATCACCTTGTCCAATCTTCTCCCCAACTCCCTTCATCCCTGTTGACTTCCCCTCTCCCCTTGTTTCCCTTTTGTAACCCTATACCTCCTCCATCCTGTCTGTCTCTTCTTCCCCCCTCTCTCTCCCTCCTTCTCCTCCCCCTCTCAGGACTTCTTGGGTCAAGTGTTCTGTACCCTGGGGGAGATCGTGGGGTCACCTGCCAGTAGACTGGAGAAACCACTGGGGTGAGTCTCTCTGATGATATCATAACTTTTTTTCAAACTGCTGTTGTCCTAAATGAGACCATTACGGATGAAAAGTTGGCCGCTGTCCACTGTTCTGTGGTGGTGAACGCCAGACCTCTGGAGTATGGTTTCACCGCTGTCCATGGTACTGAAATCTCTGATCCCCGCTATTTGCTTGTTGTTACCTTTTGCTCTTGTTGTGGCAAAGTCACACAGTCTTGTTTTCCACCTGTGTCAGTTGGGATTGTTTTTCTGGACCCCTAATGTTGCTGAAGTACCTGCCTGAAAAGTACCTACTTGCCTGGACCCCCTCTTGTTACCCAAAACTGCTGGGTCCATTTCAAGGCTGTTGGTTGTCATTGTGTGATAATGAGAATAGACAGGATGTTTTACTCCTGTAGAGTCTTTTTAATTTATTTTTTTACTTATTCTAATGAGACTATGTTGACAGAAAAGGGACAAAAAGACATACAAAGGAAAAATAATGAGAAAAGAGATTACTTAAAATAAACAGAGAGGGAAGTAGAAGGAGAGAGAAAGAAAAAATAAATAAATACAATTATACTCGCTCCGACAAATTATTGTCATTAGAGAAAGGGGGCGAGGCGCTGAACCAGAATTACAACAATTAGTAGTAATAGCACCTTGGGATTAATTTAAGATACTCTTTGAAGAGGTAGGGTTTCAGACATTTTCGGACGATGGGCAGGGACTCTGCTGTCCTGCTTCCACCTTAGGGGTGCCAAGACAGAGAAGAGCATTGACTGGGCTGAGCGGTAGCTGACCCCCGAAGAGGTGGAATGGCCAAGAGATCAGATGTGGCAGAACAGAGTGCTCGGGTTGGGGTGTGGTTTGAGCATAGCCTGAAGGTAGGGAAGGGCAGTTCCTTTTGCTGCTCCGTAGGCAAACACCATGGTCTTGTAGTGGATGCGAGCTTCAACTGGAAGCCAGTGGAGTTTGCTGAGGGGTGGGGTGACTTGGGAAGTTGAACACCAGGTGGGCTGTAGCATTCTGGAGAGCCTCCGGGACTCAGAGGAGAGCAGTCTCAGTTGAGTGATTTGTCTTGAAACCTGACTGGTTAGGGTCAAGAAGATCATTCTGAGAGAGATAACGGGAGAGTTAGCAATAGATAGTACGCTCAAGTGTATTGGGAAGGAAAGAAAGAAGATACTGGTCTGTAGTAGTTGACGTCAAAGGGCTCGAGTCTTCATTTCTTGAGGAGGGGAGCGACTTTGGCCATCTTAAAGTCAGAGTGGATGAAGCCAGTGGTCAGGGATTAGTTGATGAGGAATGGGAGAAGGTCACCAGAGATGGTCTGGAGAAGGGGATGGGGATCGAGCGGGCAGGTTCTTGGGCGATTGGTTATGGAGAGAGAGGGGCAAAAGTCTCTTCTTTTCAAAGTGATTGATAAAGTTACCCGTGGAGAGGGAGAAGGGGGGGGGGAGGTTGAGGATTAAGGAGGGAGGATTAGAGGCAGAAGCTTGAAATTTAAAGTGATATAAGGTTCTCCGTAAGTTTAGTTTTCCGCCATGACCTCTCAGCTGCCCGCAGTCCTATTCTGTAAGCTCGGAGTGAGTCACTAAACCACAGAGCAGGAGGGGATGGCTGAACCAGCCAGGAGGAAAGGGGACAGTGAGAGTCATAGGATGTGGAAAGAGAAGAGAGTAGGGTCATAGAGGCAGAATCAGGAGACAGAAGGAAGAGATGATAGGATAAGAGAGAGAGAGAGAGCAAAGATTGCGATGGTGCATGACCATCTGGATAGCGGCTGAGTGGGTAGGGTTGGAGGAGAGAGGGAGGGAGAGAAAAATAAACAAAGTATTGATCAAAGACATGAAGGGGGGGGTTGTAGTGAGATGTAGTGTAGTTTTATGTCACCCAGTACGATGAGTGGTAAGCCATCTTCGGGAAATTAGCTTATCACGGTGTCAAGCTCATTGAGGAACGCTCCAGCCGCTGAGTGATAGATGGCATCAATGTAAAGCTTGAGTGGACAAGTGACAGTGACAAGATGGAATTCAAATTCACCACCGCAATGACCAGATGTTCTTGGACTAAGTGATGATAGAACAGCAGGAGTAGCAGTGTTCTCTGGGGTAATCCGTGTCTCCGTCACCAACAAAAACTGTAGAGACTTAAGGGCGACATAGGCTGAGATGAACCAGTTATGTTAATGTAGATCGGTCCACAAGAGATTAGGTTGAGGCCTATATGACAGAACTGAAAGAGGGGATAAGAATGAGAAAGTGGGGACGAGTGGGAGTGCATGAATAGTGTGATTTGAAGGGGTTAGTTGAGGAGATGGGGAGAAGAATGTGTGACGAGAGTCAAAGTGGCAATCGTGGGAGTTTGTTTGCTTACTTCATGATTCAAGTACAACACTACATCCCCCCCCCCCCCCCCCCACTCCAAGTATACAGCTGCTTTATTAAAACAGACATTGCATGTCTAATAAGAATCTGAAGGAGGCTTTGAAATGCAACCTCTAAAAGTCCAAGCCATTGGCTTAAGCTAATGTACAGTATGGAATTGTTTTAAGATGGTCATACCATGGATCATTTAGCTATTTGATTTTGAATTTTAGGACCCCTTTAGGTATAAAAAAAATAAATTGAATTTGGCCTCTACTACTATACCCATAGAAACACATTGAACAACACATTCATAAATGGCATAAAAAGGCAGTAAAAAAATAAATCATAAGGAATCAGGTTTTGAAGGCTGAGGAAATACAGTGTATATTTTAGTTTTTTGGACACATATTTAACCCCTTATTTTTGTTGGCACAAAACTACCTCCATACTTCCATTCATCTCTATGGGTTACCTTCAGACTAGTCACGGGACACTTGTGGGGGGTCATAGAGCAAAACAAAGAACACCATTGTTGTTAGGTATGTGTAACTGGCTGTAAGGGAGTCAGGCGCAGGAGAGCAGAAGTTTGGTAGCCAAAGGAGCCTTTTATTTCAGCGAACAAAAACATGGCACGAAGAACACTAAACAGAAGGTGGGTTGACATAACCCAGCGCAAACCAGTCTAGCAAGCACATACAACAAACAATTCCACACACACACACACAGAAATGGGGGGGAACAGAGGGTTATATACACGTCTAATACTGAGGGAATTTTTATTTATCCGTTATTTTACCAGGTAAGTTGACGGAGAACACGTTCTCATTTGCAGCAACAACCTGGGGAATAGTTACAGGGGAGAGGAGGGGGATGAATGAGCCAATTGTAAATTATTAGTTGACCGTGATGGTTTGAGGGCCAGATTGGGAATTTAGCCAGGACACCGGGGTTAACACCCCTACTCTTACGATAAGTGCCATGGGATCTTTAATGACCTCAGAGAGTCAGGACACCCGAAAGACGGCACCCTACACAGGGCAGTGTCCCCTATAACTGCCATGGGGCACTGGGACATTTTTTTGTTTTAGACAAGAGGAAAGAGCCCCTCCTACTGGCCCTCCAACACCACTTCCAGCAGCATCTGGTCTCCCACCCAGGAACTGACCAGGACCAACCCTGCTTAGCTTCAGAAGCAAGCCAGCAGTGGTATGCAGGGGGGTATGCTGCTGGCAAATTGAAACCAGGTGTGTAGGAAAGCAAGACAAGACAAATGGAAAAATTAAGGGTGGATCGGCGATGGCTAGAAAGCGGGTGACGTCGACTGCAGCCCAAACAAGGAGAGGAACTGACTTTGGTGGAAGTCATGATAATTGTGTTCGTGAGAGTCTTGTGCGCTGTGCCTGGCCCGCCATGGTGGTCGCTGGTGCACGATGAGACGGGGATGTCCCTGCCGGCCAGGCCCTCCCTAACCCGGATGATGCTGGGCCGATTGTGCGTCGCCCCATGGGCCTCCCGGGGGCGGCCGGTGGCGGCGGGGCCTGGGCTTGAACCCAGAATCTCAGGTGAGATTCTGGGTTTGAGCCCAGGATAGGAGAGAGATCACTGTGCCACCCGGGAGGCTGACTCTTAAGGATTTTAATGAGATTTCATGAACCCCTTACCCCCGTCACTGACCATTTCTTGTTTTTAAAGGAAGGTAGAAGTGCTACACCTGGTGGAGAGAGATTGTAAGACAGAAATAGTTGCGTTATGTGTGCTGTATATTACGACATGACACGTCAAGATGTAACGGAGGGTCAGTTTTTTAAAACTTTTCTCCAATACTATAGAGCCATTACCATGTCGATCAACGCTTGAATAGAAACCTAGTTCACACCCCCGATTTTGAAGTCAACACAGTCCCTACAGTCCCATTAGTTTTCTTTGTAGACTCGTTTGAATGTTGCGGTTGCGCACATTTGTACGGAATGGGGTGAGTTTACGTTAGCTAGCTAGGTACATTAATTGATTTAGTTTGGTTGTTTTTAAGCTCAACAAGATTTCCACCAAGGCCGTTGCCTCTCTGATCATCACTCTCATTTCAGAATCACTCTGATGTGACGTTGTAAAATGTCATTCAAGGGCTGATCGGTGTCTACTTTCAGTTTGGACTGCAGCCCTAGTTGCCTCAGGGATTCGAACCAGCAACCTTTCAGTTACTGGCCCAACGTTTTTAACCGCCAGGCTACATAAATGTGTATCCAAGCTTGATGGGTGACTCCTCTTTCCTGTGCAAAAAAACACAACTATAGATGTTCTGCACTAGCATGTAATGCAATGAGATATATTTGACACAGGTATTTACTTTGTAACACGTGTTGTCATTGACTAGACCCAAATATAATTGTATGAGATATGCATCTGTGTACCGCCTCTTTTGTACCCCTCTGCTAGCTAGCTAAGATGGGTACTCCAGTCAGTTGTCGCTAGTTACCACAGCCACAAAGTCATTATTATGGATAAACTGCTTATTTCTAAAAATGTATCTTCTTAAAATCTGATTTTAAACCTAACCCTAACTGCAGTGCTAACCTTATGTCTAACCTTAATCTTAAATTAAGACCAAAAAGCTCATTTTAGATTTAATGATTTTTTACGATATAGAGGGCTTGCAATTGATGTAGAATGCCTCCTGGAGGCCATTTTGGAAGGCCACCGCATCAATTATTCTGACAACAGCTGAGTGGCTACCCCAAACTGCATGATAACAGTGCCTGAAGCTAGTTGATTCATCACCACGGTCATTTTCTGTCAAGTATTCGGCTGCTCTAACCAGGCAGGAAAGACAACGGGGGGAAAAAAAGGTTTACAGATTCCCCGCAATCATTGAAACACGATTGGTGACACCAATGAGATAAAACTCAAGAACTGTCAGAAAAGTGAAGAATCCTTTTTTGGCCGTCAAAACCTGAACCCAGACAGTTGTCAATACATGGTTTGCTATGATAATTTCATCACTGGTAAATCAAGTCTGATTGATTTTGAGTTTAGGTTCGCTGTTATACTAACCAAGTGGACATCAACACTAAGTTAGCCAAAATTAGCTAGCTCAATAGCTTGTTGTCTAGCTATCAGCATGTTGTCGCTTGAGTTAAGTTTTGGGGAAGCTATTTTTTTTTAATGATCTTTTATAACAAAAGATTGCATGCCTCTAACATCGCATTTGCAGACTAATGTAAGCCTACTATTCCTAATGTGATGAGTAGATTGGATAGTGATAATTCTGGCTATTAATAAGCGTGTAGTGGCATACGTTTACAGGCTGTATCAGAGATGTTTCTTTCCCTTGCATGGGAGAAATGTTGCCTTTTGATAAACATTTCATGCAATTCTACTAACTTGCACGTTATGTGACTGGAGAAGACTATGATGGTAGTCTAGGCCTACTCTACTGACATTGACAACAGATCATTAACAATGACTTTGTCTTGAACGCAACCATGAAATCTTAACCGAAAAGGGGTCCTGGCTAAAAGGGATCCAGCTTTTGTCAAATGCACATAAAAGGTTATATTTAACCTAATTCTCCTAACCTGCTGCGTAAATCCTCCTAATCTGCTATGAAATGTCAAATATTACATTCATTTGACAAAAGCTGGATCCCTTCTAGCCATGATCATGAAAAGGGGAGATGCAAATTGTACAATATGACATCCATATAGCCTGGAGGGCATTATTGTCCAAACATACTGCCGTGGGTATCATATATTCGTGTGATAACACAATGATAATTTGATAACTTTGTTCATAAGCGGAGGGGGAAATGTATGGATATTACAGCATGGGACAAAGGCCTCAATGGGATAGGACAACCTGATATGTTGAAGATCGGTTGACCAACAATGGATTTAATCTTTATATGACACTAAAACATATGAATGAATTAAGCACAACCAAACACGTAAGTTACCTGATGGTGTAGGTGATGCTGAAGTTCTAACATCAGGTGTGCTTCTCATTTGCTTATGTCCTGTAGGTTCACCAGCTGACGTCTATCAAGACACCTATGTCTTGACTTGCCTAGTTAAAAAAATAAAAGAAATGTTGACTGTGAAGACGAGCAATGCTGCAGCAGCATCCGTTTCTACTTCTACTGTGTGATTTTACAGATATGAACGGAGACATCCCAGTTATATGAGAGGGTTGTCATATGCTGTGCTTTGGACAATCTGAATGATACTGTTGTGCCATTCAAGTAGAGAGCACCTTCACCTTGTCGTCATGACAAAGTGCCCCCCTTAAAGTGTATGAATATATATATAATGTAATTTTGAAAGTGTAAAAGACTATTATTGATATTGTAAACATGGGTAAAATGAAAAGGTAATCTCTGCTTTGCTTAGCCCCATTGAATAAAAAGTATTTCTTATAACTATTGCCTTTCTTTTACAAACACATTCAGCAAAGACAATGTAATTGTTGTGGTAGTCTTAGGCAAATCATCTTCATTATCACACTGGCACCTCTAAGTACCACACAGACCTTCTGGTAGAAAAGTATCTGGCATTGAACATGGTGGTAGTTGTATGTTTTAAGCTAAGGATCCCATTATCTCCTGCTTCCAGACATTTCACCACCTAGATTACAAGGGTTGGATTTGCAATAAACAATTTCATGTCAGCACAAGGCATGTGCAACATCTAGTATAATGATTAGCCTCATACATTGTCCACTGGTATCGTTTTGAAATAAGAGGACACATAGCTGAAAAGTGTAAACAACGTGTGCGTTAAGCTATTCTCTACTTCAGATGCACAATGTCAAGAGGTGCATTGCAAATGCCCATAAGACAATTGCCATCATACTGTTGGTCAGTGGTTCCCAACTCCGGTCCCGAGTACTCCCAACAGTACAGTTCTATTGTAGACCCGGACAAACACACCTGATTCAACTTGTCAACTAATCATCAGGCCCTCAACGAGTTGAATCAGGTGTGTTTGTGCTTTTGGAGGTACGCAAGGACTGGTGTTGGGAACAATTGCTATAGACCTATGGCGGCACTGGTGTTGCATGCCATTATCAGTTAGAAAATGGGTTCACATGGATGATATCCTGAAAGAATTGCTTATGCCTGAACAAAAAGGTAATGCTCATTTGAGAATATAACACAGAAACAGAGACAGATTCCCTTCCCCTATGCTGCAGGATTGTGATCTGTGATTAATCAACATCGACACTAGTTTGTCTTGAAATATAGTTAAGTTAACAATTAAAACAAGTTTAAACACTTAACTTCAAAGAACCAACACTATTTCAAAGCGTACATGTAAGCTGACTCATATGTCAAGGTTAGACATTTTAGTAACAAGTAGGCCATTACTACTAAAGCATCATTTCAGGTGAACAACGAAAAAAAGTCAAAACCAGAGGTGGCCAACCTCACTCGACTGATCACTGATCTACAGGGTGAGTAGACCTCCGTTTCAGCCCAGCAATAGCACACTTGATTGCTAACTAATTAGGTTTGATATATTGAATCAGATGTGTTAGTGCTGGGCTGGAACAGAACCCTGCACACCCAGCAGGGTTGGCCTGCTCCAGTTGTAGTAGGTTTATACATTCTGTGTGACTTTTAAAATGTATTTTTTTGCTCACAAAATTTGCCAATAAAGGTACACATATAATCCATGGTATTCAAGGATGTACCCGTATTCTCTTGGAACATTCATTTGGACCTCTTCATCTGCAGACAGGGTTTCACGACTCTATCTGAGGACAGAAAACATCAACAAAGAAACAGGCTGCATTATACAAAAAATAAACAGCCCTGAATATTATGTTGCTATATATCGTTGTCCGCAGTTTTTCTCGCTAGGGACTGGAACTGGAGAATATTTCCACAATGTCCTCCCTAAAAGGTACCTGCTCTATCCAGGGCAGCCTACTCACCCTTCTCTGACAGCTGGAACTGCTAGCTAATCCTTTCACCCTATTCCTTGGTTGTTAGCTAGCTAACTACAAATGCATTTAGTTACAACATTAAATGCATCAAGATAGCTAGCTGACTAGGTAATATGAAGTTAGCAAGCCGGTGATTTTCAATTCGCTTCGCTAGGTAGCGAACATTACTTGAGCAGCTCATTTGAGTTAGCCTACACACTAAGTGTCTTTAGCAAGCTAGCCAATAATAGCTTGCTTTTGATCATTTTCTAAATGTATTTATTTACTTGGAAATACGTTCTTCCACTGCCTCGGTTTTATGAGTCCTTACAAAAAAATAAATAATGGGCAATCTTCCCAAAGTTTCCGGTGGTTGCAGAACACAGCCGATCATGGGGATTTTTGGAGGCATCCAACAGACTGATTCTGGTCTTCCAACATTGCGCCTGGTGTGGTTGCTAGGTGATTTGTGACGCACATGCAAGCCCTCAATAGCGGTAGCCAATTTTTTATTTTTTTATTTAACCTTTATTTAACCAGGTAGGCGAGGTGAGAACAAGTTCTCATTTACAATTGCGACCTGGCCAAGATAAAGCAAAGCAGTTCGACACATACAACAACACAGAGTTACATGGAATAAAACAAACATACAGTCAATAATACAGTAGAAAAATAAGTATATATACAATGTGAGCAAATGAGGTGAGATAAGGGAGGTAAAGGCAAAAACGAAGTAAATACAATATAGCAAGTAAAACACTGGAATGGTAGATTTGCAGTGGAAGAATGTGCAAGGTAGAGATAGAAATAATGTGGTGCAAAGGAGCAAAATAAATAAATACAGTAGGGGGAGAGGTAGTTGTTTGGGCTAAATTATAGATGGGCTATGTACAGGTGCAGTAATCTGTGAGCTTTTCTGACAGCTGGTGCTTAATGCTAGTGAGGGAGATAAGTGTACCCAGTTTCAGAGATTTTTGCAGTTCGTTCCAGTCATTGGCAGCAGAGAACTGGAAGGAGAGGCGGCCAAATGAAGAATTGGTTTTGGAGGTGACCAGAGAGATATACCTGCTGGAGTGCGTACTACAGGTGGGTGCTGCTATGGTGACCAGCGAGCTGAGATAAGGTGGGACTTTACCTAGCAGGGAGCCAGTGGGTTTGGCGACGAGTATGAAGCGAGGGCCAGCCAACGAGAGCGTACAGGTCGCAGTGGTGGGTAGTATATGGGGCTTTGGTGACAAAACGGATGGCACTGTGATAGACTGCATCCAATTTATTGAGTAGGGTATTGGAGGCTATTTTGTAAATGACATCACCAAAGTCGAGGATCAGTATGATGGTCAGTTTTACAAGGGTATGTTTGGCAGCATGAGTGAAGGATGCTTTGTTGCGAAATAGGAAGCCAATTCTAGATTTAACTTTGGATTGGAGATGTTTGATGTGAGTCTGGAAGGAGAGTTTGCAGTCTTACTAGATATCTAGGTATTTGTAGTTGTCCATATATTCTAAGTCAGAACCGTCCAGAGTAGTGATGTTGGACGGGCGGGCAGGTGCAGGCAGCGATCGGTTGAAGAGCATGCATTTAGTTTTACTTGTATTTAAGAGCAATTGGAGGCCACGGAAGGAGAGTTGCATGGCATTGAAGCACGTCTGGAGGGTTGTTAACACAGTGTCCAAAGAAGGGCCAAATGTACACAGAATGGTGTCGTCTGCGTAGAGGTGGATCAGAGACTCACCAGCAGCAAGAGTGACATCATTGATGTATACAGAGAAGAGAGTCAGTCCAAGAATTGAACCCTGTGGCAGCCCCATAGAGACTGCCAGAGGCCCGGACAACAGGCCCTCCGATTTGACACACTGAACTCTATCAGAGACGTAGTTGGCGAACCAGGCGAGGCAATCATTTGAGAAACCAAGGCTATCGAGTCTGCTGATGAGGATGTGGTGATTGACAAATTCGAAAGCCTTGGCCAGATCAATGAATACGGCTGCACAATATTGTTTCTTATTGATGGCGGTTAAGATATCATTTAGGACCTTGAGCGTGGCTGAGGTTGATTGCATAGCGAAGAAGGTATGGTGGGATTCGAAATGGTCGGTAATCTGTTTGTTGACTTGGCTTTTGAAGACCTTAGAATGGCAGGGTAGGATAGATATACAGTGCCTTGCGAAAGTATTCGGCCCCCTTGAACTTTGCGACCTTTTGCCACATTTCAGGCTTCAAACATAAAGATATAAAACTATTTTTTTGTGAAGAATCAACAACAAGTGGGACACAATCATGAAGTGGAATGACATTTATTGGATATTTCAAACTTTTTTAACAAATCAAAAACTGAAAAATTGGGCGTGCAAAATTATTCAGCCCCTTTACTTTCAGTGCAGCAAACTCTCTCCAGAAGTTCAGTGAGGATCTCTGAATGATCCAATGTTGACCTAAATGTCTAATGATGATAAATACAATCCACCTGTGTGTAATCAAGTCTCCGTATAAATGCACCTGCACTGTGATAGTCTCAGAGGTCCGTTAAAAGCGCAGAGAGCATCATGAAGAACAAGGAACACACCAGGCAGGTCTGAGATACTGTTGTGAATAAGTTTAAAGCCGGATTTGGATACAAAAAGATTTCCCAAGCTTTAAACATACCAAGGAGCACTGTGCAAGCGATAATATTGAATAATATAATATAATATATATAATATTGACACACCAAACATGTGGAAGAAGGTGCTCTGGTCAGATGAAACCAAAATTGAACTTTTTGGCAACAATGCAAAACTGTTTGGCGTAAAAGCAACACAGCTCATCACTCTGAACACACCATCCCCACTGTCAAACTTGGTGGTGGCAGCATCATGGTTTGGGCCTGCTTTTCTTCAGCAGGGACAGGGAAGATGGTTAAAATTGATGGGAAGATGGATGGAGCCAAATACAGGACTATTCTGGAAGAAAACCTGATGGAGTCTGCAAAAGACCTGAGACTGGGACGGAGATTTGTCTTCCAACAAGACAATGATCCAAAACATAAAGCAAAATCTACAATGGAAAGGTTAAAAAATAAACATATCCAGGTGTTAGAATGGCCAAGTCAAAGTCCAGACCTGAATCCAATCGAGAATCTGTGGAAAGAACTGAAAACTACTGTTCAAAAATGCTCTCCATCCAACCTCACTGAGCTCGAGCTGTTTTGCAAGGAGGAATGGGAAAAAATGTCAGTCTCTCGATGTGCAAAACTGATAGAGACATACCCCAGGCGAGTTGCTGTGGGGGGTGCAGTGCTGTTGACCGGGGTAGGGGTAGCCAGGTGGAAAGCATGGCCAGCCGTAGAAAAATGCTGAAATTCTCAATTATAGTGGATTTATTGGTGGTGACAATGTTTCCTATCCTCAGTGCAGTGGGCAGCTGGGGGAGGTGTTCTTATTCTTATATAGTTTGTGTTGCAGGAAGCAAATTTCTGCTTGAAAAAGCTAGCCTTTCTAACTGCCTATGTGTATTGGTTTCTAGCTTTCTTGAAAAGTTGCATATCACGGGGGCTGTTTGACGCTGAGGCAGAACACCATAGGTGTTGGTTAAGGGCAGTCAGGTCTGGAGAGAACCAAGGGCTATATCTGTTCCTGGTTCTAAATTTCTTGAATGGGGCATGCTTATTTAAGATGGTGAGGAAGGCACTGACGGGATGAGATCAATATCCTTCCAGGATACCCCGGCCAGGTTGATTAGAAAGGCCTGCTCACTGAAGTGTTTCTACGAACGTTTGACAGTGATGCATGGAGGTCGTTTGACCGCTGACCCATTACGGATGCAGGCAATGAGGCAGTGATCGCTGAGATCTTGGTTGAAAACAGCAGAGGTTTATTTAGAGGGTAAGTTGGTTAGGATGATATCTATGAGGGTGCCCGTGTTTACGGCTTTGGGGTGGTATCTGGTAGGTTCATTGATAATTTGTGTGAGATTGAGGGCATCAAGCTTAGATTGTAGGATGTCTGGGGTGTTAAGCATGTTCCAGTTTAGGTCCCCTAGCAGCACGAGCTCTGAAGATAGATGGGGGGCATTCAGCTCACATATGGTGTCCAGAGCACAGCTGGGGGCAGAGGGTGGTCTATAGCAGGCGGCAACGGTGAGAGACTTGTTTTTAGAGAGGTGGATTTTTAAAAGTAGAAGTTCAAATTGTTTGGGTACAGACCTGGATAGTAGGACAGAACCCTGCAGGCTATCTCTGCAGTAGATTGCAACACCGCCCCCTTTGGACATCCTATCTTGTCTGAAAATGTTGTAGTTAGGGATGAAGATTTCAGAATGTTTGGTGGTCTTCCTAAGCCAGGACTCAGACATGTCTAGAACATCCAGGTTGGCAGAGTGTGCTAAAGCAGTGAATAAAACAAACTTAGGAAGGAGGCTTCTAATGTTAACATGCATGACACAGAAGTCATCAAAAGAGAGTGCCTGGGGAATAGGAGTGGAGCTAGGCACTGCAGGGCCTGGATTCACCTCTACATCACCAGAGGAACAGAGGAGGAGTAGGATAAGGGTACGGCTAAAAGCTATGAGAATTGGTCGTCTAGAACGTCCAGGAACAGAGAGTTCAAGGAGGTTTCTGGGGGCGATAAAATAGCTTCAAGGTATAATGTACAGACAAAGGTATGGTAGGATGTGAATACAGTGGAGGTAAACCTAGGTATTGAGTTATGATGAGAGAGATATTGTCTCAAGAAACATCATTGAAACCAGGTGATGTCATCGCATGTGTGGGTGGTGGAACTGAAAGGTTGCATAAGGTATAATGAGCAGGGCTAGAGGCTCTACAGTGAAATATGGCAATAAACACTAACCAGAATAGCAATGGACAAGGCATATTGACATTAAGGAGAGGCATGCTTAGTTGAGTGATCATAAGGGTCCAGTGAGTAGTGAGGTTGGTTGGGGTTACGGCGATTCAGACAGCTAACCGGGCCATCGGTAACAAGCTAGCATAGGATGGAGGTATGTTTTTAGCCACCTCGTGTGTTTCCGTCGGTAGATTAGTGGTGTTCTGTGTGGTAGAGGGGATCAATCCAATTGGCAAAACAGATATAGTTATAGTGACCCAAGAAAAATTGTCCGATAGACCTATTCAGATAGCAGCCGATAAGACAGCTAACGATTAGCGAGCCGCAGATGGGCGTTCAGGTAACGTCGCGACGGAGGGGCCAGTTGGATAACTGCCTCGGGCAGATAACGTTGGTAGTCCATTCGTGAAGGCCCGGTGGGGCTCTGCATTGGCAGTAAAACGAATCCGGATAGGTGATTGTAGCCCAGGAGTGGCTGATGGAACTCTTCAGCTGGCTTGCTCTGGAATAATTGATGTTTGCTCCGGGATTGACATAAGCCAATAGTCACTCAGATAGCAGCTAGCTAGCTGCGACATCCAGGTGTAAATGTCTAGAGCTTTCGGTTGAAATCCGGTGATATGGAGAGAAAAATAGGTCCCGGTATGTTCTGGTCTGAGTCGCGTTGTACAAAACTGGCGAGCTAAAAGATAGCTGATGACCATCAACCGTGGTTAGCTGAATACTAACGCTAGCTTCTGGCTAGCTTCTATTGTGAATATCAGATTTGAGGTAAATAATATATTTTTTTTAAATTGGTGAGGCGTGTTGCAGGAGAGTGTTTTGAATTTGAGTTTTTGGAAAATAAAATATATAAAAGAATGCAAAGAAAGCTGTAAATATATATGTACACGAGTCACGACAAGACGAGGACCATGGACATCTGACTGCTATGCCATCTTGGACTAAGCAGGTATGACAACTAGTAACAATCAGTCCAGTCCCAGAGAGACAGTCTGTTCTACTTGCCTTCTTGACTTTGATACAACATGCCATCATGCATTTGTGCATGCACATTGGTAACTGTCATAGCCACCTTGCTAGCTAACTTAGCGAGCTCACAAACCAGTATTTTCTTAGCTGTTTCTGCACGATGGCGCTTATTGATGCCTTAAATCGCATAAGGACCTCGTTGTCACCATTGGTAATCTAGCTAGCCATTAGCCAGCAGGGTTGCATCGGTTTCCATTGGATTAGATTTTGCTAGGCTGGCTAGGTAGGTAGCTAATACTAGCGAGCTAATGCAAGCTGATTACCTTGTAGTGGCCTATGTTGACTAGCGTTGCTAGCATGGTAATGCTAGCTAATGTCGATACACCATAGTCGCGGTTCCGCAAAATCAAGGAAATGGTACTGAACTCAAAATCATATTTGACATTGTAGTGGCTATTGATGTTTTGTTTGTTTGTTTTCTGCTTTGTGACATTGCGGATATAATATTTTCGGCATTTAACTTTGATATAACTACCGGTATGTATTTAATTCGGTTAGGAAGTGGCCATTGTGTTAATCTTTATCAAATACCGAGGTGAGAGAGTGCGAAAGAGCGAGAGGGATGGAACCGAGGAAAGGCTTTTTGAGAACAGAAGAATTAGAAGGGTGGAAGGCAGTATATTAGGGAAGCCATTGGACAGACAAATGTGTGAGGTATTTTTTTCCTGCTCAAGCAAATTTGTGAGAAGGAGTAAACAAAACAGTTCTGCTGGGAAGGAAGTTTTATGCCTTGCTTTATTCCTGTTCCACATCTATCGTCAAGACCCTCTCCTTGTGTCATTGTCTGGAGAGAGGACAGAGACTCACTGGTAATTAATACGGAGTAGTAATGAATGCATGATGAGATTCAGCTGCCCCAAGTACTCAGGAGACTTGATAATTTCAATGTGTTATATCTTAAATACATTGTATTCTTTAGTTATTAGTGACATGCCCACTGCACACCTGGGCACCATTGACCCAGCTACAGCTTCAATTGAGCGGTATACAATCAAAGCCTCTATATGGAAGTTTACAGGAATACAATATTTTCCTTGTGTTGTGAGGAAGTACAGAAAGTATTCAAACCCCTTGACTATTTCCACATTCAGTTGTGTTACAGCCTGCATTTAAAAATGATTAAATTGAGGTGTTGTGCTTAACAAGTCACATGATAAGTTGCATGGACTCACTGTATGCAATAATAGTGTTTAACATGATTTTTGAATGACTAAGTCATCTCTGTACCCCACACATACAATTATCTGTAAGGTCACTCAGTCAAGCAGTGAATTTCAAACACCATTTCAACCACAAAGACCAGGGAGGTTTTCCATTGCCTCACAAAGGAAGGGCACATATTGGTAGATGGGTAAAATTATTTAAATAATAAGCAGACATTGAACATCCCTTTGAGCACGGGGAAGTTATTAATTTCATTTTGGATGGTGTATCAATACACCCAGTCACTAGAAAGATACAGGCGTCCTTCCTAACTTAGTTGCCGGAGAGGAAATAATCCGCTCAGGGATATTACCATGAGGCCAATGTTGACTTTAAAACAGTTAGAGTTTATTGGCTGTGATAGGGGAAAACTGAGTATGGATCAACAACATTGTGGTTATAGCACAATACTGACCATGTTGACAGAGTGAAAAGAACAAAGCTTATACAGAATACATTTTTTCCAAAACTTGCATCCTGTCTGCAACAAGGCATTAAAGTAATACAGCAAAAAAAGTGGCAAAGCAATTATGTTTGTCCTGAAAACAAAGTGTTATGTTTGGGGCAAATCCAGTACAACACACTACTGAATACCACTCTCCATATCTTCAAGCGAAGTGGTGTCTGCATCATGTTATGGGTATGTTTGTCAAATTTAAGGACTGGGGAATTTTTCAGGATAAACAAGAAACAGAATGGAGCTAAGCACAGGCAGCATCCTAGAGGAAAAACTGGTTTATTCTGCTTTCCACCAGATACTGGGCCATTTTAGCAGGACAATACACTAAAACACAAGGCCAACTCTTCTGGAGTTGCTTACCAAGAAGACGGTGAATGTTCCTTGAGTGGCCGCTTTACAGTTTTGACTTAAATCTACTTGAAAATCTATGGCAAGACCTGAAAATGGTTGTCTAGCAATGATCGACAACCATTTGACAGAGCTTGAATAATGTTGAATAGAATAATGGGCAAATGTTGCACAATCCAGGTATGGAAAGACTCACAGCTGTAGGTGCTTCTACAAAGTATTGACTCAGTGGTGTGAATACTTATGTAAATAAAATATTACTGTATTTCATATTTATTTTATTTTTTTATTCTAAAAACATGGTTTCACTTTGTCATTATGGGGTATTGTGTATAGATGGGTGAGAAAAAAATAGCAATTTAAACCATTTGAAATTTAGGCTGTAACACAACACAATGTGTAATAAGTCAAGGGGTATGAATACTTTCTGAAGGCACTGTAGTCCGTTATTGGCTGATATCTAGGGATTCAGAACCATATGGAGAACCATAGCCTGGTCAAACGTAGTGCTCTGTGTAGGGAATGGGACACACCATATAGTTCAAACAGATAGACCAAGGCCGGGTGGCCAGTCCTGGAGGAGGGGGTGGTGGACTGGACACGGTTTGGAACCTATTCAGTCAAACACCTGTTGTTGGGATTGTTGGAAGTCAAAAATTAAAGATTTATATAATTCATACACGGTTGATTTTTGGGGAGTTTGTTTCGTATCTAAACCTTTTGTTGTTGGCAATCAGTCCAAACCTCATGGGTAACATCTCCTCTCTACATATAGGATCATCTAGTTTCCCATTGTAACGGTAGAAGCCAGGTTAGAGATTCCAAACGTGCACTGAAACAAGACAGATTTTTTCACCGTATCTCCAGTTCCGCCTGGTTTTGGTGTTTGATTGAATAGTGTCTTTGTTATTTTCCTCCAGAAGGACTCCGGTGTTCTTTTCTATAACCCTGCACTTCCTGGTAAAGAATATTTACTGTGATGTTGGGTTGTTGGTTGTTAGTGGGCCTCAAGCATAGGTGTAATTTGGTTGTTTAGTTGCTAGGTAATTTGAATTAGGCTGCCTATGCCTTGCAGGGGAGTCAAGGAACTGGTGTAGAGCCACACAAGTGGTTTCTGGATGTCTCGAGCACACACACACACTCCATCAAGAGGAAAGGAAAGGAGCTGCAAATGATCAAATTACCTCATTAAGAAGTGGTGCTTGAGATTAGCCCATTTAGCAAGCAGGTACTTGTGTGTGTTCTCAAATTGCATGAAAGTGCATGCTTTTGCAAGTGAGGAATGAGCTGTGTACACCTAGCCGATATGTTTTTATTTTTTATTTTTTTTAAATCTTGCAACCTTTTGGTTACTAGTCCAATGCTCTAACCACTAGGCTACCTGCCACCCCAGCTTAAAGCCATTACTACATTGTAGCATGAATTGTATATTAGCATGACCTGAAGGGTTCAGAAACAACCTAGGTGCGGCTTGTTTTAGTATGGTAATGTGGTCCTAACAAAATAGGTTGATTTAAGAGCAGTGTTTGTGGATTCAGATTGCATTGCAGTTCTCTGAGCACGGTAGGCGTTGTGGAGTGCTGTGGCATTGTTGTTGCTATCCTAACAAAATGGCGTACAAAGTATTATGGCCTAAGCCCCATAGGAATTACTTTGTATTATCTATGGAGAGGAGGAGAAGGCAGAGAGGAAAGGGAGAGGAGGGATACCAGGGCGAGGGTGGAGAGGAGAACGAGATATAGGATAGAGAATGAGAATGAGAAAAGAGGAGAGTGGTACCAAGGCAAGAGATGGTGGAGAGGAGACCAAGAGATAAGGGGGAGGAGAGGGTGAGGAGGAGAATAGTTGGGGTGCGTAACAATGGGTTAGAGTGAGCGTGGCCTTTACAGGTTATGTGTTCTATCAGTAGGGATTAGTGATACAGTGTAGCAGAATGAAAGGAATGTTCTCGGGAACATTAATAGAACTGTATGACTAGAACAGAGCATGGAGACTTCCTGCTGGGTCTCACAGTGACAGGCGCACAGAGTCAGTGGTGAAAGAGAAACAGAGATGGTTCGGTCGGTGAACTATATTCACGTGATGATAATATGTGTGTTAGCTCCTCGGACTAATACCTTCGGCTTTAGCTCAGCAGTCTAAGACAGTCTTTCCACCTACTGTACAGTATCATTGTATATCGCGTGCCTACACAGTACATAATGTTTCGTTTTTACAGCAAATCCCACTCAATCAATCAATCAATCAAATGTATTTATAAAGCCCTTTTTACATCGGCCGATGTCACAAAGTGCTATACAGAAACCCAGCCTAAAACCCCAAACAGCAAGCAATGCAGATGTAGCAGCATGGTGGCGAGGAAAAACTCCCTACAAAGGCAGGAACCGAGGAAGAAACCTAGAGAGGAACCAGGCTCTGAGAGGTGGCCAGTCCTCTTCTGGCTGTGCTGTCTGGAGATTATAACAGTACATGGACAAGATGTTCAAACGTTCATCGGTGACCAGCAGGGTCAGATAATAATAATCCCAGTGGTTGTAGAGGGTGCAACAGGTCAGCAACTCAGGAGTAAATGTCAGTTGGCTTTTCATAGCCGATCATTCAAAGTTCGAGACAGCAGGTGCGGTAGAGAGACTTAGTTGAAAACAGCAGGTCCGGGACAAGGTAGCACGTCCGGTGAACAGGTCAGGGTTCCATAGCCGCAGGCAGAACAGTGGAAACTGAAGCAGCAGCACGACCAAGTGGACTGGGAACAGCAAGAAGTCATCAGGCCAGGTAGTCCTGAGGCATGGTCCTAGGGCCCAGGTCCTCTGAGAGAAGATGGAAAAGAGAGAGAGAATTAGAGGGAGCATACTTAAATTCATACTTAACAGTGGATAAGACATGAGAAATACTCCAGATATAAAAGACTGATATTAGCACCCCGACACATAAACTATTGCAGCCAAAATACTGCAGGCTGAGACAGGAGGGGTCGGGAAACACTGTGGCCCCGTCTTATGATACCCCCGGACAGGGCCAACCAGGCAGGGCCACCCACTTTGCTAAAGCACAGCCCCCACACCACTAGAGGGATATCTTCAACCCACCAACTTACCCTGAGACAAGGCCGATTATAGCCCATGAAGATCTCCCCCACGGCACAAACCCAAGGTGGAAACCCGGACAGGAAGATCATGTCAGTGACTCAACCCACTCAAGTGATGCATCCCTGCTAGGGACGGCATGGAAGAGCACCAGTAAGCCAGTGACTCAGCCCCCGTAATAGGGTTAGATGCAGAAAATCCCAGTGGAGAGAGGGGAACCGGCCAGGCAGACACGGCAAGGGCGGTTTGTCGCTCCAGTGCCTTTCCGTTCACCTTCATATCCCTGGGCCAGACAACACTCAATCATATGACCCACTAAAGAGATGAGTCTTCAATAAAGACATAAAGGTTGTGACAGAGTCTGCGTCTCTCACATGGATAGGCAGACCATTCCGTAAAAATTCCTCCAACTGTTTGCTTAGAAATTCTAGGGACAATAAGAAGGCCTGCGTCTTAGCGTACGTGTAGGTATGTACGTCAGGACGAAATCGTAAAGATGGGTATGAGCAAACCCATGTAATGCCTTGTAGGTTCGCAGTAAAACCTTGAAATCAGCCCTAGCCTTAACAGGAAGCCAGTGTAGAGGCTAGCACTGGGGTAATATGATCACATTTTTGGGTTCTAGACAAGATTCTAGCAGCTGTGTTTAGCACTAACTGAAGTTTATTTTGTGCTTTATTCAGGTAGCCGGAAAGTAGAGCATTGAAGTAGTCTAATCTAGAAGTGACAAAAGCATGGATTAATCTTTCTGCCCAATTCTTTGACAAAGTTTCAGATTTTTGCAATGTTACGTAGATGGGAAAAAAGCTATCTTTGAAACAGTCTTGATATGTTTGCCAAAAGAGATATCAGGGTCCAGAGTATCGCCAAGGTCCTTCCAATTGCCGCCATCCACTTCCTTTTGTCTGAAACACGTTTCCAGGGACGGCAATTATGGGGCTTCACCATGTTTCATCAAAATGTACAGCTGTGTATCGTCCGCATAGCAGTGAAAGTTAACATTATGTTTCCCAATTATATCACCAAGAGGTAAAAAAATATAGTGAAAACAATAGTGGTCCTAAATGAAACCTTGAGGAACACCGAAATGTACAGTTGATTTGTCAGAGGACAAACCATCCACAGACAAACTGATATCTTTCAGACAGATAAGAGCTAAACCAGGCCAGAACTTGTCCGTGTAGACCAATTTGGGTTTCCAATCTGTCCAAAAGAATGTGGTAATCGATGTTGTCAACTGGTGCTCTTCCATGCCGTCCCACCTTTACGAGTGCAGTCTCAGTGCTATGATGGGGTCTAAAACCAGACTGAAGCGTTTTGTATACATCGTTTGTCTTCAGGAAGGCAGTGAGTTGCTGCACAAAAGCTTTTTCATTTTTTTGAGAGAGGAATGGGAGATTCGATATAGGCCGATTTTAAAAATATTTTCTAGGTTTAGGTTTGGCTTTTTCAAGAGAGGCTTTATTACTGTCACTTTTAGTGAGTTTGGTACACATCCTCTGGATAGGGAGCCATTTATTATGTTCAATATAGGAGGGCCAAGCACAGGAAGCAGCTCTTTCAGTCTTTTAGTTGGAATAGGGTCCAGTATGCAGCTTGAAGGTTTAGAGGCCATGACTATTTTCATCAATGTGTCAAGAGATATAGTATTAAACAACTTGAGCATCTCCCTTAATTCTAGGTCCTGGCAGTGTTGTGCAGACTCAGGACAACTGAGCTTTGGAGAAATACACAGATTTAAAGAGGAGTTATTTAATTTGCTTTCTAATAATCATTATCTTTTCGTCAAAGAAGTTCATAAATTTATCACCATCCTCTCTTGGGGAATGCTGCTGTTTAGTTAGCTTTGCGACAGTATCAAAAGTAAATTTTGAATTGTTCTTATTCTCCTCAATTAAGTTGGAAAAATAGGATGATCGAACAGCAGTGAGGGCTCTTCGATACTGCACGATCTGTACATTGTGGACATGTTGATTCTCCTGTAGGAATAGTATGGGGAGATACTATTGGACAGCCAATCCCCTCCAGTAGCAGAGCTTGTTGCACTTCAGTGACCCAAGTGTAGGACAACAATATGTCAGCCATGCTTTCACAGATGGCGGGATGGATAGGGTTTGCTCCATAAAATTAAGAATTCGTATACAAGAATGGACTTATTATGATTGGATACATGCCAGCCATTTTGGTCAGGGAGTTGGTCAAATATGGTTTATTTGAAATGATAAACTGGGTGGTTTTAGCCCTGAATGCCGATTGGCTGAAAGCCGTGGTATATCAGACCGTATACCTCCGGTATGACAAAACATTTATTTTTACTTCTAATTATGTTGGTTACCAGTTTAAAATAGCAATAAGGGCATATTGGGTTTGTGGTATATGGACAATATACCACGACTAAATGTTGTATCCAGGCACTCTGCATTGTGTCGGGCGTACAGTAAGAACAGCCCTTAGCCGTGGTATATTGGCCTTTTCAGAATTAAATATCTTTGAGATGCACTATATAGTTTTCAATAATAAGAAGAAAAACTATACTTAGTGACAAGAATAATATGGCAACCACTGTCTAATAATAATAACAATGAAATAATAATAATAATAATACAAATAAAAAACCTACATTAACAGCATTTACTAATATGCCTACAACAAATAAAAACTACTACTACTAATACAACTAATAAATACTGCTGCTACAACTACTAATACAACTAATAAAAACTACTGCTACAACTACTGCTGCAACTCATAAAAACTACTGCTACAACTACTAATGCAGCTAATGAAACGAAGTTACATGTATTATACAATGGTGCAAAAAAGTCAGCTACCAATTGTGCAAGTTCTACCACTTAAAAATATGACAGAGGCCTGTAATTTTCATCATAGGTACATTTCAACTATGACAGACAAAATGAGAAAAAAAATTCAGAAAATCACATTGTAGGATTTTTAATGAATTTATTTGCAAATTATGGTGGAAAATAAGTATTTGATCACCTACAAACAAGCAAGATTTCTGTCTCTCACAGACCTGTAACATCTTTAAGAGGCTCCTCTGTCGTCCACTTGTTACCAGTATTAATGGCACCTGTTTAAACTTGTTATCAGTATAAAAGACACCTGTCCACAACCTCAGTCACACTCCAAACTCCACTATGGCCAAGACCAAAGAGCTGTCAAAGGACACCAGAAACAAAGTTTTGTATTTCCAGAACTGCTGGAAATACAGAACTGCTGTGGATTTGTTTAATTCTCTGTAAGACTATCCGTATAGAAGGAGGCTTTTGCATTTCTAGTTTGAGTTTTACTGGCGTTTCTTAATTTTCATTTCATCATTTAATTTTACTTAGCCCACGCTTTATCCCTTTCTCTGAACAGATGTATTAAGTCAGAGCTAAGCCAGGGCCGTTGACGACCCTTAACCTTCACTGTTCTCCAAAGTGCATGTTTATCACATACCTTTGTGAATTCAGTGACAAAGTAATCCCATGCATTTTGGGCTGCTGGGATTAGTTGGAATCTTTTAACAGTTTATGGATATCAAGTCATCAATGAAAGAATCAATATATAATGTTTATATTGCCTTAAACAACCCATTTGGGTGGTGCATTAGTTATCTTAATTTTCCAAACACAGTAGATGATGGAATGATCACTCAAACAGTCTGGAAGAACACCTGAATTTATAATCACCAAGAGCCAATCCAGTAAATCCATTGTGAGTTTTTGGATTGACTCTCGTTGGTTCTTTAATTAATTGAGTAAAATATACTGAACAAAAATATAACCAAAACATGCAAAAATTTCAATGATTTTACTGAGTTACAGTTCATATAAGGAAATCAGTCAATTGAAATAAATAAATTAGGCTATAATTTATGGATTTCACATGACTGGGAAGGGGAGCAGCCGTGGGTGGGCCAGGAAGGGCAACTCCACAACGGGCTCGGGAGAGGCGAGGTCAAGTCATGCGTCCTCCGAAACATGACCTGCCAACCCGCGCTTCTTAACACCCGCCCGCTTAACCCAGAAGCCAGATACACCAATGTGTCAGAGGAAACACTGTTCAACTGACGACCGAAGTCAGCCTGCAGGTGCCACAAGGAGTCGCTAGAGCGTGATGAACCAAGTAAAGCCCTCCCCGGCCAAACCCTCCCCTAACCCGGACGACGCTGGACCAATTGTGCGCCGCCCTATGGGACTCCCGGTCACGGCCAGTTGTGACACAGCCTGAGTTCAATCCCAGGCTGTAGTAATGCCACAACACTGTGATGTATTGCCTTAGACCGCTGACCCACTCGGGAGGCCTCATGTAGAGTTATTTTAACGAATAAACCTTCAAAATCTAAAGGGACAATTTTAGGTGAAATCTTCATTGGCAGTAATATATCGAGGACATAGGTTGCTACTCCCCCACCTCGAGTGCACATATAGATTCTATTTAATATGTAACACCGGATTTTTAACTCAGTCTCTAAAATTGTTAATATGTGAGGCTTATAATGTTCTACCCATGCTCTGAGCATGTATATTTTGGGTAGCAGGCTTTCTGGGGTTTGCTCATCCTTTCCTCAGGCTGCTTGTGTTGTTTGGGTATGGGTGTTGTGTTGCCTTGGCTTAGAGTCCCTTTGAGGTTATTGGTGGTTGGTTGGTCTTCTAATGTGAGTGTGGTTGTTTGACCTGATGTCCAAAGCTGTGTCCTTCAGAACCTTTACAAAGGCTTCTCTGGTGACGTGGACGTGGTCATAGAGTTGGTTATGACAAATGTCAGAGCACAGTTACGAGACACCTCTGCATTTATCCCGTGGATGACTCCCTGATGTACATCTGTTCTGGGCTGAAGAGTGGAGACGATGATCTTGGCTGTGCGGTAAGGCCTGTGTGGTTGTTATAGCCACCTGGGTCAGCGCCTTGACTACATCCACCCTGCCTGTGCAGAGCTCATCCGTCACTGTGTGGAGATTTATGTGGGTCGGCACTCTCAGTCTCTGCTCTGCCAGGAATCCAAGGGCAGGATGACAATGTTGTCCTCTGTCTGCTGCTCTGGCTGGGTGTTGTCTGGAGTGATGCTCACCACGGGAATGTGTGTTTGTTAGTGGTGGGGATGTTGGTTTTGTGGCTGTCAATGCAGGGTGTTGAATGCATGTCAGTGGTATGTGTGATGTTAGTATGATTGCCAGTGTCAGGAATGGTGTGTGTGTGGAGGTTTTGGAGAGGTTGTGGGTGTGTGTTGCAGTAGTGGTGTGGAGTGTGTGTGTGTGTGTGTGGATGTCTGTCTTCAGGGTGGAGAGCAGGATGGTCCTCATCTCTTCCAGCTGTTTCTCCAAACTATGAACATTTTAAAAACCGATAAAAAAGCAACAAAAAAATTATAGTATGATGCAAATGTACTATTTGTAAATGTACTAAATAAATAAAAATATTTGCAACTCCCAGACAGTCACATGAGACATGCACAAGACCACTTTGCATAGCCTGATGACTTTCTCCTTCATGAGGTTTAGCTCCATTACACAGATCCTGGTTTGCCTCTTCAACCTGCCTTACAGCACAGCACATCAATCGTACCTGTGCGATTAGCTGGTTGCACGTCTGTGGGTCAGATCTTGTCTGGTTGCTGGAGATGGTGTAGTCTCCCTGTTCAGCCAGGCTGCTCTTTCAGAGCGTCAACTTCAGGGGAATCGGCGGGAATGAGGAAGTGGGGAGGGATACCATGTTGTTGTTTCTGATGTTGACACATCTTCACGACTAGGGTTCACCTCTGGCTCCTCCTGTTGAAAGCGCTCTTTGGCCACTTTTAGTGTTGGGAACTCCTCCAGGCTGCTCTCATGACCCTGGACCATTGTTGCTCCATTGTTATGAATGTTAGCTTCAGTTTTTCCTCTTCCTGTTCTCCCTCCACAGTGATCTGCCTGCCTTTGCAGATGCCACCCTTCCTGGTACAGGGTAGGGGAGCAGTGATAACAGAGTGCCAACCTGTAGGGTGTGGGGTGAAGAACAGCAGGTTGCATCTCACTCTCCTCTCTTCGGGTCCGCTGAAGTACCTCAAAGGGGTCGCAGGGTTGTCCCGCAGGGTAGTTAACTTTGAATTGCTTCTTTGCTTTAGTTGTTATAACATCTTTATTCAATTTCAACCCCCCTTGTTTTTATTTCCAAAATATGCACCTGGGCATGCATGGCTTGCTATAGTCCCAGTCAGTATTGACTTAATAATAAGGAATTCCTCTTTACCCCACAAATTGGGGTAAACCAACATTCTTTCCTATTGACCCTCAATTTAAAAGAAGCAACTTTGTTGTCAATGTTTTGTTATACAGAAATAACAAAACATGCCGAAAAGCTGCTGTGTTGTTCAATGTACCTTCAGGAAGTATTCACACCCCTTGACTTTTTCCAAATTTTGTTGTTACAGCCTGAATTTTAAATAGATTAAACAGATATTTTTTGACACTGCCCCTCACAGTACCCCATAATGTCAAAGTGGAATTATGTATTTTGTTTCTTCTATTTAATTTTAAATTAAAATCTTTAATGTCAATAAGTATTCAACGCCTTTGTTAAGCCAAGCCTAAATAAGTTCAGGAGTAAAAATGTGCTTAACAAGTCTCATAATAGGTGGCATGGAATCACAAATGGTGTTTAAAATGATTTTTGAATGACTTCCTCATCTCTGTACCCCCACACATACAATTATCTGTAAGGTCCCTCAGTCGAGCAGTGAATTTCAAACACTGATTTAACCACAAAGACCAGGGAGGTTTTCCAATGCCTCGCAAAGAAGGGCATCTATTGGTAGATTAATAAAAAAAGCAGACATTGAATATCCCTTTGCACATGGTGTAGCCAAAGTATTAACTACACTTTGGATGGTGTATCAATACACTAAGTCACTACAAAGATACAGGCTTCCTTCCTAACTTAGTTGCTGGATAGGAAGGAAACCGCTCTGGGATTTCACCATGAGGCCAATGTTGACTTTAAAACAGTTAAGGAGTCTAATGGCTGTGATAGGAGAAAACTAAGGATGGATCAACAACATTGTAGTTACTCCACAATACTAACCTAATTTACAGAGTGAAAGTAGGAAGCCTGTACAGAATACAAATATTCAAAACATGCATCCTATTTGTAACAAGGCACTAAAGTAATAGTGCAAAAAAAATGGCAAAGCAATTAATTATTTTTTCTGAATACTAAGTGTTATGTTTGGGGAAAATCCAATAGAACACATTACTGAGTACCACTCTCAATATTTTCAAGCATAGTGGTGTCTGCATCATGTTATGGGTATCCTTGTAACCTTTCAACAGGATAATAACCTAAAACACAAAGCCAAATGTACATTGGAGTTGCTTACCAAGAAGATAGAGAACGTTCCTGAGTGGCCAAGTTACAGTTTAACTTAAATCTGCTTGAAAATGGTTGTCTGGCAATAATCAACAACCAATTGGCGCTTGAAAGGGAAAGGGGGATACCGAATCAGGTGTACAACTGAATGCATTGAACTGAAATGTGTCTCCAGAATTTTGAAAAGAATAATGGACAAATGTTGTACAATCCAGGTTCGCAAAGCTCTTAAGAGACTTACCCAGAAAGACTCACAGCTGTAATCGCTGCCAAAGGTTATTCTAACATGTATATTCTAACATGTATTGACTCAGGGATATGAATACTTATGTAAATGAGATATTTCTTTATTTAATTTTCAATAAATTAGCAAAAATGTCGAAAAACATGTTTTCACATCATCATTATGGGGTATTGTGTGTAGATGGGTGAGAAAAAATAGTCTGTAACACAACATGTGGAATAAGTCAAGGGGTATGAATACTTTCTGAAGAGAGCGACTGTAGATTCTTCTAACAACAACTTTATTATAAGATTTGCAAAAATGGAACAATCAACATCACTCAAATAGTTCAGTTGAAAAGCCCGACGAACAGAGTTGGCCCTCTCCTTTTATAGAAAGTACATACTCTTATCTATGTGACAGTTAGCAGATGTAGAGAAACAGGGCTGGGGAACAGAGTTGTAAATAGTAATTTAGCTCATCTGTGCAAAGCAAGATAGCTGGTATCGCCGCCATGCTCTGTTCCTCCCTGCAAATCCCACATAGATAAATTCCTGCCGATTGTGAACACAGGAGGTCACATACTGCGGCTGTACCCAAATGGCACATAAATCTGTACGTTCAGATTTATGACTAAGTCTCACGAGAGTTTTGTATCAGTAAAAAATACTAGCATATAACAATGGACAATTCTTTAAGTAAAAAACAGCATAGTATACCTAATTAAACAGCATAGTAGGTCATTAATTACTTTCCTCCACAACATGTAGCCAGGCCAAACAGCCTGGCCTACCGTTCTCAATGCTCCCATATTGGGAAATAGAGCCTGCGAGAAGAGCCCTATGGCTTCAGGCTATTCGGTGTGGGAAATGTGGGGGCGCGGTGTCCAAGTAGGCTACACGTAGCTATGTTTGTGGAAAACATTTAATCACAGATAAGACGTTTAACTTGATTAGAACAGTCCATTTGCAGCTGTGTAGTCTGTTTGTTTGTGTTGTTGGTCTTGGCTAGTTTAAGTTTAATGTAGCTACCTTGCACTCACTCAAATGGCTACTAGCATCATCATGAAAAAGGGCAATATTACATTTTTCTAAGAAGTGAGAACGCTAGGGAGCAGGCAATGTTGAAAAGTAATCTTTAGATGTTGTACTTTTCTTAAATGAAGTTTTGTAATTGACTTAAACAAGTAGACAACAAGAAAATTGAGTTTGACAAAGGTCAATTTTTTTCAGTGAACCAATATGGTAACCTAGGTAACCACAGGTTGGTTTCTCCACAGGCGATCAGGGTCCCGATGTTCTATACCGACTGGAGGCGAGTTCAACAAGGCTTCTGTTTGAGGCGAACATGTTGCCAGAGTAACAATTTCAGTTGAACTATTTCTATGAACATTCCAAAATGTTCTGGTGAACCATCAAACAGTTACTTTTAGGATTACTGTGGCTTTTTACCGTCAATATTCAAACTGAAAATGACTTAGCTTGTCCTACTAAATATAGTAGAAAGTTTACATGGCCACTTTTATTTTTTTAGTGTCAGTTTGGACCCAAAACAGACACTTACGTTCGCTGCACACCACCTTCTCATACTGTTAGCTAACGTTAGCGAATGGTTGTGGCTAACACAAAACAAATGGAATATGTTAGTTAATATGTTAAGATATTGTGTAAAATAATGAATTTGCTGAATTTATCTGCACTTTATATTCGTTAGCTAGCTAGTCAGACAGTTTTATCGGAATGGCAATATGCCAACATTCCATAAAAAAATACATTTTCACTGTATCTTCGGTTTCACCTGGTTTTGGTGTTTGATTCATCTTTATTATTTCCCCCACAACAACTCCGGTGTTCTGTCTCTACCTCTTACTATGTGAGAAATAATTACTATGATGATTGTTAAGGGGCTGCAAGCTAGAATTTGTTTGTTTAGTTGCTGGGTAATTTGAATTAGGCTGTGTGTGCCTTGCAGGGGAGTCAAGGAACAGGCGAAGAGCCACACAAGTTCTCTGTGGATGTCTCAAACACGCACACACACACACACACACACACACGCACACACACACACACACACACACACACACACACACACACACACACACACACACACACACACCATCAAGACGAAAAGGAAAGGAGCTACAACTAACCTCGTTAAGAAGTAGTGCTTGAGATTAGCCTATTTAACAAGCAGGAATGACCTTCTTAAAGGTAAACTCGACCTAAAAGCTATCTTTTGGTATTTGTTTCATTAGCCCATTGTCTATATAGTCCTTTCATTAAATAGTACCCGCAAAACAACAGTCTCAGCGTCAGGAGTGAAGAGGCGACTCCAGGATGCTGGCCTTTCGTGGCAATTTCTCACATGGAATAGCCTTCATTTCTTAGAACAAGAATAGACTGACGAGTTCTTTTGTTTCTAGCCATTTTGAGCCTGCAATCGAACCCACAAATGCTGATGCTCAAGATACACAACTAGTCTAAAGAAGGCTTCTTTAATCAGAACAAGTTTACAGCTGTGCAAACATAATTGCAAAACAGTTTTCTAATAATCAATTAGCCGTTTAAAATCTAAACCTGGATTAGCTAACACAACGTGCCATTGGGACACGGGAGTGATGGTTGCTGATAATGGGCCTCTGTACGACTATGTAGATATTCCATAAAAAAGCTGCTTTTTCCAGCTACAAAAAGTCGTTTACAACTTTAACAATGTCTACACTGTATTTCTGATCAATTTGATGTTATTTTAATGGACAAAAAATGTGCTTTTCTTTCAAAAACAAGGGCATTTCTAAGTGACCCCAAACTTTTGAACGGTAGTGTGTATATATAAAACCCAACCATCGCACCATAATAATACCCGGATCGTGATCAGGAACACTAAGATAACACTACCAATACAGAAACCATGGCAGCGTGGAGAAATGCATGTCAATGTTGCGGGGAGTGGAGCTGCCTCCCATGTTAGAACCCATTCATTATGTGTCTATTTTAAAAAGTACAGATGTCTGTGATTTCTATGTTTACCATAATTGTCGTGTTGAAGTGTAAAATTGTTGGTTCTTCGGATCACCAAGGAGAAATAAGCAAAGGAAAAAGGACCCAAGCTTTGTTTTACCACATAGAGGAAGGACTGTGAAATTGTCTGAAGCCATGAAGGATGCATTCCTTCTGAAACAGGTGTGTGTGTGTGTGTGTGTGTGTGTGTGTGTGTGTGTGTGTGTGTGTGTGTGTGTGTGTGTGTGTGTGTGTGTGTGTGTGTGTGTGTGTGTGTGTGTGTGTGTGTGTGTGTGTGTGTGTGTGTGTGTGTGTGTGGATGCGGAGTCGAAGCCGGCAGCAATATGTGGAGATGCATTTTAATGTTCACCGGGGTGGCGGATTTGAGAAAACGATCACAAAAATGCCACTGGCAATTCTTTGGAGCGGCAAGTAAAACTGAAGACCTTTATCTCGTATCAGCCCCCTAAATTGCTTTTATGAATAAAGTGGTAGAAAGGGAGAGAGATAGATACAGGCAGAGAGAGGTACAGGAAATTTGAATTTGAGAGAGGTAGAGAGAGGGAGAGAAACAGTGAGAGAGAGAGAGAGAGTTGAAGATAGGTAATGCCCGATGCTTGGGCTGCACAGGGATCCTGCCTCCTACATTTTATACGGAGCGAGGAAAGAGCAATGCTCATTATTGATTTTCCCTCAAGTGGCTTTTCTGCCTGGTCTTGACGTTTGGCAGATATTGCTATCGCTTTGTCTAATGTGAGAAATAACTGTGGTGCGTGGGGATGTGAGAGAGAGAGCGAGAGTGTCAGCGCGAGAAACTTGATGAAGAGCCCATTTGACGACCTTCTGTTAATCTTTGTGGGCGTGCGTGCGTGTGTGCGAGCGTGTGTGTGTCTGTATGTATTTGTGTGTGTCCAAATCAAATGAAGTCAATCCAAATCAAATTTTATTTGTCACATGCTTCGTAAACAACGTGTAAACTAACAGTCAAAAGCTTCCTTCCTTCCTTTTCCAACAGGACCCATAATGCATTATTATGGTAAAATGTTAGAGCTCATCCTTGTCCCATGGGTCCGGCTGAAGATATGATATTGGTCGAACTCTCCCGAGGGCCGGGCTAGTCAAAGAAACGATCAGGGGAGATTTGTCCAATCAGGTTAAAGGTTAGGGTCGGTTGACGGCATTCAATCTAATGCTCCCCCACCCCATACACACACCACGCTCACACCACCACTATCACCGCCATTAAGACATTGTCTAGCCTTTGATTCCAACCTCTATTCCACTAGACCTTTCCCCCGATCCATTCGCTCTCAGACCTTTCCCCCGATCCATTCGCTCTCAGACCTTTTTCCTGATCCATTATCTCAGGGATCACATTCACAACCCCAAACTGTTCTTGCCTGCCAGAGTTCGATCCTCCGATATCATTTGTATAAAACCCCATTTTAACCTGGCGGGAACTCTGGTTCAATCTCCTCTTACAGTATCTAGTAATAAATACATTGTATCTCCTGGCCTTCTTCCCAGTTGCCCGAAGCCTTTCTTAGGTGTCACAGGAGCAGCGAGCTAGCTAAACCTCACTTCTGAGGCAGTAAGCTGGGGGGTATGGGTTGAGCCAGGAACTATAGATGTACAAGAGACAAATGAGTTTCATAGCTAAGCTAAGCTTAGCTATATAGCTATATATCAATGCAAAAATTTTGCATGGTCCTTGAGAAATACATGAAAAGTTTGATCATTTACATCTGTTGAATAAGAAGCTAGGTGGCGTATGACGCCCACTGTTATGACCTATACGATGACAGCCATTCGTAAGGCAGCATGCGTAGGCTGCACTGTGGCATGCTCTTCAGGTAAATAAACATTAGTGAACACTCCCTTTACATTTGTATTGCTCTCTCACTCCATCTCGCTTCAGTGATCGGTCTCTTCTTCCGTCCTCTCTCTGTTTCTCTCGCTCTCTCTCTCTCTCTCTCTCTATCTGTTGAAAGACTTCTCTCTCTCCCTTTCTCTTCTCTCATTCTCTCTGTTCATTGACATCTCTTGCTTCATCTAACTTCCTCCCCCGCTTTCTCTCTCTTCTGCTCTCTCCTCCTTCTCTCTCCCCTCTCGTCCTCTCATTTTCTGTCTTCCCTCTATCCCCCCTCCTCCTACCTGTCACAATGCAGCATGTCTCTACTCTGTTGCATGGCTACCAGCTATTTCTAACCCTCTGCGGCTCCGGTGGGCCTTGTCATTACCTATCTGGAATATGCAGATGCCCACAAACCCATACCCGTATAATAGGGTCCTGTTGCAACCCCTATAGTTGGCTCTGTGCTGGCTGGCATTTTGGTGCGATAAGGGACGTATTTTTAGCTTGTGTGACGGAGTTGGACAGAGTGACATTTTGTGTCTGTGGAGGGGATGCTCGTTGGGCTCAGGGACTTCAGGGGCTTTGGATCTACTTCTTTGTGTGGTTGTCATGGTTCCAGGGTTTCAGGACGTATCCCCCAAATGGCACCCTATTCCCTGTATAGTGCACCACCCAGAGCCCTATGGGCCCTGGTCGTAAGTAGTACACTTTAAAGGAAATAGGGTACCATTTGGGATGCAGACAGGCTCTCTGGGTGGAGGTACAGTATATGTCTTCAGACGGCAGGTAGTTTTCCTTACAGCTTCAGAACCACAGTAGTTCACATGCCTGGACCAGGCAGAGGGCCAGAGGGAGAGATTTCACTTTCTTTTTCAGAAGGCTTAAAAATATACCTCCTGATGGAAGGAGTGGGTTTGGGAGCCTTTGATCAGGATTAAGAGGCTGCCAGGAGACAGCAGATGCTGTCGCTCTATGCTGCCACTATAAGACTCTGGCTCCTTTGGTTTGGAGTTATGGGTTTATTTTTCCTCCTTTGAGGAACTCTGCTCCCCTCCGAATACCCCCTACCTCACCTTAGATTTCCCCCACATAGTGACTAAGCTGAGTTGGAGCTGTAGGGGTGCCAGTGCAGTCATAGGGGTGCCAGTAATCCCCCTCCCCCCACCAGGAGCACACACCATCCCCCTAGGCGAAAAGGGACAACCCATGGTGTCTTAACACCCCCCCCCCCCCCCCCCCCCTCTATGTTCGTCGTCCTCTTCGGGCATGGTACTATGGCAGATAGAGCCCCAGTGGAGATCTGGGATCTGGAGTGACCACAGGTCTTTTGATAAAGCTGTCACATCGTCTCTGTTCTCTTCCCCCCTCCATCTGTGCTCTCTTTATCTCTCCCCCCTCTCCTCCTATCTGCCCTCTCCTCCCCTCTCTTCGCTCTCTTCCTCCCTCTCCATCCCACCCCAACTTCCTCCGGGGCTAGTTAACACAAGGCAAGGCAACCCAACAAAAGAGAACCGATTCATAACTACCGCAAATAATGCCTAGCCTCACAAGCCACCTAATCCTGCGAGCTCGCAAGTCTATGACCCCAGTCTGCCCCTTTTCCTCCATAAGGTGCCATTACAGAGCCCTTGTCATTACATATTTATAGCTCCCTAATTTCTACCCATCAGGATCAGTTGGAGGAGTGATTATCTCTAACTGGTACAGTCCACATATGATTTCCATCACTAACACTGTAAACCCAGCACAGGACTGGTCTGTTAATGTGTAATGAGGTTGACCGGGGAGTGTGTGTGTGGTGTGCGTGCGTGCGTGTGTGTGCTTGTGTTTATAGGAAGGATGTTGTTGCTGATTTGTTAGCATCGCCCTTTTCAAGATTCACTTTTTTTTTTAAATGCTACGTTTCCAATGATCATCTTCTGGTGAGTGGAACTGTGTTTCCTATTGCAGATCACTTGCTGTTGTTAGCCGTCTTTGAAAATAGCATTGTTGCATTTCAACTTTAGATCCCTGGTTACTTTGTGTTCTGAATGTGGAAAACACGTTTTCAATGGGAAGTAATAGTTGTACATTTTGAATAGGAAATGCTTAGCCTAATGGTCGCATTTTTGTATACTTAAGTTAGGAACCTCCTGGATTATTATGTCCGAGGGAGTGGGCTGCTTATCCTATAGCATCATACTGTGTGAATTTCTATCGCCCCTAAGTGTTTTACAAAAAAAGTGCACTCTCTCCTACATAGAGTATGCTAAAAATACACTGTCACACTCGCATTCTTTGATATGTCACCGTTGTCACGTTTGGTATATCGTGCGATAGGGATGGCGTAAGGCTACCGTTGGTTGTGTAAGCACTGTGGTTGTTGTTGCTGGTAGCATTATCAGTGCGGGTGCTGTCTCTACTATGTGAGTCGCAGCACGAAGCACAGCTCAGGCTCAGCCTTGTTTGATTCAGTTGGGCACAGTAAGTGATGCTATGTTTCTGTAATTTGTCTTGATTTTTGATTTTGGTACAATGTGTTAGAAGACCCCCTTCCTCCTCTCCCCACACCCCCCCACTGAAGACCTAGGTCCAATTACCACGGTTCGCCACGGTGTCTGGCTGATGCAGTGATGAGGTCTCTGGTCCCTATTGTGGAGTTGAGAAGACAGAAAGAGGAAAATAGAGAGAGAATTACAAAGGGAGAAAAGAAGAGGGGGAGAGAGAGAGAGAGAGAGAGAGAGAGAATGGTAAAAGAGCCTGGGTCTCTTCTCTGGTGGTCTGGGCCTGAGCCTCTTGAAGAGAGATGAGATATGGTTGGGTTAGTAATTACAGAAGGTGTGTATGTCTGGTAATGGTCCAGCACTGGTTATGTGTGGAGAGGAGGAACAGGAATTGCCTCATCAATTCCTTCCTTTCTTCTCTCCTTCCTGGGGGTCTGGGTGGTCAGATGATAAGGGTAATGGCTCATCCCTCCTTCTCTCATTCTCTCTATCCACACTGTATCCTGAGCAGCAGTGTGATGGCTTTACTACGGTAGTTCCTGATACTCTCTACATGTGTCCCCAAATGGCACCCTATTCCCAATATACTATATATATATATACTTTTGATAAGGGCCCATAGGGCTCTGGTCAAAAGAAGTGCATTTCGTAGGGAAGAGGGTGCCATTTGGGACACAGAATCTATATGTCCAGGGAGCTGTAAAACCACAACAGGTTCTTTGCCAACCAGGAGATTTACTGGAGATTTGTGCAGGCCAGGGCTTTAATTTGTTCTGGTGTTTCTGTGTCTGTCTGTGCCTCTCTGTGCGCGCGCACGTGTTGATGTGTCCCTTGAGCTTGATGAGACTCATCATACATTGACCTAGCAGAGAGATTGTAGGATCTGGTCTAAAGCTGCCATTGATGAAGAGCCATAAAAAAACAGAGGGATAAAAGCAAGGCAGCTCCTCCCTTACTCTTACTCTCCCTCTGTCTGTCCTGGCATGGATGAGATGACTTTGATGGAGTGATGAGAGGTGACACGCGAGGCTCAAGGCAGGTAGTGATTGAGAGCTGTGTGCGCTCTTCTGTGTGAAGTAAAATGAATAGTTCAAGGTTCAGAGCAGAGCATGGCACTACTAATGCTGGGAGGAGAGCTTGGAGCCCTGTGCGTGTTAGCCCTGGCTCCGAAAACACCTGCATGCCTGTCCTGGCTGTCATATTCCATGTTCCAAATTCTGTATTACATTTTCCAAAATGTTTGGAAAAGATTGCCGCTGTCTTATTAACGGTGAGCTATCTCTTTAAGCCCAAAAACTACAGCTGGTGCTGTGCTGCTCGTAACAACCTTCCAGAGACCAGCCCGATCCAGCAGCAGCAGGGGTTTCGGCTGGGGTTTGGTTAGACAGACAGACAGATGGCTGATTGATATTTGTTAGACAGACAGATGGCTGATGGCTATTTCCCTACAGGCTTCACAGGCCAATCACCAGCTTGATAGACTGATACTAGCAGCAGAGAATGGACTCTAAACAACTCTTACATATCCAAGCTCTAGGGTAGCCCTTAAAGTGCAGTCAATGACCAAAAGTGCCCTCTTTGGCCTCATGGGGTGGAATGTTATTAACGTTTCATAACTTAATTAATACACTTTTTTTTCCTTTTTTTCTGACTCAAATCTGGTGTTTAATGAGTGTAATATTGGGATGCAAGCTCAAAATGGAATACATTTCAACTCTATATCCGACATGGTACAGATGTCTTCATTTTTTAATTCCATAACCACGTGGGTGAGGTGAACACTTTTGTTTCAAATCAGATTTGTTGAAGATTACCCAGAATCACTCTGTGTGATTCAGCCCACTTCAGTAAAAGGTTATTAATGTTGCAGCTTTGATGGGCAGTGCAACTGAAAGGCAACCTTGGAATGTAGGCTAATGTAGCATTACTTAAAAGGCAACCTTTGGGTCTTGAATTAAGCGAGGGTGTTTGAATTAAACTGTTTTTAAGGGATTTAATAACAGTTGACTCAAAGTCTTAGAAGAAATAGACAGTAGAGAATTGAATTAAGATACAGTGACGCAGGTTGGAGAAAATGGATTGTGTTCTCTTTTGGGAGAGCAGGAACAAACTTTTAATATATTAGAGGGAGAAAGGGGGGAAGGTGAATGATTTGTCGTCTTGCTGTCTCAGCTTCTGCTCAGCTTGCCTGCTCATTCTTCTGCTGGAAGAATAATTGCAGAATATTTTGTATATGCACAACATCATGTACACTTCGTTGTCTATGTGTCGAGATATTTCGTCAAACTTGTGTGTGTGTGTAGGTGTGTACATACCTGTTTGCGTGTCTCCTTGTGTTCATGCGTGTGTGTAATGCCAGTGTCATGTGCGTTCATTTCATTTGTGTGTGTCTGGTTCATGATGATGAATGGCATGTCGCTGTAAGCCTATCGCTGGGATACCCTGATAGATCAGCGACTGACAACCATCCGTCTCTCACTGCATTATGGGTTTGATCTCTGGAGGCTGTGTATTTGTCAGGAGGAAAAAAACATCCTTTATCAAAAGTGTGCGTGTGTGTGTGCGTGTGTGTGTGTGTGTGTGTGTGCGTGTGTGTGTGCGTGTGTGTGTGTGTGTGTGTGTGAGAGATCCCGGAGGTCATGTATTTGTACAGACAATATATTTTTAGGAGGAAGAATCATACTTTGGCCAATATGAAAGTCCTGTGTCTTAGTCTCTTCACGGCAGGAGTCCTTTTAAACCATTTCCTCTCAGAAGGCAGAATTCATCAAGTTTCTCACACCAGTGTCATCTGTTAGTCTGGCTGTTTGTGTGTGAGCCCGCGAATGGTATTCTTTAGGTGTAGCTAGCTGAGGTAAAACAATCAATCACAGTTCCTATGGCAGTGGCCCAATGGCTGCTCTATAGTACTAAACATATTTAGGAGTGACGTTGTGGAGGGAAAATAGTGTTTAAAGGCCCAGTGCAGTGCAAATTATATTTTTCCTGTGTTTTATATAATATTTTTTGCTGGTTGAAAGTACAATCTGCACGGGACTGTTTAATCAGCAGATTTGCTGAAAAACTATTTTTGCTTATTTCATTGGAAATATTCTACAGTAAGATACTTAATTTTTACCCAGAAATTATTTGATATTGATATAAAAATGGCTGCATTGGGCCTTTAATGTTTCATGGGTAAGTTTGACCTTTGAACAAATGAACCTCTTCACCTCTGGTAGGTCTCTGCTGTATTAGGGCCGATTTTGACCTCAATTAGCCTTGTTACAGGAGAGAGAGATAAAGAGAAAGTTTACTATTCATTGTTACCATTCTATTGTTGTTATTTATATTATTTCCGTATTTTTATAATTACTTTTTTATCACTTTTTTCATATAATTATTGTAATATTGTTTTTCATGCCCAAAACAAATCTGCTTATATTTGAGAGAGAGAATCAACAAAGCAACAGTTCTAGGATCAGGTCCTGGGTCTCTGTTCTGACTCTGTCGACTAACATTGATTTCCCTCCAAACTCCAAATGAATTAACAGGCCCAGCAGCCCTGATGGCAAACAAAGCATAGATAGTTTGGTTGCCTTGTTATTGTCACACACACACACACACACACACACACACACACACACACACACACACACACACACACACACACACACACACGGAACTAATTGCCTGGGGTTTAATTTGCTCTCCCCAACAGGTGCTACAAAAAAACAATAATTGCCTTGGCTTCACCTTCCCCTGTTGCTTAGCAAACTAGAAAGAAAATAAATCCACTAAACCAGATGGAATGGAATTAATTCTCCCAGCTTGTCTGATGTGAGGTAGTGTGCGATGCTTTAAATGTGACGATTTAGATGTACTACTTTGAATATTCTTTTTCAAAATGGTTATTATTTTTGCCTCATTTTCCGCGTAAATAAATTATATTTTAAAAATGGATGATGCAACAGCTTGTAATGACTGGGATTAGAAAAATAAACTGTTACAAAGGAAATAAAGCATATGTTTTATGAGCAGTGTGAATAAGAATGGTGAAATCAATCTAAGGATGTACCGGAGCTAATTATCTTAGTATTTTACTGCCTCTGTGCCTCACTGCCAGGGAACTACAGCCAGGGAACTGCGAGGGAACTACAGCCCTACAGAAAGAGCGCTATACGTAAGACACGGCAGAGAGCTGACCTTTTGAAACAGGCTCTGTTTGAGACGAGGAGAGGAGGAAGCTCATTGGGATCTGCTGGTTTTATATTGACATAGAGCGAGAGAAAGAAAGATGAAGAGCGAGAGAGAGAGACAGAAGAGACACAGCGCCAGCCTTTTTGGTTCCTCCTGTGTTCCTCAGTTTCCCTCTGTGGCTGTCTGGGTCTCTGTATTATTCTTTATTAATGGAATTTTCTCTCCCATCCTACTATTAAAGTCGGATGAGGTCTCGGCTGGCTGGGGCTTTGTGGAATCAGCAGCCTGTAAATTAGGAAGTGGATCTCCCCTCCCCTTCTTTCTTCTGACTCTCTCTTTATATATCTCTTTTTCTTTATCTCTCGCTATATTGTGTGGTTTTCTCTCTTTCTCTACCTCTCTCAATTCAATTTCAATTTAAGGGGAAATATATGTTTACATTGCCAACGCAAGTGAAGTAGATAATAAACTAAAGTGAAATAAACAATATAGAATTAACAGTAAACATTACACTCACAAAGTTCCTAAAGAATAAAGACATTTCAAATGTAATATGTCTATATACAGTGTTGTAATGATGTGCAAATAGTTAAAGTACAAAAGGGAAAATAAATAAACATAAATATAGTTTGTATTTACATTGTTTTTTTGTTCTTCACTGGTAGCCCTTTTTCTGTGGCAACAGGTCACAAATCTTGCTGCTGTGATTGCACACTGTGGAATTTCACCCAATACATATGGGAGTTTATCAACATTTTATTCATTTTCAATTACTTTGTGGGTTTGTGTAATCTTAGGGAAATATGTGTCTCTAATATGGTCATACATTTGGCAGGAGGTTAAGGGCAGTGGGCAGTGTGCGCAGCCTTTCTCAATAGCAAGGCTATGCTCACTGAGTCTGTACACAGTCAAATATGTCCTTAATTGTGTTGATGTCCTGGGGCTCTGTGGGGGTTGTTTGTGTTTGTGAACAGAGCCCCAGGACCAGCTTGATTAGGGGGCACTTCTCCAGGTTCATTTCTCTGTAGGTAATAGCTTTGTTATGGAAGGTTTGGGAAATGCTTCCTTTAAGGTGGTTGTGGAATTTAACGGCTCTTTTCTGGATTTTGATAATTAGCAGGTATCGGCCTAATTCTGCACTGCATACATTATTTCTTTGTTGTACACTGAGGATATTTTTTTTGCAGAATTCTGCATGCAGAGTCCAAATTTGGTGTTTGTCCCATTTTGTGAATTATTGGTTGGTGAGCGGACCCCAGACCTCACAACCGTGAAGGGCAATGGGTTCTATAGTTGTTTGAAGTATTTTTTGCCAGATCCTAATTGGTATGTTGGTATTTGATGTTCCTTTTGATGGACCGCTCACTCAGATCATTCACATCTTTGTGGAAGTTAGCTGTGGCACTAATGTTTAGGCCGAGGTATGTATAGTTTTTTGTGTGTTCTAGAGAAACGGTGTCGAGATGGATTTTGTATTCGTGGTCCTGGCAACTGGACTTTTTTTGGAACACCATTATTTTTGTCTTACTAAGATTTACTGTCAGGGCCCCAGGTCTGACAGAATCTGTGCAGAATATCTAGGTGCTCCTGTAGGCCCTCCTTTTTGGGGACAGAAGCACCAGGTCATCAGCAAACAGTAGACATTTGACTTCAGATTCTAGTAGGGTGAGGCCGGGTGCTGCAGGCTGTTTTAGTGCCCTCGCCAATTTGTTGATATATATATGTTGAAGAGGGTGGGGCTTAAGCTGCATTCCTGTCTCACCCCCCTGGCCCTGTGGAAAGAAATGTGTGTTTTTTTGCCAATTTTAACCACAGACTTGTTGTTTGGGTACATGGATTTTATAATGTAATGTGTTTTTCCCCCAACACCACTTTCCATCCGTTTCTATAGCATGCCCTCATGCCATACTGAGTAGAATTTTTTTTAAATTTGTTTAATCAACAAAGCATGAGAAGACTTTGCCTTTGTTTTGGTTTGATTGTCAGTTAGGGATTGCAGAGTGAATATGTGGTCTGCCGTTCTGTAATTTGGTAAAAAGACAATTTGACAATTACTCAGTACTTTGTTTTCGCTAAGGAAATATACGAGTCTGCCGTTAAAGATAATGCAGAGGATTTTCCCAAGGTTGCTGTTGACGCATATCTCATGGTAGTTAATGGGGTCAAATTTGTCTCCACTTTTGTGGATTTGGGTGATCGGTCCATGGTTCCACATATTGGGGATTATGCCTGAGCTGAGGATGATGTTAAAGAGACGTGAAAAACAGCCTCAGACCATTATTCCTCCTCCACCAAACTTGATACTGTAGTTGGCACCATGCATTGGGGCAGGTAGCGTTCTCCTGCCGTCCGCCAAACCTGATTCATCCGTCGGACTGCCAGATGGTGAAGCGTGATTCATCACTCCAGAGAAAGCATTTCCACTGCTCCAGAGTCCAGAGACAGATGATTTTTACTCGCATGTGCTCCAGCACTCGGCGGTCGTGTTCTGTGAGCTTGTGTGGCCTACCACTTCGCGGCTGAGCTGTTGTTGCTCCTTTCCCTTCACAATAACAGCACTTACATGCTGACCAGACCCGCGTGCGCCATTGCACGTATGTTGATTTTGTCCACCAACACCAGACGCGATCAGGACATGCAGGTTGAAATATCAAAACAAACTCTGAACCAACTAAATTCATTTGGGTACAGGTCGAAAAGCATTAAACATTTATGGCAATTTAGCTAGCTAGCTTGCTGCTGCTATCTAATCTGTCCTGGGATTTAAACATTTGCTTGTTATTTTACCTGAAATGCACAAGGCCCTCTGCTCTGATAATTAATACACAGATAAAAAGGTAAACTGAGTTTGTTTCTAGTAGTCTCTCCTTCTTCAGGCTTCTTCTTCTTTGGACTTTATATGGGCAGATGGCAACCAACTTTAAGGTGCATTAGCATTACCAAATGGACTGAAGTGTGGACCTCAGTTCATCTTTCAATCACCCAGGTATATTCTCCTAAAAACCAATGAGGAGATGGCACGTGGGTATATGCTCCTAAAAACCAATGTGGAGATGGGAGAGGCGGGACTTAGAACCAAGTTCTATTTTAGCGCCTGGTTACGCAGACTCTCATTGAAGCATGTGAGCAGTGTGTGTCACGGTTTTCATATGGTGAAGGAGAGTCGGACCAAACTGCAGCGTGTCTATTGTGATCCATGTTTAATAAAACAAACGTAACACGAATCAATACAAAACACTACAAAACAAATAAACGAAAATGAAAACCGAAACAGCCTAAACTGGTGTCAACTAACACAGCACAAGGACATCAAGACACTAAGGACAATCACCCACGGCAAACTCAAAGAATATGGCTGCCTAAATATGGTTCCCAATCAGAGACAACGATAAGCACCTGCCTCTGATTGAGAACCACTCCAGACAGCCATAGACTTTGCTAGATAACCCCACTAGCTACAATCCCAAATACATACACACCAAAACCCCAAGACAAAACACACCACAATACAAAAACTCCATGCCACACCCTGGCCTGACCCAATACATGAAGAAAAACACAAAATACTTAGACCAGGGCGTGACAGTGTGTGTGCAATGATTGAATAACATGTATGTGTAAACACATTTTGCAATGCTTGTGCACGCGACCAGGGCAGCTCTAGCAAGACAGAAATTTGACCAACTTACTTGTTGGAAAGGTGGCATACTATGATGGTGCCACGTCACAGAGCTCTTCAGGAAGACCATTCTACTGCCAATGTTTGTCTATGGAAATAGCATGGCTGTGTGCTCGATTTCATACACCTGTCAGCAACAGGTGTGGCTGAAATAGCCAAATCCACTCATTTTAAGGGGTCTCCACATACTTTTGTATATATAGTGTAAATGCTATCACATAAATAATAATTTGGTTGTGTTTATGAAGGCCTTATGATTAGAATACAATTGTTTTGCTACAGATAACACAATAGTATTTTCATTCGTTTATTTTACTGTAGGCTATATGTAAAAACTGAATAACCCAACCAGTGGTGATTTTAGAATGTAAATCTTGGTGGGGCTAAAAAAAAACAAATGTTGGGGATGCATGCCAGCAAAGCAACTCCAGTACACAACACTAAACAATACATCAATTGCACGAGAACCTTGACAAACGGTGCCCACAAACTGTTAGTGCCTACATAAAGCTGTCCCAACAGCAGAGTTCCAACAGCAGTCCCAACACTTTACCACTACTACACCTGGCTATCAACGGAGCCGTGTATGGCAGCGGAAGTTCATTCAGCCTCCTTTACTGCCTTTAAAGAAAACATTGCTGATATGGGTGACTTGCTTAAACAAATGTGACCGACCACCTTGATTCAGTCTTATGTAGCAAAATTTGAAATGGTGTTTTTTACATTGGATTAAAGTAGAGACTCAGAGCTACAAAATGGTTTATCATACACTGCATTTGGGGAACAATGGGAAAGTAATTCTGCTTTGAGAGTTGATAAACTTGCAACCTCGCTTTATGAGAAAATGTCCCTTAAATCTTTTGGTACACCTACTGGAGAACTCTTTTGTCTACACCCATTCAGCATTGTTCACACCCTCTTAAGCCTTAGCCCCACCTATCTCTTTAAGGATTCACTGTGTGGTAAAGATTAAGAATAAGAGCAGTAGCCTACAAAAGGAAACATTCCAGGTAAACATAGTGTCCAGATAAAAATATTAAATAAATATTAGATGACGCTTACCCAGACAATCATGTTGGAGGTAAATTAAATAATCAAAACGTGTTGTTTATGCTTTACATACTAAGTGTATCATGACACAAGGCGAGACCCAGATGCAGACACAGGAGGCAGATGGTTGGACTTTAAGATTTTAATAATCCCAAAGGAGTAGGCAAGAGAATGGTTGTGGACAGGCAAAAGGTCTAAACCAGTTCAGAGTCCAGGAGGTACAGAGTGGCAGGCAGGCTCGAGGTCAAGGCAGGCAGAATGGTCAGGCAGGCGGGTAACGAGTCCAGAAACAGGCAAGGGTCAAAACAGGGAGGGAAAAGAGAATAGCCAAGGCAGGAGAACGGGAAAAACCGCTGGTTGACTTGAAAACATACAAGACGAACTAACTGGCACAGAGAGACAGGAAACAAAGGGATAAATACACTGGGGAAAACAAGCAACACCTGGAGGGGGTGGAGACAATAACAAGGACAGGTGAAACAGATTAGGGTGTGACAAAGTGTTGTCATCGATTCCTTGTAGAGATGCCACACTGCTGCTTTTTGGCACATGAGATGGCAGCAGCTTTCCACCAGAGTGTTTGTGTCCTGGGTGGCGTCCGGGTAATACTATTGCACTATCCTCTGCATAATCGTTGATGATAGCCACAGCTCGCTGCAAGTCCTCATTCTTCAGGTGTAACCTGTGCTTGCTTGGGCCAGCTCTCTTTTTGATGGGAGGCATAAGACCATTCTCCTTGTATGACTGGTGGAGGAGAGTCAGGTGTGTTCTACTGGTGCTGAAAGACAAATTCCAGATACAAATATTTAAGCATTATTATACAATAGATAGCAGTAATGGCTTTCTGAGATAACATTACTACACAGATCAGACAAGTAATGCTAGCTAGCGAGCCAGCTTTAACTTGGGGTATTTTGTTTAGACAGGTGGCTAGCTAGCTAAACAATGAACCATAATCCCAATCCATAGAGTACTAGCAATACAAACCGAATGTCATAGCTAGCTAAAGTTAGACAAATAGGTTCAATGTTAGCTAGCTAAAGTTAGGCTATAACTAGCAATGCAAATGGCTTTCTGAGATAATCTTACGACACAAATCATGCACGTAACGCTAAAGTTAGCTAGCGAGCTAGCCACCTAATGTCAGCTAGCTAACAGTAAGCTTTAACTTGCAATGAAAACAACTTTGACAAAATTAGAAACATATAATATCTGAAACTGTAACAAGACTGTATACATGGATGAACGCTTCACGGCAGACTGCAATCCCTTTCATTAAATAAGACGTCCTGTGTTGTTTCCGTTTTGTTTGTACAGCTTGCTTGGCCCATTGTGTCAAATCACTCTAGTTCACACTGACCGTGTGCAATGCCATTATAATCATCAAATCTTTCTCCTTCTCTCTCACGGATGCCATTGTTGCCCTTAGTTTGAAGATGTAATCTGGAGACAGGTGTTTTAGACAACAGCCTTCTGTGTTCTCTTTTCGACTCCCTCTGGATTTGCAATCAAACTCCAGAATTGTATTAATATCCTTATCATACTCTGCTTCCACCAGACATTCTACTGATTTCAAAACTCAGTCAACTTCTTCCATCACAACAACACTGTTGATCTCCGTTTCTTCCCCATCACTGTCATCAGAAGACTCTACAATGTGTTCTTGAATTAAAATGTTTTTACCTCAAATCAAGGATTTACCTCATCGTCGAGATTCATTTTCAGGGAGAATCAGCACGGTACGATCGTCCTCCTGAAAGTAGTCCATCACAACTCTTTCCCCACTGACCTTTGTCGATAGTGCCTGATAAATGCAGGGCAGCAATGTTATTGACAGCATTAGCAACAAATTTGCAGTTCTCCATTGCTAACGTTATATATTTCGAAAGAACTGCAGTAGAAAGAATTTTCTACACATAACGAGCAGCTCATATTATAGACAGAAGATGCTACACAGCAGACCAATCAGAAACTCATCTCTCAGCATGTTCAGCCCATCCATTATCTCAGCCAACCATGGCTAACGGGAAGGTTCCTCTCTTTTTCGGTGGCTAAACCAACTAGGCACATAATTTACCAACTGTATTAATATTTACAGATGGCATACAAGTTAAAATGTTCCAGAAGGAATTTCTGCCCCCAAAAAAGCATTTTGATAAAAAATGTAAATAAACATTAAAATACCTGTCCTGTGAAATCGTGACTTGCGACATACGCCTATTTCTTCTTATAAGAGGCAATCCGTAATTTAGATTAAGACATTAATGAGCGAGCTAGGACGGACATTGTCAATATAATGATTTATTCAGCACCTTTGAAATGTACAGCGTCAGAATTCAGAACATGGGCCGTTCTTATAGTGTTCTCCCTGTACACAAAGTCAGAACCGCAGAATAAATAAAGGTGGTATATAAGCAGACAATGAAAGCTCTTACAATATTTGGTGATTACATTTCTCTAAAACTTACAGGCTACATGTGCACCACCAAGTCAGAACAGTAGGCGAAATTAAGAGGGGAAAATAGACCACATTTTTTGGGTGAGGCACATGGGCTACTAACAGCTTACTACACAACATACACTTTCTTTGGACTCACCTCACCTTCCCAGTCAGAGCTCGTTTTTTCCTGAGATCACAGATGTCTGGATCTCACTGAATTCAGACTGATTGAGAGCGGAAGAAATCATGCTGGATTGACAGCATGGCCAATGTTGAATGTTTATCATTTCAAGCTTGAAAATAGATCCTTAAACCGAGAAATGGGAACACACACCCACTCCACCGAATAGCAGGCTCGTGATTGCTTTGCAATGCTTGCAGTTAGCCATTGATACCGTCCAAACTACTCATTGTTGAATTTGCCATTTCCAACTTGTGTAATGTTTATGTCCAATGGCCGATGAGCACCAAAACATTTTAGCTATAATTTCTCCACACATTTCTCTTCATATGACAACTATTAAAAATAATTTGCCAGTAGATTGTCGATACATGATGATTCGTGATGATGGCTGCTAGCTAATATTTTGAAAGTCTGATCAGTCCAATCAAAGCTACTGTAGATATAATGTGATTTGACGTCATTTTATCTGTGGCCAATGACCTTGAGCCTTCTTGGATGGGCTTGAAATTTCTAGCTCTACCCTTAGATTTGGCAGTGACGTAGTGTCCCCATGAATGACAGAACACTGAGCCAATCACGACACATCTAGAGATCATTACCAACCCCTGCGCTCTGTATTTTCCACTGGCTGCCCCACCACCACAGAAAGCACTGAGGTAGGCTGAAACACCTACATTTTGGAGCTGCCTTTCTCAAGAAAGCAAAAAAGAAACCATGTTTGTATGGAGTTTTTTTTAACTCAATGCATTTTTATTTATTTTTTACATTGTTTACAAACAGATATGTGACACATTAATTCCAAAACAATATGCAAAACAGGCAAAACAAATGTTGGGCTCAAAACAGCTGGGGCCCCGTTGTCTTGTAATTCTTCAGCACCGTTGTGGAGTACAACAGCTGTGCAGCTGCCTTCCTTTGCGCAGAGGGAGAGAACTCCGGTCTCACTTTGTTCATGATGCCAGCCAGGCTTGTTTTCTTTGCAAGCAACTTATTCACCAATGACAGTGAAGTGAAGAAATTGTCCGTGGTGACATTTCCCCCCTTGCCAACGTAAGGTTCCACAAGCCTCATCACCACATTCTCCAACACTTGCTCACCTGCTGCCTGATGCGGATCTTTTCCCAGATATTGAAAGCCGTTCAGCATGTACAATTATGCACACTCTCACAATGTAGCCTACACCAAGTAGACCAGAGTAGACTGATAAGACTGCTTGGATTCAGTGGACTGATATAGGGTACATTATATTTAGAATAGATCATTACAATAGAATGGCCTGCCCTTTCCTTCATTCACCATTTTGATGACATAATTATGTATAGTTCGCTTCCCCTCGCTCATCAACTCACCTATTCTCCCCCTTTCGCAGCATCATACTTTACTTCATGTACAAAATCATTTGTTATATGTGTGAAATTAGTTATGGTGTAGTTTAGGTTCAGTTTCGAGACAATTATCCGGTGATTATCAGCTGGACACGGCACTTTCAACTGTCGGGAGAAGGAGCGGAGCAGGCCCTACTGTCGGGAGAAGGAGCGGAGCAGGCCCTACTGTCGGGAGAAGGAGCGGAGCAGGCCCTACTGTCGGGAGAAGGAGTGGAGCAGGCCCTACTGTCGGGAGAAGGAGCGGAGCAGGCCCTACTGTCTGGAGAAGGAGCGGAGCAGGCCCTACTGTCTGGAGAAGGAGCGGAGCAGGCCCTACTGTCTGGAGAAGGAGCGGAGCAGGCCCTACTGTCTGGAGAAGGAGCGGAGCAGGCCCTACTGTCGGGAGAAGGAGCGGAGCAGGCCCTACTGTCGGGAGAGGAAACGGGGATAACCGTTAAAAAAATGACATGCCCTCCTAAAACTGGTTATAACGCCAGGTCTGTTTGTGAAATTGAGATTCTAAAAACAACAGTCTGTTATATGGGCTTGGTTAGGAAAAGTCAAGGACGGAGGGGGACGTGAATGGTAGAGTAATATTTTTTTTTAAATGAATGAGCGGTCAAAATGACTGCTTTAGCCGTTCTAGTGTTAAGCCCTTCCTCTGTCTCTGTCCACAACACCCTCGCAAGCCGTGAGGCTACTAGATGGTAATAGGTGCTCATGTTGACCCTAGTGGATGGTATTGAAGGCATCTCCCGATGTCCTGGGGACGAGGACAAACATCTAACACTGCAAGGGATCTGGTGTGACTTGGCTCCTCTTTATGCGCATGCTTTGAATTATTGCGTTGAAATACTTTGGTGCAGGTTCTCAGTAATTGTGCCAGAGAGAGAGACTGTTGCCTGGTGTAGCAGTGCAGTACCGTATCTCTGGTACTGTATGTAGGTTGTTGAGGCTGTATTATACTGACATGAGTTGCTGGCGTGGAACCAAATCCTGCACACCTGTCAGTGTCCAGGTACAGTATATCACTAGCTAGATCAGGCGTGCACCTCTAGCCCTCAAGAGACTTTCCTGCAATGAAAGAGAATTCATGATTGACAGGTCTAATGTCAAGTCAGAATGGACTGATCATCAATCATCATTCATCAATACTTTACCCCGTCAATCAAGCATCTGAAACTAGACTGAATATGACCCCTGTTCATTATGTAACATCCACAGCAATCAGTGTGGTGTCAGTGTGAGTCATGATCAACAAAGGATATCAGGGTGAATTGTATTGTTGATTCCATGCTTCCTGTTATGTTTGTCTGTAACCAGATCACTAGAATGTATAATGGAATATATTGGGTGGATTTAATAGACCCTTTGATGTTATATCACAGCACAGTGTACTTGTCTTAAGAGGGGGTGTCATGGCGGGTGAAGATAAAATACTACAAATGAAGCAGCGGGTACTCAGAGATACGTATGCTGCAATCATAGCAAAGATGTAGAGTGTGTGTGTGTGTGTGTCTGTGTCATTGTGCTGTATGTATCTGTGTGTCTATGTAGGGGTGTGTGTGCCTGTGTCTGTTCGATGAGTGTGTATGTGCTGGTGTTCTCGCTGGTGTTCTTCTGTGTTTGCCTATCCCCTCTCCCAACCTGACCCTTGAAAAACCATTTGACTCCTTTAGCACATCACCAATCATCATTTTGTCCAGAGAAATACCAGAGTAATACCAGTCAAAATAAAGTCTCTATAGGGAATAACTCAACGTTACTTGCGTAACCCCTTAAGTTCTCTTTCAATTATTTGTTCCGTTATCTCACGTGGGTATATGGCCAACTCTTGTATAGCAAAGACAGGCTCTCTGCAGCTAGGGTAGTCTTAACATCAGCAACCCTCAGAGGTCAGAAAACTGAGGGAGGGTACAGAAACAACAACCTCATAACAAAGCCCAATACAAGGCGCACACAGTCTCAGTTTAATGATGAATTTCCCAAAAACAGTACCCCCACCCTAGCTATTATAAATCAATGTAATATACAGCACGACATCATCAAAGAGAGAAGGGCCCACCCACTTCTGAGGGTGGTGGCTCGATGAGCGAAGAGCTTAACAGCCTTGCCTGAGCTCTCCTACAATCCCAGTAGATGCGCTCCGGATGGACAACTGGACAACTGGACAACGACAATGAAGGTGAAAAGCCATAGGTGAGACAATGGGGAAAAAGTGGAGCCGAGCGTAAAATGGGGTTTCAGATTCAGCAAGAAAGAGAAAGAATGTCCATAGGGGGAGTAGCGGGTAAGGCAAGTTAGAGTTGAGGGTGTGTGTGTGTGTGTGGGGGGGGGGGGGGGGGGGTGTCCATTGGGGGAGGTGCAGGGGGTGGGGGGGTGATTAGTGGTGGTTATTCAGCAGCCTGATGATCTGAGGGTAGAAACTATTGGCCAGTATTTTAGTTTTTGCCATGATGCTTCTGCACTTCCCACGTCTGAGTGATTGAAGCGGGGAAAACAGGGCATGAATTTCTTCAGCATCCTGAGGTTGAAGAGTCGCTGTGGTGCCTCACTACGATGTCCATGTGGTTATACCCTTTCAGCTTCTCTGAGATGTGTATGCCAAGGAATTTGAAGTTATTGATTGTCTCCACGGTGGCCCCGTTGATGAGGATGGGGGTGTGTCCAGCCTGGGTCCTCCTGAAGTCCACAATCAGTTCCTTTGTTTTGCTAACGTTGAGGGAGAGGTTGTTTACCTGGCAGCACACCATCAGAGTGCCTACCTCCTCCCTGTAGGCTATCTCATCGTTGTTGGTGATCAGGCATACTACTGTCATGTCGTCAGCGAACTTGATGACGGAGTGGAACTGTGAGAGGCCACACAGTCATGGGTATACAGAGAATATACAGTAGGGGACTGATGACGCACCCTTGTGGGGCCCCTGTGTTGAGGATCAGAGTCGAGGAGGTAATGTTTCCTACCTTCACCTGGGAGAAGCCCATCAGGAAGTCCAGGACCCAGTTACATAGGAAAGGAGTTCACACCCAGGGCTGTAGGTACATTAACCTGAAAAACTCTGGGTAGACTGCACAAACAGTGGCTGGTAGAGCACAGGTCACATATACGCTTAAGGACGCCAAGTGCAGTAGTAAAGCGAAGGATGGAGGAATATTATATATCCGCACTTTTCAGCAGCTGGTAGCTACTGTGAAAGGATCTTAACCCATAAGAGTCTAAGCCCCGTCTAAGCCGGGTGTGTGTGTGTGTGTGTGTGTGTGTGGGGGGGGGTTCTAGTAAACTAGATGGAGTTGTTTTAAGAAGGTCATACCAAGGATTATTTAGCTATTTGATTTGGAATTTTAAGACACATTGAATAACAGATTCTGTACATGCGACAAGAGATTGTCCCCCCCAAAAAAATCTAAAGGAAGTTTGTTCTGAAGTGTCTATCCTATTTCTGAAAGATATAAGATATGTATTCTAACACTAAACAAAATATATACACAGTACCAGAAATAGTTCGGACACACCTAATCATTAAAGTTTTCTTTTTAAATAATAGTGAAGGCAACAAAACTATGAAATAACACATATAGAATCATGTAGGAACCAAGAAAGTGTTAAACAAATCAACATATATTTTGTATTTGAGATTCTTCAAAGTAGTCACCCTTTGCCTTGATGACAGTTTTGCACAGTCTTGGCATTCTCTCAACCAGCTTCGTGAGGTGGTCACCTGGAATACAGTTCAATTAACAGGTGTGCCTTGTTAAAAGTTCATTTGTGGAATTTCTTCTTTCCTTCTAAATGCGTTTGAGCTAATCAATTGTGTTGTGACAAGGTAGGGGGTGGTATACAGAAGATATCCCCATTTGGTAAAAGACCAAGTCCATATTATGGCAAGAACAGCTCAAATAAGCAAAGAGAAATGACAGTCCATCCTTACTGACCTAAAGGTCAGTCAATCCGAATTTTGAAAGTTTCTTCAAATGCAGTTGCAAAAACCATCAAGCCCTATGATGAAACTGGCTCTCATGAGGTCCGTCACAGGAAAGGAAGACCCCGAGGATAAGTTCATTGGAGTTACCAGCCTCAGAAATTGCAGCCCAAATAAATGCTTCACAGAGTTCAAGTAACAGACACATCTCAACATCAACTGTTCAGAGGAGACTACGTGAATCAGGCATTCATTGTCGACTTGCTGCAAAGAAACCACTACTAAAGGACACCAATAATAAGAAGACACTTGCTTGGGCCAAGAAACACGAGCAATGGACATTAGACTGGTGGAAATCTGTTCTTTGGTCTGATAAGTCCAAATTTGAGATTTTTGGTTCCAGTTGCCGTGTCTTTGTGAGATGCAGAGTAAATGAACGGTTAATCTCTGCATGTGTAGTTCCAACCGTGAAGCATGGAGGAGGAGGTGTGATGGTGCTTTGCACACTCAACCAGCATGGTGACCACAGCATTCTGCAACGATTCGCCATTCCATCTGGTTTGCGCTTTGTGGGACTATCATTTGTTTTTCAACAGGACAAGGACTCATCTCACCTCTAGGCTGTGTAAGGGCTTTTTGACCAAGAAGGAGAGTGATGACTCCATCACTGCATCAGACATCAGACAGCCAACAAGTGCTCAGCTTATGTGGGAACTCCTTCAAGACTGTTAGAAAAGCATTCCAAGGTGGCGCTAGTTGACAGAACCTTTAAGGCACAACTGTTCATTGAAATGCATTCATGGAGCTGGTTGAGAGAATGCCAAGAGTGTGCAAAGCTGTCATCAAGGCAAAGGGTGGCTACTTTCAAGAATCTCAAATATAAAATAGATTTTGATTTGTTTAACACTTATTTGGTTACTACATGATTCCATATGTGTTATTTCATTGTTTTGATGTCTTCATTATTATTCTATAATGCTGAAAATAGTAAAAAATAATAAAAATATAGTATGAATCCATTACACTTTGTGATACGAAAAGGGGAAACAGGAAAAATAAAATAAAAATATATATTTAATTACCCTGCCAACTAAACTCAAACCCACCACCTTATTCCACTACTTTAACCCTATCTGATCCTACCCAAGGGCCAACGGCCTGAGAGGATGGGACACTACCTCTCAACACACCCTGTAACACTTCTGAAGTTACAAATCTCATACCCCCAAGTAGTTCTCTGCAGCTACTACCACATCATCTATTTTCTGTGACTTACGCTTGACTGACTTGACTTACGTCTCTTCGGTACAGTTGATAATAATAGCCATGAAAGCTAAGAAGCCAACCTTACTGAAACATATCACTCATTGGCCTACCCCTCTGTTCTGGCACAGATCTACTATTTAGAAAGATCCTCTCAGAATCCCTCACATTTTGATCCACCCTCCTCTACTTTCATCACTGCCTCAGCATACGACATCTTCTGCACTACTTTGACCCTGGCCACCTCAACCTGCCCCTCTCACACCGGACACCTCCAATCCCCAGCAACATGGCCAGCAACTACACATTCCTCTGTCCCAAGTCCTCCTGCACTCCACCCACATCTTGAAATCTCCCTCCTACACACTGCTGCCCATAAATATGGCGCCTATAACACCGCAGTGTATTCGGCACAAAAGCTCTAACAGCATAACTTATGTACTTTGTCAGGTAAAGACTCTGAATCAAAGCTCAAAAGAACAGACTGTGTCACCTCTGTTTCACTACGCTCCTCAACAGATCTATGTCGCACCAAACGGCAGGCATCACAAACACCAGACATCACAAACACCAGGAATTTTCAACTTAAATTGCTCCACCTCACACTTAAAACTACCCCAGAAACCCTCCCTTCAATGGTGCCCTGTACCTAAGCATAAAGCAAGATAGAAGTCTTTCCCCAAGAGGTGTCCCACAGGAGTGGCTGCTCCCTCTGATCTGAAGGAACAAAAACAAACATCACAAGCCCACTTCGGGTTACCTTTACCGACTCAACAGCACCCACCATCATTCCCAAACCAACCTGAAACCTCCCACGAAGGGCCTAACCTGAAACCTGAAACCTCAGCCAAAAGGCCTGGTTCCATCCTCTTCAAAAATCTCACTCCCACTGGACCAAACGTATCTTTGTGATTACCATGTCCGGGCACCAAACTCCTCACAACACCTTCTACGCCTTCCATTTCACCTCCCGAACTGGAACTGGCATCCGGCTCCCTCTGTTTGAACTTGACACCAATCTTCTTCGACATACCCTCTCCCTTGTTATTGCTAGCTTCAACAGATTCAAACCCGTCCTCTGCCTCCCTCAGTCTTTTCTACCCCCTTTTTCTTTCCCTCCAATCCTCCTCCCTTAACCAATTACCCGACTCCTGAAAATATTCAACTCTTCCAAGCCAAAATCTCTTTTTAGCCTCCTCAAGAGACATGCTAAGCCCTGAACTCCATTCACTTCAAACTCCTACTCTGACATGCACTACTTCTTCTTCTTTGATATCATGGCAGTCCCCAAACAATTGCTTAAGTGCATTTCTCTACCTACTGTGCTGGAATCTACGATCAATCATGATCTGCCCAATTCTGTACTACCATGAAAATAAAATAAAAAAACAAATCCCTACCAGCTTTTACCACACTGTCTCCCTCCCCCCAAAACTCCTCCCCAACCCCCAGCCCCATTAAACTTGATTTATATCATGCTGAACCACTCCACCCTTAGGATTGTTCAGCATGTCAACAACCATTTCAAAGGTAACATCTGTTACCCCCAATATCTCTTTTGCCGTCTCCACAGTAACCTTCACCTCGACATTTCTGCTTTCTACAACACGAGTCATATTGATAACCTTACCAATAAAATCTATGAAGTCCACTTTATTCATTATCAAAGTGTCCTTTGATAGCGCACATTCATGAGGGGCAAGATTTCCGAACAGGCCTCCCAACCATGCGAGGACCAGCAGAAACACCAGCCCCGACATTAGGTCCACTTAGTACAGGAGCAGTCATGGAAGCTCCATGAGTCCTCACTGTAGTTCCACCAATCTGTCTCACAGCCTTTGCATACGATACATCATGAGTAATTCTATATCTCTGAGCCTCTCTAGCCTCTCTCTGCACCTGGCATCCACCAAATGCTGGGCTATGCCCCCCACAATTACAACACTTAACCTCCACATTGCTCCCACATTCAGTGCAATCATGTTCCCCTCCACACTTGGCACATCTTTTCCTTCCTTTACGGTGAACAGCTACATGTCCCATTCTTTGGCATTTAAAACACACAGTGTGAATGGGACAAATTCTCTGACATTTGAAACTGAGGAATCCTATCGGTACTTTCCCAGGCACTGATAGGCTTTCACTTCTTTGACCTTCTTTCCTACTGATCAACCTTTTGGCCTCAATCATTCTTCCTCCCTTCACATTTTCTTTAATATCATCAATGGATACAGATATTGGAAGCCCAGTAATGACTCCCCTCAATCTAGCATATGCACCAGGGACATGACTTTTAATCTTCTTCCCATTAAGCTTTTCCATTTTCAGAATCTTTGCTTGCTGAGCCTGGCTCCCACAAAATATTAACAATCAACCATTTTCAATGAACCAAGCTAATTTCACTTCACCTACCACTGTCTCTACGTCCTTAGTTGGTCGGATAGGGTGTAAGTGAGACCCTGTAGTCTCATCAAACACTACCACCACTAGGGCCTACTGAGTGGTGCAGCACTGCATTGCTGTGCTTGAGGCATCACTACAGACCAGTGTTCGATCCCAGGCTGTATTTGGCCGGCACGGGATTTCCTTGTCCCATCGCGCTCTCATGACTCCTTGTGGCGGGCCGGGTGCCTACAAGCTAACTTGCACTCGCCAGCTGGACGGTGGTACCTCTGAAACATTGGTGCGACTGGCTTCTGGGTTAAGCAAACAGTGTGTCAAGAAGCAGTGTGGCTTGGCAGGGTCATGTTTTGGAGGACACATGGCTTTCGACCTTCGCCTCTCCCGAGTCCATAGGGGAGTTGCAGTGATGTGACAAGACTGTAACTACCAATTGGGGAGAAAAATAAGTAAAAGTACAAAAAAAGACAATATCACCACTTTCCACTCTAACACATATTTGCTTCCTATCTTGGTCCTCTTCATGCTTTCTTTGCGCTCCACTGCTTTCTGTATCATGATCTCGCTTCTTCCTATATCTTTCCACTACCAACCATTCCGGTCCTTGACCCTCATCCTCCTGCTCCATACCATCATAACTGACACCCAGCACAGATGTTGCTTCACCAATTTTTCTCAATTTCCTCCCTTTTGTTCACACTACTCGACCTCCATTTCCGACTCCTCGGCTCCAGCAGTCCCTGCTGCCTGTCAAAACAACACTACGGACAAAACCACTTCAACAGCAGCATGTGCTCTCTGACATGGTATGTTGGCACAATTCAATGTGAAACACGATTCCCCAAAATTTTACAAAATACAAAAACAAATTAATGAATCAGTTAAACTAAATCAAACAAATTTTATGTAAAAAAAACATAGCAAAAGCTCTTGCAGCATATCTGACATAACAAAGCTTCACATGTGTAGGTATCAATGGAGGCTCCTTAGAGGAGGAAGGAGAGTACCATCCTCCTCAGTGAATTTTTAAAAAGTTATCATTTTTAGTTATAATTTTTTTACTAGATATAATCATGTCACAGAATAATTTAAAAGCACTATTTTATAGTGTGTCATTTTTTTGTTTCATTGTTTCACTTACTTAGCTAGCAAATGCAGCTAGCTAGTTTAGCCTACTGAAACACCATGCTCAAACAGAGGGATGCTATGTTAGCAAGCTGCATATCACTATCCAACAGAAAACTGTATGCTTTTGGTCAAACTAATTTATTGCCACCGGGGGTCGCTGGTGTAAGTGCTTACTGACTACACTATAACGGTACTGCATAAATGTAATGGGTTTACTAACTAACTATGACTTTACTTTAACTAATATGGTGACAATGATGTAGGCTGTGTGTAGCGGTTTGGCTTGGAAAGTTTTTTTCGCCTGGTCACATACAGCTGATGTGTTGTGCATTGAAGTCCACAAGCGATGGGAAGAGGTGAGAGAAAGAGAGTGCATAGTTGCAAGAAGGAATACAACGTGGCTGCTATGAAAGTTAACTGTGTTTACGCTTGATCAGGGATGTATTCATTCCGCGATTCTGTTCAAAAACATTTCTTAAACAGAAGCAAATGGAACAAAACGGTGATAAACATACCTGAATTTGTCCAATAGAAACTCTCGTTATCAACTGTTGGACTAATGATTGCACCCTATACCAACTAGATCCAGGCAAGAGTGTGCACGTTGGTATTGAATGTCACCATCTGTCACCTCAAATTTCTCTCTCAAACTGTGTGCACCTGCGTTGTAAACTTGCATTCATAGGCTCGGTTGTAGCAGCCTCATGATGGGTATAGGGAAACTTTGAGTATAATTTTGCCTAAACCTATAGCTGTTACATGGAATATGAATGACAGTCCTCCAGTATCCTGTAATAGAAATAAGGCCACGTTCATTAAAAAAAAAATTGTCACTTACCGCCACTGGTAGATATTTGCTCTTTAGCAAAAAACAACAGGACTGGCGGATCAGATGCAGAGCACATTCCACACCAGGAATTTTCTTCAAGTATTCAACCTGAACATAAGGCATCACCCCTGAGATTATTCCATTGACGGGTGCTCTTCTCCGAACTTCAAAACTTCTGTTGTTCTGATTCTTTTGAGGCTCACTGCTATCTTCCTCTGTTCTTCAGAAACACAATTAATAATCCAAATAAGACCACTCCTGGTCACTCTGACAGACTCCACTTTTCCTAGCACATACTTCACCATTTGACACCTCAAACGGGTTTCCCACATATGCATCCTTTCTCGACAAACGCATCCCAACAAGAAGCGATTCATTATCTTTAATACATCCAATCTCCACTCCAATTTTAGACAACTTCATTTTTGTTTGAGTTTCTGCTACTACTGTTGTCCATTCAGAACATTTGTCTTGACTAACTTTACTCGGCACACTGGTTGATTTGAACCCAGCATCCACCTTTGCCATCTTTTTCCTGAACCAGAACTGTATTCCTCTTACCTGCACTGTGAACTGTTGGACTTTATATAAACAGGTGTCCAAACAATTGAATTGGCCACCGGTGGGCACCAATCAAGGTGAAGTTACATCTCAAGGATGATCAAAGGAAATTGAATAAACCTGAGCTCAATTTGGAGTGTCATAGCAAAGGGGTGTGAATACATACAGTACCAGTCAAAAGTTTGGACACACCTACTCTTCCAAGGGTTTTTCTTTATTTTTACTATGTCCTGCATTAATAATAGTGAAGACATCAAAACTATGAAATAACACATATGGAATCATGTAGTAACCAAAAAGGTGTTAAACCTATTTAAGATTCTTTAAAGTAGCCACCCTTTGCCTTGATGACAGCTTTTCCACATACTTGGCATTCTCTCAACAAGATTTATGTGTGCCTTGTTAAAAGTTAATTTGTGGAATTTCTTTCCTTCTTAATGCATTTGAGCCAAATCAGTTGTGTTGTGACAAGGTAGGGGTGATATACAGAAAATAGCCCTATTTGGTAAAAGACCAAGTCCATATTATGGCAAGAACAGCTCAAATAAGGAAATAAAAATAAAGGTCAGAAAATCAGAACTTTGAAAGTTTCTTTAAGTGCAGTCGCAAAAACCACAAAGCGCCAAATAAATGCTTCATAGAGTTCAAGTAACAGTCACATCTCATCTCAATGACACAACACACCTGTCCTTGAGCTGTTCTTGTCTATTGATGTTCTGTATTTTGTCATTCTGTGTTATGTTTCATGTTTTGTGTGGACCCCAGAAAGAGTAGCTGCTGCTTTTTTAAATGTTTCTGTATTTAATTTAATTGTATTTAATTGTGTGTAGAGGGGTGATAAAAAAGCAGGGTGTAACATAACAAAATGTGGAATACCTTAAGGGTCATGAATACTTTCTGAAGACAATGTATATCAATGGAGTCTGCTGCGGGGAGGTTGGCTCATAATAATGGCTGGAATGGTGCAAATGGAATGGCATCAAACGCAAGGAAACCATGTGTTTTATGTATTTGATACCATTCCAACAATTCTGCTCCAGCCATTACGACAAGCCCATCCTCCCAAATTAAGGTGCCACCAACCTCCTGTGCTGTATATGTACAGTTGAAGTCGGAAGTTTACATACACTTAGGTTGGAGTCATTAAAACTCATTGTTCAACTACTCCACACATTTCTTCTTAACAAACTACAGTTTTGGCAAGTCGTTTAGGACATCTACTTTGTGCATGACACAAGTCATTTTTCCAACAATTGTTAACAGACAGATTATTTCACTTATAATTCACTGTATCACAATTCCAGTGGGACAGAAGTTTACATACACTAAGTTGACTGTGCCTTTAAACAGGTTGGAAAATTCCAGAAAATGATGTCATGGTTAAGAAGCTTCTGAAAGGCTAATTGAAATCATTTGAGTCAATTGGAGGTGTACCTGTAGATGTATTTCAAGAACTACCTTCAAACTCAGTGCCTCTTTGCTTGACATCATGGGAAAATCAAAAGAAATCAGCCAAGACCTCAGAAAAAAATTGTAGACCTCCACAAGTCTGGTTCATTCTTGGGAGCAATTTCCAAATGCCTGAAGGTACCACGTTCATCTGTGCAAAGAATAGTACACAAGTATAAACACCATGGGACCACGCAGCCGTCATACCACTCAGGATGGAGACCCGTTCTGTCTCCTAGAGATTAATGTATTTTGGTGCGAAAAGTGCAAATCAATCCCAGAACATGCAAAGGACCTTGTGAAGATGATGGAGGAAACAGGTACAAAAGTATCTATATCCACAGTAAAACACGTCCTAAATCGACATACCCTGAAAGGCCATTCAGCAAGTAAGAAGCCACTGCTCCAAAACCGCCATTAAAAAAGCCAGACTATGGTTTGCAACTGCACATGGAGAGAAAGATTGTACTTTTTCGAGAAATGTCCTCTGGTCTGATGAAACAAAAATAGAACTGTTTGGCCATAATGACCATCAGTATGTTTGGAGGAATAAGGGGGATGCTTGCAAGCCAAAGAACACCATCCAACCGTGAAGCACGGGGGTGGCAGCATCATGTTGTGGGGGTGCTTTGCTGCAGGAGGGAGTGGTTGTAGAGGGTGCAACACAACAGGTCAGTACCTCAGGAGTAGATGTCAGTTGGCTTTTCATAGCCGAGCATTCAGTGGTCGAGACAGCATGTGCATTAGAGAGAGAGTCGAAAACAGCAGGTCCGGGACAAGGTAGCACATCTGGTGAAAAGGTCAGGGTTCCCGAGCCGCAGGCAGAACAGTTGAAACTGGAGCAGCAGCACGACCAGGTGGACTGGGGACAGCCAGGATGACAACCAGGGCGCAGGTCCTCTGGGAGGGAGAGAGAATTAGAGGGAGCATACTTAAATTCACACAGTACACCAGAAAGACATGAGAATTACACCAGATATAACAGGCTGACCCTAGCCCCTTGGCACATAGGCTATTGCAGCATTGATACTGGAGACTGAGACAGGGGGGGGGACACTGTGGCCCCTTCCGACGATACCACCGGACAGGGCCAACCGGGCAGGATTTAACCCCAGACCACTAGGGGGAAGTCAACAGACCACCAACATACTACCTTCAGACAAGGCTGAGTATAGCCCACGAAGATCTCTGAGTCTGCGTCTCTCACATGGATAGGCTGTCCATTCCATAAAAAATGGAGCTCTATAGGAGAAAGCCCTGCCTCCAGCTGTTTGCTTAGAAATTCTAGGGACAACAAGGAGGTCTGCGTCTTGTGACCGTAGCGTACTTGTAGGTCTGTACGGCAGGACCAAATTGGAGAGATGGGTAGGAGAAAGCCCATGTAATGCTTTGTAGGTTAGCAGTAAAACCTTGAAATCAGCCCTAACCTTAACAGGAGCCAATGTAGGGAGGCCAGCACTGGAATGTACAGTATGTGGGGTGTTAAGTATGGAGATATAACATAGACTTTTCCTTACCGTCGTTGAAATATTATGTAATAATCAAATACTTTAATCGTACATTCTAAAAATCTATCCAAAATATATTTATTTTGAAAATGATAAATTATGTCAAATCTACACAGGCGTGTTTTTCCCCATGATATTTCACTGCTTTCTAACGATGTCTACCTTTCTCTCTCTAGTCAGAGGAATATGTTAAGGTTTTCATATTCATAGCGTTTTATTCTTGTTTTTCTTTGTCTACCTCAAGAGTATTGTACGGTGATTAAAGCTTGTCAACGCTGATAGTAAGTGTGTGTGTGTGTGTGTGTGTGTGTGTGTGTGTGTGTGTGTGTGTGTGTACACCCAGCACCCACACCCCATTTTGCCCTCTCCCCATTTCGCAGTTGCATTTTAACAGTGCTCTACTTTAATCTTCAAACCCCTGTCTTCTCCCTCGGCTTTGAAGCTGTGTATTAATGACTGCATTACACATGCAAGGGAGATGGAGAGAACATGGCCGCACCGTTGCTTTCTCTGTTGTACGTTTTTGTTGTGTGCTGTGTGGTGGAAACGCTGTTCACTTCTTCAGTGGTCCTCGCTTTGCTTCAGTGTTGAGAGCCGCTTCCTTCCGCATCTCATCTTGTAAGGTTCAAATAGCGCTGCTTATTGCGTTGAGTCTTTTGGGTCGTCTGTGCATTTGGTTTAATGTTGTGGTGCCGCGGCAGGTTCTCAATAATGACAGGGGTGTTGTGGAACTCTGTGTCTCTCATTCAGAAGTGTATGTATGTGGTGAGGAGTGAATAGGATCTGATTGGATCTTCTCCCCATTCTCTAGTTCCCTGGTTTCCTTCAAAGGCGAACTGTCTCCTGTTATCTACATTCACACACACACACACACGCGCGCGCGCACGCACACAGAGAGATAGAAGGGAGAGATAGAAAGGAGTGTTCAGATCCTGCAAGGAGACAGATTGCACTGGAGCAACTGCTCATTATCTGAGGCTGTTTTGAAAGGACCATAAAGTTGTGAGAGAGACCGAGACAGAGAGAGAGAGAGAGAGAGAGAGAGAGAGTGTGTCTTGGGGTTTCAGTGGCCTTTGAAGGTTTTCTCAGAACTCGTGGAATGGTGATGAAATAGCCGATAGCGGGAAGGGGAGGGTGTATTTGTGTGATCTCTCTCTACGAAAGATCCATAATGACGTAGTGTGCAGTCTTCTCTCAATCTTGCTGCTCAGAGCATTAACACTTTACCACACAGTAGGCAAAGTAAATTGGGTTCATTCTATATTCTGAATGAAAGGCGAAAAGGCATCTTTTCCAGACGTTGAAAATGCGTATTATCCGGACGTTGAAAATGCGTATTGTCCAGACGTTGAAAATGCGTATTATCCAGACGTTGAAATCAGGTACATTTTCGGTTCAGAATTAAAGTTGAAAAGATGTAATTTAAAGATGTTGAAATATATATATTTTGTAGAATCAATGGCCAGATTTCAACTGCACATACATTCTCAATGATGTAAGCATCATATCACAATAATTATGTTTAAATCCATTTAATATAGAAGAGGAACCAACTGAAGATCGCAGCATAGTATATTTATTATTGCTCCCATCTGTCACATGCACTTACTTTTCAAAAGCTTTAAAACTGTCAGCGATGATGTTCAAAGTAGCTCAACCTACAGAACAGACAACTTCAACTACAATAGCATTATCAGTAACAGTTACAGAAGTATATTTACAGAATATATTTTTCTTGCTATGACAGTGATATGTTGTTGTTTATCTATCTTAGTTGAATGCAATGATTGTAAATCGCTCTGGATAAGAGTATCTGCTGAATAACCAAAATGTAAATCGAAAACAAACACATGCAAAGCATTCTGGTTATTATTCTAATGAGCTCCACCCCCCCAAACAAATACAAATGTGGTTGGTCCGGACTAGACCAAATCTGAACGAATCATAGACGCCTAGGCTATGTTTCTCAAGTTTGAACAGCATAGTACAGTTCAGTACAGTACGGTACAAGACAGTAGAGATTGATTCAGTAGAGTACAGTACAGTTTAATTCAGTAGAGTAAAGTAGGGTACAATACAGTTTATTATACTGTACTATACTCTACAGTGCTGGACTGTATTGTACTGAAATATACTTTACTTACCATTACTTTGGTTCAGACCGGGCCAAAAAATCGTAACTAAACATAAATAAATGTCTGTTTGGGCCAATTGAAGGCTGGTTCATACTCTCCATTTTTATTCTAGATAACATTTTCTTTGAAAAAATGCACCAAAAATGCATTGTATGTCTTTTTCCACAATTTGCTCTGGACAGGTCCGGTCCTGGAGTGTCTTATCAAAATAAAGCAAAAATAATTAGGCCAACTTCATCCAGTGTTCCAAATATTGTATTTATGTGATATGCAAATATGTGCTTTTTTTGTATTGTACCCCCTTTTCTCCCCAATTTTGTGATATCCAATTGTTAGTAGTTACTATCTTGTCTCATTGCTACAACTCCTGTACGGGCTCGGGAGAGATGAAGGTTGAAACCCAACCCAACCAATCTGCACTGCTTCTTAACACAGCGCGCATCCAACCCGGAAGCCAGCCGCACCAATGTGTCAGAGGAGACACTGTGCACCTGGCGACCTGGTTAGCGTGCACTGTGCCTGGCCCGCCACATGAGTCGCTAGTGTGCGATGAGACAAGGATATCCCTTGCCAAGCCCTCTCTAACCTGGACGATGCTAGGTAAATTGTGCGTTGCCCCATGGTCACGGCCCTTCTGCAACAGAGCCTGGGCTCGAACCCAGAGTTTCTGGTGGCACAGCTAGCACTGCAAAGCAGTGCCCTAGACCACTGCGCCACCCGGGCCACCCCCAATATGTGCATATTTTATTAAAGATTTCCGCATTTGCATATTGTAATAGAACATAGAATGTATTCAAGGTTTAAAAAGACTTCTAAAGTTTGTAATTTCCACTTTAAAACTCAGACTTGATTTGCCGTAACAAAAAGTGTATCAACTCCTACAATAACAACAATATTTCCCATTTCCTGTTGCTGCGGGATTCTTTTCTTGCTGTAGCAAACTGGTTGAAATTAAAATCTGTAGGTAAATAAGTAGGGGATTTAAATAAAAAGAACAGTTGTTTCAGATCTATTTTACCTTGTGATTGCTGGAGACAAATGTGAAAATAGTAATTTCAGCAAACTGAAAAGCATGACAGGTATTTCGGGCCTCTATTCCACAATAAAGCATAAATAGCTGTGTCGATATTCCACATTTTTATTCTAGGCCTGTGGCTTCATAATTTGCAGGGGTGAAATTTGGAGACCCAAGTCGAGGCTGTAATCTATGGAAACCTTTGCGCACTGATGGTAATGCCAAACCTACCGAGTTGATTTATGCACTGTATAATATTTTATGTATATGCCCTTTTGATATATATATATATATATATATACAGTATTTTAACCATTTCCATTATATTAAATATGAGCCACCATCAGTAGCCACCATCAGTAATACCCACATGCATAATAAAAAATGCCACTTGTGCAGTGATCTTTTAGTTTCCTTCAATTTGTAGCCTACATTTTGCATCATTCCATTACATCGTTAGTTTACCTTTCTTTCCTCTGTCAGGTCTATGCGGTTGTTCCTGAGGATGGCAATAGTGGATCGTGTTAGGCTAACGTAATAGTCTGCAAGGAGCTGTCAGTCTGCAAGGAGCTGTCAGTCTGCTAGGAGCTGTCAGTCTGCAAGGAGCTGTCAGTCTGCAAGGAGCTGTCAGTCTGCAAGGAGCTGTCAGTCTGCAAGGAGCTGCCAGTCTGCAAGGAGCTGCCAGTCTGCAAGGAGCTGCCAGAGCTGCCAGTCTGCATGGAGCAGCCAGAGCTGCCAGTCTGCAAGAAGCAGCCAGAGCTGCCAGTCAGCATGGAGCAGCCAGAGCAGCCAGAGCCGTCAGTCTGCCAGGATCCGCCAGTCAGCCAGACTCTTCCAGATCTGCCAGTCAGCCAGATCTTCCAGATCCGCCAGTCAACCAGACTCTTCCAGATCTCCCAGTCAGCCAGACTCTTCCAGATCTGCAAGTCAGCCAGACTCTTCCAGATCTGCCAGTCAGCCAGACTCTTCCAGATCTGCCAGTCAGCCAGACTCTTCCAGATCTGCCAGTCAGCCAGACTCTTCCAGATCTGCCAGTCAGCCAGACTCTTCCAGATCTGCCAGTCAGCCAGACTCTTCCAGATCTGCCAGTCAACCAGACTCTTCCAGATCTACCAGTCAGCCAGACTCTTCCAGATCTGCCTGTCAACCAGACTCTTCCAGATCCGCCAGTCAACCAGACTCTTCCAGATCCGCCAGTCAGCCAGACTCTTCCAGATCTGCCAGACAACCAGACTCTTCCAGATCTACCAGTCAGCCAGACTCTTCCAGATCTGCCAGTCAACCAGACTCTTCCAGATCTGCCAGTCAACCAGACTCTTCCAGATCTGCCAGTCAACTAGACTCTTCCAGATCTGCCAGTCAACCAGACTCTTCTAGATCTGCCAGTCAGCCAGACTCTTCCAGATCCGCCAGACTCTTCCAGATCCGCCAGTCAGCCAGACTCTTCCAGATCCGCCAGTCAGCCAGACTCTTCCAGATCCGCCAGTCAGCCAGGATCTGCCGGAACCGTTAGTCTGCCAGACTCTTCCAGATCTGCCTGTCAGCCAGGATCTGCCAGAGCCTTTCTCCTCTCTTGCGCCCCCGGGGTCTCCCGCCTGTCCGGCGCTGCTGCCAGGGTCTCCCGCCTGTCCGGCGCTGCTGCCGGAGTCTCCCGCCTGTCCGGCGCTGCTGCCGAAGTCTGAAGAGCCCCTCTGTCCCGAGCTGCCCCTCTGTCCCGAGCTGCCCCTCTGTTCCGAGCTGCCCCTCTGTCCCGAGCTGCCCCTCTGTCCCATGTTGTTAAGTAGGGTTGTCGTGGCTGGGAGGTCACGGAAGCGGACAAGGTGGGGGAAGACTGCGGTGAAGTGGTGGCCACGTCCAGCACCAGAGCCGCCACCGCTGACAGATGCCCACCCAGACCCTCCCCGATAGGTTCAGGTTTTGCGTTCGGAGTCCGCACCTTGGGGGGGGGGGCATAGTTTACTTTGTATGTTTCTATGTTTTGATTGGTCAGGGTGTGATCTGAGTGGGCATTCTATGTTGGATGTCTTGTTTGTCTATTTCTGTGTTTGGCCTGATATGGTTCTCAATCAGGGGCAGGTGTTAGTCATTGTCTCTGATTGGGAACCATATTTAGGTAGCCTGGGTTTCACTGTGTGTTTGTGGGTGATTGTTCCTGTCTCTGTGTCTGCACCAGATAGGGCTGTTTTCGGTTTTCGTAGGTTTGTTATTTTGTTAGTTTAATCGTGTATAGTTTCCGTATTTAATCAAATGAATCAAAACTACGCTGCATTTTGGTCCGCTCCTCCTTCCCACAACGAAAGCCGTAACATAATCAATATATTTACTGTTTAAAGGCTCTCCAACTCTGTTTATGTATGATTCATACATACTTTTCTAACCCTGCATAATCTACATGATCAGAGTATTTAAAAATCTAACCATTGGTGCTGAAAAGGTACGTACATCACAGGAGGTTGGTGCCTCCTTAATTGGTGAGGACTGGCTCGTGGTAATGGCTGGAGCGGAATCAGTGGAATGGTATCAAATACAGCAAACAAATAGTTTCCATGTGTTTGATACCATTCCATTCACTCTGTTCCAGCCATTATTATGAGCCATCCTCCACTCAGCAGCCTCCACTGATTTACATGGCTTAATAAAATTAAAGGTACACCAAATTTAAAGGGATGGATTTAGATAAATTTACTGAAAACCCGATTGAATTAAAACACTACAATAAATGATTTTGGCCAGCAAGTGGGAGGGTTTTCAGAGTTGAATTCAATTTATTCAGCCCATGCAAGGGAATCCCGCCTGTAAAGCCCATTACGTACCTACATAAGGTAAGTCTGAATACCAATCACTGAGAAGTGAGCATTTCCTTCATCTGAATTGGGCCCTAAATAAATCAATTCCCTGACCCTCTCCTCTCGTTGAGTGACCTGGCAGTGTAGATCTGAAGGGATCCTTAGGGACCACTGCCTTTTTTACCTCCAACCAGCACCAATGAGCTTCATACTGGAACATCAGCTTCACCATCTAGGAGGGAGGGGATATTGGGAGAGAGAAATTGAGGCAAAGCGAGAGATGGATAAGGATAATGGGGAATGACACACATACACGCACACACACAACCCTGCCCTGCCACCTCACCCATTCGCAGTCCTGTCACATTGTTAAGATACAGCCCCCTCCTCTCGTGACACACGTCCATTGATGAATGAGCAAATTAGCAGACATCCACGCCGGTGTCATTTAACCCCCTGGTCAAACAGAGAGACATCACACACAAACGCACACCAAAGCACACACACACGCACACACACACCACTTCCCTCTAGTGCATAATGAACAGTACAAACTAACAACTCACTTTAATGGCGGCTGTAACTCTCATGGCTGGGTTATTACAAAGGTCAGAGGAATTATGGGATATTTGAGAAGCAGCCTGTAGTGTCTGGTAGAGGCACGATGGATCCATGATGGGTTTTAATGAGGGCTGGTACCAAGGCTCTTATACACACAGTCGCTAGAAAGAGGGGGGGGAGAAAGACAGAGAGAAAGAGAGTGAAAAACAAAGAGAGAGAGAGTGAGTGAGAAGTCAAAAAGGTGCTTTTCACTCAGCCTCAGGTGTTTCCCCACCTCTCCTCTCCTACTTTCTCATCTCTGTCTGTCATCTTCCTAAGTGATCCTCTCGCTCTCTCTCTATCTCTCTCTCTCTCTCCTTATATATAACCATATTTTGCTGGTGGCTGCTTTGTTCACTGATCTGTAAAACTGTAAAAACTCAAATTATGACATTCATAACATGCTCGTTCGAGGGCATTAAAATAAAACTAAACATATGGATCATAACATTAATCTGTCCAGTTATTATGTCTCCTAAACGGAGGGAAAGAACAGAAGCAGGCACTGCTGAAGGGTGGCAGATGGGTAGAGAGGAGAACTCTATTCAGCACCACGGACAACAACTCTCAACCTTGTGCTCTGGTTGCGTTCAGCACCATGGACAGTGACAGAGAGTAGCGTGCCGATTCTGGTACATGCAAATGAGTGTCTCATTCTGACCTGGACAACCAGGTGTGTTCCATCTCCAGCTAATTGACATTTCCTGATCAATATGTGCCAACAGATCCAGACACTCTGGCCCTGGAGGACTGGAACTTGGCACCTCTACTGTACAGACACCTCTACACCTGCACCTGGCTAAACGCAACCATGTGTTGTCCTCTCTCTTTCTTTCCCTGTTTTCTACAGGGGGATAGCTGGGAAGAAATGTGGCACCATAATTCTATCTGCAGAGGAGCTGGGAAACTGTAGAGTAAGTAGAGCTATTACTACCTTCTGACAATACTATCACTGTGAAGTAGACTGTAAACACCACTACCTTCTGATATTCCTTTCAACTGCCTTGTCACTACGTACAACTTAAGCATAATTCTCCTGTTACCTGTCACTGCATATCTTCATATTGTTCTGTATATAACTGCAGAGAAAGCACAAATCTACCTTCTCACATTACTATCACTGTTACGGCACACAATATCATATAAATATCATAGCACTACTGCTTACTCTTACAACTGCCTATACCCCTCAAATTCAACATCTGGACCTTGAAACCAGTCCCACTGCTTTTTTTCATTGTTTACATCTAAATTAGGGACTGATTTAGACCTGGGACACCAGGTGGGTGCAATTATATTTCTCAGGTAGAACAGCAAACCAGCAGTACTCCAGATCTTGTAGGGTAAGTTTGGAATACCCTAGACTAATTGTATCATTGCTTATAGCAGATTTATAACGGAGATACTACTGCTTATCATTGCTTCTAAGACATCCTTAATAGCTCATCATGTTGACACTGTATTCAGTGTTAGTCTGTTACTGCCCGACTGTCTGATTGTAGATACAGTGTGAATAAGGTTTCTAGCTATAGTACTCACTTTAGATGTATGCAGAAAGTTACAGTTGACTTGAGGCCAAAATGTTCAGACAGATTTCACAGATCAGAATGATGGAATACATACGTATCCTTAGGTTCTTGGGTCTACTGGTCACAAAGAGATGAAGCACCTACTTATTGAAGCACACAGGATCCATAAAGGAGACAAACGGGACATACAGTACAGAACATCCTTGGAGTTGTCTGAGAGACTTTCAACCTAGCTGAAAGGCAGTTGATGTTTCTAACCTTTCTAAACGTTTAGTGAAGGAACAACGGATGTAGTGTCCCTGTTCAGGTATTAGAATGGGATGGGACTGATTTACACACACACACACGCACACACATTTCACACATACTTTTAAGCTTACAGTATGCTTCCCAGTCCAAACAGTTTTTGCACACAAAACAAAGTCTTGAGGCAAGTCAAAGTTCGGTAGCGGAAGTCTAGGTGATTGGTCAACAGAATTACAGCTAGTAGGAGTGGGAAAATGAAGTGTTTGTTGTCATGAAATGAGAGACGACTAGTTTTCAAGCACATTCTTTCACTTGAGAAATACTGCGAAATACTGCACCAAACATCATTAAGACTAAGACCTCTTCGGCCACAATGTCAAAATAAATGACAGATTTCCTGATACATCTTTGATTAATTTAGTCTTTTGAGGAATTGTTTCTGGCTATGTTGTTGCTACGGTGGCCCAAGAGGGACAAACAACAGTAATATTGTAGTTCTCATTTTTCAAGCGAATGTCTTTAGGGAGTATACGAGCACAGACGTTCACTTAGCCAAGTTCTACTAGGTGCCAACCGAACCGGTGTATGCGGCCACCTTTACCCTAATAGTGGACACAACTGAATGCATTTAAACAAAATGTGTATTCTGCATTTAACCCAACCTCTTTGACTCAGATAGGTGTGGGGGCTGCCTTAATTGACATCCATGTCATTGGCACCTTGGGAGCAGGTGTTGTTGGGGGGTTAACTGCCTTGCTCAAGGGCAGAAAGATATATTGTTCCACCTTGCCAGCTTGGGGATTCAAACCAGCGACCCTTCGGTTATTGGGACAATGCTCTTAACCGCTAGGCTACTTGTCACTGTAGCCTGTGATGGGTGTGATATATCAGTGGAACGGTGTGTATCTAATGAAATGACACAGTGAGATGATGAGAGGAGGTTGAATGGTCCCCTTGGCTCTCCTAGCTCTTCACTGGGCTCCACTGAGCTATGGCATGACAGATTATATCTATTTGATATCTAAGCTCTGTCATCTCTAGGCTCTGTAATCTTTGTCATTTATATGGCTCTCAGTACTAGGCTAGATCTGACACTGATGTGAGAGACATATATAGACAGACAGAGAAAGAGCAGAGGTAGGGAGGGAGAGAGAAGAAGAAGAGAAATAGATGGGGGAGAGGATAGAGAAATAAATACAGAGAGGGACATAGACAGAAACAGACAGGGAGAGATGGAGAGAGAGAGAGACAAAGAGAGAAAAAATGACAGACCGAGAGGAAGGAATCAATAGTGGATTATATTGATGCTCTGTGCAGCTCTGACTGTAAAAGCTACTACAGCTGATCGTAATGTGTGGCTAAATGGGCTTTAATTAAAACCCAGCCGTCTGACTGACCTTGTATCATACTGACTGGGGGACAATAACGTTACAGTACAGCTGTTAAAAGGACTAGTAGACTTGTCACTGACTAGCAATATGTACAGTAACAAGACCAGTACAGTGAGAGAGACCACACACACACACACGTACACAAACACAGCCATGCATGCACACACACTCTCCAAACACACACACTTACACTTACACATACGCACAATATCCGTACCCCCAATAGCAACCCCATGTGGCACCAAACAAACTAATACAGAGATTTCTTATCATGTTTCTCTCATCCTTCTCTCCCCCTGTCCCAGCCTCTTCCTTCAACAGGGGCTCTAAATGAATCACAATGTCCCCTATATTCTCTCTCTTTATTTCTCTCTCCCTCTGATCCATGTGTCTTTCATGCCTCCCTCCGTTAAAGCAGCAGGTATGGAACTAACAGGACTTGCATCCCTTCTGTCCTTCCTGCCTATCTCTCCTTGTATTCCAACGTACCACCACCATCCACCCTGTTCCCTTATTTGTCTATATTCATCCCCTTCTCTCTCCTCTACACCACCACCACCAGCACCCACCCTGTCCCCTTCTTTCTCTCCCAACCCTTTCTTCATTCATCACCACCACCCTGTTGCCTTCTACATTACCAAAGCATTCTTCATCCCATTCCCTCTCCTCTTCACCACCACAGACATGATATATGATACCCAGCATTCACAATACCAAGCTTTTCAGATCTCACTCTCTCCGTCATTGTCCTCTACCTCCTGTGTGTTCCTGTCCCCAGGCACCCCACCGTCCCATCAATCCTCCCCACCCCGTTCAAATATTGATAAACTTATTCTGCCCACCTTACCCATCCAATGTTGATCACAGACTTTACGAGGGGGCATGTACAGTGGCTTGCGAAAGTATTCACCCCCCTTGGCATTTTTCCTGTTTTGTTGCCTTACAACCTAGAATTAAAATAGATTTTGGGGGGGTTTGTATCATTTGATTTACACAACATGCCTACCACTTTGAAGATGTAAAACATTTTTTATTGTGAAACAAACAACAAATAAGACAAAAGCAATTACAGCTGCAAGTCTTTTGGGGTATGTCTCCAAAAGCTTGGTACATCTAGCCTCTGGGATTTCTGCCCATTCTTCAAGGCAAAACTGCTCCAGCTCCTTCAAGTTGGATGGGTTCCGCTGGTATACAGCAATCTAAAAGTTATACCACAGATTCTCAATTGGATTGAGGTTTGGGCTTTGACTAGGCCATTCCAAGACATTTAAATGTTTCCCCTTACACCAATCGAGTGTTGCTTTAGCAGTATGCTTAGGCTCATTGTCCTGCTGGAAGGTGAACCCCCGTCCCAGTCTCAAATCTCTGGAAGACTGAAACAGGTTTCCCTCAAGAATTTCCCTCTATTTAGCATCGTCCATACATCCTTCAATCCTGACCAGTTTCCCAGTCCCTGAGGATGAAAAACATGGTTGGTATTCTTGGAGTGATGAGAGGTGTTGGGTTTGCGCAGACATAGTTTTTCTTGATGGCCAAAAAGCTCAATTTTAGTCTCACCTGACCAGAGTACCTTATTCCATATATTTGGGGAGTTTTTTGCTTATTTTTTTCTTTAAGCAATGGCTTTTTTTCTGGCCACTCTTCTGTAAAGCCCAGCTCTGTGGAGTGTACGGCATAAAGTGGTCCTATGGCCACTTGCTTAGTGGTGTTGCAGACTCTGGGGTCTTTCAGAACAGGTGTATATATACACTGAGATCATGTGACAGATCATGTGACACTTAGATTGCACACAGGTGGACTTTATTTAACTAATTATGTGACTTCTCAAGGTAATTGGTGGCTCCAGATCTTATTTAAGGGGCTTCATAGCAAAGGGGGTGAATACATATGCGCGCACCATTTTCAAATTATTTTGTGCTCCAAATCGTTTTGAAGTTTGAGCTTCTGCACCTACAGTTTCACATCACATGCAGAGCCTCTATCATTATCATGTCTTGACACAGCACTGTTTTATGTACAATGTTGGCAACAGAATTAAGTTGATGTTACTCCTGTCCCTATTGCAGAATGCAGCCTTTTGACAGCATGTACTAAAGTCGATTTATTCCCAATTTGCATTAGTCCCCTTGTTCGGCGATGGGCATTTATGCTGTGACAATGAAACGCAGCAGACAGACCTACAGTATGTTTTAGCAGGGATGTTTGGTAGGGTGACCTGATTTGTAACTATGAAAATACTTTAGTCAAACATTGTAAACCCAAAATTGTATGTTTTATTCTAGAGGGGGGACAATAAATATAAAATAATTGAGTTAGGGTGTGAGGGCAGATTTATGGCATCTTGTCTTCAAGACATTTTTATTATCTATTTATGTCACGACTCCCGCCGAAGTCAGCTCCTCTCCTTGTTCGGGCCGCGTTCCGGCTTTCTAACCATCGCCATTCATCGCCATCGCCATTCTCATTGTTCCATTTGTTTTGTCTTGTTCCCTGCACACCTGGTTTAAATTCCCTAATCTCACTGCATGTATTTAGTCCTCTGTTTCCCCCCATGTCTTTGGGTGAAATTGTTTTGTTGCGTGTTGAGTGTGATGCACCAGACTGGTTTTTCTCCCGGGTAATGTATTTTGACCCGTTGTATGTATTTGTCATACATTTGTATATTTGTGAGTGATTTCGCGCTTATTGATTTTTACCTCTGGCTGGAGGATGTTTGACGCAGTTGCGTCTGTCTTTTGTGCTTTTTCCAAATAAAAGTGCGCCTGATCACAACTCACTGCTCTCCTGCACCTGACTTCGTACCAGTCGCGCACAACATTGACAATTTACTTTATTTAGCCTGATCAGTGGAACAACTTTCATTCTTAACAATGGGCTAAAATATAGGGTAATTACTGTTTTTGCAGCAAGAAAACTACTGTTATTCCCCACACTTATTTTATTATTCCACTTCTTCCCAATTTTGCCAGTGTAATCACAAATTTGAAATATGACATGCCTCCTTGTGTCTTTTAAAAGTGAGTTATATGAGGCGACGTATTTTTGCAGTGATTCATGGACAATTTTTAATAAGGTCATACAGATAAACAATGGATATTGAATGCTCCAGGAATCAAAAATATATTTATTTTATTTTAATATTGTGCACATGCTAGGCAGAGATGGTAAGGGGACTCAACTCATAAACGCATCATATTTTTTTCTACGTAGGGTAAGATCATAGTAAGGATCTTCAACTAGTAGGAATAAACCACCGGAATACAGATATTCATTCGATTTTTCTTCAAGGTTGGGTGATTATGCGAAATTAGCCCTATTTTAAATTTGTGACTTCGACCCGAAATTACAAAATGTTTGTGTTCTTACCTTGAAAGCAGTCTATGGACAAGGAGACTGCAATCTATGATTTGGTTACCGACTGCCATCAACCATTAATATTAAAAGATCCTGTGCAGAGCCTTGCTGTAGTGATAACACAACAATGCTCAATCATTGCTTCAAACCTTCCCGCTGTTTCTAGCATTTGCCTGTCTCCCGATCTCATTTCATTACTATCTGAATAAAGTATCAAACTACCTAAAAAAATATTTTACATTTTAGCATACATTAAATGTACGGCCCCCAAAAATCTCAAAGTAACAAAGTCGTCAAATTCTGAGTGTTCATTTAATGTAAAGCATCCTGAATACACCTGACCTGTTTTATTTATTTATTATCATAAAAAAAGGTTTTTACCCTGGCCTAAGCCATGTCAAAACACGTAGAATTATAAGAAATTTGCTTTAGAACAGTAAAATAGTCCTGGGGGAGGACGCCCAGTCCAGCAGTTGTGCCAAGGAATGAAACTCACAAAGAAAATCTCACTCCACGCTTCCTTCAAAAGTTGTCAGCCCTGAAAACCAGTCTAATAGGCCCCTCTCTCCTTTACACGTTGGAACATCTGTTTTTGGGAAAGTCGGGGAAATTGTCTTTTTTCAATAGAAATGGCGCATGTCCTGTTGTAGCGTACCTCTTTGTTCAAATTCGCATCGCACTTTGAAGTCAACCCGGGATAGGTTGGCCTTGGTTGGCAAGCTCACATTCAACAAATCTGTAAGGGTTTTCCTCTGGTGAAGGAGAAGCGGACCAAAATGCAGCGTGGTGGTTATTCATGTTCTTTAATAAAGGAACTAGACATGAAATAACTAACAAAACAATAAATGTGCGAAAACCTAAACAGTCCTATCTGGTGCAGACACAGAGACAGGAACAATCACCCACAAACACACAGTGAAACCCAGGCTACCTAAATATGGTTCCCAATCAGAGACAATGACGAACACCCGCCTCTGATTGAGAACCATATCAGGCCAGACATAGAAATAGACAAACAAGACATCTAACATAGAATGCCCACTCAGATCACACCCTGACCAACCAAAACATAGAAACATACAAAGCAAACTATGGTCAGGGTGTGTCAGTACCCCCCCCCCCAAGGTGCGGACTCCAGCCGCAAGACCTGAACCTATCGGGGAGGGTCTGGGTGGGCACCTGTCCGCGGTGGCGGCTCTGGTGCTGGACGTGGCCCCCACTTCACCGTAGTCTTAGTCCCCCAACATTGTCCGCTTCCGTGGCCTCCTAGCCACGCCGACCCTACTTAATGACACTGGACTGAGGGGCAGCTCGGGACAGAGGGGCAGCTCGGGACAGAGGGGCAGCTCGGGACAGAGGGGCTCTTCAGACTCCGCCGGACAGGCGGGAGACTCCGGCAGCACAGGAGAGGAGGAAGGCTCTGGCAGATCCTGGCTGGCTGGCAGTTCTGGCAGATCCTGGCTGACTGGCGGATCTGGAAGAGTCTGGCTGACTGGCGGTTCTGGCAGATCCTGGCTGACTAGCGAATCTGGAAGAGTCTGGCTGACTGGCAGATCCTGGCTGACTGGCGGATCTGGAAGATCCTGGCTGAATGGCGTATCTGGAAGATCCTGGCTGACTGGCGGATCTGGAAGAGTCTGGCTGACTGGCGGATCTGGAAGAATCTGGCTGACCTGGAAGAGTCTGGCTGACTGGCGGATCCTGGCAGACTGATGGCTCTGGCTGCTCCATGCAGACTGGCGGCTCTGGCTGCTCCATGCAGACTGGCGGCTCTGGCTGCTCCATGCAGACTGGAGGCTCTGGCTGCTCCATGCAGACTGGCGGCTCTGGCTGCTCCATGCAGACTGGCGGCTCTGGCTGCTCCATGCAGACTGGCGGCTCTGGCTGCTCCATGCAGACTGGCGGCTCTGGCTGCTCCATGCAGACTGGCGGCTCTGGCTGCTCCATGCAGACTGGAGGCTCTGGCTGCTCCATGCAGACTGGCAGCTCTGGCTGCTTCTTGCAGACTGGCAGCTCTGGCTGCTTCTTGCAGACTGGCAGCTCTGGCTGCTTCTTGCAGACTGGCAGTTCTGGCAGCTCTGGCAGCTCCTTGCAGACTGGCAGCTCCTTGCAGACTTGCAGCTCCTTGCAGACTGGCAGCTCTATGCAGTCTGACAGCTCTGGCTGCTCCATGCAGACTGGCAGCGCTGGCTGCTCCATGCAGACTGGCAGCTCTGGCAGCTCCATGCAGACTGGCAGCTCTGGCAGCTCCATGCAGACTGGCAGCTCTGGCTGCTCTGAACAGGCAGGAGACTCCAGCAGCGCTGTAGAGGAGGAAGGCTCTGACAGGGCTAAACAGGCGGGAGACTCCGGCAGCGCAGGAGAGGAGGAAGGCTCTGGCAGCGCTGGAGAGGCGAGGCGCACTGTAGGCCTGATGCGTGGTGCTGGCACTGGTGGTACTGGGCCGAGGACAAGCACAGGAAGCCTGGTGCGGGGAGCTGCCACCGGAGGGCTGGTGCGTGGAGGTGGTACTGGGTAGACCGGACCGTACAGGTGCACTGGCGCTCTTGAGCACCGAGCCTGCCCAACCTTTCCTGGTTGAATACTCCCGGTAGCTCTGCCAGTGCGGCAAGGTGGAATAGCCCGCACTGGGCTATGCAGGCGAACCGGGGACACCGTGCGCAAGGCTGGTGCCATGTAAGCCGGCCCAAGGAGATGCACTGGGGACCAGATGCCTAGAGCCGGCTTCATGGCATTTGGCTCAACGCTCAATCTAGCCCGGCCGATACGCGGAGCTGGAAAATACCGCACCGGGCTGTGCACCCGCACTGGGGACACCATGCGCACCACAGCATAACACGGTGCCTGCCCGGTCTCTCTAGCCCCCCGGTAACCACAGGAAGTTGACGCAGGTCTCCTACCTGGCTTCGCCATACTTCCTGTGAGCCCCCCACCAATACATTTTTGGGGCTGACTCTCGGGCTTCCATCCGCGTCGCCGTGCTGTCTCTTCATACCTGCGCCTCTCCGCTTTCACCACCTCCAGTTCTTCCTTGGGGCAGCGATATTCTCCAGGCTGAACCCAGGTTCCTTTACCATCCAGTTCCTCCTCCCATGTCCATTCCTTCTCCTGCTGCTGCTTTTGCTGCAGCTGCTGTTTACCACGCCGCTTGGTCCTGTTGTGGTGGGTGATTCTGTAAGGGTTTTCCTCTGGTGAAAGAGAAGCGGACCAAAATGCAGCGTGGTGGTTATTCATGTTCTTTAAAAAAAGGAACTAGACATGAAATAACTAACAAAACAATAAATGTGCGAAAACCTAAACAGTCCTATCTGGTGCAGACACAGAGACAGGAACAATCACCCACAAACACACAGTGAAACCCAGGCTACCTAAATATGGTTCCCAATCAGAGACAATGACTAACACCTGCCTCTGATTGAGAACCATATCAGGCCAGACATAGAAATAGACAAACAAGACATCCAAGACATCCAACATAGAATGCCCACTCAGATCACACCACTCAGACAAATTCTGATCTGTGGATATTCCTCAAATACGTCATGACTTACAGTACCAGACAAAAGTTATTTTTTACAACTATTTTCTACATTTAGGATAATAGTGAAGACATCAAAACTATGAAATAACACATATGGAATAATGTAGTAACCAAAAAAAGTGTTAAACAAATTAAATAATATTTTATAAAAAGTAGCCATCCTTTGCCTTGATGACAGCTTTGCACATTCTTGGCATTCTCTCAACCAGCTTCATGAGGAATGCTTTTCCAATAGTCTTGAAGGAGTTCCCACATATGCTGAACACTTGTTGGCTTCTTTTCCTTCACTCTGTGGTCCAACTCAACCCAAACCATCTCAATTGGTTGCAGCAATCCATCTCCTTGGTCAAATAGCCCTTACACCACCTGGAGGTGTGTTTTGGGTCATTATCCTGTTGAAAAAAAAATATAGTCCCACTAAGGGCAAACCAGATGTTTTTGGGGGTTACTACATGATTCCATGTGTTGTTTCATAGTTTTGATATCTTCACTATTGTTATAATATGCATAAAATAGTCCAAATAAAGAAAAAAACTCTTGAATGAGTAGGTGTGTCCAAACTTTTGACCAACCCTAGTGATAGCATTCCCATTAGGAACAATGTTAAACTAAGGCGTTAATGCTATTCTGACATTGATCCAAATGGGAGTGCTGTGGCGCTAACACTGACCAACACTAGCACTTGTTTAAACATGGTTCCCAATGAGAACGCAAAGGCGCTAATGCTAGTCTGAGTTAGTAGCCGGACATTGCTAGTTCTCAGTGCTCCCTCCACAAAAAAACGGTCCATGTATTCAACAATCCAAGATGGCGTCTCTGTTGCCCTGAATTACCTTCCAAATTCCCTTTTCAACTGTATTACTGCTGATCTGAAAAAACTAAGCACTATGAACAAAAATAAGCAGTATAGTGGGTATGGAGATGACAGAGGAGCTAGAGGGAGTGGTGATCATGTTAAGTCAAACCATAGAAGTAGAATGTTTAGACAATGTGAAATTCCATTCTCTTATATTTATTTTAGAATGAACTGAGTCGATTTTAATCGCTCCATAGGGAAGATACAGGCTCCATCCCAAATGGCACCCTATTCTGTAGATAATGCATAAAACATCTTATGTACATGTTCCCCTTTTCCATTAACATTTCCTTACATTTACAGCAGTTGCACAAAGCATATTGAGGTTAAATGTATCCTTAAATTAAGTGAAAAGGTTAATGGTGCCCATGAGGTCCCTTAAGTGCTTAATTCAGTATAAATATCAATCTAAACAGAATTTATGTGGTGGTGAATGTTTCTTTCCTCTGCCCTGTTTACAAAAGTAAAACATCTACCACCTACATAGTTAAATAATGGAAGATGCACACTAATGGCTTCAAAGCTATTTGGCTTGCTAGCTAGCTACTCTGTGTAATCTAGTTTGTCGAGCTAGAAAGGATTAGAAACAAGCTGAGAAAAAAGTAACTAAAAGAAAAGTGTTTTTATTATCATCTGAAACAATTTACTTCTCCTGTCTTGAATTTAGAAGTTATGTTTTGCGGTCTCCCAGAATAAATGCGAACTCGTTGATGCGGCGTTCAATGTTGCCAACTATTCATCAGTGAGCATCGGTATTGGCACCTTGATTTGTTGCTAGAAGTCGCTAGATGACGTTTTGCCATTGCCATGACAATGTCACACCACCAATTTGTCTTGCTGCGGCACAGCTGCAGTACCCGTCATAGTGTTTTCGTCCCATCTCCCACCCCCTCCCCTTGTGCTGTGACATTGCTGTGACTTCTGTTGCACAGACAGCTTTTCCCACGCTCGTTTGTGGCAGAATTCAGTGGGAAAAGTCACTAAATGCTATCAGAAACGTACAAACCCTCAGTGTCAAAACTCCCCAAAGGCAGCCTGAGATGTACCCAAATTTGTCACTAGACTCTTTTACAGTAAGTCCAGTAAACATAGAACACTAAGTACAGTTTACCTTATCTAAATGTTGCAGAGAATGTCCTCTTTCAGATGCTCTTTTCCCAGGGTTGATAAGAGACAGAGCCAAATGTTTGATGCATGTAAAAAGTCACAAATCCATCAGATCGTCGGTGAACCGACACCATTAATCATAGTTTGTCAAAAATCATGTTGAGTGTGTTGCTCAGCCTCTGATCAGCATGGTTGCACCATTCCTGTGCAGCAAGCATCATGTTTCTTGACCCAGAACATCATGAATGTCACTCATTTATTTGTATACACGTTTTATTGACGCGTTTAACAAGTTTGAGACCCATACCTAGGAGAATAGGATGAATGGTGGGAAGAATTACGTTAAATAGTATTTTAGTGATTTCAAACGTCGGGCCACCGTGGAGAGGAGTGTGATTGTACTCACTGAACACAGCCTGCAGTCTAAGTCTGACTGAGAGTGATAATGAGACAGGACCTAGGACAGACACACGGACACACACAAACCATGCACAGCGACACACACACTTTCTCCCACTCACCCAAACTCAAACCATCACACTCACACAAAGTAGATCTGCTTCAACATTAAAAAGCCATTAGCAGTATCATTACGAGGTGCAGCTAGCGCCGGTAGTGTCCAGTGTAGAGCCTCGGGCCCTCCAACAACAACAGGAGAGGTGTTTATCTTCCTGATGCCCACTGCCTTTGCTGTCTGCTGGCACTTCAGCTCTTTAGATAACAAAGCTATTCAATCTCTACTCCCATGGTAAGATTAGCCAGCTACAAATTCTGCCCGGGCTGATTTACAAGGAGCTCCTACAGAATAATGGCTCTTTGTTTTTGTTTTGCCACTGTGTCCCAAATGGCACACTATTCCCTAATTAGTGCACCGCTTTTGACCGGGGTCCATTGAGCTCCAGTCAAAAGCAGTGCGCTATGTAGGGAATAGGGTGCCATTTGGGACTCAGACCCATAGCTTCTTCAGAATGTCTTTAGCAAGCAAACATAGTGGTCCCCAGAGAGAGACAGAGTTAGACAGACAACAACAGTAATTTAGAATAACGCTTGAATTATTCAAGTCTTACTGCTAATTTACATTCTTAATGGAGAATTGAGCTTTTTTACAACCAATTCTGTATTTTGAATGTAAATGGCATGTTATAGAAGTGTCCAGACATAATTTTCCTTTTGATGTCACTTTTTGAGAAACTTACCCCAACCAGCAATACACTTCCTCATCCTCGTTTTGTACCCAAATACGCAATTTTAGAACAGGAAACGCTCTCAATGTAGGGATGCAGGTCTTTAGATGTTGTACACATGAAATGGTGTGATTCCAAACTTTATCCACAACGTTATATCCCATTTTGTGCAACTCAAATGGTTTTCCCTATCCAGCTGTTCCATTCTCCGTCTAGCCTGCTGCTAGAATGAACAGAGATGTTTAGCTCGAGTTGCAACAAAATGGAATGCACAGTGCCTTCAGAAAGCATTCAGACCCGTCAACTTTTTCCACATTTTGTTATGTTAACGCCTTATTCTAAAATGGATTACATTTGTTTTTTTCCTCATCAATCTACACACAATACCCCATAATGACGAACCGAAAACAGTTTTTTAAACACAGTCCCTTTGCAATGAGATTCGAAATTGAGCTCAGGTGCATCCCGTTTCCATTGATCATCCTTGAGACGTTTCTACAACTTGATTGGCGTCCACCGGTGGTAAATTCAATCATTTGGACATGATTTGGAAAAGCACACACTTGTCCATATAAGGTCCCAAAGTTCTCAGTGCATGTCAGAGCAAATACCAAGCCATGAGGTCGAAGGAATTGTCCGTAGATCGCCAAGACAGGATTGTGTCGAGTCACAGATCTGGGGAAGGGTACCAAAAAATGTCTGCAGCATTGAAGGTCCCCGAGAACACAGTGTCCTCCATCATTCTTAAATAGAAGAAGTTTGTAACCACCAAGACTTTTCCTAGTGCTGGCTGCCTGGCCAAACTGAGCACTCTGGGAGAAGGGCCTTGGTCAGGGAGGTGACCAAGAACCCGAGGGTCACTCTGACAGAGCTGTAGAGTTCCTCTGTGGACCATCTCTGCAGCACTCCACTAATCAGGCCTTTATGGTAGAGTGGCCAGACGGAAGCCACTCCTCTGTAAAAGGGACAGGACAGCCTGCTTGGAGTTTGCTAAAAGGCACCTAAATACAGTCAGACATTGAGAAACAAGATGCTCTGGTCTGATGAAACCGAGAGTGAACTCTTTGGCCTGAAAACCAAGCGTCACGTCTGGAGGAAATCTAGCACCATCCCTATGGTGGTGGCCGCATCATGCTGTGGGGATGTTTTTCAGCTGCAGGGACTGGGAGACTAGCCAGGATCAAGGCGAAGATGAATGGAGCAAAGTACAGAGAGATCCTTGATGACAACCTGCTCCAGAGTGCTTAGGACCTCGGACTGGGGCGACGGTTCACCTTCCAACAGGACAACGACCAGCACAGCCAAGACGACGCAGGAGTGGCTTCAGGACTAGTCTCAATGTCCTTGAGTGGCCCATCCAGAGCCCGAACTTGAACCCGATGGAACATATCTGGAGAGACCTGAAAATAGCTGTGCAGCGACGCTCCACATCAAACCTGACAGACCTTGAGAGGACCTGCAGAGAAGAATGGGAGAAACGCCCCAAACACAGGCGTGCCAAGCTTGTAGCATCATACCCAAGAAGACTCTAAGCTGTAATCGCTGCCAAAGGTGCTTCAACAAAGTACTGAGTAAAGGGTCTGAATGCTTATGTAAATGTGATATTTCCAGGAGTTTCTTTTTGTTATTCAATTTCTAAAAAGCTGTTTTTGCTTCGTCATTATGGGGTATTGTTTGTAGATTGAATGGAACTAACAATATTAGAATAAAACAATGTGGAACAAGTCATGGGGTCTAAAATGCACTGTAACGTTGCAGATAATGTTCGGAATGACACAATTTAATATGCACAACATCTAAAGACCCTGCATCACTATACTGTGAGAGCTTTGCAATTTCTATTTGGTGTTTTTATTCGCACCTCCCATACTGCAGAATGAGCCATGGGGAAGTGTATCGCGAGTGGGGAAAGTTTCTCAAAAATAGAGATTTGGTTGTATAAAAGTAAACTTCTCCTTAAATGGATTGTCATTGTCTTGGAATGTTTCATCTATAATAACGTCTCGGTGATGTAGCGATTGAATTTGTAATTTGGCAGATAGGCCTACATCAGCGACGATGGAAGAGTAGGAGAGAGAGCGTTATGGGAGGGAGGGCTATTTGTCTGACCATCATTAGTGATGGTCAACGATCAGGCACAGTGTCTGCTGTCTGTGACAGGTCTGAGAGGACATTAGTGGGACTGTCTGACCTGAGGAGTTTTACTCATGCTGCTGTGCTACTCTTTAGGATCAGTCATACTGGCCAGTGGAATCAGTGTTGGTTCGACTGGGGATTACTGACTGGTTGGAGAGCATGCCCCCCCCCAACCATCAGAGATTGACCTAGGCACCAGGGAGTTAGAGGTCGTAACATAATCTTGTCTGTATCCCAAATGGCACCCTATTCCTTTCATGTGCACTATGTAGGGAATAGGGTGCCATCTGGGACACAGTCCTTCTCTGGAACATGGGGATGAGTAGGGTTGGTTTGTAAGCATCATTACTGTAGAATTTATGTGGCTCTGTTTCTCCCAAGAGCTCCCGGTGTACCCCTAATGAGCTCTCATATTCATCCTACAGCAAGAGATGAAACACAAGCACAAGTGTGCTCTCGCACACGGACACACGCACACACATAGACGCACACAAACACACACACACACTGAGATGGAGGTGGCTTGGTCGTAATTGTGGCAGTAGTGGTGAATTGATTAGAATGCAAAATGCATTTTGCCTTTTATTTGACACAAACAGATGAGTGACGACAACAAACAGGGGGAAAAAGCACAAACAACAATATTAATCAACTGTATCATTAAGTTGAAATATTTTTTTTCTTGCTCTCTTTTCATTCTCTCTTTCTGCCCTTTCTTTCACTCCCTCTCTTTCTCTCTCTCTCTCTCTCCTCACCCCCAAAGGACAGTGCAACGATGCAGTTCTGTGCCAACAAACTGGACAAGAAGGACTTCTTTGGCAAGTCAGATCCTTTCATGGTGTTCTACAGGAGCAACGAAGATGGAACGTAAGGCTCTGTGTTCTGTGATCCTGATCCTGTTAAAGGGATAGATTCTAATAGAAAATGTGGATATGAAATGCAAAAATGCTAATAGGTACCATTGACTTGCATTGGATTTGTGCCACAAATGCAAAAAAGTTAGCATTTGAATCAGTGGCCAGGTAAACAAAACCAAAACATGGATTGCTGTAGTACCTTGTCCATAGACTGCTTATAGGGTAAGGAAACCAATGTCATTGTGTAATTTCAGTGAACTATCCCTATAACATTGAGGGGGGTATTAATAAAAATCACCTAATAGCAGGAACCACACCACCTAGTGGTCATAACAAGGTAATATGGACATAAAGGATGGGACATAGACATAACTTTAATGACAAAATTCTCTGAACACTGTTTTACATTTTTTTTTAACCAAAATTCACTGAGAATACATAACATAGGATGAAGAAACAATACTCCGAGCCGCAGCGCTGTACTGTATACTCTTTGTTGGGTTGGGATTGGGGTGGGGTCTGGGAGGTCTGTGGGAGGCTTTGGACAATTTCTTTGGATTCCTCATGTCTTACTCATTATTAGAAAAGCATTTCTTAGGTACTATATTTTTTGAATATTCTATGAATCCTATAAATTAAAATGTCCAATTTGGGTGCAATCAATTAGCTTAATTTCCCAGAAATCTAATTATATTCCAACAAAATAATGTTGCGGGAATGCTAATCTTATCCGTTTCTAAACTATTTCAGAACAATGGTGGGTGTCATGTCTTGCATTACCAATCACACTGGTTTACTGTATCTCTACAGTGTGACAAACTATGCAGTGGAGAATTGGTGCGGTGGAGAATGCAATTAGAGAGAACACACAGAAGGCAAACAGGTCTTTGTATAAACAAATTAAACACACACCAGCAGGACTGAGCCAAACCCACCAGGGACCATACAGCACCTCCCCATTCCTTAACAGGCTTCCAGTGTGTGTGTGTAGTTGTGTATGTGTGTGTGTGTGCATGAGCCATACCCAGAGAGAATGCGCTATACAACACCCCCCAATCCCCTAACAGGCTACCAGAGTGCACTCTGTTGTCCCAGAGGCCCTTGCAGCGAGCGGTGTCAGACCATTTAAGGGCCACTGGTTTAGAGAGAGCCTGCACTTCTTAGCCCTTATCTTCATTCAGGCATTTCTTAAAGTGACAAGAGGGGATAGTGGCCAGCACAGATGTGCTAAAAGTGTCTGTGTAGGAGAGAGGAGAGGGACAAATTAGCGGGAGGCACGGCACACACACAAACACACATAGAAATGAGTACTTGGCGGATGCTGCTAAATGGACCGTGCTGTTCTAATGGCCAAAGGACCGAAGGCAACGAGGCAAGATGAAGTAAATCCCACAGCTCAGGATAACAGAGGGAACACACAATATTGTGCAAATCTAGATCTGCTCAAGCAGAATTGTGGTGGGTGGACACACTGGGTTGGTGTGCAGTCCCCGTTTAGGTAAGGCACTCAAGTATCAAAACAATATGCAAATTGTATCACACCTGTGTGAGGGAGAAGAGAGAGAGTCATTATAATAGTGAAGGACAAAAACACACACCTTTGTTTGGACAGCGATGTCGGTAAACAAAGATTATACACGGACGCTATCATGAAGTTGCTGTTTTCAACACTATGAATTGTCTGTCTTTTAACTGGATATATTCTGTCCTTGTCTGTCTCTCCTCGCTTATCTTTCTCTTCCCCTCTGGTCTTCTCTTATTTCCTATCTCCTTTCTTTACTCCTGCCCAACTCTCTCTGTTTTCTCCTCTCTCTACCCCCTCACTCTCTCCTGCAGGTTTACTATCTGCCATAAGACAGAGGTGGTGAAAAATACGTTGAATCCAGTTTGGCAGTCATTCACCATTCCAGTCAGAGCACTCTGCAATGGGGACTTTGACAGGTATAGAGCTCGCCTCTCTCACTCCCTCTCGCCTCTCTCATCCCCTCTTACACCTTCACACCCTTTCATCCCACTGATCCTTCTCGCCCTCACTCTTCTTCACTGCCAGGCAATCTAGGCCTTCATACAGTGTGTACTGAACATGTTGGGAATACATCAGCTCATGATTTTTGTTTTAATTCCGAATGATTTGTAACTGTGGATGTGGCCTCACTCATGCTTACAGAAAGCTATGCACTTTATTGCTAACGATTTGGCTGGAAAAGGCTAAAAGGTTCACCGAATATAATCAAATCAAAAAGGATTGCAATATATTTCAGGGGTCAGATTCTTATTGAGTAGGTTATAGGCCTAAATGTTTTTTTTTACCAAAGAAACAAAAATGTGACATGCTGAAAAAATGACTGTTTGATTTCCTCCAAATCATTGATCAGTGATAATTTAGTAACATTGTGACATTCATCAAGATATACTGAACTACAAATGTATTAGAGATCATTGGACGGACTATGATGGAGTCACAGCACAAGTGTACGGCAAGGTATAATGTGTAGGCCTAATTTTCCACCTGTACCTTTAGATCTAACCAGTATGGACTTCTATAACATTTCCATAGACAAGCCACTGTAGACTATAATATTACTGTGGCCTATTATTTTCTAATCTGCAACGGAATTAGACTATTCTTCATGTTACAAAAAAAAAGTTTATAAAGCACTCGGCGGCTCAATAACTCTAGCCTCCACAGCACTGTCCAGAATGAACGGTGGGTGGTGGGATGGTCATCCAATACTGCTTCCAGCTCAGAATAAAATGGGCATTGGGTTTTCCCGTTGCCACTCCTGCTATTACAGTCCTTGGCCTTTCTGCATGATGTTTACGTATTTTTGATTTTACACTGGCATTGAACATGGGAACGGCAGAACGTTTTTTTTTCTCTCATTCGGGATGATATTCTATCTCTTCATAAATATATTTATTTCCATATGCGTCATCTAATGTCGATTGGACTGAGGCATCCAACCACAGTGCCAGTAGGTACAAGGTTTCTAATGAAGACCATTATCTTATTTCTGGCGGAATTTAAATAAATACAAATTTCAGTTAAGAACAAATTCTTATCTTTAATGACAGCTTAGGAAAAGTGGCTTTACTGCTTTGTTCAGGGGCAGAATGACAGATTTGTACCTTGTCAGCTCGGGGATTCGAACTTGCAACCTTTTGATTTCTAGTCCAACGCTCTAACCACTAAAAAACTGAATTAATAGAGGTATCCACTCATCTGTCCGCTTTTCACCCAAATGCTTTTTGAGCGATCCATCCATGGAGGCAAAAAGGACAATGAATTAATAAGGGAAAAGCTGTATCTTTTTGTCCATGATATTACCTCAACTGTCCGGTGTGATTTCTTTTCAGAGGGTCAGTTAATATTAACTCCTGAAATTAGTGAAATTATACACCAAATGTCGACGACGTGAAATAGGCAGAGTTTTTTTTGGGGGGGGGTCAATGTTTTGTAAGAGCCTCCTTGATGTTAGCCGAGAGAACACTTGCCCCTCTCCTATTTGGATGCAAGCCATCCAAAACTTGGGACTCACCTAGAATTTGTCAAAATTGTCAATGATCTCCAAATCCATCGAGGAACAGCAGGATTTAAGCCAGTAGTGTAGACCGAGGAGACGACTAAGGTCTGACGTGCTTATACTCAGATATCAGAAACAGTGATCTACAGGAACCAACCACGATGTGAGACAAGCTTTGTCAGTGACAGCCAGGTAATCGAACTAGCCTGCTAATGTCAGCTCCAGGAGTTGGTAAAAACCCAGCCGAACACAGTGTAAAATGTATAAGTGTTTTTTTTAAGTATAAAACACAGTGGTGTGTCGCTACTCCAAAAGTTTGGCTTCTTACTTCCTGGTCACTTTAACTTTGACAGGTAATTAACGTCTACAGTACATTTCTCTTAGCCATGTACACTCTTATGTCCATAAAGGGTTGTGTTTGCGGATTGACAGTGATTAAAAGTTTCAATAAATTTCAAGAAGCAAAATGGCAGTCAACGAATTTTAAACCAAACGGAAAGTATTTATTTAACAACGACAGACTCTTAGGCTGAAATCAGTGTTTAAAGAGGAGGTCTGGTTATGATTTTTGCCCTGAATGGCCTGGTCTCGGGGATAAGCCGTTAGCCATAGTGTTAACAGTCAACATAATCACATGGTAATCTCCACATGTCGTTCTGTCAGGGTCCACTTACCACTATAAAGCCCCCTGAAACAGTAAGCTGGAGATGATAGCCCCTAAGACCATTAGGACGTAAGATAGGCCCTATGAGCACTTAAAGCTAGAATCCTTCATTAAAACAATGACAAAGTGGATACCCCACTTCTGTTTAGGTAAAAAGCTGAGTAATAGGCCTGGAGGAATGTAACCACTCTAAAAGTCATAGACAGAGCAATGGTAACATTCTAGTTTTGAGGCTATACAGTGCTTGTTTACATTTACATTGTTTGCAAACATTTGAGTAAAGCAAGCTTATATTTTGGGTTCTGATGGGGTACGACAGTTGAACTTAGCTCATGAGGCATATATAAGTTATATTCTTCAAGAATCATTGGGTATATATCATTAATTTAGAAGTTAAATGAATGTTGTAACTAAGGGAAAGGGGGATATCTACTCAGCTCTACAACTGAAATGTGTCTTCCGTATTTAACCCAATCCCTCTGAATCAGAGAGGTGCGGGTAGCTGCCTTAATGGGTTAACTGTCTTTTAATGGGTTAACTGTCTTGCTCAGGGGTAGAATGACAGATTTTTACCTTGTCAGCTCAGGGATTCGATCTAGAAACCTTTCGGTTACTGGCCCAACGCTCCAACCAAAAAGCAGCCAACAAGTGTTGGAAAAAGCATTCCAGGTGAAACTGGTTGAGAGAATGCCAAATGTGCAAAGCTGTCATCAAGGTAAAGGGTGGCTACTTTGAAGAATCTCAAAATACAAAATATGTTTTGATTTAACACTTCATAGTTTTGTTGTCTTCACTATTATTCTACAATGTAGAAAATAGTAAAATCAAGAAAATCCTTTGAATGAGTGTGTCCAAACTTTTGACATACACTGTAAGTTTGATGTAACTTACTCTGTGGATGATGTCTGCTGAATGGATATACTACAAAACAGACAAATATTTCAACTGCATACAGTACCTATGACAACCTATACCTGCACCTATGAAAACACACACACATACACAGGCCTACCTTGAGACTCCGGAGGATCTGATATATGAGGAACTGAACGTGGTCGTCCGTCAGGTTCTGACACTTGACGATATTGTTGAGGTCCGCCTCCATCAGGTGGGTCACCTGGTACCTGCCAATCACAACCCAAAAAAAGGAAAGACGGGCCTCTAAACACTAGGCTGGATTCTAGCTTTAAGAGATGAGACGGTGATATAGCAAAATGCACTTCAGATATATGGCTTATGTAAGACATAAGAACAACAGAGAGAGAAGAGTTTATATAGAGAGGGAGGAAGACCGAAAGAAAGAAAGGGAGGGAGGAGGAGGACTTAAACATGGGTCGACTATAGAGAAAGAGAGGATGAATAAGAAAGCGAGAGAGAAATGAGAAACTGGATTTTTAAAGACCATACATATTGGATGCTACTTTCTCTGTACAGGTCAAAGCAGGATTTCCCTATAGCCTCCTTCCCTGCCTTCTCTCGCACCCCCCGCTCTCTCGTTCTCTCTCTCTCTCCTTCCTCCCTTTCTCTCTCTCTCTCTGCTGAGAAAAAGCTGAGTTGCTTAGCCTTCTGTGACAAATTACTACACCCAAATTCTGCAGAAATAAATCCAAATATCATTCCCAGGTTTTTCACTGTGTCTAGATACAAATGTATTGAGGGTGCCCCAAAGGAGTGTGGGTAAACAGGTCGGGGTCACTGAGTGTCAGCCGACAAATCAAACATCAGACATAGTGAGGTCATCACCCTGTCAGAATCAATCAGACATGGGGGATTGAGATGTGTTACAGGAGAGTCTTTCCTAGAATGCCTCTCTAACACACAAACACACACAAAAACAAAAATACACACACGCACAAACACAGACACTTTAGCATGGACACACGTGCATGCACACACACATGCATACACACACACACATGAACACACATGCGCGTACACACACTCCGCCTCAGTGTGAGTGAAATAGGATCTGACTGGGGCAGACCTGGAAACACTACATGTGTCATGAGATATCACAAAGCCCAGCAGAGAACAGCCAACCGGTTACACACTGGGTTTGTGTGGGTGTGTGTGTGTGTGTGTGTGTGTGCACGCATGCATGTGTAGGTGGTATGTTCAGTATAATGTGTATGTTGCGTGGTTTATATCGCGTGGCTATGTTCATCTTATTTAGCATCAATCCATATCGTAAATGACAAGTACGAACAGGCTGCGATTTGTAGACAGAGAATCAGACACCACACAAACGACAGACTCCTTTATTAATATAGCATGTAGATGTACCCTGTCCTCTCCTTGAGTGTCCTGGGAAGAGGGGGATGAGAGGAAAGGAGAGGAAATGGGGATGTGGTGCATTTTGTCAGTCCGGCCTACGCTGTCTATATGCTTCAGAGGACATTTCATCCCAGGACTGTCTTCCTCATTAGCATGGTAGTCTATATGAGTCTGTCCATGTCAAAGCAACTATTTCTTCCCAGGCTGGGAAAGATCGCAAACAGAGCCACGGAATTAGGGCTGAAGTGGTGGTGTTGTTTTTCACAAGCGTAGCAGCTCATGTACTCATTCTTGTGATCTCTCGTGGGGTGTGTTTGGGTTATTAGTGAAGGAGACATATGCCTGTTTGAATCATCGTCTTAAATGATGTTAGGAACCCCACTTGGAAGATTGGTTTATTAGAGAGACAACGTGAGGGTTTTTAAAAGCATGATTTCGCTGGGAAGACATGACTCACTAGACAGCAACAGATGAAGACATCCTGTCTTGTGTTACTGTATGTTTGGTCTGGAGTACACTCATAGAAAAAGAATCTAGAATCTAAAAGGATTCTTTGGCTGTCTCCATAGCAGAATCCTTTGAATAACCCTTTTTGGTTCCACCTGGTTCCCAAAAGGGTTCTACCTGAAACCAACCAGGGTTCTACCTGAAACCAACCAGGGTTCTCCTAATGGGGACAGCCACAGAACCCTTTTGGAACCTTTTTTTCTCCTGACCTGTTACTGCTTGGCGGACAGTCAAAGAGAGGATGATTGATAGGGCATGCAGGGCATGGTGTCTTTCATGTTCCTCCCCGACGTAACACACGCGCACACACACACACACGCACGCGCGTAAGTGATGATGCACGAGAAGCCGGTGTTTGAAGGATATATTGGCACGGGTGTTGTTAGGCCCGAGACAAAGTCAATAATACATAAATCATAAATGATTTATTCCAATGCTAATTGCTTACAGCGTCAATTAAAAACGTGTCACAGGATTGTCGAGACTTATCAAAACAACCATTACAAACCACATTCGTAAAGAACATTTGTAAAGGACATTCGTAAAGGACATTCGTAAAGGACATTCATAAAGGACTTCGTCCGGTTATATTATAGTACAGTTTTTTGTATCGGGGCTGGTGACATAAAGCACTTTCACTTATGTGCCTTCTGAAAAGAAAAACATATCAAATCTGTTTTGGTTTTGTTTTAAATAGTTGTTCTTTTTCAATCCAATTTTTTTTTACATTTAAATAAAAACACTGGGTCAGCTGATTTAGGGAAAATGAACTATTAAGAAATGTATGTAGGATCTGAATCATCATAAACCAGTTGTTCGTTCTAAATGTACCATTACCATACTGGCTGGCAACGTTCTTATCCCTTGCTTGCTACCTAGCCAACTACAGCTAACTTACAGACATGTCAAAAAGTGCAGCCAGAATAACAGAAAAGTAGCTGCATTGGCATTTGTTTAAGCTGTTTTCAAGTTACATTTTTTGGGATACATCCATAACAATGAGCTAATGAGGCGCGATTTCGCCTAGCAAATGTGCTCACTCGTCAGGACACTGTTCAGAGGAGCTAGCCAACAACACAGCTAACACAATCACTTCAAACTGAAACTGGAAAGACAAGCTGCACTTTGTTTCGTTTTACCTTTTTTCAATTGACATTTCTTTGTATATACAGTGGGGAGAACAAGTATTTCATACACTGCCGATTTTGCAGGTTTTCCTACTTACAAAGCATGTAGAGGTCTGTCATTTTTTTTATCACAGGTACACTTCAACTGTGAGAGACGGAATCTAAAACAAAAATCCAGAAAATCACATTGTATGATTTTTAAGTAATTAATTTGCATTTTATTGTATGACATATGTATTTGATACATCAGAAAAGCCAAACTTAATATTTGATACAGAAACCTTTGTTTGCAATTACAGAGATCATACGTTTCCTGTAGTTCTTGACCAGGTTTGCACACACTGCAGCAGGGATTTTGGCCCACTCCTCCATACAGACCTTCTCCAGATCCTTCAGGTTTTGGGGCTGTCGCTGGGCAATACGGACTTTCAGCTCCCTCCAAGGACTTTCTATTGGGTTCAGGTCTGGAGACTGGCTAGGCCACTCCAGGACCTTGAGATGCTTCTTACGAAGCCACTCCTTAGTTGCTCTGGTTGTGTGTTTCGGGTCATTGTCATGCTGGAAGACCCAGCCACAACCCATCTTCAATGCTCTTACTGAGGGAAGGAGGTTGTTGGTCAAGATCTCGCGATACATGGCCCCATCCATCCTCCCCTCAATACGGTGCAGTCGTCCTGTCCCCTTTGCAGAAAAGCATCCCCAAAGAATGTTGTTTCCACCTCCATGCTTCACGGTTGGGATGGTTTTCTTGGGGTTGTACTCATCCTTCTTCTTCCTCCAAACACGGCGAGTGGAGTTTAGACCAAAAAGCTCTATTTTTGACTCATCAGACTACATGACCTTCTCCTATTCCTCCTCCGGATCATCCAGATTGTCATTGGCAAACTTCAGACGGGCCTGGACATGTGCTGGCTTGAGCAGGGGGACCTTGCGTGCGCTGTAGGATTTTAATCCATGACGCCGTAGTGTGTTACTAATGGTTTTCTTTGAGACTGTGGTTCCAGCTCTCCTCAGGTCATTGACCAGGTCCTGCCGTGTAGTTCTGGGCTGATCCCTCACCTTCCTCATGATCATTGATGCCCCACGAGGTGGAATCTTGCATGGAGCCCCAGACCGAGGGTGATTGACCGTCATCTTGAACTTCTTCCATTTTCTAATAATTGCGCCAACAGTTGTTGCCTTCTCACCAAGCTGCTTGCCTATTGTCCTGTAGCCCATCCAGCCTTGTGCAGGTCTACAATATTATCCCTGATGTCCTTACACAGCTCTCTGGTCTTGGCCATTGTTGAGATTTTGGAGTCTGTTTGATTGAGTGTATGGATAGGTGTCTTTTATACAGGTAGCGAGTTCAAACAGGTGCTGTTAATACAGGTAATGAGTGGAGAACAGGAGGGATTCTTACAAAAACTAACAGGTCTGTGAGAGCCGGAATTCTTACTCGTTGGTAGGTGATCAAATGCTTATGTCATGCAATAAAATGCAAATGAATTACTTGAAAATCATACAATGTGATTTTCTGAATTTTTGTTTTAGAATCCGTCTCTCACAGTTGAAGTGTACCTATGATAAAAATTACAGACCTCTACATGCTTTGTAAGTAGGAAAACCTGCAAAATCCTCATTGTATCTAATACATGTTCTCCCCACTGTAAATCCATAAAAATTATGCAAGCTGATTCATGATTTCAACTGGCTGAGAAATGTTTCCTTCCTGTCTGTCTCGTTCCGACTCCCGACAAGTTAATTACTATGGGACGGCTGGAGACTGAATTTGAATATTCAAACAATGTTGCAAATGTCAGAGAGACAGACATTTCACTGTTGTATTCAGCGCATATGACAAATAAAATGTGTATATATATTTAGTCGGTGGTAACTTGTGGAATAGACACCTGTTGGAATGCCGTTTTAACCAATCAGCATTCAAGATTAGACTAACCCGTTGTATAAACACATACACACACACACACACACACTTCTTAGTTGATAGATCCTCTGGGGAAAAGGCTCACAACCCTGAAGATACTGCCACTACAGGTAGAAGAGAGGAGGGAGGGAGAGAGATGCAGGGAGCGAGGGAGGAACGTAATATGTTAGATGTAGCCCTTTTTCTTAGCGGCAGAAAACATCTCTGATGTCTAACTTCATTTTATAGTGGGTTGATGTGGAAATGGGGAGAGAAGGCAGAGGAAGGGAGGGAAGGAGGAGGGAGAGAGAGAAAGACGGAGAGGGAAGTATTTTAGCTGTGCCACTTTTTGGCTCTGATGTCTCTTAGTTAGAATCTCAACTGTGTTTAGTGGGGGCTGAGGGAGAAGGGGGAGAAAGGGGGAGAGGGGGAGACGAGGAAAGGAGAGAGAAAGATTAAAAACGAGAGAAGGATGAAGCGCTGCTTCTAAAGTTGTATAAGTCTGCAAAAAAACTCTCAACGGCATCGCGTTTGTCACCCCCATCATCGATTTGTCATCTGCTTTTGGGAAAATGTGACGGCAGGTATTTTTAACCTGAGCAAATTTGCATTCGTTGCGGTTTAGCTCAGAATTTTTCCTTCTCATAGATGTAAGTTGATCCTTCCTCTTTTGAAAATATCAGCAACAAGCCATAGGCTCTGATTCACCCGATACAACGTTTCTTGCAACTATGCCAGTGTGAAACTTTATCTAAGAGTTCCTAACAGTCATACATGAAAATGTATTAAAATACAGCGAAAATATATTTACATTTTTCAAATCCATTACACATGCTTGTGGAGAGTGTTGGATTAGATGTACAGTACCAGTCATGGGTTCAGACACACCTGCTGATTCCAGGGTTTTTGTTTATTTGTACTATTTCCTACATTGTAGAATAATAGTGAAGACGTCAAAACTATGAAATAACACATATGGAGTAACCAAAAAAAGTGTTAAACAAATCAAAATGGATTTTATATGTGAGATTCTTCAAGGTAGCCAAACTTTGCCTTGATGACAGCTTTGCACACTCTTGGCATCCTCTCAACCAGCTCCATGAATGCATTTTAGTTAACAGGTGTGCCTTGTTAATTGTTAATTTGTGGACTTTCTTTCCTTCTTAATGCATTTGAGCCAATCAGTTGTATTGTGGCAAGGTAGTGGTGGTATACAGAAGATTGCCCTATTTGGTAAAATACCAAGTCCATATTATGGCATGAACAGCTCAAATAAGCAAAGAGATATGACAGTCCATCATTACTTTAAGACATGAAGGTCAGTCAATTTGGTAAATTTAAAGAACTTTGAAAGTTTCTTCAAATGCAGTTGCAAAAACCATCAAGCGTTATGATGAAACTAGCTCTCATAAAGACCGCCACAGGAAAGGAAGACCCTCTGCTGCAGAGGATAAGTTCATTAGTGTTAACTGCACCTCAGATATTGCAGCTCAAATAAATGCTTCACAGAGTTCAAGTAACAGACACATCTCAACATCAACTGTTCAGAGGAGACTGCATGAATCAGGCCTTCGTGGTCAAATAGCTGCAAAGAAACCACTACTAAAGGACACCTATAAGAAGAAGAGACTTACTTGGGCCAAGAAACACGAGCAATGGACATTAGACCAGTGGAAATCGGTCCTTTGGTCTGATGAGTCCAAAATAGAGATTTTTGGTTCCTACTACCATGTTTGTGAGACACAGAGTAGGTGAACGGATGATCTCCGCATGTGTGGTTCCCAACGTGAAGCATGGAGGAGTTGTGGGGGTGCTTTGCTGATGACACTGTTGGTGATTTATTTAGCATTGAAGGCACACTTACCCAGCATGGTTACCACAGCATTCTGCAGTGATACACCATCCCATCTGGTATGCACTTCGTGGACAATGACCCAACACACCTCCAGGCGGTGTAAGGGCCATTTGACCAAGAAGGAGAGTGATGTAGTCCTGCCTCAGATGACCTGGCCTCCACAATCACCCGACCTCAACACAATTGAGATGGTTTGGGATGAGTTAGACCGCAGAGTGAAGGAAAAGCAGTCAACAAGTGCTCAGCATATGTGGAAAGACGGTTGGAAAAGCATTCCAGGTGAAGCTGGAATGTATTTTGATTTGTTTAACCCTTTTTTGGTTACCACATGATTCCATAGGTGTTATTTCATAGTTATGATGTCTTCACTATTTTCTACAATGTAGTACAAATAAAGAAAAACCTTTGAATGAGTACTGTAGTTGTGTCCAAACGTTTGACTGGCCGTGCTGCTGCTCCAGTTTCAACAGTTCTGCCTGTGGCTATGGAACCCTGACCTGTTCAACGGACATGCTACCTGTCCCAGACCTGCTGTTTTCAACTCTCTAGAGACAGCAGGAGCGGTAGAGATACTCTGAATGATCGGCTATGAAAAGCCAACTGACATTTACTCCTGAGGTGCTGACCTGTTGCACCTTCGACATCCACTGTGATGATTATTATTATTTCACCCTGCTGGTCATCTATGAACATTTGAACATCTTGGCCATGTTCTGTTATAATCTCCACCCAGCACAGCCAGAAGAGGGCTGGCCACCCCTCATAGCCTGGTTTCTCTCTAGGTTTCTTCCTAGGTTCTGGCCTTTCTATGGAGTTTTTCCTAGCCACCGTGCTTCTACACCTGCGTTGCTTGCTGTTTGGGGTTTTAGGCTGGGTTTCTGTACAGCACTTTGAGATATCAGCTGGTGTACGAAGGGGTTTATAAATCAATTTGATTTGATCAGATACTGTATGTTGACAGGTAGATATTTCAGTGGACTGGATAAATCATCTGCAATGGGACTCATCTGGTTAAATAAAGCATGAATAAAATAAAATCCTCACGATTTGCCCCTTTCATAATCTGTTAGTTTATTATGAAAAATATAATCTCTTGCTTCCCCCTCTTTAATCTGATTATTACGTTGTTGTTTTTTCCTAGGAACTGTGAATAATGAATGCTGCTGTTTTCTGTTTAGGAGTGAAACGGTAAAATCACCCAGCCTTGAAATTACACAGCATGGAGCTGTAGAGACGTGGCTTCCTGAGTGTTATTGTCAAGGAGGCTTGTTTGTTTATTAGGGGCTTGAAAAGCCTCAGTGAAAACTAACTAATGACCTTGTTGGTGAGGTGAGGCAGGGCCGTACAAAGACATTTGGAGGCCTTTATTTTCTGCAAAGTCACACTCAAGCAAGATTTTAGCCTACTGCTCAAAGAACCGGCGAAGAGGGGCGCGCTATCAATTTATCATGGTGAATGTATATTACGTAAATCAGCTAGCTAGCTAGTTAGCTATGCTGTTGAAACAATCTTAACTGGTATTTACCGGTGATTGGCGTTTGTTCTGCTGCTTTTAGGCCCACTAAGAAACAGTCCAGCTGAAGCATTTCATATGTTCCTGACTGTGAGATGACATATGCAACTTTAAAGGGAGCCACTGCTACACTACTGTTCGGCAGCGGTAGCTTCTGCCAGCAGGTCGAGTGCAGTGCAGCACTCGTGTGAGGGCAGAATCTACAAGATTCAAAAATTGAGAAATAATCTAGTTTGCAATTAATTTCAATAATAAGAGAGAAAATAGACTACGAGTGAAATAAAAGTTGAATCATTTAAAAAAAAACGCCAATCTGAAAGGGCACTTTTGTCATAGGAGGGGAAAAAGGGCAGGTGCTTTGGCAACCTGATGTGCGTGCGGCTTAGTTGGTAGAGCATGGTGCTTTCAACGCCAGGGTTGTGGGTTCGATTCCCATGGGGACTGCTCTCACTACAGTAAGTTGCTCTGGATAAGAGCAGGTGCAAAATAACTCAAATGTAAATGTTACTGCTCCTCATAAAAGGCCCCTTGCAGTCAAAAATGTGATTTCCTGTGTTTTATACAGTATATATTCCCACACCTATGAGGTTGGAATAATACTGTAATGATTATGATAATGCCCTTTTAGCTGTTTGAAAATACTCGCTGAAATGTTTTGGTGGGATGGTGTTTTGGCCTGCCCGGTGACATCACCAAACGGCAAATTAGTTAATAGACCAATAAGAAAGAGAGTTCCAAACATCTCTGCCAATAACAGCTAGTTTTCAGTTTTCCCCTCCCCACTCAGACCACTCCCAGACATTCCTATCAAAATTCTTGCTTGAGAAATGTTGCTAAGCAGCTATTTTTGTGTCTTCTTGACCATTTTAATTGAAAACAATCACAGTAAGGTTCATTCTTACCCGGACGTGATTTGATATTGAGATCAAAAACAGTTGCATTGGACCTTTAAGAAAAGGCTGTAGCGATCATTCCTCTCTGTCTTGTTTGATGTTTGTTTAAAGCCGTGCGGAACAAACACACACACAATCACAACGCCTGCCTCAGGACATGTTCCTCTTTTCAGCTTTGACTGATGAGTCAATCCACAGCGGCAATCTTAAGCAGCTCGTACCCAATTACTCAGAATGTGTGTTTGTGTGCGTGCATTTGTGTTTTCTAAAAGGTTCTTAGGACACCCATCTTCTAAAGCATATCTGACCACTCAAGCAAGACACTCCACTACACTAATTACTTCATAAATAATGACCAACAGCTAAAGTTCAATAGCCTACAACAGCTCTATGTATTACTTGTAACAATGGACAGATGGGGATTCATTGTTATATTTCTACCATGTCTCTCGTGTGTTACACCCATGAGCCATAGATAGGTGCTGTAAGATTGCCGAACATCTGTAATGGGTGTGTTTTCACAATGCAGATATTGATTTTACCAGTCTGTAAAGTGAAGCCCCATGTTTGACTCTCTGGTCTATGACAACCTTGCTTCAGTAACATCCGTCTGTTGGTGTGTGTTTCCTGTCGTTTCAGAACGATCAAGATAGAGGTGTACGACTGGGACCGAGATGGCAGGTGAGTGCAGGTGATGGTCGGATAGATTAGGAGGAGAGTGTGTTTGAGCCAACAGTTTGTAATCAATGTGTGTTCTCATGTATTCACAATGTTGATTTTGTCTTTAGTAGTCATTGTATTACACTGAGTATACACTGAACACCTTCCTAATATTGAGTTGCACCCCCTCTTTCGCCCTCAGAAAAGCCTCTATTCATTGGGGCATGGACTCTACAAGGTGTCGGAAGTGTTCCACAGGGATGCTGACCCATGTTGACTCCAATGCTTCCCACGGTTGTGTCAAGTTGGCTGGATGTCCTTTGGGTGGTGGACCATTCTTGATACACACGGAAACTGTTGAGCGTGAAAAACCCAGCAGCGTTGCAGTTCTTGACACAAACCTGTGCGCCTGGCACGTACTACTGTACCCCATTCAAAGACACATCATTTATTTGTCACCCTCTGAATGGCACAAATACACAATCCGTGTCTCACGGCTTAGAAATCCTTCTTTAAACTGTCTCCTCCCCCTTTATCTACACTGACTGAAGTGTATTTAACAAGTGACATCAATGAGGGATCATAGCTTTCACCTGAATTCACCTGTTCCTAATGTTATTTACACTCAGTGTATGTTTCACTAAGAGTTTATTATCGGTCCAGAGGAACCTGAATGTAATATAGCCATGTTACCTATAACTTTCACTAGCTCAAAGGGTGAAACAAAGACGTGTCAATTATGTTATTGATGTTACGGATGTCTTCCGGCTTCTCCCCGTCCTCCCTCCACCTTCTCTCTCCTGTGTTCTCTCTTCTCCCCGTCCTCCCTCCACCTTCTCTCTCCTGTGTTCTCTCTTCTCCCCGTCCTCCCTCCACCTTCTCTCACCTGTGTTCTCTCTTCTCCCCGTCCTCCTCCACCTTCTCTCTCCTATGTTCTCTCTTCTCCCCGTCCTCCCTCCACCTTCTCTCTCCTGTGTTCTCTCTTCTCCCCGTCCTCCCTCCACCTTCTCTCTCCTGTGTTCTCTCTTCTCCCCGTCCTCCCTCCACCTTCTCTCTCCTGTGTTCTCTCTTCTCCCCGTCATCCCTCCACCTTCTCTCTCCTGTGTTCTCTCTTCTCCCCGTCTTCCCTCCACCTTCTCTCTCCTGTGTTCTCTCTTCTCCCCGTCCTCCCTCCACCTTCTCTCTCCTGTGTTCTCTCTTCTCCCCGTCCTCCCTCCACCTTCTCTCTCCTGTGTTCTCTCTTCTCCCCGTCCTCCCTCCACCTTCTCTCTCCTGTGTTCTCTCTTCTCCCCGTCCTCCCTCCACCTTCTCTCTCCTGTGTTCTCTCTTCTCCCCTCTCTTCTGCTCTCTCCTCTCTCCTCTCCTGTCTTTTCTCCTCTCTCATCTCTCTGTCAGCCATGACTTCATAGGCGAGTTCACCACTAGTTACCGGGAGCTGGCTCGAGGCCAGAGCCAGTTCAATGTCTATGAGGTGAGCTTTTCTTTCATTTATTTCATCATATAGCTTCTGTTCGCGGGTCAAAAAGTTTAGGGCTGCGTCCCAAATGTATTTTATTTAACAAGAATAATACCCCTGGGCAAGGTCAGGTGATAACTAATGACACCTTATTCCCTATAGTGCACTCCTTTTAACCAGGGCCCATAGGATTAAAGTAGTGCACTAAATAGGGAATAGGGTGCCATTTAGGATGCACCCTAAAACTCCTCAACTTCAGTCCTCCAGGATCACAAACGAAGTGTCTGTTGTTTTCATCCATGCTGCCTTTTCTTTATGCCTCTGGTCTAAATCAATGACTAATTGACTGGGAAACCAATGTTGCTGTTGTCCTCTAGCATTAGAGTTCTTGAGCAATTAGGAATGTGTATAGAAAGTCTTACCTTATCTGATGACCGTTGCGTTAGGAATGCATCTGGAAAGTCCTCTAATATTTAACACGTGTTTTTGAAGGGACTATGCATGCAGGTGGTTCAAAGACAAGCGTGACAAATATTCCAATACCCTTACTGCATCACAACTCTCCTCCTCTATCACCCCTCCGCCCCCCACTCCTCTTCCCCCGTCCTCACCCTCGTTCACCCTGCTCTATTCTTGTTTATGTGTTTATTTTGCAGTAGAACTAATGAATGCTCCTCTCTGATCCCTCTGGTCCCTCCCGACACACACACGAACGAACGCACACGTGCAAACACACACACACAGTTCTGTTCTGTCAGGAATATAGAGAAACCATCTCCGCATCGTATAACGTCAGCAGAGATTTATTCCATGCATTCATAATTCCCTTTGTTTAAGGCTGTGTGTGTGTGTGTGTGTGTGTGTGTGTGTGTGTGTGTGTGTGTGTGTGTGTGTGTGTGTGTGTGTGTGTGTGTGTGTGCGTGCGTGCGTGCGTGCGAGCAGTAGGCTAAAATCTTGCCTACAGTAGCACCTAGATCTTCTGCACAGATTCAACAGTGAATCTCCGTAAGACAACAATAATGGGGTTCCATAAAGGTCCAGTTACCAGGAACACAAATACAAATTCCATCTAGACGTTGCCCTTGACAACACAAAGAACTATACCTGCCTCGGCCTCAACATCAGCACCACAGGTAACTGTGAACGATCTGTGAGACAAGGCAAGAAGGGCCTTCTACGCCATCAAAAGGAACATACAGTACAATGTGCACAACGTAAAACACCAAATAATGCATGCAGAGCAGAATTAGGACGATACCTGCTAATTATCAAAATCCAGAAAAGAGCCATCAAATTCTACAACCACCTAAAAGGAAGCAATTCTCAAACCGTCCATAACAAAGCCATCACCTACAGAGAGATGAACCTAGAGAAGAGTCATGCAGCACATTTAGACCCAACCAAATCATAAGAATTACTAAAAGATAATTACTTGACACATTGGAAAGACAGAGCAAAGCTGGAATCTTATTTGTCCCTAAACAGAGAGTATACAGTGGCAGAATACCTGACCACTGTGATTGACCCAAAATTAACAGAAGTTTCGACTTTGTACAGGCTCAGTGAGCATAGCCTTGCTATTGAGAAAGGCCGCCGTAGGCAGACCCGGCTCTCAAGAGAAGACAGGCTATGTGCACGCTGCCCCAAAAAATTGGTGGAAACCGAGCTGCGCTTCCTAACCTCCTGCCAAATGTATGACCAGATTAGAGAGACAAACTCAACAAAACAAGAAACATCCCCTCACTGTCAACTGTGTTTATTTTCAAACTTTACATGTGTAAATATTTGTATGAACATAACAAGATTCAACAACTGAGACATAAACTGAACAAGTTCCACAGACATATGACTAACAGAAATGGAATAATGTGTCACTGAACAAAGGGGGTCTAAAAAAGTAAAAGTCAGTATCTGGTGTGGCCACCAGCTTCATTAAGTACTGCAATGCATCTCCTCCTCATGGACTGCACCAGATTTGCCAGTTCTTGCTGTGAGATGTTACCCCACTCTTCCACCAAGGCACCTGCAAGTTTCCCAGAGATTTCTGGGGGGAATGGCCCTAGCCATCACCCTCCAATCCAATAGGTCCCAGATGTGCTCAATGGGATTGAGATCCGGGCTCTTCGCTGGCCATGGCAGAACACTGACATCCCTGTCTTGAGGGATATCATGCACAGAACGGGCAATATGGCTGGTGGCATTGTCATGCTGGAGGGTCAAGTCAGGATGAGCCTGCAGGAAGGGTACCACATGAGGGAGGAGGATGTCTTCCCTGTAACGCACAGCGTTGAGATTGCCTGCAATGACAATAAGCTCAGTCTGATGATGCTGTGGCACACCGCCCCAAACCATGACGGACCCTCCACCTCCAAATCGATCCCGCTCCAGAGTACAGGTCTCGGTGTAACGCTCATTCCTTCAACGGTAAATGTGAATCCGACCATCACCACTGCTGAGACAAAACCGCGACTCATCAGTGAAGAGCACTTTTTGCCAGTCCTGTCTGGTCCAGCGACGGTGGGTTGGTGCCCATAGGCGACATTTTTGCCGGTGATGTCTGGTGAGGACCTGCCTTTACAACAGGCCTACAAGCCCTCAGTCCAGCCTCTCTCAGCCTATTGCGGACAGTCTGAGCACTGATGGAGGGATTGTGCAATCCTGTGTAACTCGGGCAGTTGTTGCCATCCTGTACCTGTCCCGCAGGTGTGATGTTCGGATGTACCGATCCTGTCCAGGTGTTGTTACACGTGGTCTGCCACTGCGAGGACAATCGGCAGTCCATCCTGTCTCCCTGTAGCGCTGTCTTAGGCGTCTCACAGTATGGACATTGCAATTTATTGCCCTGGCCACATCTGCAGTCCTCATGCCTCCTTGCAGCATGCCTAAGGCACATTCACGCAGATGAGCAGGGACCCTGGGCATCTTTCTTTTGGTGTTTTTCAGAGTCAGTAGAAAGGCCTCTTTTCTTCCTAAGTTTTCATAACTGTGACCTTAATTGCCTACCGTCTGTAAGCTGTTAGTGTCTTAACGACCGTGCCACAGGTGCATGTTCATTAATTGTTTATGGTTCATTGAACAAGCATGGAAAACAGTGTTTAAACCCTTTACAATGAAGACCTGTGAAGTTATTTGGATTTTTACGAATTATCTTTGAAAGACAGGGTCCTGAAAAAGGGATGTTTATTTTTTATTTTTTTCCCTCAGATTACGCAGACCCACAAAGAAATCTAAAACATATCCAGTGATGCACAAACACCATTGTAAATACAACCCATATTTATGTTAATTTATCTCCCCCTCTGTACTTCAACTATTTGCGCATTGTTAGAATACTGTACATAACCATAATATAACTTTGGAACATCTCTATTCTTCTGAAACTTTTGTGAGTTTCAGGTTTCCTGTTCATTGCTGATTGTTTATTTCACCTTTGTTTATGATCTATTATGATCTATTTCACAGAGATTTGCTGTCACAGGGCGTGCGCGCGCGCACACACACACACACACACACACACACACACACACACACACACACACACACACACACGCCGGCCCATCTTTTAGACGTCACCTTGCTTCTGTACATGGTGTTCACCATTAGTATTACCTGGCAGAGGGACAGGAACAGTGACAGAAAGCTCATTTAGGTTCAGCATCAGCAGGTCTCTTTGCTGTCTGCGTGTCAACCAGATTGTCTTCCCTAGATTAGATTAGGGCCTGTCACTGTCTGTCACTTCCAGGCCCCTTGGCGCTACAGGGGACCTTAATGAGACCAGGCAGCTTTTGTCTCTGGAAGCACAAACGAGAGAGTTTTTTTTCCTTTAGACTTTGATTCTTACTTTGCCACCAAAACCTCCAGTGAATCTTCTGCTCATCATTCTCTCTCAATTGTAAAAGGACTAATGTTGTCTTGGATCAGTGCTTTAATATAATTTAGGGCTAGTTTCCCAGACTCAGTTTACAGTAAACCTACTTCTGGATAAAACATCTTGCTTCTTGCAATGGGGAGCTAATGCGAGTCCTCAGCTCTCAGCCACGGATACACATCACTCAAGTATGGTTCACCGAACCAACTCCATTACACCTCCGTTAGACATGCAGTATGTGTGCCTCTCTGTTTATTCATGCACCGACAGTCAGTTCCCTACCATCAGTCTTCCTCCCACATCCAGCCTGTCAATAGTTTGGATCTGGCCCTCTCTCCAGCCCCATCTTCCAGTCCTGCCTTCCATCAGTCAGACCTGGGTTCAAATACTTTTGAAATCATTTTAAATACTTCAAACGTTTCCCCTAGTCTGCCTGGAGTTCCAGATGGGCGGGGTTTTGACTTTTTCAATTATTCTATTGGTTCCATTGTACCAGGCAAGCCCAATCAAACCCAGCTAAAGTATTTTAAATGATTTCAAATAGTATTTGAACATAGGTAATGCTTCTATCCATTAGAATGCCTCTCTATGGTGTCCCTCCCTCCTACACACCCTCTCATTATGCTGGTTACATAACTTAATTAGGGAGGAACAGAGATGGACAGGGAACAGAAGGAGAGAGAGGGTGGGGCGGGGGATGCAGGGAGGGGGGGGGGTGGAGGAGAGAGAGATAGAGAGGGGGAGAGAGAAAGAAAGGGAAGCAGAGCTGGAGAGGGAATGGGTGTGTATATGTGGGGAAAGAGAGAGGAGAGAGAGGGGGAGAGAGAGAGATGGGGAAAGAGAGAGGGGGAGAGAGAGATGGGGAAAGAGAGGGGGAGAGAGAGAGTATACATTTTACAGTTGACTAATGGAACATGAAACCTGTATCACACCCTCTCTCTCTCTCGTTCAGAGAAACAGCCTTTCCCCTACAGGAGATGTATGGTACTACATTTCTCATCGCTGCCACCTTTCTTATATAATTACTTGCATTTTTTCCTTCCCAAAAGCCCCCTGCTGTGAGGAGAATTCCCTCCATGTCCACCATCCTCCAAATCTCTCCTTAACGTAACATAATTGCTTATTCTTTCTCTCTAATTTGGTCATTTCGTTTCTTCTCTTAGGTGGTGAATATCAAAAAGAAAATGAAGAAAAAGAAATATGGGAATTCTGGAACGGTGATTATAGCCTACACATTATGAGCGTTAGAACGTTGTGGTCGTCCTTCGCTACTATCCATCCATCACTCCCCTTTTCTCTCTCCCTCACTCCTCACTTGCCTCCTCTGCACTTTTTCTTCTGGTAATTATGATGCTTTTCTCTGATGGTTATCTGGGCTCTGTTGAAAGGAGCAGTGCTACCAACCATAGACTGTGATTGTCAATGCAGGTTTTGCTCATTAACTGGTATCTCCTCTTCTCTCGCCTTCCTGCTAATTAAAACTTGTGAAAGTGAAAGATGAAGAACACACATGTCTGTCCGCTTCAGCTGTCTAAAGACATTAGACAATAGTGCCCATCTCTGTCAGAGAAACACGCAGAGCAGAGCTGTGAGTTCTTAGAGCCAGCTAACTAGCTAGTGTACTGTACATTGTTTCGTAACATTGACAGATGGAGGGAGGCTGTCGAGGGAGGAGGGGTGAGTAGGTAAAGTAAAGTTAGCAAAGCGATCGAACAAGAGAGGGTGAGAGAGGTTCTTGAACAATGACAACAGCAGAGAGACGTGGGAGGAAGGAGACGGAAGAGAGGAAGAAAGGAATGAAGGAATAAAAAAAGAAAGGAAGGAAGAATATGAAAGTCTCCCCTCACACCCCAGGAGAGATCTGAGAGTGGGAGTAGTGGAGTTAGCATCTCGTAGCATGCGGCGGCTAATGTGATATTGGCTCGCTACGAAGACTGATTACAGGGCCCAGATCCCACGTTCCCATCTGCTCCCTATCTCTCTCTCTCTCTCTCTCTCTCTCTCTCTCTCTCTCTCTCGCTCCCAGATGGAGCTGTACATACGCATCCCACCCTCTCTCTCGCTTAATGTTGTTCTATCTGTCTCTCGCTTCCTCTCTTTCTCCCCTCTCCCCCGTGGTTTCAGAGAGTGTAGTAATGAACTCATCAATCATCTACAGTATGTGTCTGTGATGAGAGTAGGTTGCAACCTGCCACATCCCACGTCTTGTTTCAGGATGAGGAGAGTGATGTGCTACTGGATACAGTGGCTCCGTCTAAGTCAACATATGCTACTGGTCTATATGGGCACTAGGGAGTGTGTGTGTGTGTGTGTGTGTGTGTGTGTGTGTGTGTGTGTGTGTGTGTGTGTGTGTGTGTGTGTGTGTGTGTGTGTGTGTGTGTGTGTATTGAGAGGTCTGGATGTGAATGGGTACTGAGGTCTCATGTTCCTCTTTGTGCTTTCTCTCCCAGGTGACCCTCCTCTCCTTTTCAGTGGAATCCGAGTGCACCTTCCTGGATTACATCAAAGGAGGGTGAGTGGGAGGAGAAGGGAACACACATACCACATACAACACACACAAACACATACACACCCACATTCTGTGATATACACAATATCTACAAAAGTATGTGGACACCCCTTCAAATTTGTGGATTCGACTATTTCAGCCACACCCGTTGCTGACAGGTGTATACAAGCGTTTCGCTACACTCTTCTTAACGTCTGCTAACCATATGTATGTGACCAATAACATTTGATTTGGTTATGCAATCGAGCACACCGCCATGCAATCTCCATAGAGAAACAATGGCAGTAGAATGGACTTACTGAAGAGTTTATTGACTTTCAATGTGGCACCGTCATAGGATGCCACCTTTCCAGTTAGATCGTCAAATAACTGCCCTGCTAGAGCTGCCCTGGTCAAATGTAAGTGCTCTTATTGTGAAGTGGAAATGTCTAGGAACAACAATGGCTCAGCCACGAAGTGGTAGACCACACAAACTCACAGAACAGGAAAACAGAATGCTGAAGCGCATAGTGCATATAAATCGTCTGTCCTCGGCTGCAACACTCACTACCGAGTTCCAAACTGCTCCTGGACTCAACGTCAGCACAATAACTATTAGTTGGGAGCTTCATGAAATGGGTTTCCATGGATGAGCAGCCGCATACAAGCCTAAAATCACCATGTGCAATGCCAAGCATCGGCTGGTGGTGTAAAACTCTCCGCCATTGGACTCTGGAGCAGTGAAAACGCGTTCTCTGGAGTGTTGAATTACACAGTCCGACAGACGAATCTGGGTTTGGCGGATGCCAGGAGAATGGTACCTGCACAAATGCATAGTGCCAACTGTAAAGTTTGGTGGAGGTGGCATAATGGTCTGCGGCTGTTTTTCATGGTTCAGTCTAGGCCTCTTAGTTCCAGTGAAGGGAAATCTTAACACTACAGCGTATAATGACTCTAGACGATTTTGTGCTTCCAACTTTGTGGCAACAATTTTGGGAAGGCCCTTTCCTGTTTCAGCATGACAATGCTCCCGTGCACAAAGCGAGGTCCATACAGAAATGGTTTGTCGAGAACGCCGATTGCGAGCTAGGCCTAATTGCCCAACATCAGTGCCCAACCTCACTAATGCTCTTGTGGCCGAATGGAAGCAAGTCCCTCAGCAATGTTCCAACATCTAGTGGAAAGCCTTCGCAGAAGAGTAGAGGCTGTTATAGCAGCAAAGGGAGGGGACCAACTCCATATGAATGCCCATGATTTTGAAATCCGATGTTCGACGAGCTTTGTTTATGTAGTGTACGTTTATGCACATCCACAGCATCGTATATCTCCCAGCGCTTATCCCTGACAGGAATTATTCCATGCCTTAATGATTTCCTGTCTTTAAGACATACATTCTAGGCCATATATACTGTACATACATAGATATTAATAACCAACACATAATGTCCTTATAGCAATAAACAGCCTGGCATAAATTCCATATCTAAACAGCCTAGTTTCTAAATAACAGATGGCTTACACACGTTGGCGGTATCGACTGTATTATGGTGGGTGAAGTGTCCCTTTAAGTCATCGAGGACAATGCTTTGATCGCAACATCCGTCACAAGGAGAGAGGTGACATTTCAGAGGTTCCAGGGCTTTTCAGATGTAGCAGATTTGACAACTGTGACAGAGCTCACTGACACCCTTCAGCTTTGGTGTGTTGACAGTCGGTAGCCCCCCCCCCCCCCCCCAGCTAGAGGGCTCTAACAAGAGTAATGACACTTCTACTCTACCAGATAAAACATGATCTGACCTCTATTCTCTGGGGAATGAAAGTTGAGACAAATGCAAGGACAAAAAATAGGATGGATCTAGGAAAAACAAACTATCTATGAAAAGATATTCAGCTGATGAAAATGAGACTTATTGAAAGCTAATGTCTATTGAGGCCTTCATCAGAGAGATCAGAATGTTCACCCTGGCTATGACCAATCCTCTAAAAACCACTTAGGACCATCAGTGACCGTTTAGGACCATTAAGCCAACGCAGACACTTGGAATAAAAAGCCCTAACTTCATTAAAAGGTTCTCTCTCTTTCTCTCCCTTTTTCTCAATACAATTCAATTCAAAGGGCTTTATTGGCATGGGAAACATATGTTCTCTCATTCATTCATTCATTCACATTGACTGCAATGGCCCGTTCTATTCAGGATCACAATAAAGGACAGGAGGTAAAGGACAGGAGGTACTGAGGTGAGAGGATAAATGGCCCTATATCTCTCCCTTTCTGGTTCTGGTTTATGGCCCCTCTTAGGAGGGAAATGGTTTAGACTACATCAGCCACATCTTGACAGAGAGGAGAAAAGTTTTGAGATATGAGATGACTGGGAATGAATGGGCGAAGGTGAAAAAAAAGGTTGGGGTAAATTCAGGGCGACTGAAAGAAAGGAATATAGATAGAGCAAAGTGCATTGCATATTGACATGGATCTATACTGACTGGGCAGGGCAATGTGTCAGAAATGGGTTTTACAATTCATTTTGAAATATCATCCTGAGTCTAGTGGTAGCGCGGCTGACTCGGCGCCACACATGGACCCTTGCAGCAGGGGTTCAAACCCCGCCTGCGCCCTCATGTGTGTATTTATCCTCCCCCTTGCCGCAACCCTTTCATTCGTGACATTCTGTTTCAATGAAGAGAAAGAACAACAACAACAAAAAGTTTGCGTGTAAGCAAGTGAGCCTGTGAACTGCCGGAGTGATCTAGGATATTGATAGTGGGTGTTGTGCGCGAAGGAGATGTTGACAGTGAATTGATTAAGTGCCAGCTCCAATCAAAAGAAGACATTGCAGCAGAAAAGCAGCTTGTCTAGTGCAACTACTGGGAATAGTTTGAAAACACCTCGAACAGTTCTTAGGAACACATCCACACACACACAGCACCCTGGCTTACCTCTCTACGTTGTGAAGAGAACACTCCAAGGAATGGTAGCACTGAATTAAAATGTATTGTACATTACAGAGAATACAGACTGAAGAATGGAAGGCAAGGTTGTAAGTACAGTTAGTCAGTCAGGCGGGAAGAAAGGGTGTAGATCTCCATGTTAACCCCAATGCCAGAGCTTCTTACTGGACAAGGGGTCACTTTTGTGAAAAGAGACTGAGGGGAGCTGCTTCCTACTTTCTCTCACTCTGATTACACACACTGACCTTGACCTATTCTCACACACATGGCCACACACATGGCCACGCACGCACGCACGCACGCACGCACGCACGCACGCACACACACACACACACACACACACACACACACACACACACACACACACACACACACACACACACACACACAGCTGGGGAGGGAGATCTGAGAAATCTAGCCTGGTTAACCAGACTGATAAGAGAAATTAAGCAATGCCGAGCTCAGTATTCAGTCTGGTTGACCCAGGGAAGGTGCAATCAGGGGAGCATGGCTCCCCATAACTATTAATAAATACCTGGATCCTAGAGGTTTGACCATCACATCTCTCCTCCCTCCATTTCTAACTCTGTAGTGACCATAATATAGTGGCTATATCCAGAAAAGCCAAAGTTCCAAAGGCTGGGCCTAAAATAGTATATAAGAGATTGTGCAAAACATTTTGTGAGGATTCCTATGTTGAATATGTAAAAAGTACTTGTTGGTCTGATGTGTGTAACGAGGAGCATCCAGATGCTGAACTTGTTGCATTTATGAAATTGTTTCATCCAGTTATTAAGAAACGGACTGTTAGAACTGTTAAAGCTCTGTGGATTGATGAGGAATTGAAAAATGTTATGGTTGCGAGGGATGAAGCAAAGGAGTGGCTAATAAGTCTGGCTGCACAGCTGCTTGGCAGACTTACTGCCAATTTAAATAATATGTGACTAAACTGAACAAAAATAACAATAAATTGTATTATGAAACTAGTAAGTTCAATTATATAAATTATGATGGGAAAAACCTTTTGAGCACTTTAAATTAAATTATGGGCAGAATGACCAATTCAACTTCATTGAATCAGAAGGCTCATTCATCACAAGACCTTTTTGATATTGTCAATTATTTTAAAAGACCATTTCATTGGTAAAGTGGGCAAACTCAGACATGGAATGTCAACAACAACCCGCGAGCCATCATATTTATGCATAAAATACCAAATAATGAAAGAAACACATTGTAATTTAGAATTCTGTAAAGTTAGTGTGGGAAAGGTGGGAAATTATTGTTGTCCATCAATAATAAGAAACTACCTGATATTGACAACAGATGGAAAGCGACTGAGGATGGTATTGGACTATATTGCCACTCCTGTTTGTCATATCTTTAATCTGAGCCTGAAGAAAAGTGTTTGTCATCAGACCTGGAGGTATGGTAAAGTCATTCCGATACCCAAGAATGGTAAAGTACCCTTTTACTAGATCGAACAGCCTACCTATCAGCTTCCTGCCGACTCTTAGCAATCCTTTGGGGGAAAAATGGTTTTGACCAGATGCAATGCTATTTTTCTGTGAACAAATTAATAACATACTTTCAGCATGGTTATAGAGACGGGCACTCAACATGTACTGCACTGACACAAACGACTGATGATTGGTTGAAATACATGTTTAATAAGAATGTGGTGGGAGTTGTACTGTTAGATTTTATTGCAGCCTTTGATAATATTGACCATAATCTGTTTTTGGAAAAACGTATGTGTTATGGCTTTACATTCTCTACAATATCATGGGTTAAGAGCTTTCGAGGGTCTTCTTTAACCTTTTACTGCAGTGGACTAAATCAGGGTCACGCAGAGTGATTCTTGGTAGTCTTAAACAAATCTAATTTGAAACAAAAGTATACACCTCACACACATGGTTATGGGCTTAAAAAAGAAGACACCAGTAGTATGTCAAATATAGAGTTAAAATGTATTCAATTTTGAGTTTGCATCCCAAACATTGTACTTTATATACATCACAGAAGACTGAAATACAGTGGGGGAAAAAAGTATTTAGTCAGCCACCAATTGTGCAAGTTCTCCCACTTAAAAAGATGAGAGAGGCCTGTAATTTTCATCATAGGTACACTTCAACTATGACAGACAAAATGAGAAAAAAAATCCAGAAAATCATATTGTAGGATTTTTTATGAATTTATTTGCAAATTATGGAGGAAAATAACTATTTGGTCAATAACAAAAGTTTATCTCAATACTTTGTTATATACCCTTTGTTGGCAATGACAGAGGTCAAACATTTTCTGTAAGTCTTCACGAGGTTTTCACACACTGTTGTTGGTAATTTGGCCCATTCCTCCATGCAGATCTCCTCTGGAGCAGTGATGTTTTGGGGCTGTTGCTGGGCAACACGGACTTTCAACTCCCTCCAAAGATTTTCTATGGGGTCGAGATCTGGAGACTGGCGAGGCCTCTCCTGGACCTTGAAATGCTTCTTACGAAGCCACACCTTTGTTGCCCGGGCGGTGTGTTTGGGATCATTGTCATGCTGAAAGACCCAGCCACGTTTCATCTTCAAAGCCCTTGCTGATGGAAGGAGGTTTTCACTCAAAATCTCACGATACATGGCCCCATTCATTCTTTCCTTTACATGGATCAGTCGTCCTGGTCCCTTTGCAGAAAAACAGCCCCAAAGCATGATGTTTCCACCCCCATGCTTCACAGTAGGTATGGTGTTCTTTGGATGCAACTCAGCATTCTTTGTCCTCCAAACACGACGAGTTGAGTTTTTACCAAAAAGTTATATTTTGGTTTCATCTGACCATATGACATTCTCCCAATCTTCTTTTGAATCATCCAAATGCTCTCTAGCAAATTTCAGATGGGCCTGGACATGTACTGGCTTAAGCAGGGGGACACATCTGGCACTGCAGGATTTGAGTCCCTGGCGGCGTAGTGTGTTACTGATGGTAGGCTTTGTTACTTTGGTCCCAGCTCTCTGCAGGTCATTCACTAGGTCCCCCTGTGTGGTTCTGGGATTTTTGCTCACCGTTCTTGTGATCATTTTGACCCCACGGGGTGAGATCTTGCGTGGAGCCCCAGATCGAGGGAGATTATCAGTGGTCTTGTATGTCTTCCATTTCCTAATAATTGCTCCCACAGTTGATTTCTTCAAACCAAGCTGCTTACCTATTGCAGATTCAGTCTTCCCAGCCTGGTGCAGGTCTACAATTTTGTTTCTGGTGTCCTTTGGCAGCTCTTTGGTCTTGGCCATAGTGGAGTTTGGAGTGTGACTGTTTGAGGTTGTGGACAGGTGTCTTCTATACTGATAACAAGTTCAAACAGGTGCCATTAATACAGGTAACGAGTGGAGGACAGAGGAGCCTCTTAAAGAAGAAGTTACAAGTCTGTGAGAGCCAGAAATCTTGCTTGTTTGTCGGTGACCAAATACTTATTTTCCACCATAATCTGCAAATAAATAAATTAAAAATCCTACAATGTGATTTTCTGGATTTTATTTCCTAATTTTGTCTGTCATAGTTGAAGTGTACCTATGATGAAAATTACAGGCCTCTCTCATCTTTTTAAGTGGGAGAACTTGCACAATTGGTGTCTGACTAAACATTTTTTTGCCCCACTGTATAACAAAAATGTTCAACATAGAAACACTGGATTTTAGTCGTAAAAAAATATATAATCTTTGTTGATAACATTCCACTCATGAGGCCAAATGGGGAGCTTTTGGTCATTAACTGCAGGAAAAAGCTACTGGAAAGTTCTCGAATGTAAAATATGTAAAGTGTGGTATTCCGCAAGGCAGCTGTCTGTGTCTCTATTTTAATAATGATCACTAGCCTTATTAAACAAAGCATGCATGTCTATGTATGCTGATGTTTAAAGATTATACACGTCAGCAACAACATCCAGTAAAATCACTGCAACCCTAAACAAAGAGTTGCAGTCAGTTTTGGAAAGGGTTGCTAGTAATTAACTAGATATGAACATACAGTATCTAAAACTAAAAGCATTGTATTTAGTACAAATCATTCCCTAAGTTCCAGACCTCAGCTGAATCTGGTAATGAATGACATGGCTGTTGATCAAGTTGAGGAAACTAAACTTCTTGGTGTTACATTAGATTGGAAATGGTCATAGTCAAGACATTGGTTCAATTGTTGTAAAGATGGGGAGAGGTCTGTGTGTGATAGAGAGATGCTCTGCTTTTTTTCCACCACAATCGACCAAAAAAGTCCTGCAGGCTCTGGTTTTATCACATCTTGAATAATATAACATACAGTTCTGACAGACATACATACCCCACCAGACATGCTACCAGGGGTCTCGTCACAGTCCCCAATTCGAAAACAAATTTAAGGCAACACACAATATTGTATAGACCCATAGTTACATGGAATGCCCTTCTATCTCAAATTACTCAATCAAACAACAAAATCAGCTTAAGAAACAAATAAAACAACACCTCACAGTACTACGCCTCTCCCCTATCTGACCTAAATAACTTGGATGTCTATGTAAAGTAATATGTTTTTCCAAAATGTTTTGTCAGCATACAGTGCCTTGCGAAAGTATTCGGCCCCCTTGAACATTGCGACCTTTTGCCACATTTCAGGCTTCAAACATAAAGATATAAAACTGTATTTTTTTGTGAAGAATCAACAACAAGTGGGACACAATCATGAAGTGGAACGACATTTATTGGATATTTCAAACTTTAACAAATCAAAAACTGAAAAATTGGGCTTGCAAAATTATTCAGCCCCCTTAAGTTAATTCTTTGTAGCTCCACCTTTTGCTGTGATTACAGCTGTAAGTCGCTTGGGGTATGTCTCTATCAGTTTTGCACATCGAGAGACTGACATTTTTTCCCATTCCTCCTTGCAAAACAGCTCGAGCTCAGTGAGGTTGGATGGAGAGCATTTGTGAACAGCAGTTTTCAGTTCTTTCCACAGATTCTCGGTTGGATTCAGGTCTGGACTTTGACTTGGCCATTCTAACACCTGGATATGTTTATTTTTTGAACCATTCCTTTGTAGATTTTGCTTTATGTTTTGGATCATTGTCTTGTTGGAAGACAAATCTCCGTCCCAGTCTCAGGTCTTTTGCAGACTCCATCAGGTTTTTTTCCAGAATGGTCCTGTATTTGGCTCCATCCATCTTCCCATCAATTTTAACCATCTTCCCTGTCCCTGCTGAAGAAAAGCAGGCCCAAACCATGATGCTGCCACCACCATGTTTGACAGTGGGTATGGTGTGTTCAAGGGTGATGGGCTGTGCTGCTTTTACGCCAAACATAACATTTTGCATTGTTACCAAAAAGTTCAATTTTGGTTTCATCTGACCAGAGCACCTTCTTCCACATGTTTGGTGTGTCTCCCAGGTGGCTTGTGGCAAACTTTAAACGACACTTTTTATTGATATCTTTAAGAAATGGCTTTCTTCTTGCCACTCTTCCATAAAGGCCAGATTTGTGCAATATACGACTGATTGTTGTCCTATGGACAGAGTCTCCCACCTCAGCTGTAGATCTCTGCAGTTCATCCAGAGTGATCATGGACCTCTTGGCTGCATCTCTGATCAGTCTTCTCCTTGTATGAGCTGAAAGTTTAGAGGGACGGCCAGGTCTTGATAGATTTGCAGTGGTCTGATACTCCTTCCATTTCAATATTATCGCTTGCACAGTGCTCCTTGGGATGTTTAAAGCTTGGGAAATCTTTTTGTATCCAAATCCGGCTTTAAACTTCTTCACAACAGTATCTCAGACCTGCCTGGTGTGTTCCTTGTTCTTCATGATGCTCTCTGCGCTTTTAACGGACCTCTGAGACTATCACAGTGCAGGTGCATTTATACGGAGACTTGATTACACACAGGTGGATTGTATTTATCATCATTAGTCATTTAGGTCAACATTGGATCATTCAGAGATCCTCACTGAACTTCTGGAGAGAGTTTGCTGCACTTGAAAGTAAAGGGGCTGAATAATTTTGCACGCCCAATTTTTCAGTTTTTGATTTGGTAAAAAAGTTTGAAATATCCAATAAATGTCATTCCACTTCATGATTGTGTCCCACTTGTTGTTGATTCTTCACAAAAAAATACAGTTTTATATCTTTATGTTTGAAGCCTGAAATGTGACAAAAGGTCGCAAAGTTCAAGGGCGCCGAATACTTTCGCAAGGCACTGTAGGACCTTTTTAATTTCTATATTTATTTTAAATGTATGTAGCTCTGTCCTTGAGCTGTTCTTGTTCTTGGAAGAGTAGCTGATGGTTTTGCAACAGCTAATAGGGATCCAAATAAAATCCCAAATCTCTCCATCCCTCCCTCTGTCCCGGAATATTTGACTCTTTCTTATTGTTGTATTCTTTCTGGGTTGATCTTTAACGAGGTTATCTGGAGTTTATTCTCTCACTCATATATTAGCGTTGCGGCGAAAGAGCATTTCATCAGTCGGAAAATTGGATTATGGTTATGTTTCTCTTAAGTGCTCCAGCAGTCTAATTGCTTGTTATTCAGCTCAATGTGAGGATGTCATGCACCTCTCACACCCCTTCTCCTCTTCCTAAGGGGAATAAGAATAAGAAATTTCAGTCCAAACACACACACACACACACACACACACACACACACACACACACACACACACACACACACACACACACACACACACACACACACACTGATATAGAGTGAATTAATTGCCAGGGTCACTTAAATATATGATCGTGACTACAATGCAATTAGCAACAATTCCCATATATTACATTTACATTGTGTGTGTCTGTGTGTGTGCATGTGTGTGCTTGTGCACGTGTGTGTGTGTTCAGAGAAAATATCTTTAGTTTGTGCTTTGCATATAATTATCTGGTGGTCTACCTGCACTTCTCTTGTTGATTTTTCACTCTCTCTTCTATATCCTCATTTCAGGACCCAGATCAATTTCACTGTGGCCATCGATTTCACTGCGTCTAATGGTAAGGGATTCTAAAGACTGTGTGTGTGTGTGTGTGTGTGTGTGTGTGTGTGTGTGTGTGTGTGTGTGTGTGTGTGTGTGTGTGTGTGTGTGTGTGTGTGTGTGTGTGTGTGTGTGTGTGTGTGATTTCACTGTCTAATGGTAAGGGATTCTAAAGACTGTGTGTGTGTGTGTGTGTGTGTGTGTGTGTGTGTGTGTGTGTGTGTGTGTGTGTGTGTGTGTGTGTGTGTGTGTGTGTGTGTGTGAGAGAGAGAGAATGTGGCGCGCCACTATGGGGCGATAAAGACCACCGTTACTCAACCCACAAGCAAGCATGCAAGACCTTCCCTCGTCCCCTCTTCGGCAAACCAGATCATGACTCCTGGTTCCTGTTTACAAACAAAGCTCAAACAGGGAGTACCTGTGACGTGCTCTGTAGAAAAAGGGCCTACCAAACCAGAAGCTATGCTGCAGGACTGCTTTGCTCGTGCTGACTGGGACTCTGCCGACAGCATCGACGAGCTAACCACCTCCGTCATCAAGGAATGCATCACCGACGTCATCCCCACAGTGAAGATTTACTGCTTCAGCGTTCAAAAGCCCTGGATGAACACTGAGGTGCGCATTAAGTTAAAGGAACGAGCTACCGCTCACAGGGCTATCACAGCCAACCCTGAGGCTACGGCTGATGACACAAACGCATACAAGAAGTCCCGTTACGACCTCCACAAAGCCATCAAACAGGCAAAAGGGCAATATCAGAACATGGTGGAATCCTGTTATTTTCCGGCTCTGACTACCTAGCCATGATCTGCCCAACGATGCCTCTCTACCATCATTTTTTGAATGCTTCGATAACAACACAGATCCCTGCATGAGGGCCCCCGCCGAGGAATGGGTGATCTCTCTCTCCGAGGCTGATGTAAGGTTTTTAAACGGGTCAACACCCTTAAGGCCGCCTCCAGAGTGGTGCAGTGGTCTAAGGCACTGCATCGCAGTTGCTAGCAGTGGCACTAGAGATCCTGGTTCGAGTCCAGGCTCTGTCGCAGCCGGCCGCAACCGGGAGACCCATGGGGCGGCGCACAATTGGCCCAGCGTCGTTCGGGGTAGTGGAGGGTTTGGCCGGCAGGGATGTCATTGTCCCATCGCACTCTAGAGACTCCTGTAGCGGGACGGGTGCATGCATGCTGACACGGTCGCCAGGTGTACGATGTTTCCTCCGACATATTGGTGTGGCTGACTGTCGGGTTAAGCGGGCATTGTGCCAAGAAGCAATGCAGCTTGGTCGGGTCACCTTAGTGCCAGAGGCGTCACTACAGAACCTGGTTCGATTCCAGGCTGTAACACAACCAGCCATGATTGGGAGTCCAATAGGGTGGATGCTGTTCATTGACTACAGCTCAGCGTTTAACACCATAGTTCCCTCCAAGCTCGGGACCCTGGGACTGACCACCTCCCTCTGCAACTGGATTCTGGACTTCCTGATGAGCCAACACCAGGTGGTAAGAGTAGGAAACAACACCTCCCCCACGCTGACCCTCAACACGAGGGCACCCCAGGGTTGTGAGCTTCTCCCCCTCCTGTACTCCCTCTTCAGCCACGACTGTGTGACCGCACACGACTCCAACTCCATTATCAAGTTACCAGCCAACATGCTGGTGGTAGACCTGATCACCAGCAGCGATGAGAGCCTACAGGGAGAAGGTCAGGTGGTACTGAGAAGGCCCGGAAAATTGCAAGAGACTAGCCACCCAAGACATGACTGTTCTCCATACTCCCGTCCGGCAGGCAGTACCGGTGCATCAAGGCTCAGACCAACAGACTGCTAAACATCCTCTATCCCCTGGCCAAATGGCTATTAAATGGCAAACAACTACTGCTCTCCCTCTCCCACAGACAAGCCACACTGACTCTATGTCCATCCACAGGTCTCTACCTACTCAGACACACACACCTTCACTGTCACTCTTACTCACAAACTCATTAATAAGGCCACACTGCTGCTAAAATGATTATTGATTAGATGTATTACTACCACTACATTACTGTTCATTGATTGCCATTAGTATATGTCTATTTATCCTGCTACTGGTCACTATTACTCCTGTTTACATTACCATTCATATATTCCTGCTATCAGTCACTTTTCAGTCCTGTTTACATGTATATCCACACGTCAGGCCTACATTTAAATGGTTTAAACTCTTATCCAGAGCAAATTACAGGAGCAATTAGGGTTAAGTGCCTTGATTAAGGGCAAATCAACAGATTTTTCACCTCGTCATCTCGGGGATTCAAACCAGCCACTTTTCAGTTACTGGACCAACTCTGTTAACCGCTAAGCTACCTGCCGCCCTACACTACACTCTTGCGTGCGCGCGCACACACACACACACACACACACACACACACACACACACACACACACACACACACACACACACACACACACACACACACACACACACACACACACACACACACACACACACACACACTCTGCTGCCACACTGTATAATATTATTATTATTTATCCTGCTACCAGTCACTTTCACCTCATTTCTTCCTATGTATATAAAGGTATCTACCTCAAATACCCCAGTATCCTGCACATTGTATATGTGGTACTGCCACTGACCCTGTATATAGCTGACATTCACATTTTTTTCTTTCTCTTATTTTCTACTTCTCTTGTTTATTTTGTATTATTCTTCTCTTATTTGTTATACCATTTTGATACTGAATTACTGTACTGTTGTGTAGGGCTCGCAAGTTAAGCATTTCACTGTACTTGTACATGTGACAAATAAAACTCGAAACACACACACACGCAAACCCTCCCTATTCCTCCATACTATACGTGTTGCTCTGGGTTTGGGTTGCCTCCTGCCTTTCTTCCTGAGTGCCTATGGTCAATACCACCACACTGTGCCTAAAATGGATGACCACTGTGCCCCATAATAGCACTGCTTCAGAGACCAAATGCCACCCAAAATGGTCGAATACACCCTCCTTACCACAGTCTAAAAGGCCACACTTGAGCTCTAGCTCAGCAGTTCATTTCCCACCCTTCCATTAAGCTCCTAGCCTATCAGAGTATTCCTTCCTATTCCCATTCATTGTGTGACGGGGTTGGTGAGAGCAGGCGGTAGTTTATCTCTGAAGGGTTGAAGAGAAGGAGAGTTCTAAATCGTTGTTATTTTTTTTGCTGTATTCAAATCAAGCCCTTAACCAACAACGCAGTTCAAGATAGAGTGAAGAAAATATTTACTGAATACACTAAAGCAAAAAAATAATAAAAAGTATACAATATACAAAAGGTATACAATAAAATAACAATAACAAAGCTATATGGGGCGGCAGGGTAGCCTAGTGGTTAGAGTGTCGGACTAGTAACCGAAAGGTTGCAAGTTCAAATCCCCGAGCTGACAAGGTACAAATCTGTCGTTCTGCCCCAGAACAGGCAGTTAAGCCACTGTTCCTAGGCCATCATTGAAAATAAGAATTTGTTCTTAACTGACTTGCCTAGTTAAATAAAGGTAGAATATACAGGGGGTACTGGTACTGAGTCAATGTGCAGGGGTACAGGTTAGCCAAGGTAATTTGTACAAGTAGGTATGGGTAAAGTGACTATGCATAGATCATAGACAGCGCGTAGCAGCAGTGTAAAAACAAATGGAGGGGGGACGTCAATGTAAATATTCTGGGTGGCCATTTGATTAATTGTTCAGCAGTCTTATGGCTTGGGGGTAAAAGCTGTAAAGAAGCCTTTTGGTTCTTGACTTGGAGCTCCGGTACCACTTGCCGTGCCGTAGCAGAGAGAACAGTCTATGACTTAACCATTTTTTGGACCTTCCTCTGACACCACCTAGTTAGGGCCTGGATTGCAGGAAGCTTGGCCCCAATGATGTACTGGGCCGTACGCACTACCCTCTGTAGTGCCTTACGGTCAGATGCTGAGTAGTTGCCATAACAGGCGGTGATGCAGCCGGTCTGGATCATCAAATCAAATCAAATGTATTTATATAGCCCTTCGTACATCAGCTGATATCTCAAAGTGCTGTACAGAAACCCAGCCTGAAACCCCAAACAGCAAGCAATGCAGGTGTAGAAGCACGGTGGCTAGGAAAAACTCCCTAGAAAGGCCAAAACCTAGGAAGAAACCTAGAGAGGAACCAGGCTATGTGGGGTGGCCAGTCCTCTTCTGTCTGTGCCGGGTGGAGATTATAACAGATGTTCAAGATGTTCAAATGTTCATAAATGACCAGCATGGTCAAATAATAATAATCACAGGCAGAACAGTTGAAACTGGAGCAGCAGCACGGCCAGGTGGACTGGGGACAGCAAGGAGTCATCATGTCAGGTAGTCCTGAGGCATGGTCCGAGGGCTCAGGTCCTCCAAGAGAGAGAAAGAAAGAGAGAAAGAGAAAATTAGAGAGAGCATACTTAAATTCACACAGGACACCGGATAGGACAGGAGAAGTACTTCAGATATAACAATCTCACCCTAGCCCACCGACACATAAACTACTGCAGCATAAATACTGGAGGCTGCGACAGGAGGGGTCAGGAGACACTGTGGTCCCATCCGATGACACCCCCGGACAGGGCCAAACAGGAAGGATATAACCCCACCCACTTTGCCAAAGCACAGCCCCCACACCACTAGAGGGATATGTTCAACCACCAACTTACCATCCTGAGACAAGGCCGAGTATAGCGCACAAAGATCTCCGCCACGGCACAACCCAAGGGGGGGCGACAACCCAGACAGGAAGATCACATCAGTGACTCAACCCACTCAAGTGATGCTCTCAATGGTGCAGCTGTAGAATTTTTTGAGGATCTGGGGACCCATGCCAAATCTTCTCAGTCCCCTGAGGGGGAAAATGTGTTGTCGTGCCCTCTCCACGACTGTCTTGTTGTGTTTGGACTATGATAGACTCCAAGGAACTTGAAACTCACGACCCACTCCACTACATCCCCGTCGATGTTAATGGGTGCCTGTTCGGCACGCCTTTTCCTGTAGTCCTCAATCAGCTCCATTGTCTTGCTCACATTGAGGGAGAGGTTGTTGTCCTGGCACCACACTGCCAGGTCTCTGACCTCCTCCCTATAGGCTGTCTCATCGTTGTCGGTGATCAGGCCTACTACTGTTGTGTCGTCAGCAAACTTAATGATGGTGTTGGAGTCGTGTTTGGCCACACAGTCATGGGTGAACAGGGAGTACATGAAGGGTCAGGGGTGCGTGCTTAGTCCCATGGTCCATAGCTTAGTGATGAGCTTTGTGGGCACTATGGTGTTTAACACTGGGCTGTAGTCACTGAACAGCATGCTCACATACAGTGCCTTGCGAAAGTATTCGGCCCCCTTGAACTTTGCGACCTTTTTTGCCACATTTCAGGCTTCAAACATAAAGATATAAAACTGTATTTTTGGTGAAGAATCAACAACAAGTGGGACACAATCATGAAGTGGAACGACATTTATTGGATATTTCAAACTTTTTTAACAAATCAAAAACTGAAAAATTGGGCGTGCAAAATTATTCAGCCCCCTTAAGTTAATACTTTGTAGTGATTACAGCTGTAAGTCGCTTGGGGTATGTCTCTATCAGTTTTGCACATCGAGAGACTGACATTTTTTCCCATTCCTCCTTGCAAAACAGCTCGAGCTCAGTGAGGTTGGATGGAGAGCATTTGTGAACAGCAGTTTTCAGTTCTTTCCACAGATTCTCGATTGGATTCAGGTCTGGACTTTGACTTGGCCATTCTAACACCTGGATATGTTTATTTTTGAACCATTCCATTGTAGATTTTGCTTTATGTTTTGGATCATTGTCTTGTTGGAAGACAAATCTCCGTCCCAGTCTCAGGTCTTTTGCAGACTCCATCAGGTTTTCTTCCAGAATGGTCCTGTATTTGGCTCCATCCATCTTCCCATCAATTTTAACCATCTTCCCTGTCCCTGCTGAAGAAAAGCTGGCCCAAACCATGATGCTGCCACCACCATGTTTGACAGTGGGTATGGTGTGTTCAGGGTGATGAGCTGTGCTGCTTTTACGCCAAACATAACATTTTGCATTGTTGCCAAAAAGTTCAATTTTGGTTTCATCTGACCAGAGCACCTTCTTCCACATGTTTGGTGTGTCTCCCAGGTGGCTTGTGGCAAACTTTAAACAACACTTTTTATTGATATCTTTAAGAAATGGCTTTCTTCTTGCCACTCTTCCATAAAGGCCAGATTTGTGCAATATACGACTGATTGTTGTCCTATGGTCAGAGTCTCCCACCTCAGCTGTAGATCTCTGCAGTTCATCCAGAGTGATCATGGACCTCTTGGCTGCATCTCTGATCAGTCTTCTCCTTGTATGAGCTGAAAGTTTAGAGGGACGGCCAGGTCTTGGTAGATTTGCAGTGGTCTGATACTCCTTCCATTTCAATATTATCGCTTGCACAGTGCTCCTTGGGATGTTTAAAGCTTGGGAAATCTTTTTGTATCCAAATCCGGCTTTAAACTTCTTCACAACAGTATCTCGGACCTGCCTGGTGTGTTCCTTGTTCTTCATGATGCTCTCTGCGCTTTTAACGGACCTCTGAGACTATCACAGTGCAGGTGCATTTATACGGAGACTTGATTACACACAGGTGGATTGTATTTATCATCATTAGTCATTTAGGTCAACATTGGATCATTCAGAGATCCTCACTGAACTTCTGGAGAGAGTTTGCTGCACTGAAAGTAAAGGGGCTGAATAATTTTGCACGCCCAATTTTTCAGTTTTTGATTTGTTAAAAAAGTTTGAAATATCCAATAAATGTCGTTCCACTTCATGATTGTGTCCCACTTGTTGTTGATTCTTCACAAAAAAATACAGTTTTATATCTTTATGTTTGAAGCCTGAAATGTGACAAAATACTTTCGCAAGGCACTGTAGGTGTTCCTTTTGTCCAGGTGGGAAAGGGCAGTGTGGAGTGCAATTGAGATTGCGTCGTTAGTGGATCTGTTGGGGCGGTATGTGAATTGGAGTGGGTCTAGGGTTTCTGGGATGACGGTGTTGATGTGAGCCATGATCTCTGCAGTTCATCCAGAGTGATCATGGACCTCTTGGCTGCATCTCTGATCAGTCTTCTCCTTGTATGAGCTGAAAGTTTAGAGGGACGGCCAGGTCTTGGTAGATTTGCAGTGGTCTGATACTCCTTCCATTTCAATATTATCGCTTGCACAGTGCTCCTTGGGATGTTTAAAGCTTGGGAAATCTTTTTGTATCCAAATCCGGCTTTAAACTTCTTCACAACAGTATCTCGGACCTGCCTGGTGTGTTCCTTGTTCTTCATGATGCTCTCTGCGCTTTTAACGGACCTCTGAGACTATCACAGTGCAGGTGCATTTATACGGAGACTTGATTACACACAGGTGGATTGTATTTATCATCATTAGTCATTTAGGTCAACATTGGATCATTCAGAGATCCTCACTGAACTTCTGGAGAGAGTTTGCTGCACTGAAAGTAAAGGGGCTGAATAATTTTGCACGCCCAATTTTTCAGTTTTTGATTTGTTAAAAAAGTTTGAAATATCCAATAAATGTCGTTCCACTTCATGATTGTGTCCCACTTGTTGTTGATTCTTCACAAAAAAATACAGTTTTATATCTTTATGTTTGAAGCCTGAAATGTGACAAAATACTTTCGCAAGGCACTGTAGGTGTTCCTTTTGTCCAGGTGGGAAAGGGCAGTGTGGAGTGCAATTGAGATTGCGTCGTTAGTGGATCTGTTGGGGCGGTATGTGAATTGGAGTGGGTCTAGGGTTTCTGGGATGACGGTGTTGATGTGAGCCATGACAAGCCTTTCAAAGCACTTCATGGCTACCGGCGTGAGTTCTACGGGGCGGTAATCATTTAGGCAGGTTACCTTCGCTTCCTTGGGCACAGGGACTATGGTGGTCTGCTTGAAACATGTAGGTATTACAGACTCAGTCAGGGAGAGGTTGAAAATGTCAGTGAAGACACTTGCCAGTTGGTCCGTGCATGGAGTAGGATTAGTAGTATTCATTCAGCCGGTGGAGTAGGATTCATTCTTAATCCTGTATTGACGCTTTGCCTGTTTGATGGTTCGTCTGAGGGCGTAGCCGGATTTCTTATAAGGGTCCGGATTAGTGTCCCACTCCTTGAAAGCGGCAGCTCTATAACCTTTAGCTTGATTATGGGTGTTGCCTGTAATCCATGGATCTGGTTGGGATGTGTACGTACGTTCACTGTGGGGACGACGTTATCGATGCACTTATTGATGAAGCCGGTGACTGAGGTCGTATACTCCTCAATGCCAATTCCACCATTTTGTTAGTTTCATTGATATAAGGAAATTCAAATACAATATTCAATTCATAAGCATTGACTGTAATACCTCTAAGGTAGGGGTAGGCAACCCTGGTCCTGGAGTGCCGCAGGCACTTCATGTTTTTGATTTAACCAATCTGGAAGACCAGGTGTGTTGAATTTAGGCAATCACTGAACTGATCAATTAGCTCAGTTTGGCAGGGTTGCGTTCAGTACATAAAAACCTAACAGAACATTAAATTGAACAGAAACAGTGCTGTACTGAATGACCAGTTGAATAACAGAGGGGAGTCGGGTTGTGGGTTCAAATGCACCGCTGACCTGTAAATATGTCACTCCATACCTAGCAAACATATCTAAAAGTCTGTTTTGGGAAAATGTGTCATTCAGTACAAACCGTTCCACAAAGTAGCAAATGTTCAAGCGAACTGAACACACCCCTGGTATGGTACCTAGTTGGAACAAAATCCTGAAGTACCTGGGGCACTCCACGAATAGGGTTACCTACCACTGCTCTAGGGTCCTGCGGTGAAACGACTGCTGTGCTAGGTATTGAGCAACAGCTTTCTTCCAGGGCCTAAATTCACAAAGTGTCTCAGAGTAGGGATAGTGATCAAGGATAACCTCCCCCTTGTCAATATAATTGTACTCAATGTGAAGGCAATATTGATCTTAACATCATTATTCCTACTCTGAAATTCTTTGTGAATATGGACCCTGGCCTGTCTGCATGCTGGTCTGTCAGCAATGCCACTACACCTGAAATGCAACAAAAACAAAATAATTAACTTAGTCAGTCAGTAACTTAGCTAACTAGCTATTGAAACACTCATGTAAATGTGCACAAGCCAAATTATATGAAAACAACACAGTCTATTTGCAGTGAAATTAGGAGGGGTATTATCTTGCCAACTTTCAGTCAACAATACATCAATAAACAAGCAGGGGAACAAAGTAGTTTGACAAAAAGTGTTCAATAGTCAGAAACTAGCTAGTCTTTAAAATATAGCTACCAATTTGTATGTTATTTTCTAGAAACCTAGATACAGTCTATTCAGCTAGCTAGCTAAGGTGAACTCTGATGGTGGGAGTAAGCTAGCGTTAGCTAACTTTCCCCTAGCCCTTGATCATGACTCTCAGTTCCATTACACTACACATAAGAGTCATTGGACAAAGACGTTCTCTGTGGGGGAGGGGGGGGGTTGTTAAGAGTCGCAACATTATCACGCATTGCTTGCTGTATGGATTAGGAAGCATAAGGACCTGATATGCTTACTCCCACCATCAGAGTTCACCTAATCTAGCTAGCTAGATAGCTCAGCTAAGTGAACTGTAGCTCGGTTTCATAACGGCGGGGGAAAAAACGTAAATAAAGGTTCCATTGTTACACACCTTTAATAGGGTTAGGGTTATGGTTCCCACATGGCCATATTTTCATGTTACACCACTTGTTTATTGAAAACAGACCAAAACAGAGTGAACTACCTGTGCTAATTAGCTATCTGCATCTCCTAACACCTGTGTGTAAACAGAAGACAGACGGCACAAGCGTGTTGTCAATATAAAAATACTGTCGGCTGCAACTATGTTATTGGTTTAAAAAAACTGCGTACAGTAAGTATGTAGCCTTTTGGTTCTAGACTTGGCACTCCGGTACCACTTGCCGTGCCGTAGCAGAGAGAACAGTCTATGACTTGACCATTTTTTGGGGCCTTCCTCTGACACCACCTAGTTAGGGCCTGGATTGCAGGAAGCTTGGCCCTTATGATATACTGTGCCGTACACACTACCCTACCCAATACCCAATATAAAATACTGTCGGCTGCAACTGTGTTATCAGTTTTTTTTAAACTGTGTACAGTAAGTATTTATTTTGCATTTGTGAATTTATTTTGATGGGATATGAAAGCAGAGGGATTTATGTTGAGAAACAGGACATGTAAGCTCCTTGGACTAAGGAGTAACGCAAGGCTCCTTTAGTCCAATATTGGGCTAGCTTTCCCACAGCGGTATAGCTGGCTAGTTAAAGCTGCAATATGTAACTTTTTGGGTGACCCAACCTCATTCACATAGAAATGTGAGTTATAGAACTGTCATTCTCATTAAAATCAAGTCTAAAACTGGTTCTATGTGGGCTATATCTATACTTCTTGTTCTTTTACTTTTGGTATTGTACACAATCTTCAAACAGCTAAAAATACAATATTTTGGGTTACATATTTCACATTGGTTTTGACGGTACAATGATTCTCTAGTCTACACTATACATTTCGTGTTTTGTGACATAAACTGAAATTAGGTGAACTATTCGAATTTTAGCAACAAAGAAATTGCGTCAATAGCTAGCAAAAATATTTGTACACCTATGTGTCCCTTGTAGCAGCTAGCTGACCAAAGTTTTCGATGCATGCCTCCACACAGAAGAGCAGGTAATCTGGAGATGTGTCGTATTCAGCAGAGGCAGGCACTGCCAGAGCCACCTATGTGAAGCTAGCCACAATAACGATTAGCCAAAATATTGAAATTTGCTATTTGTCTTAAAAATTAAAGTCCCTTATTGAAACGGATGCAAACAAATACAAATATTGGAATCTTGCCATATTTGGACTACAGTTGTGGCCAAACATTTTGAGAATGACACAAATATAAATTTTCAAAGTCTGCTGCCTCAGTTTATATGATGGCAATTTGCATATCCTCCAGAATATTATGAAGAGTGATCAGATGAATTGCAATTAATTGCAAAGTCCATGTTTGCCATGCAAATGAACTGAATCCCCCCAAAAAACATTTCCACTGCATTTCAGCTCTGCCACAAGAGGAACAGCTGACATCATGGTAGTGATTCTCTCGTTAACACAGGGCTGGACAAGGCTGGAGATCACTCTGTTATGCTGATTAAGTTAGAATAACAGACTGGAAGCTTCAAAAGGAGGGTGGTGCTTGGCCTCATTGTTTTTCCTCCGTCAACGATGGTTACCTACAATGAAACACGTGCTGTTATCTTTGCACAAAAAGGGCTTCACAGGCAAGGATATTGCTGCCAGTGAGATTGCACCTAAATCAATGGCAGCAGGCAGGTGTGAGTGCATCTGCACGCACAGTGAGGTGAAGACTTTTGGAGGATGGCCTAGTGTCAAGAAGGCCAGCAAAGAAGCAACTTCTCTCCAGGAAAAACATCAGGGACAGACTGATATTCTGCAAAAGGTACAGGGATTGGACTGCTGAGGACTGGGGTAAAGTCATTTTCTCTGATGAATCCCCTTTCCGATTGTTTGGGGCATCCGTAAAAAAGCTTGTCCGGAGAAAACAAGGTGAGCGCTACACTCAGTCCTGTGTCATGCCAACAGTAAAGCATCCTGAGACCATTCATGTGCAGGGTTGCTTCTCAGCCAAGGGAGTGGGCTCACTCACAATTTTGCCTAAGAACACAGCCATGAATAAAGAATGGTACCAACACATCCCCCGAGAGCAACTTCTCCCAACCATCCAGGAACATGTTTGGTGACGAAGAATGCCTTTTCTAGCATGATGGAGCACCTTGCCATAAGGCAAAAGTGATAACTAAGTAGCTCGGGGAACAAAACTTTGATATTTTGGCTCCATGGCCAGGAAACTCCCCAGACCTTAATCCCATTGAGAACTTGTGGTCAAGCCTCAAGAGGCGGGTGGACAAACAAAAACCCACAAATTCTGACAAACTCCAAGCATGTATTACCCAATGGGCTGCCATCAGTCAGGATGTGGCCCAGAAGTAAATTGACAGCATGCCAGGGCGGATTGCAGAGGTCTTAAAGAAGGGTCAATACTGCAAATATTGACTCTTTGCATCAACTTCATGTAATTGTCAATAAAAGCCTTTGACACTTATTAAATGCTTGTAATTATACTTCACTATTCCATAGTAACATCTGACAAAAATATCTAAATACGCTGAAGCAGCAAACCTTGGGGAAATTAATTGTTGTCATTCTCAAAACCTTTGGCCACATCTGTAGATATTGCTTCAATTTGGAATGTTATTATATAAATTCAACAAAAGAAAATAATTTGTTAATATAGCAAAAAAGTACAAATCAGTTGAAATCCTACTTTGGATGTATTAGACTTTATCATTGCAATAGGGGCATACTGTATGCACTGTACTGCCTTACCTATGGATCTTGGGTCCATGAAATGGGGTATCAGCCTATTCAGTGACACCCACAGAACACAACTGTGAAGAGTGTACACAAACATTAGCGTCGTAGCTCTTATTGATCAACCAATGGTGTGTTAGATACCACCCACCGACGTTTGATTCACATCCCATTATTATCATATTGGAGGAAGAAATATATACAGTGGGGCAAAAAAGTATTTAGTCAGCCACCAATTGTGCAAGTTCTCCCACTTAAAAAGATGAGAGAGGCCTGTACTGACCAAATACTGACCAAAATTAATTCATTTTCTCGACACATCTGTATGTATATAATTGTTTATCTATGTATTATCTAATTACTCACACTTTAAATAATTAAATTCATTTATATACAGTGGGGCAAAAAAATATTTAGTAGAGATCTGCATGGAGGAATGGGCCAAAATACCAGCAACAGTGTGTGAAAACCTTGTGAAGACTTACAGAAAACATTTGACCTCTGTCATTGCAAACAAAGGGTGTATAACAAAGTATTGAGATAAACTTTTGTGATTGACCAAATACTTATTTTCCACCATAATTTGCAAATAAATTCATTAAAAATCCTACAATGTGATTTTCTGGATTTTTTTTCTAATTTTGTCTGTCATAGTTGAAGTACCTATGTACCTATGATGAAAATCTTTTTAAGTGGGAGAACTTGCACAATTGGTGGCTGACTAAATATTTTTTTGCCCCACTGTATATAAATGAATTAAATTATTTAAAGTTTGAGTAATTAGATAATACATAGATAAATAATTATATACATACAGATGTCGAGAAAATGAATGAATTTTGGTCAGTATTTTAATATTTCCTTGCTCATTTATTTAATTATGTGTGGATGTATTTATTTATTCATTTATTCATATATTTATGTGTGCGTTTTATTTATTTATTTTATTTTATTTATTTATTATGGCAAGTTTGTCCTCCGTAATAGCATGCCACTAAGAACACCAGCACATAGCTTGTGCATGGCAGCCATCAGATAATGTGTGTATAGAACCTGATTGACTAAATAGACTACCATGTTAATGTAGAGCAACATATTCTGGCTGATGACAATGCTTGGGTTTTCTGCATGAACCTGCTGCACTTGATTTAGTTGCAACAGCATTCCAGCCCCCTTTCTCAACAACGAACAAACTGGCCATACACTATTGACCTATGCCTTCTGCCCCTTCCCTAGGTAACCCATCCCAGTCCACTTCTCTACACTATATGAACCCATACCAGATGAATGCCTACGCCATGGCCTTGAAGGCTGTAGGGGAGATCATCCAGGACTACGACAGTGATAAGATGTTCCCTGCCTTGGGCTTCGGAGCCAAGCTGCCCCCGGATGGACGGGTCTCACACGAGTTCCCACTGGTGAGTCAAACACAGAGCCCTTTCTGGTCACTTGTTACTGAACTGAACTGGACAAGATTGGACTAAAACTGGACTGGACTTGACTGGGCTTGAATTTACTTGACTCACCAAATTCAGTCCACTCCAGAAAGAAGATATTGATTTATTAAATACAAGAGATTTTACCCTGTTGATTGTTTCTACCTCTCCAGAACATGAGAGAAGCCCGACTTTAACGATATAGATAAACTAGAGCAAACTGTTTTAAACCTGTTGATTGTTCTGTTGTTCCTCCTCTCCAGAACGGTAACATAGAGAACCCCTACTGTAACGGTATAGATGGCATCCTGGAGGCCTATCACGAGAGTCTGAAGACTGTTCAGCTCTATGGACCAACCAACTTCGCCCCCGTAGTCAACCACGTGGCCAGGTAATGGACGCATACACACGTACAAACGTACAAATGCAGGCGCGCATTTGCAAACACATACATATACACACGTACATACAGGCAGACTCATACACACATGCACCCACATACACACATGCACACTCACATACACACATGCTGTACACACAGGCAGACATAAAGGCACACACCCTCACAAATCTGCTATCACAGATTATCAGCAGTGCAAGCCAGCGTGAAATGTCTCGTTCTCTGCTGCTGTCAGATATCAGCCTTGTCGTGTAGTTGTTCCACGACAGTAATCCCAGTAATTCATACTCAGTCTTCCATCCCTGGGCTTCTCTCCTGTTCTGACCTCAAAGGCTGTGACGATTGGCCTTTCAATGGACAGAAAAAACCCAAAACACAGGATGTGACACACATTAACACCCTGGCACTGTGAGAGAATGAATCAATTACTGACTCGCCAGACTGGCGGCGGAGCACTCAACGTAAACATATAAACATAACTCAGAGTCAGAGAGGGCAAGCACTCTGATCACATTAGAGGAGGAGTGGGAAGTGGAAAAAGGAGAGATAAATGCAGACACTGCTGTACACACACACACAGGATAGGGATGGTGGTTTAATAAGGAAGGGGGGGATGATGGGGTACACACACTAGAGATGCACGGGTTGACTCGTAACCCGCATTACCCGGGGTTTAGGTCCATGAAGTGCAGCATTGTGTGGATGAGGAACGTGTGGGTGCCGGTCGGGTTGAATAAAGATAAAACAAGGCACGCACACAAAATAATCCATAAATGTATCATTCCTGTGCAATTCATATCAATAGGCAACGTTGAGGTTTTTCTTTCAGAATTTTTATCTGCCGTTAGTGTGTAGCCGAAGCTGTAGGGCCTGACTGTAGCGTGCCAAATACACGGCAATTGCCTTTTGGGAACTTGAGCAGTAAAAGTTAGTAGTCTAATGTTTGGAAAAGATTTGGTGAAACGGTAAAAGAGTATGATAGCAGTTCCAGCTTTGTCATGTGTGATGATTGTGAGGTGCTATACGAATTTGACAGTCAGGAGACGGGGACTTCAGTATGGTACATCAAGGGAACTGTGCTGTTCAGATGGGTTAAATTAAATAGTAGTCTGTAACATCTCATATAGCCTAATATAATATGAACTGCTGCAGAATTATGTATTTCTTGCAGTAAAATGATAGACCAAATGAAATTTTGTCTTCGGGAACAGGAGTGGAGAAATATATGTATATTTTTTCAGCATCTTGAGAGAATGAATGCACTGTTAGGGACCGTCTGTAAAGCTGCGTTCTTTATCAGCATCATAAAATCTGATAGCATTTCAAAAACATAAAATATGCATCCAAGCCAAACTGAAATCTTATCAGAAACATGTTTTTAATTCCCTTAAAATCGGTCAAACTGATGTCATTTGGAAATGTTCCCGTAATTTGTTATTGCATTTTCTCCACAGTCCCTAAATGTCTTTACTGCTCGAGAGAAGCAGAGATAAAAGAGGAAAAGAAAACAAGCTTTACTTATGTCAACTAGATTGAAGCATTCATTCTATTGATCTATGACATTACTCTGGTGAGCAAGGGAAGCAACAGAAGCTGCATGTATCTATAGACCAGTTGACTAACAAATAGCCTACCAAAATGTTGGAAATTATGAGCAGTAACATATGCCTGGGTGCTCAAACAGCTGACGCGCACATCACTAACACACACACAAACACACAGGCACACACACACCTAGTCCACAGTCTGCTAACTTTTCAAACAGAGATAAGACCATAGAGATAAAAAGAGTTCTGAATATGTCCCTCCAGGCACAGTAACAGTCAGCCCAACCCTATTACCATGTGAATGGAGTTGGGCTGAAAGGGAGAAAATGACTCCAGACAGAGGGAACAAATGAACACAGACACTCAGTTGATCACTGAAACACACGGCGTAGTTCGGCTTCATATCCTGCAGTGTTTGAGGTCAAAGTGTTTTTCGAGGTATGATAATGAATAGAATGAATGTTATCAATCTGCAGAATGATATCAGAGTATAGTATTTAAATTTAATAGACACTGAAATGTAGAAGGGACTGGAGTGGAGAAGATGGAGAGGGAGTACAATGACTTTAGTTAAAGAATGACATTCAAGCATGTCATTGGTCACAGGGAGTTTGAGTTTGGTTCAGGGTGTTTGCTTTTTTTCTCACAATCTGCTTGTGTGTGTGTGTGCGCGCCTGTTTGTGTGTGTGCATACTTGCCTGCCTGACTTGCCTGCATGCGTGCGTGTGTGTGTGTGATTGTGTGTGTTCCTCTTCAGTTATGCTGCAGCGGTTCAGGACGGGTCCCAGTACTTCGTCCTCCTCATCATCACAGATGGAGTCATATCAGACATGGCTCAGACCAAGGAGGCCATCGTCAATGTAAGTCTGGAGAGAAGGAGAGATGGAGAGAGAGAGAGAGAGAGTGGTTGAAGAGGAAGGAGGAAAGAGGGAGAGAGAGAGAGGGATAAAATGGTGGTACATGAAAGAGAAATTAGGGGATATGTAGAGAGAGAGAGAGAGAGAGAGAGAGAGAAAGAGAGAAGCAAGAATGTTTGGAGAGAGAAGCAAACGAAGAGAAAGAATGAAGAGAAAGTCGTCTGCGTGGAATCGGCCAGACCTCCAGCACACTGGATTTAAAGGGAATTTGCGACTGTTAGTCAAACCGTTAGAACAGCCACACCTTCCTTTTAAGATCTTGCCTGCTGCTCTATCTTGCTTGGCCTCTCTGACTGACTACTGCACCTCTACCGGCATACAAACCTGCTGCCTCTACTGCTTTCAGTTCTGCTCTTTTGATGATGATGGAATCTAATTTTGGGAAACATTGATTATTTGAGTGTTTTCTCTGAAATAGGAGAGTGAAGTTGAAATGCTTTGAGCGTCCTCTTCAGTTCAAAGAGCTGGACAGGATGGTGTGTGTGTGTGTGTGTGTCCTCCGGAGAGTGTTTTCAGGAACACTGACCTACTTCTCTACAGCTGGCGGAGGGAGGAAGGGAGGGAGGTAACGGAGGGAGGAAGGCGAGGGAGGTAACGGAGGGAGGAAGGCGAGGCCCATGCTGTGTGTCATTCATAACACAGCTGGGGCAGGGGGACAGTACACTATGGAACCTGTCACTCAGTTAGAGAACACAACAGTGCTCCAAAGCAAAGCAATGCTCTCTCAATGCATTATTTCGCTCTACCTCTTTTCATTGCTCTCTATTTCTGTCTTGCGTCACCTCTCTCTTTCTCTCTTGCTTCACCTCTCTTTCTCTCTGGCCTCTCCCTACCTCCTTCCCTCTTTCTCTATGTACCTCCCTCTCTCTTTCTCTCTTCTCCTCTCAGGCTCTCTCTCCCTCTCTCTTCTCCTCTCAGGCTCTCTCTCCCTCTCTCTTCTCCTCTCAGGCTCTCTCTCCCTCTCTCCTCCTCTCAGGCTCTCTCTCCCTCTCTCCCTCTCTCTTCTCCTCTCGGGCTCCTGTCATGTTAAAACAGTTCATGTCATATCAGGGCCCCTGGTGAATCAGACACTTTGACACATTTCTTTCTCCGCCCAACGATTAAATTGTGGCGTGCACGATTCTACTATGGCCCCGTCAACACTCTCAGACGGAGCCTAACGCCACATCCTGATGTTAGCATCAATGTGACTCTGCATGTCACAGATCATGTTGTTCATGTCTCTCACACTTTCTCGGGAGGTTTCAAAACATGGCTTTACTAGAGGTACAGTATATCCCTTAGAGAGGATTTAGGAGGCTAGCCCACTGCTTCTCTATTAGTCTGCCACAGCCTGATAATGTATTGAGGTGTGGTTCTCTCATTATCGGTTCCCCGGTGTTTCCTATGTGGTTCAAATCTGGTTTTAAGACAACATTCATCCAGCCCTCCCTTTGTAGACCTGTTCTGTAGGCTACTCTAGTCCAGGACCCATATACGAAGAGAGTTTGGACATTGCCGTTTCAGTTGATTACAACCGACACATTTAAAGGAAGACTCAGCGAGATGATGTTGCAACGAACAGCACCGCAGATATTGAGACCACGCGGTCACACAGAGTATCTGCTCATGTGCACGGGTGCGCTTCACGCTGCTACAACGTGGTAGCCTCGAGACCAAAACAGGGGAGAAGTTTAGCGTTGCGCTGCAAAGCTCTTAGTTGGATTCACACATTCATTTGCCACTGTGGTATCTAGAGGGGAGTCCTCCAAATGACGTACTAGGCTTAATGTCTTCTTCAGTCGAAGTCTGGGGTAGTTTCTTGTCTCTCTCAGTGGGACATCACAGGACATAATTGACGACTTGTGAATTACGTTATTTATGAGTCACCGACTCAGACGTAGGTGTGATTGGCTTCTCAGACTCTGGTCAGAAATCCTTTGGTGTGTCACACAGAAGACGTTCTGCGCCGCAGACATGCATTCTCGTCGCCTCTGAATGAGTGTTATAGAAACAGACAGGACTAATCAGTTAGACAGCCCCAGGCTTCCTAAACATTTTTTTATGGACGGTGGTCTCAGAGTGGATGATGGACATGTTAAACTACTGTGACATCACTTCCTGTTGTGTTCTGCTGGTCCAGTACTTGAGTTAAAGTAAAGATACCTTAATAGAAAATGACTCAAGTAACAGTGAAAGTCACCCAGTAAAATATTAGTTGAGTAAAATAGTAAAAGTTTTGGTTTTAAATTTACCTAAGTTTCAAAACTAAATGTAATTGCTAAAATATACTAAAAGTAAAAATATAAATAATTTCATATTCCTTACATTAAGCAAACCAGACAGCACCATTTTCTTTTGTTTCTTTTTTTAAGGATAGCCAGGGGCACAGTCCAACACTCAGACATCATTTACAAATTAAGCATTTGTGTTTAATGGGTATGTCAGATCAGTGGCAGTAGGGATGACCTGGGACGTTCTCTTGAGAAGTGTGTGAATTGGACCATTTTCCTGTCCTGCTATGTATGAGTACTTTTGCGTGTCAGAGAAAATGTATGGAGTAAATAGTACATTATTTCCTTTAGGAATGTATTGAAATAAAAGTAAAAGTTGTCCAAAATATAAATAGTGAATTTAAGTACAAACACCCCCCAAAAATAACTTAAGTAGTACTTTACACCACTGTGTAGGATGCGTCCCAATAATGCCTCCTTCACCACTTCCCACAAAAGTAAAAGCCTTGGATTGGTGTAGCCATGGGCTAGTGGGAGTTTACATCAAATGTCTTATACCAGTCATTTCCTTTTAAATCAGTGTAGGGAAGTGTACACTTTCGGAGGAAGGAGAGAAAATTGGGCTGCAACCTGAGTCTTCACCCACTCCCCTTTAGCTCCCTAAAGTCCAGCTGTCCACACAAGAAGGCCTGATACCTCTATACCTCTGCCGAAATGGCCATCCCTTGCAAAATAGCTGTAAGTAGTAGTAGAAGTACTGTTGTTAGTTAGTTTACTCCAATTAGGGTAGGGATGGTAGGGTAGGGGGGATATATAAAAAAATGTAAAGAAGAGAAAAAAACACTAGAACCACCAAACGCTAATGCCTCCTACCGTTTGATTTTGTAACTAAAATAAATCAGCCATTTTGAAAGCAACATCCTCCTGCTTCCCTGACTTCCTAAATCATTTTATTTTACATTACTCAGCTGTCAAAATGTTGTTGTTTAAAAAAAATCACAAACAGAAAAGTATTTAGAGCCCGTATACCTGTTTCTTTTTCCCACACCTATTCCTAACTTAACCCTTTGACGCGTACGATCACATCTTTGTGATCATTGTTGAGTGGTCCCTGGAGTGTACCATCGCAAATATGTGACCGAAAGCCTTGATTCGGTCTTATGTAGCAAAATTTTAAATTGTGTTTTTTTTACATGGGATAAAAGTATACATGGTATATCCTACACTGCAGTTGAAGAACAATGGGAAAGTCATTCTTCTTTGAAAGTTGATGACATTGTAAATCCACTTTTGAGAAAATGTTTTGGTACACCTACTGGAGTGCTCTTCTTTATCTACACCCATTCAGCATCGTTCACACCCTCTTAAGTCTTAGCCCCATCCATCTCTTTAAGGATTCACATGTGAGGCCATTTGCTGAACAGGGGGATTCGTTTAGTAAACAACCAAAGATTTCAAGACTAAACGCGGTGAAAGTAGTAGCCTACAATAAGGATAAACTCCAGGTAAAAATACACTTTATCTAGTCATTGGCCTACATCCTAATCTGACTTTGGTGCAGGTCATGTGGTTCTTCGCATTACCGTCTCTGGTAAAACACAAACGGTATGAAATAAAATAAAAAGTTGATTTGTCACATGCACTGGAAACAGAAGGTGTAAACAGTACAATGAAATGGTTACTTGCAGAGAAGCAATATCAAAAACAGAAAGTGTCCAGATAAAAATATTTTATCATTATGAGATGACACTTACCTGACACACGTGTCTAAATTGATGGGTCATGTGAAGGAAATTCTGTAACCAACACCCAAACACATCTAGCTAAGTGGATGGGTCACTATTGTCTAGACATGTAGCTAGCTAGCTACACAATGAACCGGCATAATCCCAACTCACGCTACTACTATACCAACCAGGTTCAACGTTAGCTAGCTAACATTAGGCTATAACTAAGAATGCAACTGGATTTCTGGTTCAAATAATATTACCACACAGATCATACATGTAACGTTAGTTAGCGAGCCAGCAAGCTAACGTTTACTAGCTAGCTAACAGTACACTGTAACTTGCAATGAAAAATGACTTTCTGACAAAATTAGAAACTTATACTAACTAAAAATGTATCTAGACTCTTACCCGTATACATTGATGAATGCTTCAAGGCAGACTGGAAACATTTAACTCAGTTTTGTTCGTAGCTACATCTTGTTTGGGCAGCATTGTGTCAAGTCACTCCAGTTCACACTGACTGTGGCATGTGCAGAAAGTAACAAATCACTTTTCCCAACTGATTGGTCAATAGAGCCTGCTAATTTCAGGGCATCAATGTTGTGGAGAAAAGTAAAAAAAACTTTTGTTCTAGTTGGCTAACGTTATATATTTAAAAATGGATGCGGTAGAAAGGGCTCTCAACACATACTGAGCAGCTCACGTTATAAACAGAAACATGTTGCATGGCAGACCAATCCAAACTCATCTCCCGGTATGTTTAATCCATCCATTATCTCAGCCAATCATGCCCAGCGGGAAAGTTCCTGTCTTTTTCCGTTGCTAAACCAACTAGGCTCGTAATTTAACCATTTTCTTTGTATTTACAGATGAAATACACGTTTGTTATTAAGGCACATGAAAGTTCACATATTCCAGAAGGCATTTCTGCCCCCAAAAAAACACATTTTGATTAAAAGAATATACACTACTGTTCAGAAGTTTGGGAATACTTAGAAATGTCCTTGTTTTTAAAAGAAAACCACTATTTTTGTCCATTAAAATAACATCAAATTGATCAGAAATACAGTGAAGACATTGTTAGTGTTGTAAATGACTTTTGTAGCTGGAAATGGCTGATTTTTTTATAGAATACTACATAGGCGTACAGAGGCACATTATCAGCAACCATCACTCCTGTGTTCAATGGCATGTTGTGTTAGATAATCCATGTTTATCATTTTAAAAGGCTAATTGATCATTAGAAAGTGCTTTTGTACTGGCTCTAACCAGAATAGAAAGAGGAGTGGGAGGCCCCGGTGCACAACTGAGCAAGAGGACAAATACATTAGAGTGTCTAGTTTGAGAAACAGATGCCTCACAAGTCCTCAACTGGCAGCTTCATTAAATAGTACTCGCAGAACACCAGTCTCAACATCAACAGTGAAGATGCAACTCTGGGATGTTGGTCTTCTAGGCAGATTTCCTCTGTCCAGTGTCTGTGTTCTTTTGCCCATCTTAATATTTTATTTTTATTGGCCAGTTTGAGATATGGCTTTTTCTTTGCAACTCTGCTTAGAAGGCCAGCATCCAGGAGTTGCATCTTCACTGTTGATGTTGTGCGTACTATTTAATACAGCTTGACGGCCTGTTCCTAGGCCTTTTCAATGACGGCCTAGGAACAGTGTGTTAACTGCCTGTTCAGGGGCAGAATGACAGATTAGTACCTTGTCAGCTCAGGGGTTTGAACGTGCAACCTACTAGTCCAACGCTCTAACCACTAGGCTACCCTGCCGCCCCTATTTCTCAAACTAGACACTCGAATGTACTTTTCCTCATGCTCAGTTGTGCAACGGGGCCTCCCACTCGTCTAATGAGGTGAAGGAATGGTTCACTCATCTTTTGGGTAAACTTCCAGAAGTGAATGAAGGGAAGTGGATGATCGTAGATGACACTCCCCCTTCAACATGCATACTATAAACAGATCAAACTCATCTTGTCTCCTCTTATTATCTTTGGTTGATGCGATAAAACAAACATTCCGGCATGCACAAACTACCCATCGTCGGATTACTTTTGATTTCTAGAAAGTGTTTTACTCAATTATTTCAATCAATGATGAGCGCACCCGTGATGTGATTAAATATAAATAGTAATTGCTATTAGCTAATTCATATTGTAGTTTCTGGTGCGAAAGATGTTGAATGGGTGTAGACAAAGAAGAGCTCTTCACTAGATACCAAAACATTCAAAGGCCATTTTCTCAAAAGTGAGTTTACAAGTTTAGCAACTTTCAAAGAATAATTACTTTCCATTGTTCGTAAAAAATGCAGGGTATGATATACCATTTTGTAGCTCTGAGTCTCTACTTTTATCCAATGTAAAAAACAAACTAATTTTCTAATTTTGCTACGAAAGACTGAATCCAGCTGGTGAGGCACATATTCAGAAAGTATAATGACAGTGTAATCAGGCACTTACTTACGCAGACATGTCCAAAGTTATTTTTAGTGTGGAAAACAACAATGAAGGCAATGCGGGCGCCAGCCGGAAAATGTGCCAGGGGGAAAATGTTTGTGCAAGTTATTTTCTGACTGGAGAGGCGCACATGTCTGGGAAAGTGCTTAGCCTCTCCTCAGCGAGTAGTTTGTCCGGCTCAGTAAAGCCTCAAACATTAAATTGTCTACAACAGTGAAATGGGCTACTTCTATGTGAATTAATGAGGAGGCGGAACACACCTCATTGTGTCAAGAGACAATGGCCAAAATTAAATAAAGAAAGTCGAGAATATAAAATTCCGGATTTAAAAATCAGCAAAATATCAACACAAGTGGATCCCAAAAGAGGAAGGCCAAAAAATGAGAACGCAAAGGAGGTATCAAAATTAGTTAAATTAGATTCCTTTTTCAAATGCAAAAGACGATGTAGGTTTATCATCGCCAGTAGCAGCTTTTAGCGGGTCAAGTGAGCCCAGGCCAAGCTGTTCCATTGTGCCAGAAGAAGCAACTTTGACAGAGGGTACAGGTTGTCAGGTATCGGCAGATACACCCTGAGCACCAGCTATCCCCGGGTCGGGCGGGGGGATAGGGAGCAGGGTGAGGCTAGAATCGTGTCGGCTGAGGAAACTGTGGAAATGGGACAGACGGCCTTTTAATCTATCCAAATGACAGAGGGCATTATGCAAAAAATGTGGATGCAAAAGTTAACCACACGTGTAACCGATGTGAAATGGCTAGCTAGTTAGCGGGGTTTGCGCTAATAGCGTTTCAATCGGTGACGTCACTCACTCTGAGACCTTGAAGTAGTTGTTCCGCTAGCTCTGCAAATGCCGCGGCTTTTGTTGAGCGATGGGTAATGTTAGGGTTGCGTCAATCGAATCTGGTATCAGGATAAATATGACAATGAGTCACCGCATTGTATGCTATGTATTTTTTATTAGCTAAGCAATAAGTGGTAAATGCAATTTTCGTATATATGGGCTCTCTGTCACACCTCGCAGGGCAAACAGAGAACTAAATTGTTCCTGACAAATATACTATAATATACTCTTGACAGAAGTAGTTCCTGCTTCCGAGCCGGCCTGTCAGAGTAGAGACTGGGCGTGGTTTAAACTCACTCAGCCTATCATTTATTGTTGGCGCCCGAGCTGGTCCCAGCCCCCTAACCACTTCAGCGGTCAGTCGTTGTAGTTGTGTAGAATATACAGTTATCAGGCACCTGGCTCCTGTTATCGAACAAAAGACTGTTTGTTCTCGCAACACTACGTTCTGAATGTGACCCCCCAACTCATTGCACAGTACCTGTCTTCATGTTATTCTGTATTTTTCCATCATGAGAAAGGCCCATGGCCCAGAAACTGTTAACAATGTCTCAAATCAGCTATGTTGCATAACACATACATCCACACAAGCCAACAGCAGATAATATTCAATCACATATATGGTAACGGGCTATAATGCATAACACAGAATCCTCATAGTAAAGATGCTTTGTGGTTGTTGTGTGCAGGGGGTCCCTGGTTCAGCCTAGGTAGGGGCGAGGAGAGGAACGGAAGCTATACTGTTTCACTCGTGTAAGCCTACTGGCCCATTCCCAAGAGATGACGAAAGGCGGTGTTTTTCCGAGTCGCATTACACCACTACAACCAAGGCAGGAAACAAATTAACACATGTTATTCGGCCAAACTAGATTGCGTATTGTGAGCCTTGCTGGCTGTTCTGAGATCGGTGTGCCCCTTCCTTCTCTGATGCGTGGGTGACATCCCAGATTCACATGAACAATGGAAGCTCAATGGCACTATTGACGCAGAAATGGAGGCATGAGTAACGCAGCAAATTTCTGGCGACAGGTGTTGGAGTGCATAGTTAATGTAATTCTCACACTTGCATTGTGTAATTTGGAGTTCAGACGGCACCGTGAAAAGCTAGGGCAGGCCAACAGCGGGGGTTGCTCAGTATAATTGAACTTCTGTCATTTTTACAACCCAGTTCTGAAACAACTTTTAGAACACCCCGCAGGATCCGTGAACTATCTCAGTCCTCAAATCCAAAATGAGCTGATGTATATTTTAGCCGAGCGAGTGAAGTGTGACATGCAGGGAGAGATGCAGGAAGCCCCCATGTTTTAAATTTTTTATTATTGACACCACACCGGATGTATCCAAAGTAGACCAGTTAAGCCAAGTTTATCGCTATGTGAGAGTGATAAGGGATGCAGATAATGTCGCCACAGATCTGACCATCACAGAGTCGTTTTTAGGATTTCTGGAGACTGCTGACACGTACTAAAATACTGGGCAGCATAGAGGACAATGGGCTGGATATTTCAAAATGTCGTGGGCAGGGGTATGATGTAGCTGCTGACATGAGCAGGGTCTATTCGGGTGCGCAGGCCAGAATATCTGAAAAAGAGACGCTTGCTGTTTATGTGCATTGTGCAGGACACAATCTTAACCTGGCTATTCAAGTTTTATAAAACTGTTGAACTGTTATACACCTTCTTCGGACATAGCATAAAGAGATGGTTAATGTTGAGTGGTATATTTGATTTTGCATCAGAGAAAAAAAATGTAACTCTAAAACGATTGTGTCCCACCCGCAGGTCATTTAGATATGAGTCCCTTGCGGCCCAGAGATACAGATATGTGGACATAATAAAGGCCCTCACCAAGATTGTGCTTTTAAGTGACAAGAAGGGCGAGAGGGATGATGCAGGGGCACTGAAAAAGAAAATGGAAAAATTGTGTTACATTTTTTTGTTGTCGTTGTGCAGACTGTTTTGAACGTCGACTCAAGTGCTACAGGCCAAAGACGCAGACCTGCACAGAGCAGTCAGCCTACGCAAGGGCATGATAAAGGCATGATAGAGGTCCTGTCCAACGGGGTTTTGAGATGGCCAAAGTCACTGCAAAGACCCTTGCCGATAAAATGGGAAGCTAAGAACGCATTTGAAGACATTCGGGGAAGGAAGGTTAGGCGTCATTTTGATGAGCTATGCGAGGACGAGCGACTGTCTGATGGGGAGAGTCGTTTTAGAGTCAACGCCTTTAATGCAAACCCTGACATCGTTATCCACCAGCTGTCAAACCGATTTAAAAGTATGCAGGCAACATCGAGTCTGTTTGACTCCATCCATCCCACTACCCTGGCCAACGCAGATGATGATGCGCTCTTCGAGACCGCCAGCCGGCTGGCTGAACATTACAGCAAAGATATATCAGCATGCTTCCCTGGCCAATTACTCTCTTTCAGGGCCTGTTTTTAAGAATGTAAATAGCAAAGCACACTACAGTGAGAGATCTGGCCAATATGCTCATTGTGGATAACAATTCAGTCACTGCTACATTTGGGGAAGTAGTTACAGCGATGCTCTTTTTTATGACTCTGCCTTTAATTAACGGTAGCCAGTGCCGAGCGCTCCTTTTCCAAAGGTAAAATAATGAAACCATACCTGCGGAGCAGCATGGTACAGGAGAGACTGAGTGGGTTGGCCATTCTGTCCACTGAAAACACCAGGGCCAGGACCATGAATTTCAATGCCATTGTCAACGACTTCGCAGACCCGTCGAATGCCAATCAAATGAGTGAGTGAGTTTAGATTATTACAGGGCAGGCTACCCAGATAAGTCGATATTCATTTACATTGCTTGTCTATCTACGACTATGCTCGATCTGTCTTTGGAAACCATGTTCTGGTGCCATCCATAGCGTTGAATGTATTGGCTATATTGCGGCTTCTCTGGTAACAGCTTCAAATGTGCCCTTAGACTAGGTTCTGCTCAGCTGTTACAATGCTTAGTAATATTACCACACAGCCTTACCAACAAAATTATTTGAATTTTAAGGGAAATATGGCTGGTGATAGGGGCCCATAATTTTTGGGGGGGGCATCTGGGCCTGTCATGATGAACTACGCTACTGCACAGACACACAGACACAGTCACCTCCACACACTGCTCCTAATCTGCATCTTTTTTTGGTCTATAAATAAACTTTTGAGGAGATTGGTCATTTGCCAATTTTTAGGCATTATAAACATTACCCTTTTTTCTGATCAGGAGTATCAACTGTCAATTTACGGATAATATTAAGAATACGAGTATCGCCCGGTTGTCACAACAACACAGTGGATAATTCTGATAAATAGGCTAAAGGGGACGCCTGATAGCGATACACGGAGGCTGAGAAACCCAGCGGTTCTATTGTTAACTGACTACAGTCCTAACACCATGGTGTATCTTTAATTAAAGATACTGTCAGTTTCAGTGTGTTTGAATTGATAGGAACGACTGAGGGGGAGAAATGAGAGAGGTGGGAAGTCGGAGAGAGAAATACATGAAAAATAGGCTTCTCAATCCATTCTCTATCTAATTAAAGTTTGTCCAAGAAAAACATAGTGTTTTTTTCTACCTTGCATAGTTATTTTATTGGAATATTGTTGTAGTTTAATTAAAGTCTACCCATTCACACTCCAAGCCCCCCTCCCCACACACACGTCAGCATATTTTAGCAGCGTAAATACTTGATGAGCTGTGTGTGTGTGTGTGTGTGTGTGTGTGTGTGTGTGTGTGTGTGTGTGTGTGTGTGTGTGTGTGTGTGTGTGTGTGTGTGTGTGTGTGTGTGTGTGTGTGTGTGTGTGTGTGTGTGTGTGTGTGTGTGTGTGTGTGTGTGTGTGTAGCATGGGAGGACAGGGACTGACAGTGTTGAACACTGATACTTTGGGATCCTCAATCTGTTTCAGGATAATAAGTAGTAGATCTCGCCCCCGTAACAAACTCGGTCAGCTGTCACGCTGCGTTAGTCTTGGGCTGGAGACAAATGCAGTTTCTGTGAGAATATGCATCCATCTGAAATATATATATTTTTTATGATTTAAGCACAAATAACTACAAGGTATTTCAGATCAGTTCCCCCAATACTAAACATTAGGGTTAAAAAAAAATGCTAAATTGGACCTTGGATCATAGTCTAGAAGTAACTTCCTCCAGCTCCTGTTCCTGCTTCCGCAGGACTTGTCTTGGGAGTGGTTGGGAGGGTGATTTGCGGGAAGGGTTGCCTCCCCATTCCCACCTCACAGTCATCTTCAATCTCCCAACTCCTACCTAATCAACACTTTACCAATGTTTATTGGCTTCCTTGATAAAGATGAGTGTCACGTTCTGACCTTTATTTCCTTTGTTTTGTATTTATTTAGTATGGTCAGGGCGTGAGTTGGGTGGGCAGTCTATGTTTGATTTTCTATGATTTGGGATTTCTATGTTTCGGCCTAGTATGGTTCTCAATCAGAGGCAGGTGTCATTAGTTGTCTCTGATTGAGAATCATACTTAGGTAGCCTGGGTTGCACTGTTTGTTTGTGGGTGTTTGTCTATGTTGATGACTTGTTTCAGCGCAGCTCGCATTAGCTTCACGGTTGTTATTTTGTTTACTGGTTTTTATATAGTGTTTCTGTGTTCAGTTCTTTCTTTAATTAAAACATTCAACATGAACACAAATCACGCCGCATTTTGGTCCCCGATCCTTCTCGCCTCTCCTCTTCAGATGAAGAGGAGGACGACCGTGACAATGAGCAAAAAAAGACTGCGCTGTATGGAATAAATAATACAAATACTGAGCCACAGTGTATACTGCGCCAATTCTATTATTTTAGACTAATAGAATTGCTCAGAGAAAGAGAATTAAGTAATAAAGTAATAAAAACAAGTAATAAAAACAAAATATAAAAGATAAGGGTCAAAATGATTGGATCCCCAGTTTTCAATACTCCAGCACCCTCCCCTTGCTAGGATAACGACACTGAGCCTTTGGCATTGTTCTTTCGAAGGCTAAACCCAGCATTGGTGTGCTTGACCAAAGACCTCTATTTTAATGTCATCTAACCATAGCACCGCCTGGAGTTTGTTAAATGGCAATGGCACTTAGATTGGAACCGGTGCTATGGTCATATAACTTGAAAATAGTCATGGTTGGCCATGCACACCGGCGGTGGGTTTGCACACAGAGAGAGATGCACCCAGATAGAGATGCAAACAGTGCAGAAATGGTTTAGATCACGCAGTAACAATGCACTGCTCTCTCTCTCTCTGTACTCCATGTGTCTGCAGCAATAAAGACCCATTCATAGTTAATGGCCCTTCATCAAGCTAAAGTGCTCTCCTCTCCAGAACATTAGTGGTGTGGTGTACTAACCTATAACTGGGTGTTTAACCATGTAGCTGTCACAGAATATATAGCATGGAGATCACATCTGGGTCAACAACAATGGAGACTCACTGTGAGCTTGAATGAATACGACTGCCCTCTTGGAGTTGTGTGGCCGTGTATTCGTATGTAGTATAGCATGTAAGAGACTCATCGGTCTCTCAGGAAAGTAAATGACCCATGTCTCCTACATGTCTTTAACTTATACATGACTATATATATGTGTAATAGATCAGGTTGTATGGAACAGCCTCGAATATATTTCCATTTTTCTCTGTCTATATGGAAAAAAGAGAATGGATGTACTTTACATGTGTGTCATATCAAGAGTGTTTTGGAGTTGTGAAGTGGTTATGTCAAGAGTTAAGCGTTAGGATTTGTTGGCTGTGTTGAATGACCATCAGAGTCTCTATAACATTATGGTGTGTTCCTGTTCTTCTCCTCAGGGGGCTAAACTGCCCATGTCCATCATTATCGTGGGAGTGGGACAGGCTGAGTTTGACGGTAAGTAGCTGCATCTCACTTAGTTTACGATACTTGTTGTTGTAGTTTTTTTTATAGCAATAAATATCAAAGGAAAAAGTTACTCCCTGGTATTGTTGCTCAATACTCACATTGCCTGAAACTCTACTAAAACTCTTTTAAAATGAATGTTTATTAAACTTTAACCTAGTATTTAATGTTTCAAATATAACCTAGTGTTTCATGTTTAAACTCTACCAAGATCCGATGATATATCATTTAACGTATGAGGCTGATTGTTAGTGCCCGATTGATACAGTCAGACAACTAATCAAAAAGCAATCTACGCTCCGTCCATATTCTCATTATCACCATTAAGCTGGCCTGAAAGCTATACTGAACAAAAATATAAACGCAACATGTAAGTATTGGTCCCATGTATCATGAGCTGAAATAAAAGATCCCAGAAATGTTCCATACACACAAAAAGCTTATTTCTCTAAAATGAGGGAGCTCATTTAACATGAGCTTATTTGAGCTTATTTCTCAAGTTGAGGGAGTGTGCAATTGGCATGCTGACTGCAGTAATTTTCACCAAAGCTATTGCAAGAGAATTGAATGTTCATTTCTCTACCATAAGCCACCTTCAACGTTGTTTTAGAGAATTTGGCAGTACGTCCAACTGGCCTCACAAACGCAGACCACGTGTAACCACGCCAACCCAGGACATCCACATCCGGCTTCTTCACCTGCAGGATAGTCTTGAGACCAGCCAACCGGACAGCTGATGAAACTGCAGAGTATTTATGTCTGTAATAAAGCCCTTTTGTTGGGAAAAACTAATTCTGATTGGCTGGGCCTGGCTCCCCAGTGGGTGTAGCCCCTATTCGCTCTCACTTCTAGCAATTAGTTAGACGGACGGCCTGCAAGACCATTAGCAACTCATTTGATTCAGCAGAGGAGAGGGAGGGAGGGAGGGAGGGAGAGAGAGAGAGAGAGACAACACGTGTGCCTACTGTACGTGCAGTGCATCTGTGTTTGTGTGTGGAGGAGAGTAGAGTGGTATGGCGTTGAGGGTTTTTTAATGTAATGTAGTTTAAAGTAATCAGGGCTAATGGATGGGTTCATCCTGGTTCTGACAAGTTTTATAATGTGGAAAAAGTCAGGGGGTCTGAATACTTTCCTGAATTCACTGTATATAAGTTGTTTGTCATAAAATATGGTGTCTCCAGTTCCAATCGATCTCTTGGTAATTAGGGACAACAACAAAAAAAACGACAAGTCTTACTTTCTTCTCAGTTCTTCCCTGTATTTGAGGTTTAAAAAGGCTTCTGGAGTTTCGAATTTCCACTTTCAAACGTCAGACTTGATTTTCCCAGAGGGGGAAAAAATGTGTCAACCCCTACAGAAATGTACATGAATTCTAATCTACGTAGTAATAATAATAGTATATGTTCTGTTGCTGCTGGATTGTTACCCTGCCGTAGCAATACATCTCTAATGAAGATCCTACATCTGTACTGGGAACACACACCCTTTAAAAATGCATTTGTATTTCATCATGTTCCTTGTTTTTCTTGTGAACGAGATGCTCCTCTCAATGAGACTAACCTTGATACATATTGGTTCAAATGTGTGCGTTGTACATGTTCGGGTTTGTGTGATCTCTTTACCTTGCAGCCATGGTGGAGTTGGACGGTGATGACATCAGAATTTCATCCAGAGGGAAGCTTGCAGAGAGAGATATTGTCCAGGTGACTCACACAGACACACACACACACACACAAGCACACGCGCGCGCACACAGCTCAGTGACGCAATCTGACCATGAACACGGCTATGAACAAACACATCGTAACCTTGAGCAGTAGAAATGTCCAGGTTTTCCAGGAGGTCTTTATCCAGAGTAAGGCTTTGTACAGACATTGTACAAGAGGGGTTAAGTAAATGGATGAATGGAAGGTTACATTGCTTTGTTAAATTGCCTTCAAGAGGAATTTCAAGGAATTTCAAAACGGGAAGGTATACAGAGTAAAAATGCTGGGAATGCTGGTTAACTGTTGTGTAAAAGAACAACAAGGCAAAGGCAGTACAAAGGATGAGCCTTATCAGTATTAATGATTGTTTCATTTTTATTTAATCTGTATTTGACTAGACTAGTCAGTTAAGAACAAATTGTTATTTACAATGTTGGCCTACCGGGGAACAGTGGGTTAGCTGCCTTGTTCAGGGGCAGAACGACAGATTTTTACATTCTCAGCTCGGGGATTCAATCCAGCAACCTTTCGGTTACTGTCCCAACGCTCTAACCACTAGGCTCAAACGGATGTATAAATATGTGTAATGTATTATTAATGAAAATGTTCATATGCTGTAGTGTTATCCCAGGCTGTTTCTCAGTTGCTATCATGTCTTTGCTCTCTCCCTGTCAGTTTGTCCCATTTAGAGACTACATGGACCGAACAGGAAATCACGTGTTGAGTATGGCCCGGTTAGCCAAGGATGTCCTGGCTGAGATCCCTGATCAGTTAATCTCCTATATGAAGAGTAGGGGCGTCAAACCCAACCCCACACCGCCTCCCTACACACCCCCTGGACACACACACCACACACAGATCTGAGCCCACCACACAAACCTTTACACTGAGTACTGACGAGAGACAGAGTCAAAGATTTGCAGACCCTGGGAACTCTCTACTTCCTGATTGGAATGTTGGGACGGGAAGTGATGTAATAGGAAGTTGCTGAAGCAATAGGTGTTTGTGTCAGGACTCTCCCAGACAGGTGACTCTCTGGAGAAGACAACAGCGTTTCTGTTCATTGTGATTCTATCTATTCTGTCTGTTTCTCTGCGAAAGAGAGACGGCAATGGACAGACCATACAAGAACTTGTCTTTTTATCAACATACATGGGCCAGTGACTGTTTCTTCTTGTCTTGTTTGAGAGCGGGTGGGTGAAGGGGTCATGTGGGGTCATATTGTGGTTGAAACTTGTGCCTGTCTGTGATCTGGTTGTCTAACTGTAATGGGACAAGTGGAACTCTCATCTGAACTCTGATCTTTGACTTTTGACCTAGCTCGCCATTGGTGTATTAGAGTGTGTGATAAGGTGATGTTTTTGGATACTTTTCATTCATTTTTGTTTTGTTTTGTTTTGGGCCTAAGACACATTCCCATATTAATTTGTAGCTTTATGATTTAAGGTTGAAAAAAAGAAAAGTGTATTCACCTTGTGAGTTTAATTTTTAGTCATTGAGTGTCTTTGCTCTTTGTACTCCCATAAGTTGTGGACTCTTCTTTTGCTTTCTATTTTAAAGCATGTTCGTATATAGGATGGAATTCCCCATATGTCTGTATTTATAATGTATCAAAAGTGGCATGGATATATAAGGATATATAATTAATATGTGACCATCCAGTTTGAATTTCTCAATTACAAACAAGGATAGTTTAACAATATGGAGAAGCACAAGGGAGAGCTCATCATAGCTCTCTAAACCACTTAACCACCACCACAGGAATGTAACTATGCACATCAGCGTTTGGACACACTAGAACCTGTCTGTGACATACATACATACATCAGAAGTATTGCTTTATTTTTTTCAAGGGTTCTGATAGTTTACCGTGTCCTATATTTCATCAGTCAAAGAGTGAAAATATATACAACTCTTTCAACTACTATTTTCTTCTCTCTCTCTCTTTCCATCTCCCCAATTCCCATAGTGAATGGATTTTTGTTTATTGACATTAAACTGCTGGATAAAGACAGCAAATGTATTCACTTGAATCACATTGAATTCCATTGAAACCTTTTCCTAACCAACAATAACTCGCCCACCAGTCCTTTACCGTCCGCCCCTCTCTCTCCCTGGTCACCCAACAGCTTCTCTGCTCCCTGAGAATAAGCCATTATTGTGTTATAATCAGATGAAGCCAGGCTGAAATTAAATCAAGCTGAGGAGTATAGACAGTCTGGACACCTGCTGCACGGTGCACACATAGACAGACAGAGGGACAGATCTCCTCAGCTAGCTAAATACTCTGTAGGCCTTAACGTACTGTAGACAGCATTCCAACCAAGCCTGATAAACAACTAAGGTTGAACAATTCTAATTACCTTTTACAAAATGTTCAGGTTTTCCAGAAATCCTGCTTTGAAAATCCCTGGAATCACAAGGAACATTCCTTGAAAACCTAGGACTTTTTGCAAAGTTACTGGAGTTTTGCAACCCTATTCACAGCTCTCTTCTCTTGGAGTCATAATCGCTAAGAGTACTGTATGTTTTGGAAATGGCTAAACCTGGTTCTGTACAAGTGTTGTGTATAATATATGGGGATAAAGACAAATGGTATATCTGATATCTATACAGTTAATTATATGGGTTGTTTTTTTCTTACTAAGTGGTGTGGACCTAGAGTATCAGGAGTGAGTGTGTGTGTTCAATAATAAGAGTGGTTTACAACAGTACATATTCCTACTGATACATTTTAAGGAAAGCACTTTATTCTATTCCTTAACAGGTGTACTGGTACTTCGACAGTATGTTTATTTATACATTTTTAGAGATAGTGATGATCTTATTGATATATTATATGATTCAATTAATTTTTTCTGGAATTTGTATGATAAAAAGCCATTTATTCTGCCGACAACGCCACAATAATAGAAGTAGACTTGCACACTGACTTCAATGGGGATGTTATTCATTCTAGTAATTCTATTTCTATGGCTATGCTATAAAAACAGTATTTTTTAATGTTTAACTAGGCAAGTCAGTTAAGAATTCTTATTTTCAATGATGGCCTAGGAACAGTGGGTTAACTGCTTTGTTCAGGGACAGAACAACAGATTTGTGCTAGGGGATTTGAACTTGCAACCTTTCGGTTACTAGTCCAATGCTCTAACCACTAGACTACGCTGCCAAGTCCTCAATCTCGCCTCAATCGACCCCTGTAGGATTGCCAGATTGTGAACAAGATCCATCCACTCACCTGGGATGGAAAGACAGTGTTTTATATTTTGTGCCAACTATCTGTAACACTAGCCCCATTTACTACTGGTTCTAGCTTGCGTCCTTGTCCTGATCTTATCCACATTCTGAATGTCTACACCGGTCAAAAAATGCGCAATCAAAAGACACATTGTGATCTGATTGGGATCTGATCATTCTGCCCACCCCTGGAGGTAGTCAGACACACATTGTGTCTGGATATCTTACAGGTGTAGACAGATCTGGATAGAGAAACCATTTAAATCATCATTATTCAGCCATCTAAAATCATTGAAAAGTGGCACCAATATCCAAGTACATCAATATGTGTCTTACAATAAATAAATCTTATTTTGAATGAATAGCTGTGAAGCTATTTGCATAAAGGAAGTGCCAGGAAATCTGATCGCAATGCAGATGGATATCAGACACGTTTTAAGCACATTTTTGTGTAGATACATTTCTGGAAATGTGGGCACAATCAGAATGTAGACAAGATCAGGACAAAGGATCCATATTAGCACCAGGTATAAATGGGAATATAGACACCATTTCATCTGGATTAATGGCCACAAATTCAGTGGGCTGTCTGCTTTCTCTTCTCTCTCTCTCATGCCTGGCCATTTCTGTTGTTGCCATGAGATCTCTTGACAGGAGGAGAGATCACACATGGGAAAACTGTAACCGACCAGCATGTTGCAACAATTAATTGTTCATTATTTTTTATTAACACCATTTTTTGTGATCCTCCTCTTTTCACCTTTGTTGTTTATCCCTCTGGGTTTCTCATGTGCATGGTTCCCCCTTTTTATTTGAAACTTTTTTGTTGTTGTTGTATATGATCGTTGTCATACGGTGGGTTGTGAAATGCTTTGTATTGGATTGCCTTAAATGAAAATGAATTAAAAAAACAAATGACTACTTTTATAAAAATTGTTGCAGAGTTGTACTTTGATGTCCCAATTAGTTAGTTCAATAAAGTTCAACCTGGATTGTACTGTGTGTAGAACAAACCTTTTGCCACACACTAACAATATACTGTAGTCCTTCCTGCAACAAATTGTGAAATAAATGGTTTGTGATTTTTTTTTTATCAAGCTAATGTTAGCCTATGGTCAGCTGAGAAGTTACTTTGTCTTGATGCCAAATCTCCCATCGACAAACAGGACACTAAAGGCCTAAAGGGGTCATTCCTCAGTGTCCTCTAAAAAAGGCCTCATTGACACTAACGCCAGAGTCCAGTGATCGACTTCCCCGGCCTGAACCAGCTGACACCCCCCAATGTACATTTACCCTGGCCCCCCTTCCCCATGGACATTTATAATTGCTACAGTTGAAGTCGGAAGTTAGCATACACTTAAGTTGGAGTCATTAAATCTCTCAACCACTCCACAGATTTCTTGGGTTTTTTTGTTTAGTTTTTTTTACTCCCTTTTCTCCCCAATTTCATGGTATCCAATTGTTAGTAGTTACTATCTTGTCTCATTGCTACAACTCCCGTACGGGCTCGAGAGAGACGAAGGTCGAAAGCCATGCGACCTCCGAAACACATCCCACTCACACAACCACACTTCTTAACACAGCGCGCATCCAACCTGGAAACCAGCCGCACCAATGTGTCGGAGGAAACACTGTGCAACTGGCAACCTGGTTAGCGTGCACTGCGCCCGGCCCGCCACAGGAGTCTCTAGTGTGTGATGAGACAAGGCTATCCCTACCGGCAAACCCTCCCTAACCCGGACGATGCTAGGCCAATTGTGCGTCGCCCGACGGACCTCCCAGTCGCGGCCAGCTGGGACAGAGCCTGGGCGCAAACCCAGAGTCTCGGTTTCGCACCTAGACCACTGTGCGACCCGGGAAGCCCCCTCCACAGATTTCTTGTTAACTTTTTATGGCTGCAGGGGCAGTGTTGAGTAGCTTGGATGAAAAGTTGCCCATTGTAAACGGCCAGCTCCTCAATCTCAGTTGCTAATATATGCATATTATTATTAGTATTGGATAGAAAACACTCTAAAAAGTTTCCAAAACTGTCAAAATATTGTCTGTGAGTATAACAAAACTGATATTGCAGGCGAAACCCTGAGGAAAATCAAAACAGGAAGTGGCTTCTATTTGGAAAACTCCATGTTCCATAGCCTCCCTTTGCTGGATTTAAAGGGATATGAACCAGATTCATTTTCCTGTCGCTTATCAAGGTGTCAACAGTCTTCAGACATAGTTTCAGGCTTTTATTTTTAAAAATTAGCCAGAACGATAACATCGTGTCAAGTGGTCACATGAGTTTTGCTCGCGCAGCAGAGTTTGGATAGGTATTGCTTTTCCCTCTCCTACTGTGAAAGACATTTGTGGTTGATATATTATTGATTATATATTTTAAAAACAACCTTAGGATTGATTATAAAAAATGTTTGACATGTTTCTGTGGACATTATGGAAACTATTTGGAATTTTTATCTGCATTGTCATGACCACTCTTTTCTGTGGATTTCTGAACATCACGCGACAAACAAACAGAGGTATTTTGGATATAAAGATAATCTTTATGGAACAAAAGGAACATTTTTTGTGTAATTGGGAGTCTCGTGAGTGAAAACATCCGAAAATCATCAAAGGTAAACCATTCATTTGATTGCTTTTCTGATTTTCGTGACTAAGCTTCCTGATGCTAAGTGTACTTAATGTTTTGTCGTGCGATCGATAAACTTACACAAATGCTTGGATTGCTTTCGCTGTAAAGCATCATTTCAAAATCTGACACGGCAGGTGGATTAACAAAAGGCTAAACTGTGTTTTCCTATATTGCACTTGTGATTTAATGAATATAAATATTTTTAGTAATATTTATTGAATGTAGCGCTATGCTATTCAGTGGTTGTTGATGACACTTATCCCGATAGGGGGATTGCAGCCATAACAAGTTTTAACAAACTATAGTTTTGGCAAGTCGGTTAGGACATCTACTTTGTGCATGACACAAGTCATTTTTCTGTTTACAGAAAGATTATTTAACTTATAATTCACTATATCACAATTCCAGTGGGTCAGAAGTTTACATACACCATGTTGACTGTGCCGGTAAACAAAATTATGTCATGGCTTTCGAAGCTTCTGATAGGCTAATTGACATAATTTGAGTCAATTGGAGGTGTACCTCTGGATGTATTTCAAGGCCTACCTTCAAACTCAGTACCTCTGCTTGACGTCATGGGAAAATCAAAAGAAATCTGCCAAGACCTTAGAAAAAAAACATTGTAGACCTCCACAAGTCTGGTTCATCCTTGGGAGCAATTTCCAAACGCCTGAAGGTACCACATTCAGCTGCACTAACAATAATATGCAAGTATAAACACATTGGGACCACGCAGCCGTCATACCACTCAGGAAGGAGACACGTTCTGTCTCCTATAGATGAATGTACTTTGGTGCGAAAAGTGCAAATCAATCCTAGAACAACCGCAAAAGAACTTGTGAAGATGCTGGAGGAAACAGGTACAAAAGTGTTTATATCCACAGTAAAATGAGTCTTATGTCAACATAACTTGAAAGGCCGCTCAGCAAGGAAGAAGCCACTGCTACAAAACCGGTTTGCAACTGCACATGGGGACATGATCGTATTTTTTGGAGAAAAGTACACTGGTCTGATGAAACACAAATAGAACTGTTTGGCCATAATGACCATCGTTATGTCTGGAGGAAAAAGGGGGAGGCTTGCAAGCCGAAGAACACCATCCCAACCATGCAGCACGGGGGTGGCAGCATCATGTTGTGGGGGTGTTTTGCTGCAGGAGGGACTGGTGCACTTCACAAAATAGATGGCATCATGAGGGGGGAAAATGATGTGGATATATTGAAGCAACATCTCAAGACATGAGTCCGGAAGTTAAAGCTTGGTTGCAAATGAGTCTTCCAAATGGGCAATGACCCCAAGCATTCTTCCAAAGTTGTAGCAAAATGGCTTAAAGACAACAAAGTCAAGGTATTGGAGTGGCCATCACAAGCCCTGACCTCAATCCTATAGAAAATCTGTGGGCAGAACTGAAAAAGCATGTGCGAGCAATGAGGCCAACAAACCTGACTCCGTTACACCAGCTATGTCAGGAGGAATGGGACAAAATTCATCCAACGTATTGAGGGAAGCTTGTGGAAGGCTACCTGAAATGTTTGACCCAAGTTCAACAATTTAAAGGCAATGCTACCAAATACTAATTGAGTGTATGTACACTTCTGACCCACTGGGAATGTGTTGAAAGTAATTAAAGCTGAAATAAATCATTCTCTCTACTATTATTCTGACATTTCACATTCTTAAAATTATGTTGTGATCCTAACTGACCGAAGACAGGGAATTTTTACAAGGATTAAATGTCAGGAATTGTGAAAATCTGAATTCAAATGTATTCGACTAAGGTGTATGTAAACTTCCGACTTCAACTATAAATATGTACAGTGGTGGCCAAAAGTTTTGAGAATGACACAAATATTGATTTTCACAAAGTCTGCTGCCTCAGTTTGTATAATGGCAATTTGTATATACTCCAGAATGTTATGAAGAGTGATCAGATGAATTGCAATTAACTGTAAAGTCCCTCTTTCGCCATGCAAATAAACTGAATCCCAAAAGACATTTCCACTGCATTTCAGCCCTGCCACAAAAGGACCAGCTGACAGTGATTCTCTTGTTAACACAGGTGTGAGTGTTGATGAGGACAAGGCTGGATATCACTCTGTCATGCTGATTGAGTTTGAATAATAGACTGAAAGCTTCTAAAGGAAGGTGGTGCTTGGAATCATTGTTCTTCCTCTGTCAACCATGGTTACCTGCAAGGAAACACATGCTGTCATCTTTGCTTTGCACAAAAAGGGCTTCACAGGCAAGGATATTGCTGGCAGTAAGATTGCACCTAAATCAATAATTTATCGGATCATCAAGAACTTCAAGGAGAGTGGTTCAATTGTTGTGAAGAAGGCTTCAGGGCACCCAAGAAAGTCCAGCAAGCGCTAGGACCGTCTCTTACAGTTGATTCAGCTGTGGGATTGGGGCACCACCAGTACAGAGCTTGCTCAGGAATGGCAGCAGGCAGGTGTGAGTGCATCTGCACGCACAGTGAGGTGAAGACTTTTGGAGGATGGCCTGGTGTCAAGAAGGGCAGCAAAGAAGCCACTTCTCTCCGGGAAAAACACAAGGAACAGACTGATATTCTATGAAAGGTACAGGGATTGGACTGCTGAGGACTGGGGTAGTCATTTTCTCTGATGAATCCCCTTTCCGATTGTTTCGGGCATCCGGAAAAAAAGCTTATCCGGAGAAGACAAAGTGAGCGCTAACCTCAGTCCTGTGTCATGCCAATAGTAAAGCATCCTGAGACCATTCATGTGTGGGGTTGCTTCTCAGCCAAGGGAGTGGGCTCACTCACAATTTTGCCTAAGAACACAGCGATGAATAAAGAATGGTACCAACACATCCTCCGAGAGCAACTTCTCCCAACCATCCAGGAACATGTTTGGTGGCGAAGAATGCCTTTTCCAGCATGATGGAGCACCTTGCCATAAGGCAAAAGTGATAACTAAGTAGCTCGGGGAACAAAACATCAATATTTTGGCTCCATGGCCAGGAAACTCCCCAGACCTTAATCCCATTGAGAACTTGTGGTCAATTCTCAAGAGGCGGGTGGACAAACAAAACAGCCACAAATTCTGACAAACTCCAAGCATTTATTATGCAAGAACGGGCTGCCATCAGTCAGGATGTGGCCCAGATGTTAATTGGCAGCATGCCAGGGCGGATTACAGAGGTCCTGAAAAAGAAGGGTCAGCACTACAAATATTGACTCTTTGCATCAACTTCATGTAATTGTCAATAAAAGCCTTTGATACTTATGAAATGCTTGTAATTATACTTTAGTATTCCCATAGTAACATCTGACATACATACAGTATCTAAAGACACCGAAGCAGCAAACTTTGTGAAAATTAATATTTGTGTCATTCTCAAATCTTTTGGCCACGACTGTATGTATTATTATTTTTTCTTTCTGTTCTATTCACGTCTCACTTCCCTCCCTTCTGCTCCCCCTAAGGACATACCCCAACGGACTCTTCCTATGCCCCAACACCCAACGGTCATTTATCATTGTGTATATATATATATATATATATATATATAATTATTATTTTCCATATTTTGTCTCGTTCACTTCTCTTTTTATTTCATATACTGCATACTTTTAGATTTGTAGATTTTTTTAAACCTTTGTTCACAGTACCCTACAATTACCTCTGCATCCCTGTACTTGTGTCTAATAAACTCAATCTAATATAATGTTTCCCAGAATTCTAACTCTTTCAATTAAAAAATAGTTATTGTATTTCCTAGTAATCTAACACCTTCACATTTCTATCACACAACACATGATCTCCTTTTTATCTGTACTGCCAGACTAGATCTCTGACTGCTCAAAGTGTGAGCTGATGTATGCCAGTCCAGCCGTCCAGTCCTGTTGGCAATGCTACACATCAAAGAGTAATCTGGATAGTACCAACACACTCTACTCTACATCTACTGATGGCACATCAAATTCAAGGGTCAGGCAAGACAACAGTACTTGCCAATGCTTGGGCAACTGAGTAACTTGGTAACTTTCAACCTTGATGTGTTATTGGCACTCATTGTGTTGTCTGATCCTTGACCTCTATGTGACAACGTCCTGGGTCTGCGGTACCATTAAGGTCCCTGTGTCGTGTTTAGAAGCTCCCCGACACCACCGAGCAGATAGCGCTAACACAGAAACACCATGGAAATAAACAGAGCATGCTTTGTATTGGCCTGAGATGCTGCTATCAGACTTCTAAACTGGGATAGAACCAAGAGCACTCTATTATGTTGATACGGTGTACAAGATTTTGTTAAGTGGAGAAAATATTGCATAATCATAAATTTACTGATAGTTTCCAGGTTGTTTTTTATTAAAACTAGTAGTTATTTAACTGTAACTAAGGGCTTTATTCAATCTGTATTGTTGAAGAGTTACAGATCGTGCATTAAAAATGTCAAGGTAATTTCCAATTGAGCCGTGCATTTACCGTGAATGCAGTCTCCGCAAACGCGGGAACATTGCCTTTCAATTTCAATCACGCTGTTACGCTGAACTTCCAAGGTACGGATCGAATAGAGCGCTAAACCGATACGTAATATGTCACCATAAATGACATATAACTAATATGTCCGCTTACATGACAGAACTACAATAGTTAAATGTCACTATCTTGACATATTCTTTTGTGATCATGTCCATGGGAAACGCATTGTCATTGCACCTGTGGTTCATGTCAGGTAACAAAGTCTCTTCCAGAAGGATGTCTGAATCAAGGTGACAGTGGAGGATGCAAATGTTGAGGATGCAAATGAGAGATTCATTCATTCCCGCACGCACGCACGCACGCACACACACACACACACACACACACGGGCTTTGATGTCCTCCATGTATAATTTATGAACAACACCTGGCCTAATGTGCGAAGCTGTGAATTGACAGTGAAATTTGCTCTCCTTTATTCTCTCCTCCACCTCTCCCCCTCTGGTCTCCGCACAAAACACAATCCAAACTCCAGATCATTTGGCTGCCTTTGTACCAGATCATTTGGGAGAGATTTCAGCTGATGCTTCGGGTTTGCATCACGTTTTGTCCACTAAAAAACTCTTGAAGCCCCACTCACGACCACACCACCACTCATGGGAGAGAGGTACGCACACTTGGAAAACCATTTCCCCACTCAGAGGGCCAGAGCTAATGGACACAGGAGTGTTGGCAGAGAGAGAAATAGAGGAGATGTGAGAAAGGGGGAGGGGGGGAGCGAGAGAGCGAGAGAGAGACAGTGGACCTTTTAAAGCACTAAAGTGAAGTGGGAACTAAGGAAAATGTTTTCTACACTCATCCGTTGCCATGTATGTTTTTGGCAAGTTCAGGTGTGGCTGTTCTGAGTGCTGAGTGGGTAGAGGAACATCATCTGAAATGAAACATCGCCATCTACAGCTGATGAAACACATTACTGCCAATGGCACAGCCAAAAAGAAGGAAAGGACTCATATCCAGACTCATAACACTACATCTAGGTCTTGTCACATACACTCTTAGAAAACGAGGTTCAAAGTTCTAGAAGCCTTTTATCCACCTAATTTTCGAACACTTTTAAAACACGGAAGCTAAACGCTGAAACTATGGATAAAACTTCCTCCGTGCGAGCACTTTATCATAAATCAGACGCACACACCACTAGAAATCCCTGCGTTAGTGTGTTTCTGTTAGCTGATACATCATGAAGGAAGACACCATATGACTGTCCTGCTAATGTGCCTGGCTAAACTGCAGAGAAAAACCCCCATAACTGATCCAAGTGCCCAATCATGCAGGCTATATGAAGTTATTTCGAAATGAATGTGCATTTAAAACGCTGTGGTTTTGGGGGGTTATTTAAATGACAGGCTATTCACTGCAGTTTCACTGCCTTAACTAGAGTTTTGTACTCACTGGAAAACAATAACATTCTTCATTACATTGTGTTGTTGTAGCTTAGGTAGGATATATTTCATAACAATATGGTAGCTTTTCGAGCTAGGCTACCTATGCTACCTACATCTCGAGACTGTCTGCCTTCCTTGTTCTGTTGGGCAATTACACACTTGGCCTCTCTCCAAAGTTATATACTAGGCATAATAGCCTATTCGGCGAAAGAAGCAGGCGTACGGCATAGAAAATGCATGTCAGGGAAAGTCGAGGAGAGAAAGTGCATTGTTGTGATCACTTTTTGCCATTCATGATAACATAGTCGCACTGATACATTGCAAATAGTTGCACAGGACATACAGAGGTAAGCACAGTGGAAAAGAAGACCCTTGCAAACCACTTGAGCAACTAGACTGTAAAAGATGCGCAGGCGAAAGGGTGTTCCTTGTTGAATTGCTACATTTAAATGCAAGTCACTCGACTTGGTCACTAGGCTTACATGTATGCTGAAGTAGTATTTACAGTTGTCACTGTGACAACGAACACACCCCGAAAGCCCTGAATGGTCTGAACCAGTGAAGAGACCTCACGAATGGTCTTGTGTTGCCGCATGCAGTACTATGCGTTGAACAGTTGACTGACAGGTGTAAGGACTGTAGAACAACAAATGATAAACTTTCCTCTAGTGTGGATGCTCCTCAATGTTTTATAGTGCTACAGCCTTAGCCTATAGTTTATTACCATCATAGTTATTTGCATGGTGGATGGCCCAGGCCTTAACTCTGACACAACACAACTAACGTTATCGCAACAGAACTAGCATAAATTAGCTAGCTAGGTTTCAAAAATGCAAAAATCTACTAACATTTCAACTTTATTTATCTAGCCTACTGTAAATGTTTATCTTATGACTTTGGCTTCATCACCTGGTATGGCAACTGCTCGGCATCTGACCGTAAGGCACTACAGAGGGTAGTGCGTAAGGCCCAGTACATCACTGGGGCCAAGCTTCCTGCCATCCAGGACCTATATACCAGGCGGTGTCAGGGGAAGGCCCCAAAAATGGTCAACGACTCCATTTTCTTAAAAAAAATTATTGAACTGCATTGTTGGTTAAAGGCTTGCATTTCACGGTAAGGTCCGACACCTGTTGTATTCAGTGCATGTGACAAATACAATTTGATTTGATTTATATTTGAATAAAATAATAAACTTTGTGTAATCATGCTGGAATGGCAATTAAAAAAAAAAAATATCGAAGAGTGTATGCTTTTATTAAACACTATTTCCTCTTGCTTCTAGCTCCCATTTAGTTTGCAACAGCACAGGTTTGTACGAACCTTGCTGTTTGCCACTCAGACCTTTGGCAACAATGTTTAACAATATGAATTTGATCTTCCCCTGCTGTCATTTCAGAGTTTGATGTGACTACTGTTTTCTAGAATCTCCATTAGGGAATACATACCCAGCCATCAGCTATTTCTCAAGACATCTCAAGACGTCTTCAGACATTGCTGTTTTGGAGACGTGCCTCAAGACACCCCCATGCCATTTTGTGCTATGTCTTAAAAACATGCAATGATATGTCTCAAAACACTATTGAACACTATTGTACTATGTATAGAGACACCATTTAGATGGTACCTGACAACAATATTTACATATACACATATAGTTGAAGTCAGAACTTAACATGCACCTTAGCCAAATACATTTAATCCTGGTAAAAATCCCCTGTATTTGGTCAGTTAGAATCACCACTTAATTTTAAGAACGTGAAATGTCAGAATAATTATAGAGAGAATTATTTATTTCAGCTTTTTTATTTTTTTTATTTCATCACAAGTGTACATACACTCAATTAGTATATGGTTGCATTGCCTTTAAAATGTTTAATTTGTGTCAATTGTTTTGGGTAGCCTTCCACAAGCTTCCACAATAAGTTGGGTGAATTTTGGCCAATTCCTCCTGACAGAGCTGGTGTAACTGAATCAGGTCCGTAGGCCTCCTTGCTCACACAAGCTTTTTCAGTTCTGCCAACAAATGTTCTATAGGATTGAGGTCAGGGCTTGTGATGGCCACTCTGATACCTTGACTTTGTTGTCCTTAAGCCATTTTGAAACAACTTTGGAAGAATGCTTGGGGTCATTGTCCATTTGGAAGACCCATTTGCGACCAAGCTTTAACTTCCGGACTCATATCTTGAGATGTTGCTTCAATATATCCATATCATTTTCCTCCCTCCTGATGGCATCCATTGTGAAGTGAACCAGTCCATCATGCAGCAAAATGCCCCCACAACATGATGCTGCCACCCCCGTGCTGCACGGTTGGGATGGTGTTCTTCAGCTTGCAAGCCTCCCCCTTTTTCCTCCAAACATAACGATGGTCATTATGGCCAAACAGTTTCATCAGACCAGAGGACATTTCTCCAAAAAGTACAGTCTTTGTCCCCATGTGCAGTTGCAAACCGTAGTCTGGCATTTTTATGGCGGTTTTGGAGCAGTGGCTTCTTCCTTGCTGAGCGGCCTTTATGTCGATATAGGACTCGTTTTACTGTGGATATAGATACTTTTGTACCTGTTTCCTCCAGCATCTTCACAAGGTCTTGAAATACATCTACAGGTACACCTCCAATTGACTCAAATGATGTCAATTTTCCTATCAGAAGCTTCGAAAGCCATGACATTATTTTCTGGAATTTTCCAAGCTGTTTAACGGCACAGTCAACGTAGTGTATGTAAACTTCTGACCCGCTAGATACAGTGAATCCCATCTGGTTTGCGCTTAGTGGGACTTTCGTTTGTTTTCTTACAGGACAATGACAAAAACACACCAAGCTGTGTAAGGCCTATTTGACCAAGAAGGAAAGTGCTGCATCAGATGACCTGGCCTCCACAATCACCCGACCTCAACCCGAGATGGTTTGGGATGAATTGGAACGCAGAGTGAAGGAAAAGCAGCCAACAACTGCTCAGCATATATGGGAACTGTTATTGAATAATTCAAATAATAGAAGCATAATAAATATCATAATGTTCATCCAACAAAAAAATTAAAAATGAAAACCACTGATTAAGAATTTGTATATGCGAGAGAGACCTGAACAACATGAAGTCTGCCTAGAGAGACTCTCTCTGGTTGGACAGCCTCAGTCTGGCCACACTTTTAGATTTTAATTCAAAGGATTATCACAAAAGGCGAACAAAACAAAAGTTTGGAACTTTGGAATGTTCAACTTCATGGAACATTCTTTAGTCAACTGACAGTTGATGCAAGACAGCAGTCTGGCAAACGTTCATTTTGTATATTAGCAACCTAGGCCCACAGCTAAACAAAATCAAATCTCTAAATGCAGGCTGTTAAATACATTTTAGACATCTTGAGACAAAGTTGACCTACTCGTGCAGGTTTATTAAATGGAGAATACATCCATTATGTCAAATATATCTCCAACATAAATTTATAGATTATTTTGTGTTTTGTGCCAACCTCACATGCTGCTGAGTAGATTGGAATAATTTGGATTAACTGATGAAGTTATGCATGTATCTGACATTTTTTAAATGTGGTTTGATAGTTGTGTAATGACGCTTGGCATTGCACATGGTGATTTTACCCAGCTAGCGATAAGGAATCGGCCTAGAAGCGGCTCTCTTCCGGGGGACTAGAACTGATTGAATCGGCCCAGAATTGGGTGTCGGACTCGGCCCGGAATCAAAATGAATGACTGTCCCAAGTATTGGCCCAAGTATATTGAGCCATTTCCGTCTACTAGAATTCAGCCAACTTTGCCAGCGTCTTACCAGAATTCCCCCCAGAATTTAAAGACATTTATACAAAATTACCTGATTTAGTCATTTTAAATATTACTATTATAAAATTCAAAAGACACTCGCACATCTAAGCAATCTTATTTGCAGGTGAAAATGTTACTTCTATACATACAAATTATACCCATCCACAAAAACACATTTTGTGAAAGAGGAAACACCACACACCTGGTGACTGTGTCAGCGTGTATGTGCCTGGCCCGCCACAGGAGTTGATACAGCGCGATGGGACAAACCCTCCCCAAACTTGGACAATGCTGGGATAATTGTGCGTCGCCTCATGGGTCTCCCGGTCACGGCTGGCACGGGTCTTGAACCAGCATCTGAAGCAACGCAGTTTGCACTGTGATGCAGTGTCTTAGAACACTGGCCACAGAAACAAGGAGAAAATATGGAAAAATAAATAATGAAATGTTAATTATATAAAGCAGCCCGTTTAATCATCTGCCTGAGAGTAGTCCCAATCGTCCCGAGCCCAAAGTAATAGATTTGGGCCAGATAACTCACCAGAATCGGTCCAAGCAATTTTTTATTTATTTATTTTATTTCACCTTTATTTAACCAGGTAGGCAAGTTGAGAAGTCTCATTTACAATTGCGACCTGGCCAAGATAAAGCAAAGCAAAGCAGTTCGACACATACAACAACACAGAGTTAAACATGGATTAAAACAAACATACAGTCAATAATACAGTACAAATTAGGTGAGATAAGGGAGGTAAGTGTCAGGACCCGGTTACGAACCTGGGTCTCCGGAGTGAGAAACAGTTACTTAACCAACTGAGCCACGAATAGTCAGCAGAACCCAGAAGATGAGGCAGACACAGCAGTACTTAAGACGGTGTATTTAATAAAGTAAAAAGGAGAAGTCCTTCAATACAAAAATAGTAAATCCAAAAGATGGTAGGAATAGCACAAAAAGCCTTAAGAGATCCTCAAAACCAAAAACAGAATTCCACAAGAGCATCCACCGGAATCGACAAGAATACACAGAACACTAGGGCTGGGTGCTAACATACAAACACAGAGCACAGAACTGAGGGAAACTAAGGGTTTAAATACAATCAGGGGAAACGAGGCACAGGTGCAAATAATAATGGGGAACAAGGGAAAAAACATAAGGTCAAAAAGCACAATGGGGGCATCTAGTGACCAAAACCCGGAACAACCCTGGCCAAATCCTGACAGTAAGGGCAAAAAAAGAAGGCCATGGTGGAGAAGTAAATACAATATAGCAAGTAAAACACTGGAAAGGTAGATTTGCAGTGGAAGAATGTGCATGGTAGAGATAGAAATAATGGGGTGCAAAGGAGCAAAATAAATAAATACAGTAGGGGGAGAGGTAGTTGTTTGGGCTAAATTATAGATGGGCTATGTACAGGTGAGGGAGATAAGTGGTTCCAGTGTCAGAGATTTTTGTAATTTGTTCCAGTCATTGGCCGCAGAGAACTGGAAGGAGAGGCGGCCAAAGGAAGAATTGGTTTTGGGGGTGACCAGAGTGATATACCTGCTGGAGCGCGTGCTACAGGTGGGGGCTACTATGGTGACCAGCGAGCTGAGATAAGGGGACTTTACCTAGCAGGGAGCCCGAGGGTTTGGCGACGAGTATGAAGCGAGGGCCAGCAAACGAGAGCGTACGGGTCGCAGTGGTGGGTAGTATATGGGGCTTTGGTGACAAAACAGATGGCACTGTGATAGACTGCATCCAATTTATTGAGTAGGGTATTGGAGGCTATTTTGTAAATGACATCGCCGAAGTCGAGGCTCATGGCAGCATGAGTGAAGGAGGCTTTTTTGTGAAATAGGAAGCCAATTCTAGATTTAATTTTGGATTGGGGAGTTTGATGTGATTCTGGAAGGAGAGTTTACAGTCTAACCAGACACCTAGGTATTTGTAGTTGTCCACTTATTCTACGTCAGAACCGTCCAGAGTAGTGATGTTGGACAGGCGGGCAGTTGCAGGCAGCGATCGGTTGAAGTGCATGCATTTAGTTTTACTTGTATTTAAGAGCAATAGGAGGCCACGGAAGGAGAGTTGTATGGCATTGAAGCTTGCCTGGAGGGTTGTTAACACAGTGTCCAAAGAAGGGCCAGAAGTATACAGAATGGTGTTGTCTGCGTAGAGGTGGATCAGAGACTCCCCAGCAGCAAGAGTGACATCATTGATGTATACAGAGAAGAGAGTCGGCCCAGGAATTGAACCCTGTGGCACCCCCATAGAGACTGCCAGAGGCCCGGACGACATGCCCTCCGATTTGACACACTGAACTCTATCAGAGAAGTAGTTGGTGAACCAGACGAGGCAATCATTTGAGAAACCAAGGCTATCGAGTCTGCCGATGAGGATGTGGTGATTGACAGAGTCGAAAACCTTGGCCAGGTCAATGAATACGGCTGCACAGTATTGTTTCTTATTGATGGCGGTTAAGATATCATTTAGGACCTTGAACGTGGCTGAGGTGCACCAATGACCAGTTCTGAAACCAGATTGCATAGCGGAGAAGGTATGGTGGGATTCGAAATGGTCGGTAATCTGTTTGTTGACTTGGTTTTCAAAGACCTTAGAAAGGCAGGGTAGGATAGATAGTCATCCCCCTTTGAAGAGGGGATGACTGCAGCTGCTTTCCAATCTTTGGGAATCTCAGACGATATGAAAGAGATTTTAGAAAGAAAGGGTCCAGATTGTCTAGCCCGGCTGATTTGTAGGGGTCCAGATTTTGCAGCTCTTTCAGAACATCAGCTGACTGGATTTGGGAGAAGGAGAAATGAGGAAGGCTTGGGCGAGTTGCTGTGGGAGGTGCAGTGCTGTTGACCGGGGTATGGGTAGCCAGGTGGAAAGCATGGCCAGCCGTAGAAAAATGCTTATTGAAATTCTCAATTATAATGGATTTATCGGTGGTGACAGTGTTTCCTATCTTCAGTGCAGTGGGCAGCTGGGAGGAGGTGTTCTTATTCTCCATGGACTTTACAGTGTCCCATAACTTTGTTGAGTTTGTGTTACAGGAAGTACATTTCTACTTGAAAAAGCTAGCCTTGGCTTTTCTAACTGCCTGTGTATATTGGTTTCTAGCTTCCCTGAAAAGTTGCATATCACGGGGGCTGTTCGATGCTAATGCAGAACGCCATAGGATGCTTTTGCGTTGGTTAAGGGCAGTCAGGTCTGGAGAGAACTAATATCTGTTCCTGGTTCTACATTTCTTGAATGGGGCATGCTTATTTAAGACGGTGAGGAAGGCATTAAAAAAATATAACCAGGCATACTCTACTGACGGGATGAGATCAATACCCTTCCAGGATACCCCGGCCAGGTCGATTAGAAAGACCTGCTCGCTGAAGTGTTTCAGGGAGCATTTGACAGTGATGAGTGGAGGTTGTTTCACCACTGACCCATATGTTGGTTCGGATGATATCTATGAAGGTGCCTGGTAGGTTCATTAATCATTTGTGTGAGATTGAGGGCATCAAGATTAGATTGTAGGATGGCTGGGGTGTTAAGCATGTTCCAGTTTAGGTCGTCTAGCAGCACAAGCTCTGAAGATAGATGGGGGGTAATCAGTTCACATATGGTGTCCAGAGCACAGCTAGGGGCAGAGGGTAGTCTATAGCAGGCGGCAACGGTGAGAGACTTGTTTTTAGAGAGGTGGATTTTTAAAAGTAGAAGTTCAAATTATTTGGTGGTCTTCCTAAACCAGGATTCAGACACGGCTAGAACATCCGGGTTGGCAGAGTGTGCTAAAGCAATGAATAAAACAAACTTAGGGAGGAGGCTTCTAATGTTAACATGCATGAAACCAAGGCTATTACGGTTTTTATTTTAATTTTGTTTATCTGTTATTTTACCAGGTAAGTTGACTGAGAACACATTCTCATTTGCAGCAACAACCTGGGGAATAGTTACAGGGGATTAATGAGCCAATTGTAAACTAGGGATTATTAGGTGACTGTGATGGTTTGAGGGCCAGATTGGGAATTTAGCCAGGACACCAGGGTTAACACCCCTACGACAAGTGCCATGGGATCTTTAATGACCTCAGAGAGTCAGGACACCTGTTTAACGTCCCATCCGAAAGACAGCCCCCCACACAGGACAGTGCCCTGGGGCATTGGGATATTTATTTTAGACCAGAGGAAAGAGTGCCTCCTACTGGCTCTCCAACACCACTTCCAGCAGCATCTGGTCTCCCATCCAGGAACTGACCAGGACCAACCCTGCTTAGCTTCAGAAAGCAAGCCAGCAGTGATATGCAGGGTGGTATGCAGTTACAGAAGTCATCAAAAGAGAGCGCCTGGGGAATAGGAGTGGAGCTAGGCACTGCAGGGATTCACCTCAACATCACCAGAGGAACAGAGGAGGAGTAGGATAAGGGTTCGGCTGAAAGCTATGAGAATTGGTCGTTTAGAACATCCGGAACAGAGAGTAAAAGGAGGTTACTGGGAGCGATAAAATAGCTTCAAGGTATAATGTACAGACAAAGGTATGGTAGGATGTGAATACAGTGGAGGTAAACCTAGGTATTGAGTGATGATGAGAGAGATATTGTCTCTAGAAACATCCTTGAAACCAGGTGATGCTATCGCATGTGTGGGTGGTGGAACTGAAAGGTTGGATAATGTATAATGAACAGCGCTAGAGGCTCTACAGTGAAATAAGCCAATAAACACTAACCAGAACAGCAATGGACAAGGCATACTGACATTAAGTGAGTAGTGAGGTTGGCTGGGGTCACGATGATTCAGACAGCTAGCCGGGCCATCGGTAGCAAGCTAGCATAGTATGGAGGTCTGTTTTTAGCTACCTCGTGCGTTTCCGTCGGTAGATTAGTGGGGTTCCGTGTGGTAGAGGGGATCAGACCAATTGGCAATATATAGTTTTAGTGACCCAAGACAAATTGTCCGATAGACCTATTCAGATAGCAGCCAATAAGACAGCTGACGATTAGTGGGCCGCAGATGGACGTTCAGGTAACGTCGTGACGGAGGGACCAGTTGGATAACTCCCTCTGGCAGATTACGTCGGTAGTCCAGCTATGAAGGCCCGGTGGGGCTCCGCATCGGCAGTAAAACGGGTCCGGATCGGTGATTGTAGCCCAGGAGTGGCTGATGGAACTCTTCAGCTGGCTAGCTCCGGAATAATTGATGTTTGCCAATAGTTACACGGATAGCAGCTAGCTCGCTGCGAGATCCAGGTGTAAATGTCCAGATCATGCGGTTGAAATCTGGGGTTATGGAGAGAAAAATAGGTCCGGTATGTTCTGGTCTGAGTCGCGTTGTAGGAAACTGGCTTGCTTCTGGTTATTTTCTGGCTAGCTTCTGGTTAGCTTCTGGCTAGCTTCAGGCTAGCTTCTATTGTGGATTTCAGATTTGATGTAAATAATACTTTTTTTAAATTTGGTGATGCGGGTTGCAGGAGTGTGTTTTGAAGGTGAGTTTTTTAAAATATATAAAAGATATGCGAAGAAAGATGTAAATATATATACACGGAAAACAACAAGACAAGGACAAAGAACGTCTGACTGCTATGCTATTTTTTTAAGAAGCAATACATTTGGGCAAGATAACTCACACCGGAATCTGCCCGAGCCCCAAGTAATCTAAACACTTGGGCCAGATAACTCTCACTGGTATCGGCCCGAACTCACACCAGAATCGGCCCGAGCATCCTCACCATAATTAATACTGCCAACATGACTTCGGCCAAGTCTGACTCTCAGCCAAATGCCCCGACTCTCAGCCGGAATCCGGCCCAGATCCACTGTGTTAGCTGGGTCGGCTTTTGTGCAGCTGCTCAGCAATGGAAACTCGTTTCATGAAGCTCCCGACAACAAGTTATTGTGCTGACGTAGCTTCCAGAGGCAGTTTGGAACTCGTAGTGAGTGTTAAAGCCAAGGAAAGATGATTTTTACACGCTACATGCTTCAGCACTCGGCAGTCCCGTTTGTGAGCTTGTGTGGCCTAACACTTCGCGGCTGAGCCGTTGTTGCTCCAAGACTTCTCCATTTCACAATAACAGTACTTACAGTTGACCGGTGCAGCTCTAGTAGGCCAGACATTTCATGAACTGACTTGTTGGAAAGGTGGCATCCCATGACAGTGCCATGTTGAAAGTCATTGAGCTTTTCAGTAAGGCCATTCTACTGCCACTGTTTGTTTGTGGTTGCATGGCTGTTAGCTCGATTTTACACACCTGTCAGCAACGGGTTGAAATGGACGAATCCACACAAGGGAGGTCCACATACTTATGTATATACAGTGCCTTGCGAAAGTATTTGGCCCCCTTGAACTTTGCGACCTTTTACCACATTTCAGGCTTCAAACATAAAGATATAAAACTGTATTTTTTTGTGAAGAATCAACAACAAGTGGGACACAATCATGAAGTGGAATGACATTTATTGGATATTTCAAACTTTTTTAACAAATCAAAAACTGAAAAATTGGGCGTGCAATTGTCATGCACGCCCAATGATGATGAGTAGGTCCGCTGCATTCTGATGGGCTAGATCTCTTTCCTGCGCTGATTTCTTCTTGGTGGTTGGTGGCATATAAACTTCGGACAGACTCCGGGATTGAAGATTATGAAAGGTTGAATCAGGTGTGGTAGAGCAGGGCTGGATCGAAAGCAGGCACCCATTAGCTTGAGGAAGGAGTCGAAGTTCTTTGAGGTATTCCTTCATCTGGACCTCCCTCTCCTTCAGTTCTTTATCTCTGACACGCTGGGCCATCAGGGTCACGTTTAAAGTCCTGGCAGAGACGGACAGACAGAGACAGACAGGAGAAGAGGGCAGAAGTCAGAGGTCTACAGGCCAGAGATTCAGACGTTATGGGGTAAGAACTATTATGTGTGTGCCTGCGTGCATGTGTGTGTCCCCTCTTGAAGGGCCTCCATGACCTTGTGTATGTTCAGCTACTGTCTTCCTAATAAGGCGAGGGAGCCAAGACATCAGTGGACTTGGCACGGGGCCGCCTTCCTGGTGGACAACAATAGCAAGTCTGTGTGATTTATTTTTGACATTTACAACCTTGTTCAGTTTTTATGGGTAAGGAGCCTATCCCAAAGTAAAATTATCATCATGAAAGTCATGAGGTTATTTGTGACCTTACAGCAGTTTTATTTGAAGTTTGTTCACAAAGTATGTTTTGAAGTCATCTGTCAGATCTTCTGCTGCCTTCTTATCGTCCATGTCTGACAGTCAGTCTGGCTGTGTCAGCTATACTGGTAGCAACAAGACACCTACTGTGGACTACTCCTGTCACATCAGTACATGCAATATCTAATGGGTGGTTTTGGCCATACCTGGTCAGGAAATACTTAGCAGTGGTGTTCTAGCAACCAACTAAAAGGGGCTATTCCTTTTCCATAGAGATAGAGCGGGAGTAGAAATTCTCTGTGGTTTCTTACCCACAAAACTAGTAAAGAACCAGAACAGAGTTGGGGGAGTTCTATAGAAATATAATGAATAAAAAGGTTGTCTACATTCAAGTCAATGGTGGCATATTGGATGGACTGGCAGCCATTGAGGGTGCCCATCCCAGGAAGTAAAAGCAGGAAGTGTACACTTCAATCTGTGGTGTGATTTGTTGAATCAACTCAACTGACATTACAAAGAAAATACATTCCATTGCATGAGCCACATCAGATTGCAACATTTGAACAAACATTCTATGTTACCGTGGCAATCCAGCATCATTTGATAGAACAATCCAAAATACCGATGGAAAGGATTGCGTCACAATACCAGGCAGCCATTGCGAATGTACCAGTCATATTTCCAGGGTTAGAGCTTCCAAGACCGTTCTATTCATTCTATTTCTATGGTTCCACATTCTATTCCCACGCAGTACATTCCATAGAATTTAGAATCATTGCTGTAGCTTTAGCTTAGTTGTAATCATACGCTCATTCTAATTCTATCCACTGGGTGGCACCAAATGTGTCTCCCCAGTGCCTGCATCATCACATACTGTCTTTGTCTTCTCTTTATTGCCTTTCAGAAGTACTATCTCTCAGCATTTTAAACAACATTGATTTCTATATTTGGAAAATAAATTTAACAAAAATATATAAGTTAGTAGATGATACAACTAAATCACAAGGATCACTATCGCTCTTAAGACAAAATCATCCTCTTCAGCTTCGGGTCTTGAACCATATAGTTGTTGAACATCTCAATGTCTCTCCAAGATGAAAAAAAACAACATCCATCTTGAATAACTTGCTACAGCGTGACATCTATTATTGAAAGGGTTTTATCTTCCAAAGCAGAAGGTCTGTCACGTTGTCTACCCTGCTCTATCCCTATTTCTATTTGTAGCAGATACAGTACAACCAGCAAGGATGTCAAAACCTTTCTAGATTTTATGGAAAAATAAACAAAATAAATCTGTAATATCAAACAAAAAGAGCTGATTGTGGATTTAATTTATATCAACACCTTTAAAATAAACTGGATAAAAATATGCATGCTTAGCTCTTAATCTACAGTGTACATGGTACTTCATTTCTTGACATATTTTTAAGAAATTGTGTAGTCTTCTATTTTTGTGGAAGTGCAACTATTCTCCAGTAAAATATAACTACCGAGCCCTTTCAGCCTGTCCACAACTTCTCTCCCAGCAAAACACTTCTGCGGAACAGATATTCTCTAAATGGTTTGAAAAAATACATTTGTGCTTGATTTACTGATTTACAAAGGGAATATATGCTTATAGAAAGGTCTTAGAAACATAACTTCCCAATAAATTAAAGAATGTAATTATATATGCAAAGCAACATTTACTCAATTAATGAAATCTCATATGTGTATCGGAGAACATTTCAAGAGATGTACAACTTGTTAGAAGGTTGTCCACTGCTACATAAAAAATATAATACTAAATTAATAAGGAAACTTTTTCATTTCAAGAACAAGATCTCTCCCAGAAGGAAATGAATCTGGAATTAATATATTAATTCTTACAAAATATAATCTTACAAAATATACCTATTCTACGGTATCTTTCCCTTGTCTAAATTCATGGACTTAGAGGATAAATGCATATTTAGTGATAAAGAGGAAACTATTATTCACATTTATGAGTGCGACTGAAGTTATTTTGGAGGGAGATACGCTATACAAAAAAATAAATGCAACATGTCAAGTTTTATCCCATGTTTCATACGCTGAAATAAAAGATCCCAGGAATGGTCCACACGCACAAAAAACGTATTTAAAATGTTGTGCGCACACATCCCTGTCAGTGAGCATGCTTGGCTCATGTCTGTATTTCCATGTAGGCTATGTAACTATTTGTAGAAATCTTCCCATTATTGAAATTGGTGAAATTATTTCACTGAGCTTTAATTTGTATTACTCTTTTTATTCACTTAGTTACTTACTTTTTCTATTGTTGTTGCATTGTCGAGAGGTTAACCTGCAAGTAAGCATTTCATTGTAGTGTACTCCATGCATATCATGTGTACACTGAGTATACAAAAAATTAAGAACACCTGCTTCTTCCATGACATAGATAGACCAGGTGAATCCAGTTGAAAGCTATGATCCCTTATTGATGTCACTTGTTAAATCCACGTCAATAAGTGTAGATGAAGGGGAGGAGACAGGTGAATGAAGGATTTTTAAACCTTGAGACAATTGACACATGGATTGTATATCTGTACCATTCAGAGGTTGAATGGGCAAGACAAAACATGTAAGTGCCTTTGAACGTGGTAGGATAGTAGGTGCCAGGCACACCGGATTGTGTCAAGAACTGCAACGCAGCTGGGTTTTTCACACTCAACAGTTTCTTGTGTGCATCAAGAATGGTCAGACACCCAATGGACATCCAGCCAACTTGACACAACTGTGGGACGCATTGTAGTGAACATGGGTCAGCATCCCTGTGGAATGCTTTCAACACCTTGTAGAGTCCAATGTTAGGAAGGTGTTCCTAATGTTTGGTATACTCTGTGTATATGACAAATAAACAAACTTGAACTTAAAAGGGAAGGAGGAGGAAAGCCAGAAAGAGAGGGGAAAAGATGGTGAGCTTTGTGGTTAGATTGTAGGTGAACAAAACATTGAAAATACATAGGGCCTTAAGTTATGTGTCCTCAAAAAGTAAAAATCACACATTAGCTGATAGAACTGACAAAATTAATGATAGAGGTCTTATAACTGATTTCATTCTATAGTTTTTTTTGGCTCATGTCTCTTTATAGTCATATGGCCTAGGGGCTATGTGGCTTCTTATCTGTCATGTTTGGAGTTGTGTTGCTCTGTTATGCGGACACTTTACAGTTGATATGATATGATTGTGGACTACAGGAAAAGGAGGACAGAGTGAACGGCCCAGTACATCACTGGGGCTAAGCTGCCTGTCATCCAGGACCTCTACCTCTCTCTGTTTGTCATCTATGTATAGTCACTTAAACTATACCTTCATGTACATATTACCTCAATTAGCCTGACTAACCAGTGCCCCTGCACATTGACTCTGTACCGGTACCACCGGTATATAGCCTCGCAACTGTTATTTTCACTGTCATTTAACCTCACTAGGGTAGGGGGCACTATTTTCACCTCTGGATGAAAAGCGTGCCCAAAGTAAACTGCCTGCTTTTCAGGCCCAGAAGCCTAGGATATGCATATAATTGGTAGATTTGGATAGTAAACTCTCTAAAGTTTCCAAAACTGTTAAAATAAGGTATGTGAGTATAGCAGAACTGATATGGCAGGCGTAAACCTGAGGAAAATCCATCCAGGAAGTGTCATTATTTTGAAATGGCTGTTTTTACAATAAAAGCCTATCCACCATTTAAAAGATAGGACCCAGATTCCATTCCCTATGGCTTCCACTAGTTGTGAACAGCGTTTAGACATTGTTTCAGTCTTTTATTCTGAAAAATGAGGGAGAATGACCACTTTGAGTGAGTGGCCGCATTTAAGGCCCCCCCCTCCTTTCGGGAAAGCTGACCACGACTCCATTTTGTTGCTTCCAGCCTCCAGACAGAAACTAAAACAAGAAGCTCCCACGCTCAGGTCTGTTCAACGCTGGTCCGACCAATCTGATTCCATGCTTCAAGACTGCTTCGATCACATGGATTGGGATATGTTCCGCATTGCGTCCAACAACAACACTGACGAATACGCTGATTCGATGAGCTGGGGCTTTCATTAGAAAGTGCATCGGCGATGTTATACCCACAGGAACGATTAAAACATTCCCAAACCAGAAACCGTGGATTGATGGCAGCATTCGCACGAAACTGAAAGCGTGAACCACTCTTTTAACCAGGGCAAGGTGACCGGAAACATGACCGAATACAAACAGTGTAGCTATTCCCTCCGCAAGGCAATCAAACAAGCTAAGCGTCAGTATAGAGACAAAGTAGAGTTGCAATTCACTGGCTCAGACACAAGAGGTATGTGGCAAGGTCTACAGTCAATCACGGATTACAAAAAAGAAAACCAGCCCCGTCGTGGACCAGGATGTCTTGCTCCCAGGCAGACTAAATAACTTCTTTGCTCGATTTGAGAACAATATAGTGCCACTGACACGGCCCACTACCAAAACCTGCGGACTCTCCTTCACTGCAACCGACGTGAGTAAAACATTTAAACGTGTTAACCCTCGCAAGGCTGCAGGCCCAGACGGCATCCCCAGCCGCGTCCTCAGAGCATGCGCAGACCAGCTGGCTGGTGTGTTTACTGACATATTCAATCAATCCTTATCCCAGTCTGCTGTTCCCACATGCTTCAAGAGGGCCACCATTGTTCTTGTTCCCAAGAAAGCTCACAGTTGAAGTGTACCTATGATAAAAATTACAGACCTCTACATGCTTTGTAAGTAAGAAAACCTGCAAACTCGCCCATACCCGGGTGCGAACAAGGGACCCTCTGCACACATCAACAGCAGTCACCCCTCGAAGCATCGTTACCCATCGCTCCACAAAAGCCGCGGCCTTTGCAGAGCAAGGGGAACTACGACTTCAAGGTCTCAGAGCAAGTGATGTCACCGATTGAAACGCTATTTAGCGTGCACCGCTAACTAAGCTAGCCATTTCACATCCGTTACACTTAGCTACAGTAGACTACTGATGTTTTACAAACAAAAATACTAGCTAGCTCAATTAGCTACCAAATATCACATAGCTAGCTACCTCTACCCTAAGAGTTAGCTGACGGTAACGGAGAAACAACTATGACCAGTCCAAAAATGAAGGTAGCAACAATGTCACAAACTAATTACCGACTGCTACAAAATACACTACAAATACAATAGCTACAATTACCTAGTTTGAACTTTTTGGTATATTCTATGGCTGGCCCCGACTGTTAACCAACGACCGTTGGAAAGTCAAGCGGCGAGGCCGGCTTGAGCTACAAGACAGACGGCTCGAGCAGCACAGGCCACCGCTGCTGGATCGTGTGTTTTTGGTTCCTTTATAGATAATGCTAGCTCCCTATTAAGGATACTTCAAGCATTGATGTTGGCAATAGACAATTTTGAAAATTACAATCACAGATTTGTAAAACAATGAGGTCTCAATCTTGAATTAAACTTAGTCTATGTTCAGCAAAAATGTGGCATGCAATCTTGGGTTATGACAAACACTATGACAAAGTTACACAGTTGGTGATACAATTCATAACTTACCGAGTTAAGATGCTCTGTTTTATTTTCCTTCCATCTTATCAGAATGTGCAGGCAGCCCTGCTACTGTCAAAAGTTCCATGCAGAAATGTTTTCGATGTCTCATAAATATGAGGTGTGCAAAAATAATAAATGTGACATTAAGCATGCATTAATATTCTGTTCGTGGCCCCAGGGATTGAACCCACAATCATGGTCCTTATTTAGTTGATATATTTTTGTATTTAACTAGGAAAGTCAGTTAAGAACAAATTCTTATTTACAATGACAGCCTACCCCAGCCAAACCTGGATGACAGTGGGCTAATTGTGCACTGCCCTATGGGACTCCCAATCACGGCCGGATGTGATGCAGCCTGAATTTGAACCAGGGGCTTAATGATGCATCTTGCACTGAGATGCAGTGCCTTAGACCACTGTGCCACTCAGGAGCCCAATAGGCTATAGACTAAATATGTAACATTTTAATAGGCTATTGCAATAATTCAACATGCATGGTTGTAGGCTGCATCACTCCTTCAGCCTAGGTAGCAGATTATCTAATGGAAAATATAGGCCTATGCGTTCCACCAGGCTGTGCTCTGTGGTCCCAGGCATGCTCCACTATTGATATCATTAGGCCTACGGTTTTAGAAAATACAATTATTCTACCTTCTAGGCTACAACAACACAGTGCAATGAGGAATGTATTGTTGTTAGTACACAATTATTGTCTTGGGTAAACTGCAGTGATGTAGACTAATTTGGATAAGAGCTCAAATGTCCTTTTGAATTTAATGCGGAAATAAAGCCTTGATTATACAACCAATTGGATCAGATACAATTTTGTGGTGTTCCCCCCCAAAAAATCTGGAGTAAAATCTAATTCATTTATATCATAGATTCTCTAGTGTCCTTCTCCATCTAATAGCCTAATTGACTGAATCTTAGTTTGCAAATTACCTTGCAAATTCAAGGTGAAATTATTACATTTATTTATTTTTTATTCTTCCATCACCTTCCGAATACAAACCTCAGATGTCCCTACTTCTGATAAAGTTAATCAGGCCAGATATGCTGAAATTGACTCGAGTACCATTAGCCCGGAACCCGAGAGTAATATGATTCTGCTGGACTCGGGAAGAGTATGAAGCCCCCTGTGTACGAGTCGATGTCGAGTTCCCCGACTCTCAAATAGAATAGGCCCGAACCCACCATGTTGACTGGAAAATGTTCATTTCTGTTGAAATTCTGCTCTTTTTTCCCCCTTGGGAGGATGCCCCCGGACCCCCCTACTGGCTTTGGCCCTATATTTGCTTCTAATCCTAGAATTAGCCATGCTGGCAAATCATGTCTAGTGATTTTTATATATTTTTTTAATTTTTATTATTTCATAAGAAGAAAGGATATTTGTAGTGATATCCTATGTTTATTTGCTATTGTATTGTAATTTGATATAAAAAAAAATGATAATTTGACTGCGTGTGAACAGGGGCGAAATGAACGTAAAGGCTACACACAATGATTTGCTCGTTTGTTTCAGTTAACGATTTTATTCATTTCCACCGATCAAAGAGCTCAGGGAGTATACTGAACCAAATGGATCGCGTTGTTTGTTAGCAAGCGAATTGTGAGCAGTAAATCATTGTTCTTTGATAGCTGTTGAGCTAGTCAGTCTGCTAACGTTTCGCATTTGTGTTAGCTACAGACAGAAGCAATGCCCAGGTAACTGTCATCAATGCATTCGACACCTAGCGTTGTGTGACACTGTCAGGTACTGTAGCCCATATTCCCTCCTGTGTTTTGTTTCGTTGTTTTGATTTTGATTGAATAAGAATGCTTTCTCTCGGGCGCTTGGTATTAGATTGGTCAGGTAATGTTAGCCAGGTTGCAAACTCTTGGTGGTCTGGTTAGCACAACTTAATAGCTAGCTGTTAAATACAGTTGATCAACTCTAGAATGTCTACTTCTTTAGCTACTTTCTCTGGGAGACATTCATTGACTGCTGTTGTTCACAGACATGTTGTTTACAGATCTCTCTCTCCCCTTCTCAGTCTCCCCACCATGAAACTGGTTCGCCTCCTGTGTCGTCACAAGACGGCTCTGGCAATTGCAGGAGTCTGCCTATTTGCTGTAGTCGTCCTCTTCCTCGCCAAGTGTACCTCAGAGACCCTGAAACAGGGCCAGGTTGACCCTCCAGGCCTAGCACCCCACGCTGCCCACTCCCGGCCCAGAGCAGAGCACCCCAAGCCCCCCCCACGCCCCAAAGACCTCTCAGCCTTCCTTGTGGTCCTCATCACCACAGGACCCAAGTACACAGAGCGGCGGAGCATTATCCGCAGCACATGGCTGACTAAGAAGGACCCGGAGGTTCTAGCTATGTTTGTGGTGGGAACAGAGGGTCTACCGGCCGAGGATATGCAGAACCTCAACACAGAGCAGGGCCGACACAAAGACCTGCTCTTACTCCCCGAGCTGCGGGACTCGTATGAGAACCTGACCCTGAAGCTGCTGCACATGTACTCCTGGCTGGATCACAATGTAGACTTTAAGTTTGTTTTAAAAGCAGATGACGACACCTTTGCTCGCCTGGACCTGCTGAAGGTGTGTATTTTGATATGGGATGCGTCCCTGCTGTTGGTACGCAGCCCTGGGGTGTTGTATGTTATGTGATTTTCTTTACAGTGTTGCCTTTTTAAAACGTTTCTATATTGTGTGATATGGATAGAAACACATTTCTGTGCAAACACACAATAACATCATCTCTTCTCATCTAAAGGAGGAGCTGAAGACTAAAGAACCCAGCCGGCTGTACTGGGGGTTCTTCTCAGGCTGCGGTCGTGTCAAAACTGCAGAGAAGTGGAGGGAGTCTGCTTGGGAGCTGTGTGACTACTACTTACCCTACGCCCTGGGTGGAGGCTATCTGCTCTCCTGCGACCTAATCCACTACGTGCGCATCAACGCTGCCTTCCTCAAGGTGTGGCAGAGCGATGACGTGTCGCTCGGGGCTTGGCTGGCCCCCGTGGACGTCAAACGGACGCACGACCCACGCTTCAACACGGAGTTCAAGTCAAGGGGCTGTAGTAATAAGTACCTGGTGACCCACAAGCAGAGCCTGGAGGATATGTTAGAGAAACAGCAGACACTGCAGAGAGATGGGAGGTTGTGTAAAGAAGAGGTTAAACTCAGACTGAGTTATGTATACGACTGGAGCGTCCCGCCATCCCAGTGCTGCCAAAGGAAGGATGGAGTACCCTGATAACCCCTGACCCTGTCCATCCTCACCAATGTTTCCCCAGGCAGTATGGTGTTCTCCCTCAGCCTTGCTCTGCCGTCGTCCCCCACCTCCCCTCTTGTTCTGTTGCCCCTCCTCAACTGAAACATTTGTTGACATCCATAGAAGGTGTCTGTTATGGCAGCCCGCCTATGAAAATAATTGTATATGTTTACTTGTTTATTTATTCTGGAGCCCTCACAGACTGAAGCAAACTGGTACCACAGAATAGGACAGGAGTAGATGTATTTATTATTAACAGCATGTTGGGAGTGAGTGTACTTAAAGGAACTGGTATTCAGCTTACTGGTAGGACAATAAAGAGACCCAAGTTTGTTTATTTTTACATATCCATAATCAACGTTTCAGTGAAAGTGACGATTTTAGCCATTTTTAGCTAATTTTCCACCGCAGTCCCTGGGCAGGTTATTCAAAACAATAACAATACAGACAATCATTGAGCAGTAAACACACGCAGAGCAACATAGGACAAGCAACACGTAGAATGCAGACAGAGCAATAGCACAAAAAGCAACAAAATACATAATAGCAACAAAGTGTTTTCACACCACAAAAGCTACAAATAACATGGAAAGCAGCCATGTGATTATGTTCACAAGTGTAATTGGCCTTGAGCAATGTCTTCGTGTTTTTTGTGAAGTTGTGATAGGTGCAGTTGTGTGTGTCTGATGGCAGTGTATTCCAGACATGGGAAGCTCTCACAGAAAAAGCAGATTGACGAAAGGTGTTTTTCCTTCAACTGCCATGGGTTTGGGTTTTCTGAATTAACAAAAGTCCTGAGTGGAGGGGGAGCCAGGCCATTTAGGATCTTGCACAAGATTTTTTTCAACTCAGGAGCTCATGCTTTCTGAGGATGTGACAGTGATGATGGCTATTGGGCTTCCTATGAAGCACTTTGAGAGGCTGTTTGTAGATAGACAATGGGTTTTAATGTTGTACAGCAAGCTTGGGCCCAACTAGTCAAGCAGTATGTTAAGTGGGAGAGTATCATAGTACAGTTTTGCTACCTCAGTAGTCACAATTTGGTATGAATCGGAAAATAGCTAGGTTGAGTTACCTTTTTCACCTGCTTTTTAAAAGAGTTTGGAATCAAGTATGATGCCAATGTACTTAAAATCGGACACCACTTGGAGCTTCTCCCCTGACACATAAACACCTAGTTCAGTAGCATCAGTTGCCCTCTGTGAAGAACATGCAGACTGTTTTTTTTTCTTCACATTGAGATGCAAACATGAGTCACTGAGCCACTTTGTAACCTGGACCATTACAGTAGTGAGTTCTTGTGCAGCTTGTTGTTTGCTCTTTGCAGGCACATATCACTATATCATCTGCATACATTTGAACTTCAGACCAAGTACAGACATAAGGCAGATCATTAATGTACAGGCTGAATAGGAGGAGCCCCGGTATCGAACCTTGGGGCACGCCCACATCATAGTGTGGGCGACAGCTCATTGCTAACTGAATGACACACTTCGTTCTGTCTTCAAGGTATAATTTCATCCACCTCATTCTTGTCTATATTTACAAATTCCTGGGTCTGTCTTTGAGTGAAAGTGGACCTATTGGTGAATGTGATGAAAGTGATTATCTTGATATGAATATGGTGCTTATTACCTATTGATGAGGAACAATGGCCCAGAATTATACATTCAGAGCTTGATGGTGTTTAGAGTTGTAATTGAGGTTAAAAATGTATAATGTTGGCCTCTCTCCTCTCCCCCTGATCATTGAGAGCCTGTTCTGTTCTGCTGGGAGATTTAACCCACCTGCTGTCTGTGTTTGGTAGACGTATTTGCAAAGCCCAGTGATGCCCAACAGAGCTGTGTGTGTTTTCAGCTGAGCTTCTGTATTGGCAATTTTCCAGCTGGCATTTGGTTACTTTTCAACAAACGAAAAAATAACTGCTTCCATTAAAGATGTTGAAAGAAATTGTATGACTGTCTTCTCCTCATCGTTTGTTTAAAACATTTTGACCTATTGAGCATTTCATTGAAATGCTTTTGAAAAGTGTATTTTTGTAATAAAATCTTTATTAATTAAGCAGTTATTTGTTGGAATAAAATGCCATCTACCTTTGTTACTAAGACAAAAGCCAGCAGACATAGAGCTGTTTTGGCACAGTTTTCCAGAACTGAGATGGTACTCATATCAATATGTATACACCTATACTTATTGGTACTGTATATCTTTAATTTAGGAATAAATAGTATTATTCTACTACTGTAAGCTATATAACAACATTGTCTCAGCGGGCCTAATATGACAGTTAAATCTGGTCTCCCATTATAACCTGGTCGTGTTGACTGTTAACTGTTTCCACCATCTGTGACTGAGCATCAGCTCGCACTGGTGGTCACGGTATAGGGGAGATTCCAGGATGGGATTGGTCAGATTCCAGGATGGATGAGGTCATGGATAATGTCATCGTGGCCCTTGACAGACAGAGACAATTAAATGGGCCTTTTCGACAGATGTAGCTCCCTGACAGAGGAAGAGGAGATTGTTACAATTTTTATAGGGCTGTCAAACGATAAATGCAATCGGATTAATCGCAGGATTTGCTGTTATTAATCCCGATTTATTGCAAATTCAGAATTTGCTTAAAAGTAAGCTGTAATTTAAGATTGAAAATCATTACAATCATTTGTCTTGATTTGGTCCAAAATCAGGTACATTGATAAAGCACACTTTATTTAACCTCAACATCAACTGTTTTTAGCTCTAAATAATGTTTAGTGTATTTAAAATGCTTTCAGACAATACGATTATTCACAGCAAAAAAATATGTTGCACTAAATTTACATAAAAGGTTAACTCAAGTTGACTGGTTAACTCTGACAGCCCTATTTTTTGTTAACCATAATTGCCTTAGTATTTACTGAAGATTACAAAGTAAATGGTTATTATGTAGTAATTGCTGGGGAAAGGAATAGGACACTTCATTGAGGTATTGTACGAGTCATCTTTAAGGTAATAAATTATTGTTTTCCATTACTATTCATGCTTTTTGGCAAGATGAAATGTTATTGCCAACAAAATGCACAATAAAAGAACTCACCTCTCCTGTGGCTTCTGATATCCATTTCCTGTAAACACCTGTTGAGAGTGGAAGATAAGCAATATATAGAAATTCACACAACAGTAGGGAAATCACAATATCTCTCGCAGTGATGTCAAAACATTTATCTTATAGTGAAGTCAACTTTATAACTCTCCTTGAAACACACTCACTGTATCATGATAAACCCCCACTTCACAAAAAAAAACCTGCCTTACCTGTGTGCAGGGATAGTCACATAACAGCTGAACTGCTGCTCTGAAGAAAGAGGGAAGCTTGTGCTCTCTCGGGATGAATCTTGATTGAGGGAGAAGCTCTCGCACACACTCAGACATGCACGCCAAAGTAAAATCTTGGTCTTGTTTCCAGGTCAAGCTATCCCATCACTCGGAGTTGAATCAGCAGCGGTGTATGTGAATGTGGTGTTATGTTAAACAGGTGCATCTTACAGCTCTATGCAGGTCAAATCTGATTCCCTGTCTAATTGTCGCTTCCTCCCACTCTCCCTCCGGCAGGAGAAACTGGTGTCACAGCTGCTCAGCTCAAGAGAGAGCAGTAGGGGGGGGGGGGGGAATGTGGGGTGAGAGCAGATGGGGAATTATCCACCTGAGAACGCAGACAGCAGTTAACATCTATTTCAAGCGAGTTAACCAAATATGGATATTGAGATTCTTGGAGAAACCCTGGCCTACATAAGGTAATATTCCCGCGTTTGCGGAGACTGCATTCACGGTAAACGCAATTCGGCGATACGGATTGAATCAAGCCCTAGGTTTGTTTCGTTTGAGGAGTGTGAACATAATTCTGTAAAACAATCAGAAAGAAACAAAGGAGATCTTTCATTGCACCTTTTAAAAAAAAATCCCAGTCAATGGATCATCAACACCAGTTAACATAATAATTTCTAAAGTATACAAAACATAATGGTGAAAGCAATGAAAAGGGATATTGTCAGTCTATTCTACCCTCATCCACAATTTAACCCACCATTATCATACAAGAGTGCTTTAATGGTTGCTATCTCTCCAACAATGGGCTCCCGAGTGACGCAGCGGTCTAAGGCACTGCATCTGAGTACTAGAGGCGTCACCCTAGTTTGAATCCAGGCTGTATCACAAACAGCCGTGATTGGGAGTCCCATAGGGCGGCGCACAATTGGCCCAGCGTCGTCCGGGTTTGGCCGGTGTAGACCATCATTGTAAATAATAATTTGTTCTTAACTGACTTGCTTAGTTAAATAAAGGTTTAAAAAACATATATATAACATATATATATATACATACATGTCTACTACTTACTGTAGATTAAGACAACGCCACAATGTACATGTTATTGAGCTGTGGTCATGAGTTGCACACTTTCATTGACAGAGGTTCTCATTGCATCTTTCACTAAAATGTAACATGCTGCACTGTTAAGTTATTTTAAGTAATTTTTTCAAATTTATTTTCCCCAAAGATGACGAGTGCTATTGTCACACAACATACAGCGGGCCAGTCACAAAGCACTGGTGCAGAAATCTGTAGTGGTTTTTCCAAACAGGGAAATCATACATAAATTACAGAGCAAAAAAAGAAGAACAGAGGTTGAAAGAAAATAAGAGGTTAAGCTAGACACCAAGACATTTCTCCTATATTAGTTTTGTTTGTGAAAATTTGGCAAGGAACCAAGAGTTTACCTGAACATGTGACCTTATAGCTTTTAACTATGGCCCAAGGTTATTCCTGGTTGTTGAAAAATGATAGTGACGATAATCATGACAACGTACAACCACTTTAACGTTAAAAAATACCTTTGAATAAACAAAGAGATATTTAGACTTAACAACAATGCATGTGATGCTCTTCTCTATGGTGCTCTACAGAAAACAGCTTTTTCAAATCTATTATACTGACTTTCCCCCCTAAATATATACAACCGAAGTCTGACTTTAAACAGGAATTAATATTTTCCACATTATTTTAGGCTATTCCTGTATACCAGTCCTTTCCCCAGAATAAACCGTTGAGAATGGTAATTAGATGATAATAAAAATAATAAAAAACCTATTATTTCTGCTAACAACAGTATTAAATAAAGATACTACTCAACACATGAGCGTGCTGAGTACATCAGCATGCTGACACTACTTAGCATGCTGACATCTCCATCACTGTGATCCCTAATCCATTCCAGGTGGACCACGTTTTTGTTTCAGCCCAGAGCTAACACACCCGATTCAACTAATCAATGGCTTGGTGACTGGTTGAGCAATTGAACAGTAGAATCAAGAACAAAGAATGTGCACCTCAAGAATAGAAACACTGTTCTATAAGATCTGTACAGGAAACTCAGGGTAAACTGGATGACAGTTGTGTCATGCAGGGATTGATGATGTCAGGTTTAGAAGAGTGCAGTGAGCTACAGGGATCTTATTTACCTAATGTGGGGCACTATTGGCTTATCCTTATCCTTTACAGGTCCTGGGTGAATAAATTGGGAGTGTTGGGCACACATTGTCCAAACAGTGTCCATGGGTGGCAAACCAGCACAGGCCAATCCAGCCCAGCCAAGCCTGGCCATGTCCGGTCCACTCCAGTCCATCCTAGTCCAGTCTGGTCCATCCCAGCCTGACACTGTCACTTTAAGGAGACCAGGTACAATGCCATCGTCAGACAGGTTATCGCCACAGCATGGTGGAGTCTAGTCCCAATCACTGCAGCTGAGAGACGAAAGAGAGAGGGAGGAGAGAGAGAGAGAGAGAGAGAGAGAGCAAAAGAGACCAAGGAAGACAGAAGGGAGACAGAGAATGGGGGTGCAAGACAGAAAGAGATTGAGGGATACAGAGAGGGGAGGGATACAGAGGGGAGAGAGATACAGAGAGGGGAGGGATGGACAGATAGGGGAGGAAATAGAATGAGGGAATGAAGGAGAAAAAAAACAGTACCTCTCTGCTTCAGACTACGATGAAACTGTAGCATAGCTTTTTGGCTGTAGTTAGAAACACAAACCCAGTATTTATATCCCATTCTTCTATTACATAGATGGAAATTAATACTTGATTGATTGATGGCTTACCTTTATAGAACACCCCCCACACACCTTTCTTTTCTGAGAGTAGCCAGCTGTTGAGGCGAGGCACCTTCTTGAGGTATGCACATGTACAGATGAACAGAATCCCAAATACCACAATCCCATCCAACGAGTACACTGAGGAGAGGAGAAAAAAAAACATCATTTGGTCTGAAGATGACATCTGGAGATATGGATGGTGGTTCAATTTTCGATGATGAACTACCATTGCCTTGGATATTTTAATATTTTATTGACAACAATAGATTGACAGATTGTTTCTTGTTGAAGCTAGCACACAATCACTTCTTGATGTCTACAGCAATGGTGAAATACCATTGCCAGTGAAACCAGTTTGACAGCTAGGCTACACTTGATACCTGTATGATTAGCGTGCTAGATACCTAGCTATGTCAACATCAATTACACAAGCAGGGTTGATGCCAATAATAGCTAGGTGATTTATAAACGTCCCACCAATCATGTCACAACATAGATAGCTAGCTACCAAATGGGCGTATTAGAATGCAAATTGACGATGCACTTTTCAGTTCATAAATCAAACTGTTAGCAAATTGATGTTGGCTAGCTACAGTACGGTCTGTAGCCACGTCTACAGAACCATATGGTAACTAGCTAGCAAAGTAGCTGGCACAATGATAATTAATCGAATCACAAAGGGAGAGCTAGCTAACTAAAGCTACAGTATCGCTAACGTCTGCTTCTTTATTTTGAAAACAGTGCATCTCCTGTAAGATGACCTATAAAACGTCACATCAAACTTACCATTTGTCATGTTTGCAGTTTGCTGTTGTCCAAGACTGTGTTGAAGTCTCAGTTATTTTCAAAGGTCCATGTTGTTGTCCAATGTTGTCCTCCTTCCCTGTGTTCGTCAGCAGCCAGCATGACCAATCGAGTGACAACTAATGGATGGAAAACAAATGACATATCCGGGTTCATCAGGACAGAGCAATGGAACTCAGATATTGTGAGTAACAAAGCCAAACCAAAGATGGTTTAGAAACTCTGTGGACAAACTGGGTTAGTAATGTATTTTTCTTAAATGTTTGTATTTTTAATCTACGGTCTCCTCCACATGAAAGGGACAATTCACACCAAAATCAAAGTTGGTCAGGTGATTTTTGTCCCAGCCAACTGTGTATCAAGGAGAGATACAGTATATTTAAAATATCTTGGAGGGTTATGGAGCTTCACAGTGGAGTGTCTGTAAGAACACTAGGATCTCAGTTCTCAGCGGACTATTGTTGCACCCATAAAAATCTGTCAGTTTAAAGCTAGAGATATTTGTTTTTCTGCATGGGCTGCGTCTCAATCCACTTAATCAGCCTATGTTGGCCTTTCACATATGTGCTGGACGTTTTGGCCTACTAACTAATATGACCCCTCTATGGAAAGATGAGACTCTCACAAAGCCCAGTAGGACTGGTATGAAGGTACCGGTTTAAAAAATGAATGGAAGTATGGAGGTTAAATATCTGTTAAAAAACAAAAATATTTCCTCATCTTTCTTATAGCTTCTAGATATAGGACAGACACTTCCAAACCTTATTCCTTATGATACATTTTTTTTCTCTGTGTTTCCATATCTTAGCTTAGTAGAACCCATAAAGATGGATGGATGATTTTTAAGCAATAATGCATCCAGGTGAAACAGGGGATGAACTTCAGAAGGTAAGGACTATGAACTATATTACACATTCAACATGTTCAAACACTACATGCTTCCAGTCTATGAGGTTGCCAGACTGATTGATTGGAAGTAGTGATGTGCAGTTCGCAAACGATTTGATGCGTTTTTCCGAGTGACATGTTATTTTTGGTCATTAGTTTGTTTGACCTTGTGGCTGCAATGAATTCTACAGCAGCATTAATATGCGCTCCTCTGGCTCAGTGGCTCAGGATACAGCACTTGCTCTGACCCACTGTCTATCCGACCAACTATAAGCACAGAAAAATAAATCATGCTCCAGGCAACGTAGAGAAGAAAAAGACATGTTTAGAACTGATAATTGATCGCATGGTGCAATAATTAATGCAATGAATTGATTATTATCGATGGACACAGCTTTGTAGAACCAAAACATGGCCTACACAGCTCAACTCGAACTCTAGTACGAGTCGTTTGGGGGGCTGCAGTTTGCAAACAATATTGTGTTAATCTCCCTGGTCAAGCAATTGCATTCCGCCAAGAGTCATTCACATTCTAGTCCGGTTGTGGCCATAGACCTTGTTTGAAACGTATCAATAAATAGTCTTATTTGTAGGCTATGCCTAGAGATCAGAAATGTACATTGTTTGAAACACACTTTTATGATTCTCATTCACAAATGACAGCTCCAATAAGCCCCCTATGGCGAACAAGAGGCTTGTAGAATTCGTTCAATTCATTAATTTTTATTCATCGTTCGCCGGTAGGGGGTCCTGCGTGCTCTGAGCATTACTGAATCAAATTAAAGAAATGAGTCGAACGTTTTGTTCTTTTGACTGAACGAGTTGAAAAGATCTGAGTCAGTAAAAAGAGCAAACTTCCCGTCACTAATTGGAAGCACGTGAGCCTAATTAAGGTGTGTTGGGGGAGGACGCAAGCCTCGTACGAACCATCCTGATCTTGCTCTATCCGTGTAGCGAAATGGAATGTGAGCTAGCGAGATCAGGATAGTTTGTATGAGGCTAGGAGGACATACAGCCCCTGTAGAAACCTGGAAATGGGGGTGAATGGTGGAAATGTCAATCAGGAAATGTGTGGATTTTCTACATACTGTATATAAAGCTAAACAAATAGGGTGTAATGAGTGTCTCTGATATAAATGTATAGCATGCGTATGCTAATCGTTAGCTGCAACCTAATTAAACTAACAGCTAGGCCTATGATTACTGCAAGTAAAAATGTATGCAGCAGGCTCGTTCAGATGACAATTCAAAATATTGGGGAAACATCAAGATAGTAAGGCCATCATACCACTGTGATATATTAAATAAGCCCAACGGGTCAGTCACTTGCATACATATATTTTTTTCAACATTTCACAGTTTCTAAACCTGTCTTTGATTTCAACATGTAGCCTACAGTAAAGGGCAAAGGATATTAGGAATTACTACATATTTCAGTGGGATTTCCCTATAGGCAAAACTCAAATCCCGCGAGATGTGTGAATAGGGACGGGGTAGCACTTCAGGGGCTTATTAAAACTGATTCTGTTGCAAAACGTTTCTTAAACGGAAGTAACCTGAACAAAACAGGTAGGGCCCTACCTGAGTTTGTTCAATAGAAAAACATGTTTTTTTTTTCAACTGTTTGGACTAATGATTACACCCAGTTCACGGTCCCTCTCAACACAGTCAAGGGGCCCGTTTGAGTGGCTGAAGTAAACGACAGTAGAAAAATGTCGAGGAGTAAAGTTGGGGAAGGTGCAGCGGTGACAGCCGCAGTCAGACACTAATGTGGTTTTTCAACATGGCAGTGTTGCAATTGTTTATGAAAGTGTTTTTACATTGTACAGTCAATTAGTGAGAGAGAAACCCAAATATCACTGTTATTTGTATATATCCACTGTTCGACATGAATGGCAGCAACGTTGGTTAATTAATAATGCAGGGGTGGCTTCAGGATGAAGTTGGTGAAGAGCATAGAGATAGAGGACTTATCTTTATATTTGTATATATTTACTTTTGTATATATACTTTAAAATGGCAGAAGCATGGTGGAAGCCCTCAATGTAGGCCGTTATTGTAAATACGAATTTGTTCTGACTTGCCTCGTTAAATAAAACAAAAATGGGGCTGACAATGCCAAAGCGTCCCTTTGGCCACTCGAGGACTCTATTATTCTCTATGGTGAAGAGCAACTGCAAAAACTTGCAGTTGACTGCAGTCAAAACGTCATGACCTTTGATCGCATAATTTTTGTGAAGTTCATGTTGTCAGCATGTAGGCGCAAATCGGGCAATTTTTAACCACTTAATGCAATGCATTTTGAAAGTCGACTTGACAAAAGTGATCCGCTGAACGTACCCATGAACAGGATCGCAATCTGCAGAGAGGAGAAATCAATCATAGCTCACTGTGTTTCGGGCTCTGCTGTTCAGTCATAGCTCACTGTGTTCAGGCTCTGCTATTCTCATGTAGTGCACTGGATAAAGTTTGCACGGTCCGGAATGCGCGAGACCAAATTCGTCTATTGGTTGGGTCAACAATATTTATCGTTGTATTGAGTTTTAGGCACCACCAGCATCACTAGTACCACGCAAACGAGGAAACCGAAGTTACGACGGGCTTGTTTGTCTGCATTCTGCAGGGAATGTTTCCCAAGGAGAGACCCACTTTCTACCGACAGGAGCTCAACAAGACGATATGGGAGGTCCCGGAGCGGTACCAGACCCTGTCCCCGGTCGGCTCGGGAGCCTACGGGTCCGTCTGGTAGGTACCTTTCCAGTAAATCAACTATATCTACGAGAACTATAGCCTGCTTAGTGAACTCTGCTCCGTCCTACGAAATATATACCATCCATATTACAAGTATATAAACTAGAGCTACTATAGAGTTACCCCGTTCATAGACGTGTATGCCCCTATTGACGGTATAAATATTCTGACGAAGTTTTGCTTTCCCTTGCGGTACGGTTTTGGAGAGATAAGGAACATAATTTTCATATCAGTTAAAAAAAAGGTTAAATTACTAAAAGGTTAAATTACTTTTAGGGGCGTAAATAAGATTTTGTTGGGGGCTCCCACCTTGTAGCAAAACATTTTTAGTGACCCCCCCCCTTGTCAGCAGAAAGAAATTGAATTTTTAAAGTTAATTTCCTGCAATTCTACACATTTTGCCATGACTTACAGTGCCTTGCAAAAGTATTCATCCCTCTTGGCGTTTTTCCTATTTTGTTGCATTACAACCTCCAATTTAAATGTATTTTTATTTGGATTTCATGTAATGGACATACACAAAAGAGTCCAAATTGGTGAAGTGAAATTAAAAAAATAACACGGTACACAGCGTTGTACGAGATCTTCAGTTTCTTGGCAATTTCTCACTTGGAATATCCTTCATTTCTCAGAACAAGAATAGACTGGCAAGTTTCAGAAGAAAGGTCTTTGTTTCTGGCCATTTTGAGCCTGTAATCGAATCCACAAATGCTGATGCTCCAGATACTCAACTAGTCTAAAGAAGACCAGTTTTATTGCATCTTTAATCAGAACAACAGTTTTCAGCTGTGCTAACATAATTGCAAAAGGGTTTTCTAATGATCAATTAGCCTTTTGAAATGATAAACTTGGATTAGCTAACACAACGTGCGATTGGAACACAGGAGTGATGGTTGCTGATAATGGGCCTCTGTATGCCTAAATAGATATTCCATAAAAAATCTTTCTTTCCAGCTACAATAGTAATTTACAACATTTAGCAATATCTACACTGCATTTGTGATCTATTTGATGTTTTTTTTATGGACTAAAAAATTGCTTTTCTTTCAAAAACAAGGACATATCTAAGTGACCCCAAACTTTTGAACAGTAGTGTGTGTACATGCATACATACATAAACTCAGGAAAAAAAGAAACATCCCTTTTTCAGGACCCTGTCTTTCAAAGATAATTCGTAAAAAGTGTAAAGGGTTTAAACACTGTTCCCCATACTTGTTCAATGAACCATAAACAACGGTCATTAAGACACTAAAAGCTTACAGACGGTAAGAAATTAAGGTCACAGTTATGAAAACTTAGGACACTAAAGAGGCCTTTCTACAGATTCTGGAAAAACACCAAAAGAAAGATGCCCAGGGTCACTGCTCATCTGCGTGAACGTGCCTTAGGCATGCTGAAGGAGGCATGACGACTGCAGATGTGGCCAGGGAAATTAATTGCAATGTCCTTATTGTGAGACGCCTAAGACAGCGCTACATGGAGACACGACGGACAGCTGATCGTCCTCGCAGTGGCAGACCACATGTAACACCACCTGCACAGGATCGGTACATTCGAACAGCACACCTGCGGGCGGGACAGGTACAGGATGGCAACAACAACTGCCCGAGTTACACCAGGAATGCACAATCCTTCCATCAGTGCTCAGACGGTCCGCAACAGGCTGAGAGAGGCTGGACTGAGGGCTTGTAGGCCTGTTGTAAGGCAGGTCCTCACCAGACATCACCGGCAACAACGTCGCCTATGGGCACAAACCCACCTTCGCTGGACCAGACAGGACTGGCAAAAAGTGCTCTTTACTGACGAGTCACGGTTTTGTTTCACCAGGGGTGATGGTCGGATTTGCGTTTATCGTCGAAGAAATGAGCGTTACACCAAGGCCTGTACTCTGGAGCGGGATCGATTTGTATGTGGAGGTTCCGTCATGGTCTGGGGTGGTGTGTCAAAGCATCATCGGACTGAACTTGTTGTCATTGCTGGAAATCTCAACGCTATGCGTTACAGGAAAGACATCCTTCTCCCTCATGTGGTACCCTTCCTGCAGACTCATCCTGACATGACCCTCCAGCATGACAACGCCACCAGCCATACTGCTCGTTCTGCCCGTGATTGCCTGCAAGACAGTGTTTTGCCATGGCCAGCGAAGAGCCCGGATCTCAATCCCATTGAGCACGTCTGGGACCTGTTGGATCGGAGGGTGAGGTCTTGGGCCATTCCCCCCCAGAAATGTCTGGGAACTTGCAGGTGCCTTGGTGGAAGAGCGGCAAAGGAAGAACTGGCAAATCTGTTGTCGTCCATGAGGAGGAGATGCCCTGCACTATCTAATGCAGCTGGTGGCCACACCAGATACTGACTGTTACTCTTGATTTGCGCCCCCCCCCCCCCTTGTTCAGGGACACATTTTATTCCATTTCTGTTAGTCACATGTCTGTGGAACTTGTTCAGTTTACGTCTGTTGTTGAATCATGTTATAAAAATACAAATATTTACACATGTTCAGTTTGGTGAAAAATAAACTCAGTTGACATGGAGAGGACGTTTATTTTTTTGCTGAGTTTACATGCATTCAAGTGTTTTTCTTTCTTTCTTATTTTTACTATTTTCTGCATTGCAGAATGATAGTGAAGACATCAACTATTAAATAACACATGGAATCGTGTAGTAACCAAAAAAGGTTAATAGGTCAAAAAATATATTTTCAACTTGAGATTCTTCAAAGTAGCCACCCTTTGCCTTGATGACAGCTTTGCACACTCTTGTTGGAGCTAGAAACACAAGCATGACGCTACACCCGCGATACACATGTTTAGCAGATGTTATGTGACAAATAAAATTGTATTCCATTTTTTTCTGAACTATTGCAGAGTGAAGCAATCTGCAATGTTTCAAATCACAAAATCAGGCCGGGGGATAATTTGCTTCTCAGCATTTTACGATAGCTGCCTACGAAGTGTCAGTCAGTGTAAAAATGAAGTTACTGTAACCAGATTGCTGTGCTACGTACTCTTCTGAGTGATTTGGGTCTGACTGTCTTTCATACATCAGATTATCTTTGTTTTTGTGCAGATAGAATAGAAAATGAGCCTCTCAGGATGGTTTTCCTGGTGAACATCATCCTGTATGCAAAAATAGATTAGCTAGCTTTTTCATTTACAAGAATTTAACAGTCTAGACGAAAGACTTCAGTCGCCTATTCACTACTGCCTCTCAACTAAAAAGCACATATACAACAACGTTAATGCATCATCTGTCAGTTGTGGAAACCCGACTGTGTATGGTTCTTGTGCCTATCCCAAATCAAAATGTGACGTCTTTGGCATGCATGGTCATGATTAGGCTACTAAATGAAAAACATGTTATGCATGATGATAACAATGTAGGCTAGGCATACGGGGTGGGTATTCCAATGGTCCCACATGATGTTGCTTGAACTTGGCTGAATCATTATGCTGACAAGGTACAAAATCTGTCGTTCTGCCCCTGAACAGGCAGTTAACCCCACTGTTCCTAGGCCCGCATTGAAAATAAGAATTTGTTCTTAACTGACTTGCCTCGTAAAATAAAGGTAAAATAAAAAAATAAAACATCTAAATGTAATCAAAAAGTGACTAAAACTGTACGGAAGTTTCTAGTTACATCACCTTGTGCCCAATAGCCCCTTGCTCCCTTTACATCCCTGCATGTTCTAGTAGCGCACTCTAACCCAGGCCAGCAGGCAGTGTGACGGATAGAAATTCACGTGGTTGCCGGGCAGAAAGCAGCCCCACCTCCCCAGTCAGAGTAATGAGCGTTCTATTCTATTGGCATCTGCTGCCCTGCCGGTGATGAGCCTGGAATGATGTCATCTTTTCCCATTGTGTGTGTACACTGATGAGTCATAACTGCGAGATTAGGTAGCCTAGTCTCTTCAGCTCTGTTTCGATTGAGTCATCCTGCTGTAGTCTCCTGAAGGTCCCTTTGACAAGAAGACTTCATTATAATGTAATTATAACACAGCCGCTCCTGTCCTGTGAGAATAGTTATTCTTCTGGACATGCTAAGTGTGTGTCTCACTGTTAAGTTGTTTTGTACAGTAGCAGCTGTTGATGCATCATTTTGCTTTCAGTTGGAAAGTGATGAATTGATCCTTTTGTCACTAGATGGCCATGCTAGAAAGGACAAAGGTGACAATGGCAATATCATCAGCAGTGGTGGAAAAAGTACCCAATTGTCCTACTTGAGTAAAAGTAAAGATACCCTTTTAATAGAAAATTACTCAAGTAAAAGTGGAAGTCACCCAGTAAAATGCTACTTGAGTAAAAGTCTACAAGTATAAATAATTTCAAATTCCTTATATTAAGCAAACCAGACAGCATCGTTTTTTTTTTTACGGATAGCAAAGTGCAAACTCCAACACTCAGACATGATTTACAATTGAAGAATTTGTGTTTAGTGAGTCTGCCAGATCAGAGGAAATAGGGATGACAAGGGTTGTTCTCTTGATAAGTGCATGAATTTGACCATTTTCCTTTCCTGCTAGCCATGCAAAATGTAATGAGTACTTTTGGGTGTTAGGGGAAATTGTGTAAAAAGTACCTTATTTTGTTTAGTAATGTAGTAAAGTAAAAGTTACCCCAAAAAACTACTTAAGTAACAAATACTTTAAAGTATTACTAAGTACTTTATACCACTGATCATCAGAAAGTGAGCAGAAAATATATGAGCTATTTGTACTTTAATTTGCATTTAGGGTTAGTGGTAAGGGTAGCGGTAAGGGTTAATGTTAAGTTAGTGTCAGCGGTTGAAAGCTCTGAACTTCTGTCTCTGTATTATAGCCAAATATTGATGAGCTGCTGCGTCTCACTGGTCTCCTGGACAGTGCAGTTGCAGTAAATTGTGGGACACTGCACTAGGCTAAATTAGACTTATAGTGCTGGCAGGCGTGAGCTAAAATGTTGTCATAGGACTACACTGCTCAGAGCCTCAGAGTATACTCTACAGGCCTAAGTACTGTACCTTCTTGGGCGGTGCAGTGAAACATACTTTGAGAGTGCATTGACATTGTTGAGAGAGTGTGGCAGTGCAGTACTGTATAATGGGAGAGTAGTGGGGTATTCATAGAGTAGATATGTGCCTGAAATGGCACTATAGATGGTGCACTACTTTTGACCAGAGACACATGGTCAAGTAGTGCGCTATGTAGGGAATAGGGTGCCATTTGGGACACAGTCCGTCCTTCCAGTTGTCTTGGCTATTTCTTGAGTCAGTTCCTGTAGTCCTGTCTGCAGTCAGTCAGTTGGTTGCCCGGCCAGTCAGGCCAATCAGACCGTTGTTCAGGGAAGTCAGTCAATCAGTGGCTGCGTTTCTTAGTTTTATTTTTTGCAGTCCCGCTACTCAGATGATCAGATCTCACATCGCCCGGAGAAATGTCTAGCATATCATGTTAAAGTGGTTCCTGATACGGCGAATGGATCTTATCATATGCCCAGCAGGACGGCAAAGAAAGACAAGCTGGGATGCCAACCTTTCAGCCAGTTGGTTAGAGTTAATGTATGTATTTGTTCCTGCCACCAGGTGGTCCCTCCCTCCCAGGCCTCAGTGTGAACTCTGCTTAATAAAGGATGGTAAAGCACCATGTTAGGGATTCTAGATTCGACCCCATCTGTCATTCCAAGCCTTTTTGAGAAAACCACTCTCATCACAGACCTCACTCTATTCCTGCTCTGTTCCTAGAATTGGTTCTTAGAATGTGGAAGCCATCCAGGAGTTCCATGCTAAGAGTGTTTATGCAACGAGTGTTCAGAGTTATTAATAATATATATTGGTAAGACTTTACTTTAAGACATTTTAAGAGGTGGGTTGTAAATGTTTTATTGAAGGTAGTTCATAGACAGTTAATAATTGGTTAAATATGAAGTTTATAAAAAACAAAAACGTGTAAACAGATATTGCTTCAGCCTCATTAGAGTAGTTTGCTGGTGTTGGTTCAGTGGGGAGTGCTATGGTATGCAGTGCCCTCAGCCAGCCACTAAGCCAAGCTTACACAGACACAAATGCATTTATAATACATAACAAAACAATGGTACTAAGATGACCACGGAAAAGTTTGCCTTCTTTGATAAGACCATATGTAGTTGTGGTAACAGGTTTACTCTGAGGGGAAACCAGCTTCTATACTTATCTGACTTCGTAGGAACTTGCTTCCTTATTCCTTGGTATTTGGAGGGCAAACTCTACACGTAGTAGTTTAGTTTATCAGGATCCCATTAGCTACTGCACATGCAGCAGCTACTCTTATGGTCCACATAAAATGTACAAATACATTACAAAGTACAGAACAGTAATATACAAGAACAACATAAGATAATAATACATTAAATAATTATGCAATTTTTAAAAAGTGTGTATATATAGGGAAGACAACAAAAATTATATTTACACACTTCATATATACAGAACCAGTCAAGTTTGGACACACCTACTCATTCAAGGGTTTTGATTTGTTTAACACTTTTTGGTTACTACATGATTCCATATGTGTTATTTCATAGTTTGATATATTCACTATTATTCTACAATGTAGAGAATAAAGAAAAACCCTTGAATGAGTAGGTGTGTCTAAACATTTGACTGGTACTGTACATATTCTTATATACAGTACAGTTAAATTAGGTCTTTAGAAAGAGGAGAGGCACTGTGATACAATATATTTTTGTTTTTTAAGCTAAACTAGCTGTTTGCCTGAGTAACCACTGGTGTCAGAGCATTCCACGATAACATGACTATATATAATGTGACGCATTAAATCTGTTTTTGGTTTGGGTGCTGTGAAGAAACCGATAGTGGCGGGTCTAGTGGGGTATGTATGCCTGAAGTGTATGCAAATAGACTATACAACTGGTTAGGCATTTTCAACACACAAATGTTCCTTAAAAAGACTAGAAGGGAAGCAGTCAATTTCTCCTCAACCATGAAAGACTGTCATGCATGTTGTTGATGTTAGTTCTGTGTGTGCGGTTAAGGGCAAGGCGTGTTGCTTTGTTTTGAGCCCGCTGCGGCTTTCTTTGGTCTTACTTTGCTGCACCTGATCATATTACCGGACATTAATCAAGTTGTGATCAAAGCCTGAACAACTAGTACAGGTGTGTTAAAAAAACAACGCATAACATCATTTTATAACAGGCATGCCTCTCCCCATCTTCACAACAACTTTGTCAATATGACTTGACAATATTAACTGAACAGCCAGTGTTACTTCTAGGTGTTCAGATTCTTCAACTTGTTCCATGGTCACACCTTTTATACACAACTCCAGTTGAGGTTTAGGTCTAAGAGTTATGCTTTGAGCCAAATGTAATGCTTTTAGTTTTAGATGTATTTAAGGGCAGTTTATTGCTCATTGCTCATTCTAACACTGACTGTAACTCATTGCTAAGAGTTTCAGTGAGCTCACTGGCTCTAAGTGCTGATGTGTAGTGTGCAATCATCAGCATATATAGTCATTTTAGCTTGTAAGACAAGTGGCAAATAATTTGTAAATATAGAGAAGAGTATTGGCCCAAGGCAATTGCCCTGGGGAATACCGTACTGTACATTTCTGATGTTAGAGAAGCTTCCATTGAAGAATACTCTCTGAGTTCAATTGGATAAATAACTCTCCAATCATGTGATGACGGGTTACGTAAAGCCACAACAAGTATTTTTTCCAATAATAAGTGACGATCAATAGTCTCAAAAGCCGCACTGAAATCTAACAATACAGCTCCAACTATCATCTGATTATCAATTTATTTTAGCCAATCATCAGTCATCTAAGTCAGTGCAGTACAAGTTGAGTGCCCTTCCCTATATGCATGCTGAAAGTCAGTAACTAACTTGTTCTTTAAAAAATGCCCTTGTATTTGTTCAAACACAATTCTCTCCATCAGTTTACTAAGAACAGTCAGCTTCACTGATTGAGCTGCTGTTAGAGCCAGCAAAGGGTGCTTTTCTATTTTTAGGTAGTGGAATTACTTTCGCTTCCTTCCGCTCCTGTGGACACACACAACCCTTTAGGCTTTGGTTAAATATATGGCAAATGGGGTGGCAATACAGTCCGCTACCATTCTCAATAACTTCCCAACTAGGTTGTCTATACCAGGTGGCTTATCATTATTGATGGATAACAACTGTTTTTCCACCTCTTCCACCCAAATTCAATATGGCAATCCTTCTTTTTCATTATTAGATCTTAAATAATCAAATATGATGGTTCATTGGTCAATGTTGTCATTTCACTTCTGTTTGTCCACTTAACCAGTGAAATATTAATTTAAATGATTGGCTATATCAATAGGTTTTGTTATAAAAGACCAATCAACTTCAATTAACGATGGAGATTAAATAATTGTCTGCCCATAGTATAAGGTGCTCAAGTTTTTTCCCATTTTATATTGTTTTGGTTATTATTATTATTGATTTTTTTTTTGTCACAATTTTTCAATTGATAAAATGTCAACCAATCAGCTGAGCAGCCTGAATGTTTTTTGCCACTTTGCTCTTTTTTTCTTCATCCCTTGAACCATGCAATTTTTTTAATTCATCATCGATCCAGGGGGCTCTAACAGTTCTTAGTGAGTTTTTTTCTTAGCAGCTGCATGTTTGTCAACATTTTGTCAAGAATAATTTTACAAATACTTAGTGCTGCATTGTTGGTCTGAATAATGTGGGAGGGGCACATCTCCACATGGCAACAGGGTGGACATAGTGATTTTGGTGTTAGGGAATCTCCCTGCTGCTCTCTGGCTGCCACTTGCTGCATTGCAGGAGCTACACACCCTCTCATTGCCATCAAATCAGTAGTACCTGTGTGAATTATAATATGTTTAGCAGGTCTGTTTTAGGCTAGTGCTGTTTATTAATACTGGTATTTTAGTACTGTATTGTACTAAATACCTGTATTTATGCACGGACCGGTTTGGGTTTTTACTTGACCTTGTATAACAGTATTTCAATGTTTGATTTGTTAAATATGTTAAACCACTCCGCCGCATGTAAATGTCCGTTTTTATGCTACTTGACTCGTCTCTCTTCTTCCACACACAAGGAGAGCAGTTTTTCTGCTCGACCAGGAGTCACAACCACTTGCAATCTGCATGGTCAATTCTGAAGATGCAACAAGGTGTTGGTAACACGGATGCTGCTTTCCATTTTGCTTCTTAATATAAATCCACAAGAGGTCTATAATTACACTTAGTTTTTGTATCTTACTGTCTGCAAACAGCTAGTTTGTCTTTTCTCAGTAAGTTGTGGCTAAAATAAATTGTGTTAGCCGTTAATGCTAAACGCTAGTTAGCTAGCTAAATGTACTTAGTCCGAGCAAACATACTCAGCAAAAAAAAGCAACATCCCCTTTTCAGGACCCTGTCTTTCAAAGATAATTTGTAAAAATCCAAATAACTTCACAGATCCTCGTTGTAAAGGGTTTAAACACTGTTTCCCATGCTTGTTCAATGAGCCATAAACAATTAATGAACATGCACCTGTGGAACGGTCGTTAAGACACTAACAGCTTACAGACGGTAAGCAATTAAGGTCACAGTTATGAGAACTAAGGACACTAATGAGGCCTTTCTACTGACTCTGAAAAACACCAAAAGAAAGATGCCCAGGGTCACTGCGCATCTGCGTGAACGTGCCTTAGGCATGCTGCAAGGAGGCATGAGGACCGCAGATGTGGCCAGGGCAATAAATTGCAATGTCTGTACTGAGACGCCTAAGACAGTGCTACAGGGAGACAGGACGGACAGCTGATCGCCCTCGCAGTGGCAGGCCATGTGTAACAACACCTGCACAGGATCGGTACATCCGAACAGCACACCTGCGGGATAGGTACAGGATGGCAACAACAACAACTGCCCGAGTTACACCAGGAAAGAACAATCCCTCCATCAGTGCTTAGACTGTCCGCACTAGGCTAAGAGAGGCTGGACTGAGGGTTTGTAGCCCTGTTGTAAGGCAGGTCCTCACCAGACATCACCGGCAACAATGTCGCCTATGGGCACAAACCCACCGTCGCTGGACCAGACAGGACTGGCAAAAGTGCTCTTTACTGACGAGTCACGGTTTTGTCTCACCAGGGGTGATCGTCAGCTTTGCGTTTATCGTCGAAGAAATTAGCGTTACACCGAGGCTTGTACTCTGGAGCTGGATCGATTTGGAGGTGTGGGGCGGTGTGTCAGAGCATCATCAGACTGAGCTTGCTGTCAGTGCAGGCAATCTCAACGCTGTGCATTTCAGAGAAGACATGCTCCTCCATGTGGTACCCTTCCTGCAGGCTCATCCTTACATGACCCTCCAGCATGACAATGCCACCAGCCATACTGCTCGTTCTGTACGTGGTTTCCTGCCAGACAGGGATGTCAGTGTTCTGCCATGGCCAGTGAAGAGCCCGGATCTCAATCCCATTGAGCACGTCTGGGACCTGTTGAATCGGAGGGTGAGGGCTAGGGCCATTCCCCCCCAGAAATGTCCGGAAACTTGCAGGTGCCTTGGTGGAAGAGTGGGGTAACATCTCACAGCAAGAACTGGCAAATCTGGTGCAGTCCATGAGGAGGAGACGCACTGCAGTACTTAATGCAGCTGGTGACAACACCAGATACTGACTGTTACTTTTGATTTTGATCCCCCCTTTTGTTCAGGGACACATTATTCCATTTCTGTTAGTCACATGTCTGTGGAACTTGTTCAGTTTATTTCTCGGTTGTTGAATCTTATGTTCATACAAATATTTACACATGTTAAGTTTGCTGAAGATAAACACAACTGACAGTGAGAGGACATTTCTTTTTTTGCTGAGTTTAGCTAGCTAATACAGCCTGACACCAGTTCTGGTCTAGGCCTAGATCAGCGTGTTGTTTGTGCAATGGTATTTTCTAAATCGGAGACCAATAGGTGAGCATTAATATTTTAGCTACATCAAAGCTAGCTAAATGAGAGGATAAAAAAATTAGAGAAATATTGTGATATGATATTTTGGTCACATTGCTCAGTTCTACTTTAAGCTACATGGTATATGTAATGTATAGGAAAATGTTTGTTGGGAAATGCCATAGCAGTCATTGCAGCAATAGGCTATGTCACTGATAAATATCAGGTGTGTGTGTGTGTGTGTGTGTGACTCAGATGGGGCTAGGCAGAGAAGGGCAGGGAATGTTCAACACCCACTGCTCTCCATGTTCTTTGTTCTGTATCAGGGTGTGGACATGGCATGTGCTGCTGAGGAATCACTGTAGCATGGATGTGTCACTGTGCGTGCGTGTGGATGTGTCACAGCCAAGCCATTTATTGTTATACATGTGGACACAGCAGCTCAAGGACTACCACTTGATGAAGCTGACTCACTATCATACACATCATCCCCTTAGCTCCATACAGACAGACAGTAACATGAGTTGAGTCCTAAGTCATGCATTGCTGTCAATGGGAGACTAATTATATGACTTGAACTCCACCACTTATAACATTTGTGTTGTTATTATGAAGTATTTAGTGTCCTACACAGTTTGTGTAATTTTATGATTTCATGTCTATTGACTGTTCAGTGATTTGCGAAACTGCAAATTGCTTCTCTGTTGCATTTTCAAGTAGGATCCCTGGGATGACTAATACAAAAAAATTCATTGGTCTATATAACCCGCCTGTAGATGTTTTTTATCATATTGGAACTCCGTGCTACATACATAGCATTTGTTAAATATTCAGTCCCCTTGACTTTTTCCTTTGTTGAGTTACGTTACCACAGTATTCTCATATGGATTCCATAGTTTTTTCCCCTCATCAATCTACACACAATTCACCATAATGTCAAAGCAAAACCAGGTTTTAGAAATGTGTGCAAATATATTTAAAAAATCGAACGGATTTCACATTTGCATAAGTATTCAGACCTTTACTCAGTACTTTGTTGAAGCACATTTGGCAGCGATTACTGCCTCACCCAAAAAGAGTTATGACACTAAAAGCTTGGCACACCTGTATTTGGGGAGTTTCTCACATTCTTCTCTGTAGATCCTCTCAAGCTCTGTCAGGTTGGATGGGGAGCATCACTGCACAGCTATTTTCAGGTCTCTCCAGAAATGTTTGGTTGGGTTGGGCCACTCAAGGACATTCAGAGACTTGTCCCGAAGCCACTCCTGCATTGTCTTGGCTGTGTGCTATGGGTTGTTGTCCTGTTGGAAGGTGAACCTTCGCCCCAGTCTAAGGTTCTGAGCGCTCTGGGGCAGGTTTTCATCAAGGATCTCCATGTACTTTGCTCTGTTCATCTTTCCCTCAATCCTGACTAGTCTCCCAGTCCATGCCGCTGAAAAACATCCCCACAGCGTGATGCTGCCACCATCGTGCTTCACCGTAGGGATGGCGCCAGGTTTCCTCCAGACGTGACGCTTCACATTCAGGCCAAAGAGTTCAATATTGGTTTCATCAGACCAGAGAATCTTGGTCTGAGAGTCTTCAGGTGCCTTTTGGCAACCTCCAAGCAGTCTTTTACTGATGAGCGGCTTCCGTCTGGCCACTCTACAATAAAGGCCTGATTGGTGGAGTGCTGCAGAGATGGTTGTCCTTCTGGAATGTTCTCCCATCTCCACAGAGGAACACTGGAGCTTTATCAGAGAGACCATCAGGTTCTTGATCAGCTCCCAAGGCCCTTCTCCCCCGATTGCTCAATTTTGACCGGGCAGCCAGCTTGAGGAAGAGTCTAGGTGGTTCTAAACTTCTTCCATTTAACAATGATCAAGGCCACTGTGGTCTTAGGGACCTTCAATGCTGCAGAAATATTTTGTTACCCTTCCCCAGATCTTTGCCTTAACACAATTGTCTTGTCTCGGAGCTTTACGGACAATTCCTTTGCCCTCAGCTTGTTTTTTGCTCTGACATGACCTGTCAACTGTGGGACCTTATATAGACTGGTGTGTGCCTTTCCAAATCATGTCCAATCAATAGAATTTACCACAGGTGGACTCAATCAAGTTGTAGAAACATCTCAAGGATGATCAATGGAAATAGAGTCTCAAAGCAAAGGGTCTGAATTAGAGGTCGACCGATTATGATTTTTCAACACTGATACCGATTATTGGAGGACAAAAAAAGCAGATACCGATCTTAATCTGACCATTTTTTTATTTTTATATATACACTTTTGTAATAATGACAATTGCAACAATACTGAATTAACACTTATTTTAACTTAATATAATACATTATGGGCTTTTGGATGGGTGTTCTTAAGGTGATTCCACAGGTTGGTGGTATTTTATGATTTAGCCTTTGCTGACCCCATGCTTACATCTTTATCACAAATAAGACACCTTGCTTTCCCTGGTGCCAATTCCATGTAACAGTCCCACACTGGTGCTCTGCTTTTCTCTGCCATCTGTAGAACACACACACAGCTCTGAAGTGACAATGATCCTGAAGAGTCTGCTTTGGAGACAAATGCTCTCAAGTTACCTGTTTTTAAGTTCCCTGTGATGAATGTTGAAAACAAAAACTGTACTTTCTATATGCAGGAAATCCTATTTTAATAATGGACATGGTAAGAATTGACTACCAAAGTGCGAGTCATAATTCCCATGACACCTATCAAAATCTGAAAAGCGGTTTCTTCATTTATTCCATAGGATGTTTTTAGATTCACTTAAAATAAGGTCTGTGTTTCGTGTAGGCTTACACCACCTTGCCAATTTTATAAGTGTGTAGATATCCATAGGACAAGGTAACTCTGATCAATATTGGCTAAATATAAGCGAATATAAAAAATTTTGTAGAGTGGATTTATGAAAATATTTTGACAAACGTTACCTTATCCCAGTGAGATTTACACGGGAATCAAAACACCGTGGCGGTTTCAGCCTGCACGAAACACAGACCTTATTTGAAGTTGATCAAGACATTCTCTTTGAAAGACATGAACGGTAAAATAACAAAGGAACCCCTTTCAAGTTCAGCCGCAAGTTATTACAGGAATTATAACGCGTCGACTATTTCTCTCTAAACCACATGCCTTTGACTATTACGAGCCTGCTGCTGCCTACCACCCCTCAGTCAGACTGCTCTATCAAATCATAGACTTAACTGTAATAAACACACAGAAATATGAGCCTTAGGTCAAATCCGGAAACTATCACCTCGAAAACAAAAGGTTTATTCCGTTCCGTATTTTATCTAACGGGTGGCATCCATGAGTCTAAATATTGCTGTTACATTGCACAACCTTCAATGTTATGTCATAATTATGTAAAATTCTGGCAAATTAGTTCGCAATGAGCCAGGCTATCCAAACTGTTGCATATACCCTGACTTTGCGTGCAATGAACGCAAGAGAAGTGACACAATTTCACCTGGTTAATATTGCCTGCTGACCTGGATTTCTTTTAGCTAAATATGCAGGTTTAAAAATATATACAGTGGGGCAAAAAGTATTTAGTCAGCCACCAATTGTGCAAGTTCTCCCACTTAAAAAGATAAGGCCTGTAATTTTCATCATAGGTACACTTCAACTATGACAGACAAAATGAGAAAAAAAATCCAGAAAATCACATTGTAGGATTTTTAATGAATTTATTTGCAAATTATGGTGGAAAATAAGTATTTGGTCACCTACAAACAAGCAAGATTTCTGGCTCTCACAGACCTGTAACTTCTTCTTTAAGAGGCTCCTCTGTCCTCCACTCGTTACCTGTATTAATGGCACATGTTTGAACTTGTTATCAGTATAAAAGACACCTGTCCACAACCACAAACAGTCACACTCCAAATTCCACTATGGCCAAGACTAAAGAGCTGTCAAAGTACACCAGAAACAAAATTGTAGACCTGCACCAGGCTGGGAAGACTGAATCTGCAATAGGTAAGCAGCTTGGTTTGAAGAAATCAACTGTGGGAGCAATTATTAGGGAATGGAAGACATACAAGACCGCTGATAATCTCCCTCGATCTGGGGCTCCACGCAAGATCTCACCCCGTGGGGTCAAAATGATCACAAGAACGGTGAGCAAAAATCCCAGAACCACATGGGGGGACCTAGTGAATGACCTGCAGAGAGCTGGGACCAAAGTAACAAAGCCTACCATCAGTAACACACTACGCCGCCAGGGACTCAAATCCTGCAGTGCCAGACGTGTCCCCCTGCTTAAGCCAGTACATGTCCAGGCCCATCTGAAGTTAGCTAGAGAGCATTTGGATGATCCAGAAGAAGATTGGGAGAATGTCAGATGAAACCAAAATATAACTTTTTGGTAAAATCTCAACTCGTCGTGTTTGGAGGACAAAGAATGCTGAGTTGCATCCAAAGAACACCATACCTACTGTGAAGCATGGGGGTGGAAACATCATGCTTTGGGGCTGTTTTTCTACAAAAGGACCAGGACTACTGATCCGTGTAAAGGAAAGAATGAATGGGGCCATGTATCGTGAGATTTTGAGTGAAAACCTCCTTCCATCAGCAAGGGCATTGAAGATGAAAAGTGGCTGGGTCTTTCAGCATAACAATGATCCCAAACACACAGCCCGGGCAACGAAGGAGTGGCTTCGTAAGAAGCATTTCAAGGTCCTGTAGTGGCCTAGCCAGTCTCCAGATCTCAACCCCATAGGAAATCGTTGGAGGGAGTTGAAAGTCCGTGTTGCCCAGCAACAGCCCCAAAACATCACTGCTCTAGAGGAGATCTGCATGGAGGAATGGGCAAAAATACCATCAACAGTGTGTGAACCTTGTGAAGACTTACAGAAAACGTTTGACCTCTTGTCATTGCCAACAAAGGGTATATAACAAAGTATTGAGATAAACTTTTGTTATTGACCAAATGCTTATTACCACCATAATTTGCAAATAAATTCATAAAAAATCCTACAATGTGATTTTCTGGATTTTTTTTCTCATTTTGTCTGTCATAGTTGAAGTGCACCTATGATGAAAATTACAGGCATCAAGTGGGAGAACTTGCACAATTGGTGGCTGACTAAATACTTTTTTAATTACCTTGGCTTACTGCATTCGCATAACAGGCAGGCTCCTCGTGAGGCAGGTGGTTAGAGCTTTGGACTAGTTAATTGTAAAGTTGCAAGATTGAATGCCTCGAGCTGACAAGGTAAATATCTGTTGTTCTGCCTCGTTCCTAGGCTGTCATTGAAAATAATAATGTGTTCTTAACTGACTTGCCTAGTTAAATAAAGATTAAATAAAAGTGTCCAAAAAAATAATCGGCATAATCGGCGCCCAAATACACCGATTTCTGATTGTTATAACTTGAAATCGGCCCTGATTAATCAGTCGACCTCTAGTCTGAATACTTAAGTATGTATTTCTGTTTCCATTTGTTTCTGCTTCCAAAACTTTCTAAACCTGTTTTTGCTTCGTCATTATGAGGTATTTTGTTGGAGATTTCCGGGAATTTTTATGTAATCCATTTTAGAACAAGGCTGTAACGTAGCAAAGGGGAAAAAGTCAAGGGGTCTGGATACTTTCCGAATGCACTGTGTACACACACACAGTGCCTTCAGAAAGTATTCACACCCCTCGACCTTTTCCACATTTTGTTGTTACAGCTTGAATTTAAAATCGATTTAGAGATTTTTTTGTCATTGGCCTACAGACAATAACCCATAATGTCAGAGTGAAATTATATTTTTCAATATTTTTACAAGTTTCCCATAAGGATCTATAAGCTCCGCCCATTCACAAAAGGTGAACATTTTGAAAGGGTGACTACCTGTAAGCAGTGTAATTCCATACAGATACAGTTGACAATAATGTTGGTTTTCATATTTTTTTATATATTTTTTTCATAATCACTTTTATTGTCCCCGTGGGACTGTGGATCTGTCCCCGTATGTACAATGAAACTTGGGTTTGAAAATGCGTCTTGCCATGGAAATCCGACATTTACAAAATGACTGGTTGTCCCAAGGGAGCACTGTAGTAATCAACTGAAATTCCAAAACTTTGAACATGCATATCTCCTGTCCCTACAGTCATTACATTTTGTACTCACAGTGCTTCCAGACCCCTTGACCTTTCCATATTTTGTTGTCTTAAAGTCTGAATTTTAAATTGATTAAATTGAGATTTTGTCTCACTGATTTACACACAATAGCCTGTAATGTCAAAGGGGAAATCTGTTTTTAGAAATGTTTGCAAATTAATAAAAAATATAAAACTGAAATGTCAAGAGTCAATAAGTATTCAACCCATTTGTTATGGCAAGCAAATAAGTTTAAGAGTAAAACTGAGGTTGCATGGACAATAATAGTGTTAAATGACTACCTTCTCTATGTACCCCACACATACAATTATCTGTAAGGTCCCTCAGTCGAGCAGTGCATTTTAAATTTGAACCGATTCAACCACAAAGACCAGGGAGGTTTTCATATGGTTCACAAAAAGGGCACATATTTATTTATGGGTCTAAAAAAAAAAGCAGACATTGACTATCCCTTTGAGCATTTATTTGTTTATTTCACCTTTATTTAACCAGGTAGGCCAGTTGAGAACAAGTTCTCATTTACAACTGCGACTTGGCCAAGATAAAGCAAAGCAGTGCGACAAAAACAACAACACAGTTACACATGGGATAAGCAAACTTACAATCAATAACACAATAGAAAAATATTTAAACAGTGTGTGGAAATGTAGTAAGATTTGGGAGGTAAGGCAATAAATAGGCCATAGTGGCAAAATAATTACAATTTTGCAATTAAACACTGGAGTGATAGATGTGCAAGTAGAGATACTGGGGCACAAAGGAGCAAAAAATAATTAACAATCTGGGGATGAGGTAGTTGGGTGGGCTATTTATATATGGGCTGTGTACAGGTGCATTGATCGGTAAGCTGCTGTTACAGCTGATGCTTAAAGTTAGTGAGAGAGATATAAGGCTTCAGTGATTTTTGCAATTCGTTCTTGTCATTTGCAGCAGAGAACTGGAAGGAAAGGCAGCCAAATGTGGTGTTTGCTTTGGGGATGACCAGTGAAATATACCTGCTGGAACGCATGCTACAGGTGGGTGTTGCTGTGGTGACCAGTGAGCTGAGATAAGGCGGGGCTTTACCTAGCAAAAACTTGTAGATGCCCTGGAGCAAGTGGGTTTGGTGACAAATATGTAGCGAGGGCCAGCCAACGAGAGCATACAGGTCGTAGTGGTGGGTGACAAAACCAATGGCACTGTGATGGACTACATCCAATTTGCTGAGTGTTGGAGGCTATTTTGTAAATGACATCGCTGATGTCAAGGATTGGTAGGATAGTCTGTTTTACGAGGGTATGTTCTGCAGCATGAGTGAAGGAGGCTTTGTTGCGAAATAGGAAGCTGATTCTAGATTTAATTTTGGATTGGAGATGCTTAATGTAAGTCTGGAAGGAGAGTTTACAGTCTAACCAAACACCTAGGTATTTGTAGTTGTCCACATATTCTAAATCGGAACTGTCCAGAGTAGTGATGCTAGTCGGGCGGACGGGTGTGGGCAGCAATTGGTTGAAGCAATGTTTTTTTACTAGCATTTAAGAGCAGTTGGAGGTCATGGAAGAAGTGGCCGCATTGTGCTGTCATTTATTTTACACTTTGGATGGTGTATTAATACACCCAGTCACTACAAAGATACAGGCACCCTTCCTAACTCAGTTGCCGGAGAGGAAGGACACCACCGAAGGATTTCAGCCATGAGGCCAATGGTGTCTTTTAAAACAGTTAGAGTTTAATGGCTGTGATAGGTGTTTGCAATAAGGCAACAAACAAAAAAATCCCCAAATACAAAGCAATTTGTTTGGGGCGAATCCAACACAACACATCACTGAGTACCACTCTTCATATTTTTAAGAATGGTGGTGGCTGCATCATGTTATGTGTATGCTTGTCATCGGCAAGGACTAAGGAGCAAAGGCAAAGTCCTAGAGGAAAACCTGGTTGTCTAATCGTTTTCAACAGACACTGGGAAAAAAATTCACCTTTCAATAGGACAATAACCTAAAACACAACGCCAAATATACACTGCAATTGCTTACCAGATGCCATTGACTATTCCTGAGTGGCCTAGTTACAGTTTGGACTTAAATCTAGTTGTAAATCTATTGTGAGACTTGAAAAGGGCTGTCTAGCAATGATAAAGAACTTGACAGAGCTTGGCAAATGTTTTGAAGAATAATGGGCAAATATAGTAAAACCCAGGTGTGCAAAGTTCTTACCCAGAAAGACGCACAGCTCTAATCACTGCCAAAGGTGATTCTGACATGTATTGACTTAGTGGTGTGAATACTTATGTGAATGAGATACTTTAGTGTTTTTGTTCCCATTCATAAAAAAATATAGAAAAATGTTCTTCCACTTTAACGTTCAAGTATTTTGTGTAGATCGTTGACAAAAAAAATGACTTTGTAACACAACAAAATGTGAAAGGTAAAGGGGTGGGAATACTTTGAAAGCACTATATATACAGCCCCTCATGAGTAAAATGTTTCCCATAAGAAAACCAAATGAATAGTGTTGCACGGTATACTGAAACTTTTGTACTTTTTCAATACCAGAACATGAAACTGTTCGGTAACAGAATTTGTTACTTTCAGTAATTCTATCAAATGTGTCTGATGTCTTCTACTGATTTGAGAGGATCAAGTCTGTCTATCAGCGCAGCGGATGTCCCCTTTATAGATCGAGCGCATCGTGCCTGCTACACTTACTCAATTCTAGCTCTAGCCTGTCCTGAGCAACTGCTGCACTCACTGGGGTGTGTGTGCTACAACATGTTAGCTCCCCCCTCATGCTGCACAGAAGTTAACACACTTCGACACATGCGACACATCATGTAGAAATGTTGCAACTGTTAATTACTGTTCTCAAAACAATGTCCATTACAGGCTAGAACACTTTACAATGCAAGAAAATACAGGTAGCTTCCAGCTTTGTAGGATAACTTTCCTGGCTAGCTCACAGCTGAAGCTAACATCAATTCACTACCCTAGTACTTTGTCATAAAATGCAAACAAAAATGCAAAATATCCTTATTTCAAAGCTGAGTGTCACCAAAAACCGTAGTCATTGCCAAAACTTGATTCATTCACTTCGTCTCCCTCGCATCAGTCACATCTCTCTGTCCATGTGTGTGAATGACATCATTAGGGCTGAGACAGCGTGCACTTTTCTAAAAGAGATTGCTTCTTCTATTCAAATGTTGTTGATCAGTACAATAAAATAAGTCTCAAATGGAAGGGAAACAGATTTGTTTTTCATCTGTAGCACCATGAAATCAGCCAAAACAAGCTCCATATACCTCAATGCATGCACACATTCCTATTGAATACGCATTCACCTCTATTGTGAATTGGCCTAGGCTACATCTTGATTTACCCAGTTTATCAATAGAGACTTAACATTTAAAGTATATTATAACCGTTATGTTTTTATGTAGATTGGTTAGAACAAAGACAAATTGGTTGTATCTCAGAAAAAGTGACATCTAACATTTAAAATGTCATGATATATTAATCTGAAAGTATCTGTCTGGCTCAAGTGCCATTTTGACTGTGACTTTGGCTAATACGCCTTTTAGTTGCTGTGGTAACCGAGTATCGTGATACTAAGACTGGTATCGGTATCGAAGTCAAATGATGCGCTGCATCATTCGTGGGGGATGACGTGTACTGTTGCCTTGCTGTAGATTTGCCCTAACTATTCTTTGTTACATGCGGCCGGAAGGGATGGCTACTGCATTGATACGGAGTACTGCAAAATTACCGAGGCTACAACAATCATGATGTTTAATAAAACACCTTTGTGTACAGCGCCTCTCCAGGTCCCAAGGACCACTTCACACAATATTACATTTAAGAATGGTTTATTTAAATGTCTGGTTGAAAGTAGCATGCAATCGAAATAAGAGGAATGTAGTGTTGAATTATTGATGTAACGTCATTACTGTGATAACATGAATGTTATGTTATAACAGTAATATTATACATGTGATATGAATGTTATAATTACCAAGGTGTGTGTGTGCTCTTTGACACTGCGCAGCTCGTCGTATGACGTGAAGTCGGGACTGAAGATAGCGGTGAAGAAGCTGTCGAGGCCGTTCCAGTCCGTCATCCACGCTAAGAGGACCTACAGAGAACTACGACTCCTCAAACACATGAAACACGAGAACGTAAGTTAACCCCGTCCCCATACACACCTCCCGCAGCATGTGAGTTAACCTTTCCTTGACCTTTTTACTGATCGATCAGTCCAACTTTGCAGAAGTTACCGGATTTTTCACGAGTCCCAGTTTGAGCCTAGAGGATTCCCTCGCTGCTTATTCAAGTTCCAATAATCCTCCAACTCCGATTTCTGAAAAATCTTGTGTGTGTGTGTGTGTGTGTGTGTGTGTGTGTGTGTGTGCACGCGCCATCTGCCTCAATTCTGGGGAGACCTGACCTCGAGTGAGACTGTGGTCCTGTATCTGTGTGCTATGAAAGGCTATTGATCGCCATCTCTTAATCTAAAGAGCAGATGGAGTAGATGTGTCTGTTTTTGTGTGTGCACACGAGTGCGTGTGAAGGGAGTCGAGTGGACAAAGTATGTGTTTTCATATGATCCTCCGGCTCCTGTGGTAAGTGTACTGGAGCTTCTCTCTGAAGGGATCAACAGGTCAGTGTCACATCCATAGAATGACATTCACTTGAACCGACAAAAGGCCCCTGGCCCTTTGGACCATGACATTCAATGTCAAGTCAAATTGTATTGGTCACATACACGTATTTAGCAGATGTTATTGCGGGTGTAGCGAAATGCTTGTGTTCCTAGCTCCAACAGTGCAGTATTATCTTACAAGTCACAACAATACACACAAATCTAAAAGTAAAAAAATGGAATTAAGAAATGTATAAATATTAGGACGAGCAATGTCGGCGTGGCATTGACTAAATACAGTAGATTACAGTAGATACTACTTTACTCATCATGTATGTAAAAAGTATTAAATTGCCTCGTGTTCCATTATTTAAAGTGGCCAGTTTATGTATATAGTCCAACAGCCTTTTAAGATGCAGGGTTGTGTAGCCAGGTGGTAGCTGAACAGGCGGTGGCTCGGGTGGTTGAGGACCTTGATGATCGGCCTTCCTGTGACATCGGGTGCTGGGTGACCTGAAGGGCAGGCAGTGTGTCCCCGGTGATGCGTTGGGCAGACCGTACCACCCTCTGGAGAGCCCTGCGGTTGCGGCCGGTGTAGTTACCGTACAGGTGGTGATATTGCCTGACAGGATGCTCTCAATTTGGCATTAGTGTAAGTTTCTGAGGGTCATAGGGGTCAAGCTGAATTTCTGCAGCCTTCTGAGGTTGAAGAGGTACCTTTGTGCCGCCTTCGCCACATTGTCTGTGTGGGTGGACCATTTCAGATTGTCAGTGATGTGTACACCGAGGAACTTGAAGCTTTCCACCTTCTCTACTGCGGACCCGTCGATGTGGACAGGAGCGTTCTCCCTCTGCTGTTTCCTGAAGTCCATGATCAGCTCCTTAGTTTTGTTGACCTTGAGAGAGAGTTTATTTTCCTGGCCCCACTCTGCCAGGGCCCTCACTTCCTCCCTGTAGGCTGTCTCGTCATTATTGGCAATCAGGCCTACTACTGTTGTGTCGTCTGCAAACTTGATGATTGAGTTGGAGGCGTGCGTGGCCACGCAGTCATGGGTGAACAGGGAGAACAGGAGGGCGCTGAGCACGCACCCTTGTGGGGCCCCTGTGTTAAGGATCAGCGAAGTGGAGGGGTTGTTTCCTACCTTCACCACCTGGGGGAGGCCCATCAGGAAGTCCAGGCCCCACTTGCACAGGGCGAGGTTCAGACCCAGGGCCCTGAGCTTAATGATGAGCTTGTAGGGTACTAATGGTGTTGAATGCTGAGCTTTAGTCAATGACCAGCATTCTGACGTAGGTATTCCTCTTGTCCAGATAGTATAGGGTAGCCTAGTTGTTAGAGCGTTGCACTAGTAACCGGAAGGTTGCAAGTTCAAACCCCCGAGCTGACAAAGTACAAATCTGTCATTCTGCCCCTGAACAAGGCAGTTAACCCCACTGTTCCTAGGCCGTTATTGAAAATAAGAATTTGTTCTTAACTGACTTGCCTAGTTAAATAAAGGTAAAATAAAATAAATAAATAAATAGGGCAATGTGCAGTGCGATGGCTATTGTATCGTCTGTGGATCTATTGGGGCGGAAAGCAAATTGAAGTGGGTGTCGGGTAAGGTAGAGGTGATATGATCTTTAACTAGCCTCTCAAAGCACTTCATGATGACAGCAGTGAGTGCTACGGGGCGATCGCCATTTAGTTTGTTTGGCCACGCACCAGAGTACCTTGACTTAAGTGGAAATGATAGAATATTCTAGTTGTTCTAATTCTATGGTCACATCCCCTCTCTAACATTGAGTCACCATAGGAGAGCTAAGTTGTAGGACGTGAAGAGGCCCCTCAGCGCTTATTCAAACATCAGTCCTGCTCACTGATTTCACTCTCACGGTGGTATGGTGCTGCAAACCCCAACACTTCACCTTTACAACCACTGGTTACATCCAATAGTATGCCTGTTATGCTTGTGGTGTGAAGGGAGGTTAACTCTGCATAAACCAGTGGTGTAAACAACACTGGAGCAAATGTCTTCCTTCAGGGGTGTGGGGTTTCACTGAATGATTCAGTGGTGGTGAAGCTGAACACACTAGGTCAACTGCTGTGTTTCATGGTCAAGTTGAAGATGATAGGGAGTTTGACCCAGAGTCCAACTTAAGAGTCACCATGCTGCTGCACTGTAAGCAAATACCACCAAACTGTGGTTGTGTGTGGCAAATGGCAATAAATTCATATTAATCGGACAAGGCTGACAGTAATGATTGTGCACAAGGTCTTTTTTCGAAAACTAAATCTTATCCCTCTGTGACTTTAGGTAACGCTCAGGCAACAGCAGGATCCACCTGCCACAGAGAGTGTGTGGGTTTGAGTTGTTTAAACTTCTCTTGAGTTCAGGTAACAATTAGCGCTTAGCAGCAGGTAAGGGAACAGTAGAGTAGATACACGCGTCAGTTTGATCACAGCTCTTGAGTCTTGACCGACCCATTTATTATCTGTTATTCTCTGAGTGAATTTCCCCACTGTTGCCTGGTTACACTGCAGGCTATGTTTTTTTGGAAAGCCTGAGTCAGCCAATCACTTTTTGTTTTGGCTTGAGTCCACCAATCGCAGAGGGCTCTGCCCTGCGTGGACGGTGTTGAGTCGTGTTGTTATGACACCCACCCACAACAGTCAGTTTCTCCAGAGGGGGGCACACTGGGTCTGGCACCGATTTCCACTTCCTCCCTCTGTCCGCTCTCCTCAACTCCTCTCTAGCCACCCACACAGTGCCTGCATGCTAGCTCTTCTTTCTCTCTCCTTTTCCCTTGTTCTCTCTCCCTCTGGCTCTCTCTTTCTGTTTATTGTATTCTGCATGATTTCCTGTAAGGAGTTCAGTCATCACTTTCTCCTGTGTTAACAGCAACACACACACACACACACACACACACACACACACACACACACACACACACACACACACACACACACACACACACACACACACTATGAGTGCATTAGCCTGTGTCACAGAGCCCCGACTGTCACTGTGTACTGTCTGTCCTGTGTTGAGAGCAGAACAGTGGTTTAGGCTCTGTTCCAAAGCTTTAGAACGACCTGCCAAAAATCCCTAAACTTTGTTTGATGAAACGTGATGTTTGTTGTCAAAGCAACCTTTATCTGATGGTTATTAAAACAGTGAAAGACCATGTCAAGGACGACGGGCGGTAGCACAGTCTCACACTAAGGCTCTACTTTTCTTTGCACAAAGACAAATGCATAAACCATTCTCCTCTATTTGTGGACTCTGCACATTGCCTCAATCCCCCTGAGGGATTTTAGCAGTTGGAAGAAGACCACATGTTGTGGTTATTGTTTTGTCTGTAGTGTGAGCTTTTTCTGTAGTATGAGTTATGTTTGCAATGTGAATTGTGTCTGTTGTATTTAGAATGTTGTCTAACCTTTGACCTCCTCTTTCTGTCAGGTGATCGGCCTGTTGGATGTGTTTACGCCCGCTACCAGCCTAGAGGAGTTCAACGATGTGTGAGTAACAACTTTCTTGTTCTCTCTCTTGCTCGCCATTTTTAAACCCCTCGCTCTGGCATTTCAAATAGCTGTTGTATAGGAGTTTAAGTTGCTTAGCAGAACACATGCAAATGTATATGTTATAGGGATGGGGGGGTGGGATCGATGCAGTAGGCTTGGGCGGTTCCAGATTTTAATATTGTTGTACTGTCCTTCTCTCATACCGGACTTTGTGGTATTACCAGCCTTGCACACAAGTGGGCACTAAAGTAAAAGCCCATTGGGCCTCCGTTACCAGATTGCTAACAAACTTGGCACAAACTAATAACGAAATCACATAGACGCTGTTAGCTAAATGCTAACGAGCGAAAACTAACAAACAAATTGCAAAGACGGGCAAATCCAGCGAAAGTGAATGAGATAAATTGTGCAAATGAACAAAGTTGTGACGCATGCATTTTCTGAAGGAAGTGCAGCGTGTGTACATGGAGAAGAACTGAGGTGGGGGGAAAAAACGCTAGTAGGAAACACACAGGGGGAAAATAACTCATCCAGAACTCTTTGTCTTCTGGCAGGAAGCCGTTATAAGATATCTGATAGCAAACATTTAGTTGTGAATTCAGTACAAGTGTAACTTTATCACCTTGTGTGCGCCACACAGAGAGACTCTCCAATAGATATCGAATGGTATGGACTCAGCAGCTCGCTTTCTCCCGTTGTGCTATTTACAAACAAACACCAAGTGACTGGCTCAACTGTTTTGGGAATCCACAGAAAGCTTAATCATTTAAAATAATGTGACTGGTGAAATGAAGTACGCAATCTGTTTTTACATTTTTTATCTCCTTAAGGTGTTGCACAAGTTGACTGCAAGGTAATAACTTAAGTAGCTACAAATATTCAAATATATTGGAAAACTTTGGATTCTATTGAAAAACCATTCCGTGGCTTTTCCCAAATACCCCGGTATACGGTTTATACAGTATACCACCCAAGCTAACAGTAGAGTATTGAGATATTATTTTTGATGATTTTATGTCGATACTGTGGGCTCCATTTGAACAAACTTAACGCAATGGTACATGTAAGAGCGGGTGGTAGTGCCATAGGTTCGGGGGTGTGTCAAATATTTTAGCTATTTTCACAACCGGAATTATGGGAACAGATGCTGGCGGTATGCTGGCGGTGTGCAAGTGCTGGGTTTTGGTGAATATAAAGTTGTAGATGTGTCGAGGCTTGACCCCCTCACTGGCCAATCAGAATGTGCTCCGTGGCTAAATATTTGGTTGCTTCAAGTTGTGTATTTACAGTATTTTATGAATTGCATTGTCAACTCCAATTCGAATGTTAGTCCATTGTAGCCCAATTTGTTAAATAACCTACAGAAACAAAAATAACAAAATGTTTGTAAGCCTATCCCATCTTTGCTAAATCCACATTGTAAGATGTCTAATTGCATGACTTCAATATGGAAATATATTGTTAAACATAGCATTCGCTGTGATCTAGAGGCTAGGCCTACTGTACAGTGCATACGGAAAGTATTCAGACCCCTTGACTTTTTCCACATTTTGTTACAGCCTTATTCTAAAATGGATTAAATAAACAATCCTCAGCAATCTACACACAATACCCCATAATGACAAAGCAAAAACAGTTTTTTTGGAAATTTTGCAAGTTATTTAAAATAAAAAGCTGAAATATTACATTTACATAATTATTTAGACCCTTTACTCAGTACTTTGTTGGAGCACCTTTGGAAGCAAATACAGCTTAGTCTTCTTGGTTATGACTCTACAAGCTTAGCACACCTGTATTTGGGGAGTTTCTCCCATTCTTCTCTGCAGATTCTCTAAATCTCTGTCAGGTTGGATGTGGAGCGTCACTGTACAGCTATTTTCAGGTCACTCCAGAGATGTTTGATTGGATTCAATTCCAGGCTCTGGCTGGGCCACTCAAGGACATTCAGAGACTTGTCCCAAAGCCATTCCTGCATGGTCTTGGCTGTGTGCTTAGGGTCCTTGTCTTCTTGGAAGGTAAACCTTCCCCAGTCTGAGCACTATGGAGCAGGTTTTCATCAAGGATCTTTGCTCCATCCATTTCCCTCAATCCTGACTAGTCTCCCAATCCCTGCCACTAAAAAACATCCCCACAGCACCATAGGGAGGGTGCCAGGTTTCCTCCAGGTGTGACGCTTGGCATTCAGGCCAGAGTTCAATCTTTGTTTCATCAGACCAGACAATCTTGTTTCTCATGGTCTGAGAGTCTTTAGGGGCCTTTTGGCGAAGTCCAAGCTGGCTGTCATGTGCCTTTTACTGAGGAGTGTCTTCCGTCTGGCCACTCTACCATAAAAGGCCTGATTTGTGGAGTTCTGCAGAGATGATTGTCCTTCTGGAATGTTCTCCCATCTCCACGGAGGAACACTGGAGCTCTTTGAGAGAGACCATTGGGATCTTGGTCAGCTCCCCGACACCAAGGCCCTTCTCCAGCGGTTAGCTTCAGGAAAAGTCATTGTGGTTTCAAACGTCTTCTGTTTAAGAATGATGGAGTTTCTTGGGAACCTTCGAAGCTGTTTTGGTGTCCTTCCCCAGATCTATGCCTCGACACAATCATGTCCGTAGAGCTCCTAAAAACTTCTTTCCACCTCATGGCTTGGTTTTTGCTCTGACATGCACTGTCAACTGTGGGATCTTTATATAGACAGGCGTGTGCCTTTCCAAATCATGTCCAATCAATTAAATTTAGGTGGACTCCAAACAAGTTGTAGAAACATCTCAAGGATGATCAACTGGAACAGGATCTACCTGCGCTCAAGTTTCATAGCAAAAGGTCTGAATACTAATGTAAATAAGGTATGTTTAAAAAAAATTTTTTTATACATTTGCGAGAAAGTCAACCTGTTTTCGCTTTGTCATTATGGGTTGTTGTGCGTAGATTGAGGAGGAAAAATATTTATGTAATCCATTTTAGAATAAGGCTGTAACGTAACAAAATGTGGAATAAGTAAAAGGGTCTGAATAGTTTCCGAAATTGCATTATGTCTTTAATGTCTGAGCCATGGATATGCCAAACGTTGTGAATAAGCAAGATTAAATGCACTATTGATGAGGCTTAAAATTAGTTAATATTTCGAATCCAATTAGAATCAAAATAAAACAACTTGTTTTAAATGGTCTATGTTTAAATACAGATACAGGCACCATAATTGCTCCCCGTTGGCATATAATATTAAGACTATTGAGGCTTTTACACTCATCAAAAATAAATAATAATGGGAGCTGACTAAAATAATGATAAAAAGGGGAGGTCCACTCACTGTTTTGCTGCTCCCAAACTTGATCTTTCACTAAAGCTTTGGTGATTGATAGTTATTTCAAAGCACTCTCACGAGCCAAACCCTCTATTGAGCATGACAAAAAAAACAGCCTTCATTGAGGGGAGGCTATGATTTCTTGTTTTTCGTTTCATTTGATAAAATTATAATATTTCAAAATCGGATGGAGTCAGAAGCATGATATCTTAAATAACCTCTCTTGTTCCATGGCACTGTGTGCACACAGTCCTAAATGTCTTTACGTACAACATTTGCACGTCTATACAATTGACAGGAGAATCGTAATTTGTGTCATTCCGAGGCACATTCTCAAAAAACATTGGCTTTTGATATGGCATTATAGGGAGACTGAATAGTTTGGAGGAGCGCATCTTTGGTAATTGGACGAGAGGCGCTCTTTGAAAATGGGGATGGGATTGCCGACTTGAACAAGCAAAATAAAGTATGTAGGTATGTGAATTGTGAATCATGAAACCTCAAATATTTCAGGGCACTCTCACTAAGCCATTTTTGAAAAGCCTGTTAACTCGTAGGCTACTTGGCTAATGCATGGCCAGGATAAAATGACACACCCATGCAAAGCTGCTAAACCTGCCTTGATTAAAGGTGGGGTAGGATGTGCTTGGTTTTAATCAAATTAAACAAAAGGGGGGGGGGGGGGGCAATCGTTTTTTAAATGTTTTTAAATACGAGATTCCATGGGCACTGTATGTCACGGCTGGATAGGTTGCACTTCCGATCTTAAAATCCATGCCATGACCAAATACGTTACCTGCTTTTGATGGGTCTTAAAACTTTCATTTTGCGCTGTATGAAATTGCCACTTTTGCACTTTTTTTTTTTAAGGACACACATCAAATCTTGCCACCCCTCCCACCTCTGTGCAAGTGAGCTGATATTGGACAGGTAAATTGCAGAAGGGGTGAAAATGCCAGTGCACCAGATTTTACATCACAAAATTGCAAACTAAGGTGCATACAACACTTGCACCTATGTATAGAGCCCTGTGACTCTTAAGTGTCGATTTTTAAAACATTCTATTTTCTACTTTTTTTTGTTAGCTAGCGCGAGTCTGCTGTACCTGCTCCAACACTCTGTTATTTTTCATCCTATAGCTTGTTCTATAGGATGTTCCAATATGTTTGGAACATCAAATCACAATCAAATCCGTATCGACTCACAATTACATATAGAATCGTGATAATATAGAATCGCAATATCATATCTATGCATAAGTATCGTGATAATGTCGTATTGTGAGGTCCCTGGCAAATCCCAGGCGTATTATATATGTTTCTGCAGGTCTCTATTTAATGTGTTTGGTCGTGTGATTTATCTCACTGAGACACATGCAGGTTTACCACTGCACACATGCTGCACATTATTCCTTATTTCCATGGTAACAAGCATTCCACTGTCTCTGTGGCTTCCAGCATAAATGTGTGTAGAATACTGAAGTACTAACCTTCATTTCTCATTGGGCTAGGATATGATCTCTCTCACTCTCTCTCACTCTCTCACTCTCTCTCACTCTCTCACTCACTCACTCTCTCTCTCTCACTCACTCACTCACTACCTACTATCGAAAAGTTTGGGGTCACTTAAAAAAATGCCCTAGTTTATAAAAGATGCTATTTTTTCCATTAAAATAACATAATTGATAAAAAATACAGTGTAGACATTGTTAATGTTGGAAATGACTATTGTAGCTGGAAATTATCAGCAACCATCACTTGTGTTCCAATGCCATGTTGTTAGCTATTCCAAGTTTATCATTTTAAAAGGCAGCTGAAAACTGTTATTCTGATTTAAAGAACCAACCTTCTTTAGACTTGCCTTCTCTATCCCTGGTTCACCCTTAATGAGCTGTAAAGCACTTAGCGGTGTTTACTGCTTGTAATTTGTAGTTTAATTTGAGACCTCTCTCTCTCTACACCTATTGTGTTTCCCCTAGGATTTTTTTCAGTAGCGGTGTGGGGCTGTGGGTGGCCAATGGTGCAGTCTCTGACCACACCACTGTTTTAAAGCACATTTCCTGCAATGATACAAATTTTCCCATTACCTTTTTTTGGTTGTGATTGGCAGGTACCTGGTGACCCACCTGATGGGGGCGGACCTCAACAATATTGTCAAGTGTCAGAAACTGACGGACGACCACGTTCAGTTCCTGATATACCAGATCCTCCGGGGTCTCAAGGTGTGTGTGTGTGTGTGTGTGTGTGTGTGTGTGTGTGTGTGCGTGCGTGTGTGTGTTCATAGGTGCAGCTATAGGTTTTCATAGCTATGCAATTGTAAATAGTTGTCTGATTTTGTTTTGCAGTATATCCATTCAGCAGACATCATCCACAGAGTAAGTTACATCAAACTTACAGTACCAGTCAAAAGTTTGGACACACCTACTCATTCAATTTTTTTTACAATTTATTTACTATTTTCTACATTGTAGAATAATAATGCCAATAGTGTGCAAAGATGTCATCAAGGCAAAGGGTGGCTACTTTGAAGAATCTCAAATATATTTTGATTTGTTTAACACTTTGTTGGTTACTACATGATTCCATCTGTGTTATGTCATAGTTTTGATGTCTTTCACTATTATTCTACATTGTAGAAAATATATATATTAAAAAATAAATAAAAATGTTTAAACCCTTGAATGAGTAGGTGTGTCCAAAATTTTGACTGGTACTTTACATCATTCTTTACGTCAAGATGCTTGAATTTGGTGGAGGGCGGAAATTGGAATACCTGACAGTGTTAGTACCTGCCTTATTCTCCCTTCTCTCCTTCCCCTCTGCAGGATCTGAAGCCCAGTAACTTGGCAGTGAATGAGGACTGTGAGCTCAAGGTGAGAAAGTTTTTCGATTTATTAAACCAGTCTGCCTAACTAAAAGGGATAGTTCAACTACCCTGAACTGCTTCTCCTCTCGAGCTAGTAAGAAATTTTATTTTATACAGTATTTTCAACACGATGGTCACCAACATGAAACATACAGTAAAGCTCAGTCATTTACAGCTGTTATATATTTCGTTCAAACTGGTGAAAAATGCACGCCTGAAGTGGTGGGCTGTTCATGAAGTTGCAACGTGCAGAATGCTACAGTCTGCCCACTGTATTTAGTTATTTTCTGCATTTGCATTGTTCTTTCGAAGGCCAAACCCACCATTTGTGTGAGTGGCCAAAGGGCTTTATTTTCATGTCATCTAAGCATAGCACCGCTTGGAGTTTGCTAAATGGCATTGGTACTTGGATTGGAACCAGTGCTATGGTCATATGACATGAAAATATACATATTTGGCCACGTACACCGGTGGTGGGTTTGGCCTTCGAAGGAACAATGCATATGCAGAAAATACTCATCCGTACTGTAAAATGTGGTGGTGGATCTTTGCTGTTATGGGGTTATTTTGCGCCCACTGGTCCTGGGGCCCTTGTTAAGGACAATTGCATCGTGAACTTTACCAAGTACCAGTGTACATTTTAGCCAAAAACCCGGTTACCTTTGCCAGGAGAATTAAACTTGGGCGCAATGACTCAACACACCTCCATGTTGTGTAAGGGCTTTTTGACCAAGAAAGAGAGTGATGGGGTGCTGCATCAGATGACCTGGGCTCCACAATCCCCTGACCTCAACCAAATTGAGATGGTTTGGGATGAGTCGGACTGCAGAGTTAAGGAAAAGCAACCAACAAGTGCTCAGCATATGTGGGAACTCCTTCAAGACTGTTGTAAAAGCTTTCAAGGTGAAGCTGGTTTAGAGAATGCCAAGATTGTGCAAATCTGTCATCAAGGCAAAGGGTGACTACTTTGAAGATTCTCAAATATAAATATATTTTGATTCGTTTAACACTTTTTTGTGTTCCTTAGTTTATATATCTTCACTATTACTCTACTATGTAGAAAATAGTAAAAAAAATAAGAAAAACCCTTGAATGAGTAGGTGTGTCCAAACTTTTGACTGGTTATTTTTATATATATACAGTTGAAGTCGGAAGTTTACATGCACTTAGGTTGGAATCATTAAAACTTGTTTTTCAACCACTCCACAAATGTCTTGTTAACAAACTATAGTTTTGGCAAGTTGGTTGGGACATCTACTTTGAGCATGACACAAGTAATTTTTCCAGCAATTGTTTACAGACAGATTATTTCAGTTATAATTCAATGTATCACAATTTCAGGGGGTCAGAAGTTTACATACACTAAGTTAACTGTGCCTTTAAACAGCTTGGAAAATTCCAGAAAATGATGTCATGGCTTTCTGTTAGTCTAATTGGCATCATTTGAGTCAATTGGAGGTGGAACTGTGGATGTATTTCAAGGCCTACCTTCAAACTCAGTGCCTCTTTGCTTGACATCATGGGAAAATCAAAACAAATCAGCCAATACCTCAGAAAAGAAGTTATAGACCTCCACAAGCCTGGTTCATCCTTGGGCGCAATATCCAAATGCCTGAAGGTACCACGTTCATTTGTACAAACAATAGTATGTAAGTATAAACACCATGGGACCACACAGCCATCATACCACTGAGGAAGGAGAAGCGTTCTGTCTCCTAGGGAGGAATGTACTTTGGTGTGAAAAGTGCAAATCAATCCCAGAACAACAGCAAAGGATGAAATGGAGATGCTGGAGGAAACGGGTACAAAAGTATCTATATCAACAGTAAAAACGAGTCCTATATCGACATAACCTGAAAGGCCGCTCAGCAAGTAAGAAGCCACTGTTCCAAAACCGCCATAGAAAAGCCAGACTACGGTTTGCAGCTGCACATGGGGACAAAGATCATACTTTTGGAGACACTTCTTCTGGTCTGATGAAACAAAAATAGAACTGTTTGGCCATAATGGCCATCGTTATGTTTGGGGGAAAAAGGGGCTTGCAAGCTGAAGAACACCATCCCAACCGTGAAGCACGGGGGTTTCAACATCATGTTGTGGGGGTGCTTTGCTGCAGGGGGGACTGGTGCACTTCACAAAATAGATGGCATCATAAGGTAGGAAAATTATGTGGATATATTGAAGGAACATCTCAAGACATCAGTCAGGAAGTTAAAGCTTGTTCGCAAATGGGTCTTCCAAATGGACAATGACCCCAAGCATACTTCCATAGTTGTGGCAAAATGGCATAATGACAACAAAGTCAAGGTATTGGGGTGCTCATCACATAGCCCTGACCTCAATCATTTAGAAAATGTGTGGGTTGAACAGAAACTGAAAAAGCGTGTGAGCAAGGAGGCCTACAAACCCGACTCAGTTACACCAGCTCTGTCAGGAGGAATGGGCCTTAATTCACCCAACTTATTGTGGGAAGCTTGTGGAAGGCTAACTGAAACATTTGACCCAAATTAAACAATTTAAAGGCAATGCTACCAAATAGTAATTGAGTGTATGTAAACTTCTGACCCACTGGGAATGAGATGAAAGAAAATAAAGCTGAAATAAATATTTCTCTCTACTATTATTCTGATATTTCACATTCTTAAAATAAAGTGGTGATATTAACTGACCTAACACACAGATTTTTTTACTAGGATTAATGTCAGGAATTGTGAAAAACTGAGTTTTAAATGTATTTGACTAAGGTGTATGTAAACTTCCGACTTCAACTGTATAGAACAGTAGGTTAACTGTCTTGCTTACCTTGTCAGTTTGGGGATTCGATCCAGTAACCTTTCAGTAACTGACCCAATGTAGCCACTCCTGCGTGTTCTTGGCTGTGTGCTTAGTGTTGTTGTCCTGTTGGAAGGTGAACCTTCGCCCCAGTCTGAGGTCCTGAGCGCTGTGGAGCAGGTTTTCATCAAAGATGCCTCTGTACTTTGCTTCCTTCATCTTTGCTTCAATCCTGACGAGTCTCCCAGTCCCTGCTTCGGAAACATCCCCAGAGCATGATGCTGCCTCCACCATGCTTCACTGTAGGGAATGTGCCAGGTTTCCTCCAGACGTGAGGCTTGGCATTCAGGCCAAAGAGTTCAATCTTGGTTTCATCAGACCAGAGAATCTTGTTTTTCATGGTCTGAGAGTCTTTATTTACCTTTTGGCAAACTCCAAGCTGGCTGTCATGTTCCTTTTACTAAGGAGTGGCTTCCGTCTGGCCACCCTACCATAAAGGTCTGATTGGTGGAGTGCTGCAGAGATGGTTGTCCTTCTGGAAGTTTCTCCCATCTCCGCAGGGGAACTGCAGAGCTCTGTCAGAGTGACTATTGGGTTCTTGGTCAGCTCCCTGACCAAGGCCCTTCTCCCCCGATTGCTCCGTTTTGGCCGGGCGGCCAGCTCTAGGATGAGTCTTGGGGGTTTCGAACTTCAACCATTTTTTATTTAATCCATCTTAGAATAAGGCAGTAATGTAACAAAATGTGGAACAAGTCGAGGGGTCTGAATACTTTCAGACGGCACTGTATTTCCTCCCGAGTGGCGCAGGGTCTAAGGCACTGCATCTCAGTGCAAGAGGCTTCACTACAGTCCCTGGTTCGAATCCAGGCTGTGTCACATCCGGCCGTGATTGGGAGTCCCATAGGGCGGAGCACAATTGCCCAGCATCATCCGGGTTTGGCCGGGGTAGGCCATCATTGTAAATAGGAATTTGTTCGTAACTGACTTACCTAGTTAAATAAAGGTTCAAAACCCCTCCCCCCCTTTCATAAAGTATTCACACCCCTTGACTTTTTCCGCATTTTGTTGTTACTGCCTGAATTTAAAATGGATTAAAGATTTGTTGTCATTAGCCTACACACAATACCCCATAATATCAAAGTGGAATTATGTTTTTTGAACTTTAAGTATTCGAACCACATTTTAATGGCAAGCCTAAATAAGTTCAGGAGTAAAAATGTTCATAACTAGTCACATGCAATAATGGTGTTTAACATGATTTTTGAATGACTACCTCATCTCTGTACTAGAGGTCAACCGATTTATGATTTTTCAACTCCGATTATTATTGGAGGACCAGAAAAAGCTGATACTGATTAATCAGCCATTTTTATTGATATATATATATTTGTAATAATGACAATTATGACAATACTGAATGAACAATGAAACTTATGTTTTAACTTAATACATAAATAAAATCTATTTTGTCTCAAATAAATAATGAAACATGCTCAATTTGGTTTAAATAATGCAAAAACAGTGTTGGAGAAGAAAGTAAAAGTGCAATGTTTGTGCCATGTAAAAAAGCTAATGAAACATGCTCAATTTGGTTTAAATAATGCAAAAACAGTGTTGGAGAAGAAAGTAAAAGTGCAATGTTTGTGCCATGTAAAAAAGCTAACGTTTAATTTCCTTGCTCAGAACACGAGAACATATGGAAGCTGGTGGTTCAATATTACCAGTGAAGAAGTTTTAGGTTGTAGTTATTATAGGAATTATAACACGTCGACTATTTCTCTCTATACCATTTGTATTTCATATACCTTTTACTATTGGATGTTCTAATAGGCACTTTAGTATTGCCAGCCTAATCTCAGGAGTTGGCTTGAAGTCATAAACAGCGCTGTGAAGCAAGCATTGCTAAGAGCTGCTGGCAAACGCAGTAAAGTTTGAATGAATGCTTACGAGCCTGCAGCTGCCTACTACAGCTCAGTCAGACTGCTCTATCAAATCATAGACTTAATTATAATATAATAAACAGAAATACGAGCCGTTCGAAAACAAAAGTTTATTCTTTCAGCGAAATACAGAAGCGTTCCGTATTTTATCAAACGGGTGACAACCCTATGTCTAAATATTGCTGTTACATTGCACAACCTTCAATGTTATGTCATAATTATGTGAAATTCTGGCAAATTAGTTCGCAACGAGCCAGGCGTCCCAAACTGTTGCATATACCCTGACTGCGTGCAATGAACACGAGAAGTGACAAAATTTCACTAGTTATTATTGCCTGCTAACAATTTATTTTTACTAAATATACAGGTTTAAAAAATATATACTTCTGTGTATTGATTTTAAGAAAGGCATTGATGTTTATAGTTAGGTACATTCGTGCAACGATTGTGCTTTTTTCACAAATGTGCATTTATGTTAATCATCCCCCGATGATGTAGGCTGTGATTCGATTATAAATTAAATTGATTATATGCAATGCAGGACAAGCTAGTTAACCTAGTAATATCATCAGCCATGTGTAGTTTGATTTGTTTTTTTTATAAGATAAGTTTAATGCTCGCTAGCAACTTACCTTGGCTCCTTTCTGCACTCGTGTAACAGGTGGTCAGCCTGCCACGCAGTTTCCTCGTGGAATGCATTGTAATTGGCCTTAATCAGCGTCCAAAAATGCTGATTAATCGGTCGACCTCTACTCTATACCACACATACCATTATCTGTAACGTCCCTCAGTCGAGCAGTGAATTTCCAACACAGATTCAACCACAAAGACCAGGGAGGTTTTCCAAGGTCTTTCAAAGAATAGCACCTATTGGTTGATGGATAAAAATAAATGCAAACATTGAATACCCTTTTGAGCATGGTGAAGTCATTAATTACACTTTGGGTGGTGTATCAATATACCCAGCCACTACAAAGTACAGTAGTCCTTCCTAACTCAGTTGCCAGAGAGGAAGGAAACCGCTCAGGGATTTCACCATGAGGCCAATGGTGACTTTAAAACAGTTAGAGTTTAATGGCTATGATAGGAGAAAACTGAGGATAAATCAACAACATAGTTACTCCACAGTATTAACCTAATTGGCCGAGTGAAAAGAAGGAACCCTGTACAGAATACAAATATTAAACAACAAGCATCCTGTTTTGCAACAAGGTACTGAAGTAATACCAAAAAAATATGGTAAAGAAAGTAACATTTTGTCCTGAATGCAAACTGTTTGGGGCAAATCCACTACAACAAATTACTGAGTAACACTACATATTTTCAAGTGTGGTGGTGGCTACATCATGTTATGCTTGTAATCATTAAGGACAGGGGAGTTTTCAGGATAGGAAAGAAACACAATGGAGCTAAGCAATTGTGAAATCCTAGAGGAAACCTGGTTGTCTGCATTCGACCAGACACTGTGAGATGAATTCACCTTTCAGCAGGACAATAACCTAAAACCCAAGGCCAAATCTACACTGGAGTTTCTTACCAATAAGACATTGAATATTCCTGAGTGGCTGTTACAGTTTTGACTTAAATCAGCTTGAAAATCTATGTCAAGACCTGAAAATGGTTGTCTAGCCATTATCACCAACCAATTTGACAGAGCTTGAAGCAAATGTTGCATAATCCAGGTGTGGAAAGCTCATAGAGACTTACCCAGAAAGACTCACAGCTGTAATCTCTACCAAAGGTGCTTATACAAAGTATTGACTCAGGGGTGTGAATACAAAACAAACAACAACAATAAATACATGTTTTCACTATGTCATTATGGGGTATTGTGTGAAGATTCAGACTCTAACACAACAAAATGTGGAATAAGCCAACTGGTATGAACACTTTTTCTAAAGGCACTGTAAATACCAGAGGTGGGACGAAGTCACTATTATTCGAGTCACAAGCAAGGTCCGAGTCCCACGTAGAACTGGTTGAGTCTCGAGTCAAGGCCAAGCCATGCATTCTAAGAGCAAGTTGAGTCATACGTTGTTGTTTTTTTCAAGTCAAGTAATACAAGTTATCTATACATGCAATGTGTTGTTCCCTGTGTATTTATACCTGTGTTCTCCGTTTGTCTGTTGCCAATTCAAGTCGAGTCCTGAGTCTTTAGGCTCCAAGTTCAAGTCAAGTCATTTTATTTTCTATCAAGTCTTGAAGTTATGAAATTTGTAACTCAAATTTAGTCCAGGTCACTAGAGTCTGACTTGAGTTACAAATTATGAATTACAAAAAGTCTGTGACTTGAGTCCACACCTTTTGATACACACAACCATCTCTCTTTCTCTCTCTTGCACACACATACATACACACACACTCACTTTTGAGCTCTCTCTCTTTCTACCCGTCAGATCCTGGACTTTGGTTTGGCGAGACACACTGATGATGAGATGACGGGTTACGTAGCAACCAGGTGGTACCGCGCCCCAGAGATCATGCTTAACTGGATGCACTACAACATGACAGGTAATATACTGTAATAGAGTGCATTCAGAATATATTCAGACCCCTTCATTTTTTCCCACATTTTGTTACATTACAGCCTTATTCTAAAATAGATAAAACAAAACAAAAATCCTCATCAATCTACACACAATACCCCATAATGACAGTGAAAACTGGATTTTAGAATTTTTATTTATATATATATATATTTTTATATATACATAAGTATTCTGACTCTTTGCTATGAGGCTCAGGTGCATCCTGTTTCCATTGATCATCCTTGAGAGGTTTCTACAACTTGATTGTCAATTGATTGGACAGGATTTGGAAAGGAGCACACACCTGTCTATCTAAGGTTCCGCAGTTGGCAGTGCATAGCAGAGCAAAAACCAATCCATGAGGTCGAAGGAATTGTCCGTAGAGCTCCGAGACAGGATTGTGTCGAGGCACATGTGGTGAAGGTAGGAAACAACATCTCCACTTCGCTGACCCTCAACACTGGGGCCCACAAGGGTGCGTGATCTGCCCCCTCCTGCACTCCCTGTTCACCCACGATTGCGTGGCCATGCACACCTCCTACTCAATCATCAAGTTTGCAGATGACACAACAGTAGTGGGCTTGATTACCAAGAACGACGAGACAGCCTACAGGGAGGAGGTGTGGGTACTCGGAGTGCGGTGTCAGGAAAACAACCTCTCACTCAATGTCAACAAAACAAAGGAGATGATTGTGAACTTCAGGAAACCACAGAGTGAGCACCCCCCTATCCACATCGAAGGGTCAGCAGTTGAGAAGGTGGAAAGTTAAGTTCCTCGGCGTACACATCACAGACCAACTGAAATGGACCACCCATACATCCAGTAATTTATCTGTACATATTTTCATTCACTCCTTTTTAGATTTGTGTATATTAGGTAGTTGTTGGGGAATTGTTAGATATTACTGCACTGTCAGAGTTAGAAGCACAAGCATTTCTCTACACTCGCATTAACATCTGATAACCATGTGTATGTGACCAATAAAAGTTGATTTGATTTGGGAAGGGTACAAACCGTTTCTGCAGCATTGAAGGTTCCCAAGAACACAGTCATCTCCATCATTCTTAAGTTTGGAACCACCAAGACTCTTTCTAGAGCTGGCTACCCGGCCAAACTGAGCAATTGGGGGAGAAGGGCCAAGGTCAGGGAGGTGACCAAGAACCCAATGTTCACTCTGACAGAGCTCCAGAGTTCCCCTGTGGAGACTGTTGTCCTTATGGAAGTTTTTATTTTATTTCACCTTTTAGACCAGTTGAGAACCAGGTAGGCCAGTTGAGAACAAGTTCTCATTTACAACTGCGACCTGGCCAACATAAAGCAAAGCAGTGCGACACAAACAACAGGGAATAAACAAATGTACAGTCAATAACACAATAGAAAAGTCTATATACAGTGTGTGCAAATGACGTAAGGAGGTAAGGCAATAAATAGACCATAGTAGTGAAGTAATTACAATTTAGCAAATTATCACTGGAGTGATAGATGTGCAAATGATGATGTGAAAGTAGAAATACTGGTGTGCAAAAGAGCAAAAAAATTACAATATGGGGATGAGGTAGTTGGATGGGCTATTTACAGGTGGGCTGTGTACAGCAGCAGCGATCGGTTCGCTGCTCAGATAGCTGATGCTTAAAGTTAGTGAGGGAGATAAGTCTCCAACTTCAGCGATTTTTGCAATTTGTTCCAGTCATTGGCAGCAGAGAACTGGAAGGAAAGGCAGCCAAAGGAGGTGTTAGCTTTGGGGATGACCAGTGAGATATACCTGTTGGAGCGCGTGCTATGGGTGGGTGTTGTTATGGTGACCAGTGAGCTGAGATGAGGCGGAGCTTTACCTTGCAAAGTCTTATAGATGACCTGGAGCCAGGGGTTCTGGCGACGAATATATAGCGAGCGCCAGCCGACAAGAGCATACAGGTCGCAGTGGTGGGTGGTATATGGGGCTTTGGTGACAAAACGGATGGCACTGTGATCGACTGCATCCAATTTGCCTGAGTAGAGTGTTGGAGGCTATTTTGTAAATGACATCATCGAGGATGGGTAGGGTAGTAAGTTTTACAAGGGTATGTTTGGCAGGGTGAGTGAAGGAGTCTTTGTTGCAAAATAGGAAGCTGATTCTAGATTTAATTTTGGATTGGAGATGAGTCTGGAAGGAGAGTTTACAGTCTAGCCAGACACATAGGCATTTGTAGTTGTCCACATGTTCTAAGCCAGAACCGTCCAGAGTGGTGATGTGGGTGCGGGCAGCAATTGGTTGAAGAGCCTGCATTTAGTTTTACTAGCGTTTAAGAGCAGTTGGAGGCCACGGAAGGAGTGTTGTATGGCATTGAAGCTCGATTGGAGGTGTGTTAACACAGTTTCCAAAGAAGGGCCAGGTGTGTACAACAGAATTGTGTCGTCTGCATAGAGGTGGATCAAGGAATCACCCTTATCAAGAGCGACGATGTTGATATATACAGAGAAAAGAGTTGGCCCAAGAATTTAACCCTGTGGTACCCCCCATAGAGACGGCCAGAGGTCTGGACAACAGGCTCTCCGATTTGACACACATAACTCTGTCTGAGAAGTAGTTGGTGAACCAGGCGAGGCAGTCATTTGAGAAACCAAGGCTGTTGAGTCTGCTGATAAGAATACGGTGATTGACAGAGTCGAAAGCCTTGGCCAGGTCGATGAAGACGGCCACACAGTACTGTATTTTATCAATAGTGGTTATGATATCGTTTAGTACCTTGAGCATGGTTGAGGTGCACCCGTGACCAGCTCGGAAACCAGATTGCACAGCGGGATTCGAAATGGTTGGTGATCTGTTTGTTAACTTGGTTTTCAAAGACTTTAGAAAGGTAGGGCAGGATGGATATAGGTCTAACAGTTTGGGTCTGGAGTGTCACCCCCTTTTGAAGAGGGGGATGACCGCCGCAGCTTTCCAATCTCGGACAATACGAAAGAGAGGTTGAACAGACTGCTAATAGGGTTAGCAAACATGTCAGCGGATAATTTTAGAAAGAGAGGGTCCAGATTGTCTAGCCCAGCTGACTTGTACGGGTCCAGGTTTTAGAGTTCTTTCAGAACATCTGCTATCTAGATTTGGGTGAATGAGAAGCTGAGGAGGCTTGGGCAAGTAGCTGCGGGTGGTGCGGAGCTGTCTGTTGGGACAACCAGTAGGAAAGCATGGCCAGCCGTAGAGAAATGCTTATTGAAATTCTCGATTATCGTGGATTTATCGGTGGTGAGTGTTTCCTAGCCTCAGTGCAGTGGTCAGCTGGGAGGAGGTGCTCTTATTCTCCATGGACATTAGTGTCCCAAAACCTTTTGGAGTTAGAGCTACAGGATGCAAATTTATGTTTGAAAAAGCTAGTTGAAGTTTCTCCCATCATTGCAGCACTCTACTAATCAGGCCTTTATGGTAGAGTGGCCAGACAGAAACCAAGATTGAACTCTTTGGCCCTAATGCCAAGCGTCACGTCTAGAGGAAACCTAGCACCATCCCTACGGTGAAGCATGGTGGTGGCAGCATCATGCTTTGGGGATGTTTTTCAACGGTAGGTACTGGGAGACTAGTCGGGATCAGGGGAAAGATGAACAGAGCAAAGTACAGAGATCCTTGATTAAAACCTGCTCCAGAGTGTTCTGGATCTCTGACTGGAGGACAACAACCCTAAGCACACAACCAAGACAATGCAGAAGTGGGTTTTGAGAGGATCTGCAGAGAAGAATGGGAGAAACTCCCCAAATACAGGTGTGCCAAGCTTGTAGCGTCATACCCAAGAAGACTCAAGGCTGTAATCGCTGCCAAAGGTGCTTCAACTAAGTAGAGTAAAGTGTCTGAAAACTTATGTAAATGTGATCTCAGTTTTTTATTTTTAATAAATTTGCCAACATTTCTAAAAAACTGTTATTGCTTTGTCATTATGGGGTATTGTTTGAGAAATGAGAAAAAACTGTTTTAATCCATTTTAGAATAAGGCTGTAATGTAACAAAATGTTGAAAAAGTGAAGCGGTCTGAATAATTTCCGAATCCACTGTATATTACACTATCTCTGCAATATGACAGGTATGACCTATAAGTAATATATGGTGTATATTCTATAGGCCGGGTTTTATTGTATTTTTTACACCCCAAAAATAATTTTGCAGGTGTAAATGGTTATACCAAATGATTTTACGGATATGTGTTTCTAGCTAACAGTGTTGTTGTTGTAGTTGACATCTGGTCGGTGGGCTGCATAATGGCGGAGCTGCTAACCGGAAGGACGTTATTCCCCGGCACCGACCGTATCCTTTCACTGTTGTCACGGTGACATAGAAAATTGTAGCACTTGTTGTCATGGCCCAATTCCAAATTGACCCCTATCCCCTACACCCAGTTGAAATGTGCACTTAGTTATTTAGCTAACTACATGCATGGGCAAACCAGGTAGTATATGTCTGAGGTTCTCATAGATGTATCCCTCCTCCTACTTCTCCCTCGATCTTTCCCTCCTACTTTTCCCTACCCTCCTATCCCTTCTTTCTCACCCTCCTTCCATCCCATTCCTCAGTTTTCCCTTGATGTTGGTATGGTATGGTATAGACATTGGTCAGTTGAAGCTTATAATGCTCCTCATGGGAACCCCGGAACCTGAGCTCTGTGAGTGTTCTGTCGTGTTCCACCATGTTCTGTTCCAATCCGCCCTCGTCTGCCTGCCTGCGTTTGGGTTGTGCTTCTGCGTTTCTATAACAACCTCCTTAGTGAGACGCTACTACTATACTCTCTTCCTGTCCTGCCATTTATATAGCCACTGTAACTCAACACCACTTCTTGTGTACTTACAGCTACATGGGCTGCTGTTTCAGAAGCCAAGAGAACCTTGACCTAGTTGTCATTGAGTAGAGCTGCCCCCTTGAGCCCTCTCGTCTTGAGTTGCTCTGTTCTTCTGTCACTCGTTCCTCTGGCTTTGTTCTAAAAGCATTTTGTTGTGTCTATTCAATAATACCTCATACAGCATGTCAACTTTTACCCTTCCCTCTCAACCACCTTATCTTCTCTCCCCCCCCCCATTCTCCCCACGAAACAAAATGATTTAGTTTAGGGACACTTTGACATCCCTGTGACCCTCTCACGTGTGACAGTATGACCTATGACCCTTTACCCTGGGCTGCTGTAGATATTAACCAGCTGCAGCAGATCATGAGGCTGACAGGTACACCCCCGGCCTCTGTCATTAGCCGGATGCCCAGCCACGAGGTGAGACACTATGAAATGTCCTTCCCAGGGTCGCCCAAATTATAAATGCAACAAGCACTGATATTGTATTATATAATACGACATTTATGGTCGTTGACTCATATTTTAGATACTATTTATACAGAAAATGCATATAAAACCGTATGAACTGTATTTATGATTGTATGATAATATTTTAGTTCAAATTCTATTACACAGTTTCTGATATCACATGTCTTACTTTATTTTCCTGCATAATTAAATCAGGATTATGCCTCTACTGCCATCCTTTCCGATTAGATTGGTTTGGATTTCTCCCTGACCATTATGGCTACCCCATCCTGGAATTTTGAGGGTTTATGACATAGCCCCTCTAGTAATTTAATAGGATCTCTATGATGTCCCCAGTCTTTTGTTAGGCCATGCAGAGCTCTTCCAACCCTCCCCGACTGCTTTTTGTCTGACATGCATCTCTGACGTAATCTAACCACTTCCCAGAGTGCCTTGCAATCCCTAATTCCTGACTGCTTTTTATGGCCTTGCCCCTCTGATCTGGAGTATTCTGATGGTATATGATGGGTTTGGTCGTTGTGTACAGTGGTTCTCTTCCTAACTACAGCTCCAGACTGCTGCATTCTTCATAACCCTTTAGATGTGCTCTATGGGATTCCTATCTTTTCTGAAGCGTCTCAGAATAGGCGTGCTGATCTAGGATCAGGTTCCCCTGACCATGTAATCCTATTCAATGTGATGTAAAAGGCTAAACTGATCATAATTTGGCACTCCTACACTGAGCCGCTTGATACATACGTCCACAGAGCACATAACTGAGTCTCCTATTGGCATCAATGCGGGATTTACACATTCTGATCTCAAGTTAGGATTCGAGCCCTAAGTGTACAGAAATAATCTGTCTTCACTGCCGAAATGGGGTATCGCTTGATTTCAGAAGCAGTTCAAGTGTTGTAGTCACCTGTGTGTCCAATGTGTGTTGAACCGTTCTGTGTATCTCTCGAACAGGCCAGAAACTACATTAACTCCCTTCCCCAGATGCCCAAGAGGAACTTTGCTGATGTGTTCATTGGCGCTAACCCACTAGGTAATAATGGCTAGTCTACTAGGTAATAATGGGGTAGTCTGTCTAGTGTCTCACAAACACACACATTCACACTGTCTAAACAGACACTCCGTTTACAATCTCTCTCTCTCTCTCCCCCTTCCAGCGGTGGATCTATTAGAGAAGATGTTGGTTCTGGACACTGATCAGCGGATCACAGCGTCAGAGGCCCTGGCCCACCCCTACTTCTCCCAGTACCACGACCCAGACGATGAACCAGAGTCTGAGCCATACGACCAGAGCTTTGAGAGCCGTGAACTGGAGATAGAGGAGTGGAAAAGTATGTGATGGGGGAGAGAGGGAAATGGCTCCGTGTGTGGAGGGAGGATGATAAAACCATTTAGGTTTAACATAACATGGTACTCACACTAAACTAGGTAGATGTCTACTCTGGCCACTTCTGATCTCTCTCTTTCTCTCAGGGTTGACCTATGAGGAGGTTTGCAGCTTCGAGCCCCTGCCATTCGACGGAGACGAGATGGAGTCCTGAGGGAACTAGGGTGATGTCATTGATAATCTTGCTGCCTTCTCCTTCTCTTATGGAATTGTGTTGAGGAGGAAATGGCATGTAGACATTGAACTCGGACCAGTTATGCGTTTCCTCCACTAATGGTTTAGGTTAGGTTCTTGGAGTAGGTTGAGCTTATCTTAGATCAGAATTTAGAGGCAACTTCCTCCCAGAGTACACAACCTTGTGTGAGGACCATCAACTCTCCGGACTATTTAACAAACAAATGGGAAACCACAACATTCAAGTGTCTGTTGTCGTTCATTTCCGGGGTCATTCTCGGGTTAGAGATCAAGGGTTAAAGGTGACCGACCCCACCCTCCCGCTTGCTGTATTATATTATATTGTCTATGTTTTGGTCTCTGGGCCGAACTGGGGAAATTACTTTGTAATATTGTATCTACTGTTTGTGTGTTTAGAATATCTGTTAAGTTAGCTTCAGATTTTCACATGATTTGCGAAAAAGTATCTTATTAAATAAATTCCTGGAAATGGTGCTCAGTTCCATATGGCAAAAACAATCAACCACATTATTTAATTTCACAAACCACTGGTACCTTCAAACATTTATTTATGATTTTAGGTTGGTTAGTGTATAGCCAGATGTTATTTTACCTCCTTTTGGATGGAATTCAGTAGGAAACCCAACAGTGTAAATCACCTCTGCCCTTCTCTGACAAAAGTTCTGTCTCTACAGTCAAACTGTACGCTGTTTTTATGCCTGCCAGGGTTTTACATATGTAAATAAGGCTGCACTCTTGTAAATAAATGATACTATGCACACAGTAATACTACCGAGAAGTCGCTATTATAATCAAGCACATAGCCCCACCCACCCTTCTCTCACTGATTAGAACACTGCCCCTTGTGACAGGAACCGTTTAGGAATGACTGGCAGGTTCCATGCCCAATCAGGTGGATTTTTCTTAGAATGGTGTGTCCCTTATGAAAATGACGATACAACCTTTTGATGTCCATCTTTTCTCTCTAATTCAATCACGCAGAAAGAGAGAGGGGGTATAGGACTGGGGAGTTTTGTATTTGCTTATCCTGCCCCTTTTAACTTATTTCATCTATTTTTTTTCTACCCATCTCTGTGTTTCTTTTTCACTCCATCTTTGTATCATTGCCTCCTCGAACACTTGTTACGCTGTCCTGTCCTCTGTTCTGTGTGTAGTCTATTAGAAGTGAGGGGGGGGGGGGTCTTATCTCACTGTCACAAAAGGATATTTGTTAAATCAAATCAAATTTTATTTGTCACATACACATGGTTAGCAGATGTTAATGCGAGTGTAGCGAAATGCTTGTGCTTCTAGTTCCGACAATGCAGTGATAACCAACGAGTAATCTAACCTAACAATTCCACAACTACTACCTTATACACACAAGTGTAAGGGGATAAAGAATATGTACATAAAGATATTTGAATGAGTGATGGTACAGAACAGCATAGGCAAGATGCAGTGGATGGTATCGAGTACAGTATATACATATGAGATGAGTAATGTAGGGTATGTAAACAAGGTGGCATAGTTTAAAGTGGCTAGTGATGCATGTATCACATAAAGATGCAGTAGATGATATAGAGTATAGTATATACATATACATATGAGATGAGTAATGTAGGGTATGTAAACATATTATATTAAGTGGCATTGTTTAAAGTGCTAGTGTTACATTTTTACAGTAATTTCCATAAATTTCCATTATTAAAGTGGCTGGAGTTGAGTCAGTATGTTGGCAGCAGCCACTCAATGTTAGTGGTGGCTGTTTAACAGTCTGATGGCCTTGAGATAGAAGCTGTTTTTCAGTCTTGGTCCCTGCTTTGATGCATCTGTACTGACCTCGCCTTCTGGTTGGTAGCGGGGTGAACAGGCAGTGGCTCGGGTGGTTGTTGTCCTTGATGATCTTTTTGGCCTTCTTGTGACATCGGGTGATGTAGGTGTCCTGGAGGACAGGCAGTTTGCCCCCAGTGATGCATTGTGCAGACCTCACTACCCTCTGGAGAGCCCTACAGTTGTGTGTGTGTGTGTGTGTGTGTGTGTGGAGAGCAGTCTGGGAAATGAACCTGAACACTCTGTAATGTTCACAACCACATATACTTTGAACTCGCGAGAAGTGGGAGATGCGGTGAAGAAACACTGGCATATTTTATCATCGGACCCAGCTTTGCCGGCTGAATTTAAAAATCCACCCCTTATTTGTGTATAGGAGAGGTCGCAATTTACGCAATAAATTGGTTCATGCCAACTGCCAGTCACAAAAGAAAATCAGCCAGGCTCTTTTACGCCCCCTTCCAAATGGTAGCTATAGATGCAGAGGATGCGCACAGTGTAACAATATGATGAAGTGTGAATATTTCTGACACCCACATACTTGGAAATGGTTTCAAATAAATTACATTATTATGTGTTCCACCACCCATGTTATTTACATTATTAAATGTCCATGTGGGCTGTGCTATGTCGGTAAAACCTCTCGTTCAATCAAACAGAGAATCAGTGAACATAAAAGTTCAATCAGGAGAAACGAAAGGGATTATCCAGTCGCAGTACATTTTAATGACCTAAAGCATGACATTTCTACCTTTTTTAGATTTTGTGGCATAGAGAATGTTAAGATATCAGACAGTGGAGGTGACATTAATAATACTCTGAGTAAAAGAGAATGTTTTGGGATTTTCACCCTCCAGACATTATTTCCTCAAGGTCTTAAAGATGAAATGCCTATGTATGTTATGTTGTGAATTTGAACATGAATTATGCCCCTATTTAAGATTACTTTGATGTTTTTCGTACGATGTACCCCCAATGATTTTTTTTAAAAACTTGCTCGGTAGGTCTATGTCCTCATTGTGGTTTTACAGACGTGTTTAAAACGTCTTATTTACACACTTTATTTGAATATTTATGAAATGCATATTGTTATATTTGGTAGCACTTACTTATTTTTCCTTTGCCTCCAACCCCCTTCGATGCGTGGAACGGATGTGGGTGGGGCTAGGTCTACATAAAGGTGCTAAATTGAAAAAAACTCACAAAAGCTCTGACGAAGGCCGTGAGGCTGAAACGTAAGCTTATTAAAGATCAGTGATACTATCAAGAGCAGTGTGTGGTTTCCTTGTTCCTTCATCTTGTGTCAGTAATTGGACATTGTTCTTATGGGGGGGGGGGGTTAGTTACCCCACGTTACCCTGCTTGTTGCATTTACTTATCCTATCATGAACTGATTTCAACCAGTGTATGGCTGTGGATTGACTGCATTGTATGAATGGAATGTTGATGTATTGGCAGTTAATAAAAAATAATATGGAATATAAAAACTGTCTGAATGGTTGCTAAAAAACATACAGTGCGGATGAATTTTTAAAATTCATTATTTTACACTATCTTATCACAGCACTGGCAAACTATGGTTGACTCCCTGACCAAAATGGCTGACCTTTTATCCTATCATGTTCATGTCCATTATAGTATTAACATTTTTAATTCTATGGTGCCGAAGAGGTGGATTTGGTGCATGCACGCTTGGTCAAAAACAATATATACAGTTGAAGTCGGAAGTTTACATACACTTTAGCCAAATACTGTACATTTAAACTCAGTTTTTCACAATTCCTGACATTTAATCCTAGCAAAAAAAATCCCTGTCTTAGGTCAATTAGGATCACCACTTTATGGTAAAAATGTGAAATGTCAGAATAATAGTAGAGTGATTTATGTCAGCTTTAATTTCTTTCATCACATCAGAAGTTTACATATACTCAATTAGTATTTGGTTGCATTGCCTTTAAATTGTTTAACTTGGGCAAACATTTCGGGTAGCTTTCCACAATAAATTGGGTGAATTTTTGGCCCATTTCTCCTAACAGAGCTGGTGTAACTGAGTCGGGTTTGTTGGCCTCCTTGTTCGCACACGCAATTTCAGTTCTGCCAATTGTCTAAGGGATTGTGGTCAGGGCTTTGTGATGGCCACTCCAATACCTTGATATTGTTGTCCTTAAAGCCATTTTGCCACAACTTTGGAGTATGCTTTGGGTCATTGTCCATTGGGAAGACTCATTTGCGACCAAGCTTTAACTTCCTGACTGATGTCTTAAGATGTTGCTTCAATATATCCACATAATTGTCCTCCCTCATGATGCCATCTATTTTGTGAAGTGGCTTCTTCCTTGCTGAGTGGCCTTTCAAGTTATGTCAATATAGGACTCGTTTTACTGTGGATATAGATACTTTTGTGCCTGTTTCCTCCTCTTTGCACACTCTTGGCATTCTCTTAACCAGCTTCATGAGGTAGCCACCTGGAATGCATTTCAATTAACAGGTGTACCTTGTTAAAAGTTAATTTGTGGAATTTCTTTCCTTCTTAATGTGTTTCAGCCAATCAGTTGTGTTGTGACAAGGTAAGGGTGGTATACAGAAGACAGCCCTATTTGGTAAAAGACCAAGTCCATATTATGGCAAGAACAGCTCAAATAAGAAAAGTGAAATGACAGTCCATCATTACTTTAAAAACATCTTCAGGATTGGTGGGTCCCCTGTGGGACGGTTGAGCTAATGTAAGCTAATACGATTAGGTTGTAAGAAACAAGAACATTTCCCAGGACATAGACATATCTGATATTGGCAGAAAACTTAAATTATTGTTACTCTAACAGCACTGTCCAATTTACAGTAGCTATTACAGTGAAAGAATACCATTCAATTGTTTGAGGAGAGTGCATAATTTTGAACCTGAAAAAGTTATTAATAAACAAATTAGGCACATTTGGGCAGTCTTGATACAACATTTTGGATCAGTCTGAAACTTTGCACACACACTTCCGCCATCTAGCCGACAACATCTAAATTGCAATTGGGCTGGATTAATATATTACGGCCTTTCTCTTGCATTTCAAAGATGATGGTACAAAAACAATACAAAAAACGGTTGTTTTTGTCTTTGTATTATCTTTTACCAGATCTAATATGTTATATTCTCCTACATTCCTTTCACATTTCCACAAACTTCAAAATGTTTCCTTTCAAATGGTACCAAGGAAATGTGTATCCTTGCTTCAGGGCCTGAACTACAGGCAGTTAGATTTGGGTATGTCATTTTAGGCGAAAATTGAAAAAAAGGGCCCATTCCTTAAACCCATTTGAGGTATAAAAGAAGGTGAAGCATGCGTTGGGAAAAGAGTGACCAGGAGTGGGCTTGTTCTAGTTAATTGTGTTTCTGAAGAGCAGAAGAAAGCATTGGGAATCACAAGAATTGCAAATTCCAAAGTGTCATGCTTTGAACTGCAGAATAGAGCACCTGTTAAAGCAGTCATCGTCGGGGTGTCGATGGATGTTGAGATTGAATACTTCAAGAGAATCCAAGGTGTGGTTGGTGGCCTTCGCCTAAACTGAATAGTGAATAGAAAAAAGGAAGAAAGTCTGTCAGTTCTTTTGTTTTTTGATTAAGAGCACATCCCTAGAGCGCATCCCTATGCATGTAAAGCTAGCTTATGTAAAGTACTTAGCAAGAGCATTTGTCCACTAAACACTACAATGCAACAACTGTAAAGGATTTGCCCATGTTGCAAATGTTTGCAAACGGATGGAGCATATTGAAGATCGTAGTTGGTTTGAATATTTTAATCCAAAACGTCTTATTTATGGGGGGATATTTTGCTACCTCGCACAGTATGTGACGGCAATACACCTTAGGTTTTAGTCTGCCAATAAACCTTAAAGAGGTTAAAGGAGGATTTGGGAAGGTGGCGGGAACGGCTGTTCTGTTCGAAACTGATGCTGGGTCGGGTGAAGATGAGATTGAGAATGATTGGGCTACAGTCGTGAAAAAGAAAGGAATCAAAAGAAGCAAAGTGGTGATGGAAAGATTTTTTGTTTATAGTCGGTGTGAGGGTTTTAGATCCTCAGAAACCCACCTTTCTGTATCCCTGTCCCAATATTCATCTTCTCCTGACTTTGCTTTCATCCCATAATCGTCCTGCTCACCTTGGAAACATGTCTTCTCCGGGCACCGACATTTTGAGAGCATGAGCAGAGGCACGACCTCTCTCCCTTCTCTCTTTCTCCTCGACACTCGTCAATCATTACCGGGGGAAAAAGAAAATTAAAAAAACGGTCGGCCATCCTATTAATCTATTTCTGTTATCTAGCCCTGTGTTTCTGCCTACTGTTCTGGAGTGTGAATTCATTACACTTTGTGACATAAAAAGGGAAGGGCTGGAGAAAAGGGAAGACAAAACAACCATTAAAAATGTCACCACTATTCCACTGGTCCTATCTGATCCTACACCAGTCCGGCGGCCTGGGAGGACAGGACACCTTGTAACTATTCTGCAGTAAAATCCCGTACACCCAAGTACTTATCTACAGCTGACACCACAACAAATCCATTTTTTCTGATTTTTACGTTCCAGTTCTGCGGTACAGTTGAGAACCATTGTAGGAAAAACCGACATCATACGAAATATAAAAATAGACACTCCTTCAGTCACATTGCCATTCAAATCACATCCCTACACAGACTCAGGGGTTTGTGAGGGCGGATCGTCCTTTGACAGGATTTCTTGCAATGCCCCGGCTGTAAACTCAGTCCCAAAAAGCATACTGCTGACCAGTAATTCAAATGTTCTCTGATTTCTTATTTGTTTGTGCTGTGCAGTTTGTGACCATTAAAATAAATGCTACAAAGTCCACCTTTTTCACCTGTAACATATCAGAATCACTTGATTACCGAGAAACATTAACTTGTGCAGTCCCAAATACCATTGTGTCTTCAATGCCACTCGCTCCTTCCACTCTTCTCACCGCCTCCAAATAGGAGACATGCTGGACAGCCCTTAAACTGTGGTGTTGAGTGTTCAACACCATAGTTGGAGCATATAACCTCAGCTGGCATACGATATTCTTTCCATCTGCATACACTTGATACATGCCCAAATATTATTTAATTCATAACACTGGAGGGGCTTGTGCACAAGAGCTCTTACAGGGTATCTCATAAAGTTCAGCTTCACATGAGAAGGGAGAGACTCGTAAAAAAAAACAATCATACATTGCATTCGTATAGAATTCAGACCCCTTTACTTTTTCCACATTTTGTTCCGTTACAGTTCTATATTTTTTTCATCATCAATCTACACACAATACGCCACAATGAAAAAGTGAAAACAGGTTTAATTATTTGTAAAGAAAAAAATATATATATATATATATATTTAAAAAAACAAAACAGAAATGCCTTATTTACATAAGTATTCAGACCCTTTGCTATGAGACTCGAAATTGAGCTTAGGTTTATCCTGTTTCCAATGGTAATTGTTGGAAATGCACACACCTGTCTATATAAGGTCCCACAGTTGACAGTGCATATCAGAGCAAAAACCAAGCCATTAGGTCAAAGGAATTGTCCGTAGAGCTCCGAGACAGGATTGTGTCGAGGCACAGATCTGGGGAAGTGTACCAAAACATTTCTGCAGAATTGAAGCTCCCAAAGAACACAGCAGCATCCATCATTCTCAAAATGTAAGAAGTTTAGAACCACCAAGACTCTTCCTAGAGCTGGCCACCCGGCCAAACTGAGCAATCAGGGGAGAAGGGCCTTGGTCAGGGGGGTGACCAAGAAACCGAAGGTCACTCTGACAGAGCTCCAGAGTTCCTCCGTGGAGATGGGAGACCCTTCCAGAAGGACAACCATCTCTGCAGCACTCCACCAATCAGGCCTTTATGGTAGAGTGGCCAGACGGAAGCCACTCCTCAGTAAAAGACACATGACAGCATACTTGGAGTTTGCCAAAAGGCACCTAAAGGACTCTCAGACCATGAGAGACAAGATTATCTGGTCTGATGAAACCAAGATTGAACTCTTTGGCCTGAATGCCAAGCTTCACATCTGGAGGAAACCTGGCACCATCCCTACGGTGAAGCATGGTGGTGGCAGCATCATGCTGTGGGGATGTTTTTCAGCTGCAGGGACTAGGAGACGAGTCAGGACAGAGGGAATGATGAAGGGAGCAAAGTACAGACAGATCCTTGATGAAAACCTGCTCCAGAGTGCTCAGGACCACAGACTTGGGCGAAGGTTCACCTTCCAACAGGACAACGATGCTTAGCACACTCAAGACAATGCAGGAGTGGCTTCTGGACAAGTCTATGAATGTCCTTGAGTGGCCGAGCCAGAGCCGGACTTGAACCCGACCTAAAATCTCTGGAGAGACCTGAAAATAGCTGTGCAGAGACGCCCCCATCCAACTTGACAGAGCTTGAGAGGATCTGCATAGAAGAATGGAGGAAACTCCCCATATACAGGTGTGCCAAGCTTGTAGCGTCATACCCAAGAAAACTCGAGGCTGTAATCGCTGCCAAAGGTGCTTCAACAAAGTACTGAGTAAAGGGTCTGAATACTTATGTAAATGTGATATTTTTATAAGTTAGCAAAACAATTCTAAACTTGTCTTTGCTTTGTCATTTTGGGGTATTGGGTCTAGATTGATAAAGAATTGAATTTTTTCATCAATTTTAGAATAAGGCAGTAATGTAAGAACATGTGGAAAAAGTCAAAGGGTCTGAATACTTTCCAAAGGCAATGCTTCAGTAAGGTTATCAACTGTACCGCAAAAATGGAACGTAAATCACAGAAAATAGATGTTGTGGTTTCAGCTGCAGAGAAGTATTTGGGTATACAAGATTTGACTTCAGGTTGTGTTGAGTGGTGGTGTGCTGTCCTCCCAGGCCATTGGCTTTGTGCAGGAGTAGATAGGGTCAAAGTAGTGGAATGGGGTAGTGGGTTTTTAATCAGAGTAGGTTTAATTGGAAGGGTGTATTCTTTTTATAATTGTGTTTTTTTCTTCCCTTTTACCATTTTGTATCACAACGTATAATGGTTAAAACAGTATACATACAAGAAGTGTGCAAACAGACAATGATAACATATGCTAGTGGGTACAACAAATTACAGATTATACAAAGACCTTAAAACAATCCATGTGTTTCTTTTAACAGCTTTCTTATTAGAAGAATGTAGAATGGTCTTAATGTACTGCTCGAATTCCTTATAGAAAACACGGATGAGTGTTTTTTTATCCTTGAATTTACATTTATGAAGATGACATATTCCCATTAGCACAATTAGATTTAGGAGGTAAAATTGTTTTTCTTTTTCCTTATTATAGTTAAGGAAACCGAGCAGCACATTCTCCCATAAAAACAAAACAAATGTCATCAAGAATATTAACAATTATAAAACTATGAATACCTTTCCATAATTTATTTACATGTAAACAATGCCAAAATAAATGCTAAACTGTTTCGGGATGGTCAACACAAAAAGTACAGTTAATGTTAATGTCTTTTTTGAGTTTCTTCAGGTAATGATTCTCAGGGTAATACTTGTGGATCATTCTGAAGGATACCTCGTTGATCTTGGTATTTGTGTGGTAATAACCAGACTTTTTCTCTACAGACATTATTGACAAATGTATTCCAGTAAGTTGTGACATAAGGAATGGATACAATATCCCTTTGAAATAAAGCATTATAGATCTGTTGTTCTGAGGGAGCAAAGAGAAACAATGTTTTCCTAATGGAGAGTCAACTGGATTAAGCTAGGGTAGGTCAAGAAGATGAGGTCTGGCTACACCTCTAAACAACATGAGAGTTCCAGATGGAATAGCATCAAAGACTATGGTGAACTCTCTAGGTGTAACAGAAGAGATAAAAATTACTTATAATTGAGTAACAATCCTACTGCATTAAAAAGTTGACTCACCAGCAGGATATGATTATTGAACACGTTCTTAAAAAATAAAGACTTGTTTCTATACAAAATATCCTTATTGTTCCTAATGAAATACCTATGCGGGGAAAAATTATGTTTATATACAGTATTTTAACAACCACGCTAAAAATACTTGTCTATGAAAAGCAGATCATTTTGTAGGAATCTTATCAATGTTATAGTTACAAAGTAACATAAAATTGAAGCCACCAAAACAAGAGAAGACATAATGAGGGATAAAATTCCAAATTGAAGTGGGATTCTTTGAGAAATGTTCAGGCCAATGTATCTTTAAAGTATTATTCAAAGTAGGAAAATCCAAAAAATTGAGACCACCATATTCATGTATTCATAATGACAGATTTCCTCATATAATGTGTACGATTTTTCCAAATGAAGTTGAAAAATATCGGGTCAAACACTTTACCTATTTTGTTGTCAAGATTGACTGGGCTGCATAAGTCTGGAGATACCTTCAGCTTTAGAAAGCAATGCCCAACCTTTCAAGGACAAATCAATAATAGGTATGAAATTTAATGAGCATCTACCCTGCTGATCCTTAGATATGGTAATCCCAAGGTATGTTACTTTTTCCTTGACTAGAATATTGCAAATAGAGGGTATCACATAGTATTTAACAGCAAACAATTCTCAGAAACTCGTATTCCACTGTATCAAAGGCTTTATAAAAGTCTGTTTTATTGTCTTTAATCTTAAAAGATTAGATCAGAACAGTCAATAAGGTCAAACACCAGTTGGATATTATTAGACATACACTACCGTTCAAAAGTGTGGGGTCACTTAGAAATATCGTTGTTTTTGAAAGAAAAGCACATTTTTTTGTCCATTAAAATAACATCAAATTGATCAGAAATACAGAAATACAACATTGTTAATGTTGTAAATGACTGTTATAGCTGGAAACGGCAGATTTTTTATGGAATATCTACATAGGCATACAGTGGCCCATTATCGGCAACCATCACTCCTGTGTTCCAATAGCACGTTGTGTTAGCTAATCCAAGTTTATAATTATTAAAGGCTAATTGATCATTAGAAAACCCTTTTGCAATTATGTTAGCACAGCTGGAAACTGTAGTTCTGATTAAAGAAGCAATAAAACGGGTCTTCTTTAGACTAGTTGAGTCTCTGGAGCATCAGCATTTGTGGGTTCGATTACAGACTCAAAATGGCCAGAAACAAATAACTATCTTCTTAAACTCACCATTCTGTTCTTGTTCTGAGAAATGAAGGCTATTCCATGCGAAAAATTGCCAAGAAACTGAATATCTCATACAACGCTGTGTACTACTCCCTTCACAGAACAGCACAAACTGTCTCTAACCAGAATAGAAAGAGGAGTGGGAGGCCCCTGTGCACAACTGAGCAAGAGGACAAGTACAATAGAGTGTCTAGTTGAGTCCAATACTGCCTTCATTCTTTTTGCAAATATAGAGGCTAATATTTTGTAGTTGTTATTGAGCAGACAGATTAGACGCCAATTATCGAGGAGAAGCAAGTCTTTCTTGGGCTTAGGTATTAATGTAATCAGACCTTGAATCAAACTGGGAGGGTGTGCATTATTTGAAATTATTTCAGAAAAGACTTCCAACAGCAATGGGTCTGACTGTTGAGAAAAAGGTTAGTAAAACTCAGCAGATATACCATCAGTCCCAGAAGACTTATTTATTTTGAATGTGTACAACAGAAAAAATTCTACACTAGGTAGCCTAGTGGTTAGAGCGTTGAACTAGTAACCGAAAGGTTGCAAGATTGAATCCCCGTGCTGACAAGGTACAAATCTGTCGTTCTGCCCCTGTACAAGGCAATTAACCCACTGTTAATTTTGTTCTTAACTGACTTGCCTAGTTAAATAAACGTAAAATAAAATAAAAATCACACTGTTCCCTTTCAGCCTCCCCAGTTGATTTCACATCACACAGAGAGGAAACCTCGCAATACTTAGAACCATATCAATTCCTGTAGAAGTTGCAACTAAAGTTAGAGATTAATTTGGGATCACCTGTGATGAGACCATTAATGTTTAATTGTTGAATTGTATTATTTTTTAGAGCGGTATTTTCTAACCTGAAAAAACAAGATGAATTTTATTCACCCTCCTCTAGCCACTTGTTCCTAGATCTGACAAAGGCTCCCTCTCTGCTTTCAGTTTGTACATATCATCCAACTTGTGTTGAAGCTCACACAGAACACATTATTCCTCCTCTGAGAGACTTTCAACAGGCTTTTGAACAAGAGAGGTGGTCTTTGTAATTACACTTTCTTCTTCAGCTCTCCTCGTCTTGGCAAGAATACTCCCATATTTTCTTAAATATGTTCCAATCTCATATTTGAAAAGCTCCCAGTTATTATTGTGTGAATTGTCATTTATAGCTTTGTTCCAGAAGTGTGTAATTAAATTGTTTATCTCCCTCTTGACCAACTCATGTTTTAATATGGAACTATTAAGCTTCCAGTAAGATGCTCTGCCAAGGCCATTATCAGAGATAAACAGTTTAATGTCAATATAAATAGCTCTATGATCAATCAGTAAGGGGAGTGGCCAGGATGTTAACAGAAATACCCTGTTTATCAAAACATTTAGACACCAGACAAAAATCTATGTGTGATTCAAATCAAATCAAATGTATTTATAAAGCCCTTCTTACATCAGCTGAATTCTCAAAGTGCAGTACAGAAACCCAGCCTAAAACCCCAAACAGCAAGCAATGCAGGTGTAGAAGCACGGTGGCTAGGAAAAACTCCCTAGAAAGGCCAGAACCTAGGAAAAAACCTAGAGAGGAACCAGGCTGTGAGGGGTGGCCAGTCCTCTTCTGGCTGTGCCGGGTGGCGATTACAACAGAACATGGCCAAGATGTTCAAATGTTCATAGATGACCAGCAGGGTCAAATAATAATAATCACAGTGGTTGTCGAGGGTGTAACAGGTCAGCACCTCAGGAGTAAATGTCAGTTGGCTTTTCATAGCCGATTATTCAGAGTATCTCTACCGCTCCTGCTGTCTCTAAAGAGTTGAGAACAGCAGGTCTGGGACAGGTAGCACATCCGGTGAACAGGTCAGGGTTCCATAGCCGCAGGCAGAACAGTTGAAACTGGAGCAGCAGCACGGCCAGGTGGACTGGGGACAGCAAGGAGTCATCAGGCCAGGTAGTCCTGAGGCATGGTCCTAGGGCTCAGGTCCTCCAAGAGAGAGAAAGAAAGACAGAAAGAATGAGAGGGAATTAGAGAGAGCATACTCAAATTCACACAGGACACCGGATAAGACAGGAGAAATACTCCAGATGTAACAGACTGACCCTAGCCCCCCGACACATAAACTACTGCAGCATAAATACTGGAGGCTGAGACAGGAGGTGTCGGGAGACACTGTGGCCCCATTTGACGATACCCCCGGACAGGGCCAAACAGGCAGGATTTAACCCCACCCACCTTGCCAAAGCACAGCCCCCACACCACTAGAGGGATATCTAGGATGTGGGCGACCTTCTTAACATCCTTGATTTCTATGCCTGCAAAGTCAATATTTTCATAGCGTTGTCGCTGACCATTTTCTCTGGCATCAGACCTTGTATTGATGAGCCTGGAAAGAGTGGAGATAGCATCATTATTGGCAGCAGCATCAAACATTCCTTTCTTGGAAAAGAAAATCCTCGTCTGACACTGTAAGAGTCATAGAGTCTGTCAGGCCAGTATAGGTTTGGCAGTTGTCAATCAAAGCATTTGCCTCCTGTGTAACGACATTGGATGATGCCTGAGCATTGCTAGCTGAGGAGGTATTAGATTTCTCTTTCTATCAGCGTGCTATGACATTTAGAAAAATATAATATTAAATCATCAATAATCTGGGCGAACTCCACCTTCAGCGGCCCCGTCCTGTCCCCGGTAAGATGCCGCCCTGGGCGGCCGCCCATGTCGACCGTACCTCTATGTTTAATATAACACACATACATTCATTATTAATTTCGGTTGCCTATCCTGACGTGAAGTTTGTTCTATAGAACAAATGTGTGTGCCATATAAGTATTTGATTCTAGCCACAAAATTAAGGAAATTAGAAGTGGGGGGGGGGAATTCTGTCAGGAGGAAGATTTTCTGCACAACACCTGTCAGACAACATATTGGATGTCACCCGTCGTTAACCCCAAAGAAGAAGAAGAACTCACTCTCCAGTACAGTAGGTGGCGCTGTATACAAATGTGAAGAAGCAGCAGCATCTGTAAACGTTAACTAGTATCCAAAATCAAATTATATCAGTCGACATGATGACAAGTTGATTTTGTGACTGATTCAGGTCTAGTATTTTTTACAACATATTTTGTAGCTATTTAGCAATATATTTTCATGTTGCATCGCTGTCTAGATAAATAGGTAGTGTAGACATGACTTGGCCTTCTAACGTTGGCTAGCCAGAGTAAAGGCAAAAACTGCTAATACAGATGAAATATTTGCTGCTAGCTGGGCAAAGAGCTGGAATAGCCAGCGAGCGAGCTAGCACATTCATTATCTTTCACTCTGCCTTATTTAGTTAGCTATCAGAGTAATGTGTATAGCTAACTAGTTATAAAAGCTACACTCGTATTTTGTTTGGCCAGCTGTCAGGAATCTAACGTTATCTAGCAAAACATCGACCAAATGCAGCTAGCTATATTAGCTGTAGTAGCTAATGTTGATCATGTCAATAATTATACCTCGCTAACTTTGGCTAGATAGATTGGAACTAGCTGCTGGCCAGGTGGGGTCATTTATGCCAGCCTTAGCAAAACTTTTGATTGTTGTTCAGTGCCAAACCGTGGCTCATTAGAGAAACTCATTGACCGAGTTGATGCAGGTGAAGTGTCTCAACGACACAACTGAAACCATTTAACAACACCGCAGAACTGCACCGCTGTATTGAAATGAAAGTGATTACAAATATTTTCAGTTAGAGGTCCAACAGAACTGAGTCATATGATATGAATGTATCTTTTTACTTTCATTTCTTCCTCCTGACTCAGGTTGCAGATTTAGAGACGTTGGGACAGGGAGGAGAGGAGATGGGGGGATTGTGTAGGCCACTCCAGGCCTCTATGGTCTGGCTGGCCGTTCTCCTTCTGCTGCTGGGGGAGATGGTGAACACAGCCCAGGAGTTTGACCCCTACAGAGTCCTGGGGCTCACCAAGAGCGCTGGTCAAGCAGAGGTCAAGAAGGTGTACAAGAGGCTGGTCAGAGAATGGTGAGTTGGAAACACCCTGCTACTTTTTGTCTATCATACTATGAATAGGTTTGTGTAACGTGTGGGGCCTCTTACAGATGGATGTGTGTTTGTCTCCAATAATGTCTGTCAATAGGGTAGGGCGATTACCAGACCAATTGTCGGTCTGCATAGTAGGGGCCAGAGTGTTATAGGGACCACTAAGTACTTTCGGCCGGCAGATGCACAATTCTACACTGACCTTTTTTACAAGCAGCGTGTGTGCACCTAAGTTGGAAAAATGTATGCACACACACAAAGAAATGTAATAAGGTAATAAAGCTGGAATCCTTAATTTTTTTAGGCGCACTGTTCCTAAATTAAAATTCCAGGTCACACAGCAAAATATTTTGGAACATATGCGACTAAAATGGAAGCACTGTCGAGCCCTGTCTTTCTTTCTCTTGAAGTATCACATTTACATAAGTATTCAGACCCTTTAATCAGTACTTTGGTTGAAGCACATTTGGCAGCGATTACTGCCTTCTTGGGTTCAGTCTTCTTGGGTATGACACTACAAGTTTGTAAAACCTGTATTTGGGGAGTTTCTTCCATTCTCTGCAGATCCTCTCAAGCTCTGCCAGGTTGGGTGGGGAGCGTCGCTGCACAGTTATTTTCGGGTCTCTCCAGAGATGTTTGATCGGGTTCAAGTCTGGGCTCTGGCTGGGCCACTCAAGGACTGTTGGAGACTTGTCCTGAAGCCACTCCTGCATTGGCTTGGCTGTGTGCTTAGGGTCATTGTCCTGTTGGAACGTGAACCTTCACCCCATTCTGAGGTCATGAGCGCTCTGGAGCAGGTTTTCATCCAGGATGTCTCTGTACTTGCACCGTTCATCTTGCCCTCGATCCTGACGAGTCTCTCAGTCCCTGCTGCTGAAAAACATCCCCACAGCATGATCCTACCACCACCATACTTCACCGTAGGGATGGTATTGGCATATTGATGAGCGGTGCCTGGTTTCCTCCAGACATGACACTTGGCATTCAGGCAGAGAGTTACATCTTGATTTCATCGGACCAGGGAATCTTGTTTCTCACGGTCTAGGCGTCATTTAGGTGTCTTTTGGAAAACTCCAAGCGGGCTGTCATTTGTATTTCACTGAGGAGTGGCTACCGTCTGGCCACTCGACCATAAAGGCCTGATTGGTGGAGTGCTGCAGAGATGGTTGTCCTTCTGGAAGTTTCTTCTATTTCCACAGAGGAACTCTGGAGCTCTGTCAGTTCTTGGTCACCTCCCTTCTCTTCCGATTGCTCAGTTTGACCAGGCACCCAGCTCTAGGAAGAGTCTTGGTGGTTACAAACTTCTTCCATTTAAGAATGATGTAGGCCACTGTGTTCTTGGGTACCACCAATGCTGCAGACTTTTTTGGGTACCCTTCTACAGATCTGTTCCTCGACACAATCCTGTCTGGAAGCTCTACTGACAATTCCTTCAACCTCTTGGGTTGGTTTTTGGTCTGACATGCACTGTCAACTGTGGGACCTTATATAGACAGGTGTGTGCCTTTCCAAATCCTGTCCAATCAATTGAATTTACCACAGGTGGACTCCAGTCAAGTTGTAGAAACATGTTAAAGATCATCAATGGAAACAGGATGCACCTAATCTCAATTTCGAGTCTCATGGCAAAGGATCTGAATACTTATGTAAATATTTTTGATTTATTTCACCTTTATTTAGGCTAGTTGAGAACAAGTTCTCATTTACGACTGTGACCTGGCCAAGCTAAAGCAAAGCAGTGCTACACAAACAACACAGTTAGACATGAAATAAACAAGCGTACAGTCAATAACACAATGGGGAGAAAAAAGTTTGCAAATGGCGTGAGGAGGTAAGGCAATAAATTGGCCATAGTAGCGAAGTAATTACAATTTAGCAAATTAACACGAGTGATCAATGAGCAGATGGTGATGTGCAAGTAGAAATACTGGTGTGCAAAAGAGCAGAAAAGTAAATAAAAACTATATGGGGATGAGGTAGGTAAATTGGATGTACAGCTGCAGCGATCGGTTAGCTGCTCAGATAGCTGATGTTTAAAGTTAGTGAGGGAAATATGTCTCCAGCTTCAGCGATTTATTTTTTTTATTTATTTTTTATTTTTTTGCAATTCGTTCCAGTCATTGGCAACAGAGAACTGGAAGGAAAGGCGGCCAAAGAGGTGTTGGCTTTGGGGATGACCAGTGAGATATACCTGCTGGAGCGCGTGCTACGGGTGGGTGATGTTATTGTGACCAGTGAGCTGAGATAAGGCGGAGCTTTATCTAGCATAGACTTATAGATGACCTGGAGCCAGTGGGTCTGGCGATGAATATGTAGCGAGGGCCAGCCGACTAGAGCATACAGGTCGCAGTGGTGAGTGGTATAAGGGGCTTTGGTGACAAAACGGATGGCACTGTGATAGACTGCATCCAGTTTTCTGAGTAGAGTATTTTTTTTGAGTATTTTGTAAATGACATCGCCAAAGTCGAGGATCGGTAGGATAGTCTGTTTTACGGGGGTATGTTTGGCGGCGTGAGTGAAGGAGGCTTTTTTGTGAAATAGGTAGCCGATTCTAGATTTAATTTTGGATTGAAGATGTTAAATATGAGTCTGGAAGGAGAGTTTACAGTCTAGCCAGACACCTAGGTATTTGTAGTTGTCCACATGTTCTAAGTCAGAACCGTCCAGAGTAGTGATGGTAGTTGGGCGGGTGGGTGCGGGCAGCGAACGAATAGTATGCATTTGGTTTTACTAGCGTTTAAGAGCAGTTGGAGGCCACGGAAGGAATGTTGTATGGCATTGAAGCTCGTTTGGAGGTTAGTTAACACAGTGTCCAAAGAAGGACCAGATGTATACAGAATGGTGTTGTCTGCGTAGAGGTGGATCAGGGAATCACCCGCAGCAAGAGCGACATCATTGATGTATACAGAGAAGAGAGTCGGCCCGAGATTTGAACCCTGTGGTACCCCCATAGAGACTACTAGCTGTCCGGACAACAGGCCCTCCGATTTGTCACACTGGACTCTGTCTGAGAATTAGTTGGTGAACCAGGCGAGGCAGTCATTTGAGAAACCAAGACTGTTGAGTCTGCCGATAAGAATTCGGTGATTGACAGAGTCGAAAGCCTTGGCCAGGTCGATGAAGACGGCCGCACAGTACTGTCTTTTATGGATAGCGGTTGTAATATCGTTTAGTACCTTGAGCGTGGCTGAGGTGCACCCGTGATCAGCTCGAAAACCGGATTGCACAGCGGAGAAGGTATGGTGGGATTCGAAATGGTCAGTGATCTGTTGATTATCTTGGTGTTCGAAGTCTTTAGAAAGGCAGGGCAGGATGGGTATAGGTCGATAACAGTTTGGATCTAGATTGTCACCCCCTTTGAAGAGGGGGATGACCGCAGCAGCTTTCCAATCTTTAAGGATCAGGCTTTGCAGATCTTTCAGAACGTCTGCTATCTGGATTTGTGTGAAGGAGAAGCTGGGGAGTCTTGGGCAATTAGCTGCGGGGAGTGCGGAGCTGTTGGCCGGGGTTGGTTAGCCAGGAGGAAAGCATGGCCAGCTGTAGAGAGATGCTTCTTGAAATTCTCGATTATCATGGATTTATATCGGTGGTGACAGTGTTACCTAGCCTCAGTGCAGTGGGCTGGTGGGAGGAGGTGCTCTTTTTCTCCATGGACTTTAGTGTTCCAAAACGTTTTGGAGTTAAAGCTACAGGATGCAAATTTCTGTTTGAAAAAGCTAGCCTTTGCTTTCCTGACTGACTGCGTTTATTGGTTCCTGACTTCCCTGAAAAGTTGCATATCGTGGGGACTATTCGATTCTAGTGCAGTCCGTCACAGGATGTTTTTGTGCTCGTCGAGGGCAGTCAGGTCTGGAGTGAACCAAGGGCTATTTCTGTTCTTAGTTCTAAATATTTTTGAAAGGGGCATGCTTATTTAAGATGGTGAGGAAATTACTTTTAAAGAACGACCAGGTATCCTCGACTGACGGGATGAGGTCAATATCCTTCCAGGATACCTGGGCCAAGTCGATTAGAAAGGTCTGCTTGCAGAAGTGTTTTAGGGAGGGTTTGACAGGGATGAGGGCTGGTTGTTTGACCGTGGACCCATAGCGGATGCATGCAAATGAGGCAGTGATCGCTGAGACCATGATTGAAAACAGCAGAGGTGTATGTGGAGGGCCAGGATAATATAAGGGTAAGGGTCAGGATAATATCTATGAGGGTGCCCATGTTTACGGATTTAGGGGTGTACCTGGTGGGTTCCTTGATAATTTGTGTGAGACTGAGGGTGTCTAGTTTAGATTGTAGGACTGCTGGAGTGTTAAGAGTATCCCAGTTTAGGTCACCTAACAGAACGAACTCGGAAGATAGATGGGGGGCAATCAATTCACATATGGTGTCCAGGGCACAGCTGGGGGCTGAGGGGGCCTATAACAGGCGGCAACAGTGGGAGACTTATTTCTGGAGAGATTAATTTTTAAGATTAGAAGCTCAAACTGTTTGGGCATAGACCTGGAAAGTATGACAGAACTTTGCAGGCTATCTCTGGAGTACATTAGAACTGCCAAAGGGGAGTTGCATCTTGACGGAAAACGTTGTAGTTTGGTATGGAAATCTCAGATGTTTTGGTGGCCTTTCTAAGCCAGGATTCAGACACGGCAAGGACATAAGGTATTTGTTTTAATGCATTTGCCAAATTGTTTTTTGCTTTTTCATTATGGGGGATTGTGTGTAGATTGAGAACCATTTTTTATTTAATCCGTTTCAGAATAAGGCTGTAATGTAACAACGTGGAAAAAGTGAAAGGGTCTGAATACTTTCCAAATGCACTGTATATCCAGTTCCAGTGAAAGTTTGGACACACTTACTCATTCAAGAGTTCTTTTTATTTTGACTATTTTCGACATTGCATAATAATAGTGAAGACATCAAAACTATGAAATAACACATAAAAGAATCATGTAGTAACCAAAAAAAGTGTTAAACTAATCTAAATATATTTTAGATTTTACGTTCTTCAAAGTCGCTACCCTTTGCCTTGAACTCTGAAGCATTTATTTGGGCTGTAATTTCTGAGGCTGGTAACTATAATGAACTTATCCTCTGCAGCAGAGGTAACTCCTTTCTTTCCTGTGGCAGTCCTCATGAGAGGCAGTTTCATCATAGTGCTTAATGGTTTTTGCAAATGCACCTTAAACGTTCAATGTTCTTGAAGTGTTCCTGGTTGACTGATCTTCATGTCTTAAGGTAATGGACTGTCATTTCTCTTTGCTTATTTGAGCTGTTCTTGACGTTCTTGACTCTGGCTGTTTTCTTTCAGCTCGAAAAAGTGTATTTCTACTGGTATGGGCGTTTTTAAATGTCCTTCTGCTATAAGTGTCTCTTTGCTCTGTGTTCAAGGCACCCAGACAAGAACAATGATCCTGGGGCTGAAGATATGTTCATCAAGATCACTAAGTCCTATGAGGTAAACTAGTTTCACTTACCAGACACACATGCAGACAAAAATCTTAAATGTTTAGATTCTTGTTTATTCAACTAACATGGCTACATGGCATGCACTGGGTGTGTGCACTACAGATTTTAACACAGCACAAATCTAACACCTGGCTCAACTAATCAAGAGCTTGACTATGCTGGTGCTGAAGTGTTGTGTGAATGCTGGGCTTGTACAAAAGCCTGCACATCCTGACCCTGTGGGTCTCCAAGGATCTGAATTGTAGAACACTGCTCTATTTAAACTCTATAGTCAGGAGGAGGAGAGGAGTTCATAACAAAGTTTGATTGGATCCCTCCCTCAGATCCTGGGGAATGTGGAGCGGCGTGATAACTACGACCGCTACGGACAGATGGAGGAAAACAAGCAGGGTCAGCACCAGCAGGGCTTCAACCGACACTTCCACAACAGCTTCTATTTCGACGAGTCATTCTTCAATTTCCCTAGGTCAGTGCAAAGGAAAAGATACCACGCAATTTTTGCAACTCATTTGCCAATCATGTTGTGTTGTATCCCTTGCAATGACTGTGATATGTGCTGGTTTTTACATACCTTAATTGCACTGTTGCTCTGGGTAAGAGCATCTGCTGAATGACCAAAACGTAAATATATTCCCACTTTGAGGGGTCCCTGAATTGATTGGTCCCTGAGGCCATTTTGAAAGATACCGTATCAAAGCCGCCTCTATTTTTCTGTCTGGGGTATCCATGACGAAGGCTACATGCAAAACACGCATTGGGTTTAGTAGTAAAGAAGCATATTTAATCAACTTCCATTGTCCTCCAAGAGTGGCTAAATCTTCTCTTCCCCCAGGTCAGGCCGAGACTTCTCCGACAGCAAGTATCTGCTCGACCACGCAGGGTTCAACAGTAAGGTGCTGCCTGACAGCTTCAAGCGGCCCTACCTGATCAAGATCACCTCCGAGTGGTGCTTTGCCTGCGTTCACATCGAGCCAGTCTGGAGGGAGGCAGTACAGGAGCTAGAGCCACTGGGTATGAAGTCGGCAGACTTCCAGGAAGTCCATGGTTGTGTCCCAAATGGCACCTTATTCACTATATACTGCACTACTTCTGACCTGGAACAATAGGGCTGTGGTCATAAGTAGTGGACTCTGTAGGAAAAGGGTGCCATTTGGGATGCAGTACATGTCTTTCACTAAGAATCCGTTGGGGTCAAATCATGATTTGAAGGTTCTTAAATTCATTCACTGATGTGTGGTTTGTAACTGGTGGAGAAACTAACCATTGACAGGAGAACAACAGGGGAAATGGGCTGAAACCTATTAGTCAGTGGTGACTCAAATGAATCAAAACATACAGTACATTGTAATCTGTTGAATACAACTGTCTCTTTGCTTCCCTCTACTGTCCACTGGTATGTAACAACCTAATGAATGGTGTCCATCACTCAGGTGTGGGTATCGGCATTGTTGACATTGGTTACGAGCGTCGCCTAGCCAACCAGCTGGGTGTCCATCGCACGCCATCCATCCTGGGTGTGGTCAATGGTAGAGTGACCGTGTTCCACTACTCCGTGGTCAGAGAACACCTGCGACAGTTTGTAGAAGACCTGCTACCTCAGAGGCTGGTGGAAAAGGTAGGCCTGCTGTTAACAATATTGCAACGTATCCAGTATGATTTATAGTAATAATAATGGATGCTAGCGAGCAAGCTGGGTGTCAACAGCCAATCCAGTAGAGGCTAGACGCTATAGTAGGCTTTGATTGGTCAATCCTGATGCAATATCGCTGAGAATTCAGCTTTCCCCAACTTAGGTCCAGCCCTATTCACACTCTCTCGCCCATGTTCGGATCGCCCAACAGTCTCCTGCCCATTTCACTTCCCTCCATTGAAAATGAATGGCTTCCGATGTTTTTTTGCCACCTATAGTGTTCAGTTAATCAGCACCATTATAATCAATAGTCAGAAACACCTCAGACAGTTTGTAGTGGACCTGTTGCCTCTGAGGCAAACAGGTCCAAAATAATAGCTTAAAGGGCAACTCCACCACTTTTCAACTTCACTCATTATCTTCAGCACCAAACCAATGTCTACATATATGTTTATTTGATCTGTGTTAAAAGATAAGGTCCTAAAAAATGCTTCTCTGTGACGTCACAGGGTAAGGTTAAGTAAGAAGCATTTTCAGAACCTGCAATGATTTTTTTCTAGCAAGAGGGAGGGTATTTCCTTGTTCCCCACATCACTGTGAATCTCATAGTGTTTGAAAATACATTTTTTTAATGTTACTTTTGATGTCATCGAGTAACTTTTTAACATAGTTTTTTTCTACAAAGCATATACACTACTGTTCAAAAGTTTGGGGTCACTAAGAAATGTTGTTTTTGAAAGAAAAGAAAAAACAATTGTCCATTTTTAAAATAGCTTAAAATTGATCAAAAATACAGTGTAGACATTGTTAATGTTGTAAATGACTACTGTAGCTGGAAACGGCTGATTTAAAAAATAAAAAAAATGGAATGGAATAGGTGTACATAGAAAGCCAGCATCCCGGAGTCGCCTCTTCACTGTTGACGTTGAGACTGGTGTTTTTTGCGGGTACTATTTAATGAAGCTGCCAGTTGAGGACTTGTGAGGTGTCTGTTTCTCAAACAAGACACTCTAATGTACTTGTCCTCTTGCTCAGTTGTGCACCGGGGCCTCCCACTCCTCTTTCTATTCTGGTTAGAGCCAGTTTGCGCTGTTCTGTGAAGGGAGTAGTACACAGCGTTGTACGAGATCTTCAGTTTCTTGGCAAGTTCTCGCATGGAATAGCATTCATTTCTCAACAAGAATAGACAGAGTTTCAGAAGAAAGTGCTTTGTTTCTGGCCATTTTTGAGCCTGTAATCAAACCCACAAATGCTGATGCTCCAGATACTCAACTCGTCTAAGGAAGGCCAGTGTTATTGCTTCTTTAATCAGCACTGCAGTTTTCAGCTGTGCTAACATAGCTGACGGTTTTCTAATAATGAATTAGCCTTTTATAATGATAAACTTGGATTAGCTATCACAATGTGCCATTGGAACACAGAAGTGATGGTTGCTGATAATGGGCCTTTGTATGCCTATGTAGATATTCCAAATATCAGCCGTTTCCAGCTACAGTAGTCATTTACAACATTAACAATGTCTACACTGTGTTTCTGATCAATTTTATGTTATTTTAATGGACATTTTTTTAATATTCTTTCAAAAACAAGGACATTTCTATGTGACCCCAAATGTTTGAACGTAGTGTATATGCTCCATCTTCACATATGTAGACACTGGTTTGGTGCTGGAGATGATGAATATGAGGTTGAAAAGTGGCACAGTTGCTCTTTAAGCTACGGTGCTTTTCATTCCAAAGTTATGCAAAGGGATATGTGAATACTTTACTCATATATTGTGTATAATTGCTACAATTACGCAGTATCTGTAATACATATTGTAGGTTTCCTTTTTTGCACTGCATGCCATAAAATATAGTGCATTTGCAAAGTATTCAGACCCCTTGACTTTATCCACAATTTGTTACATTACAGCCTTATTCTAAAATGGATTAAATTGTTTTTTTCCCTTCATCAATCTACACACAATACGCGATAATGACACAGTTAAAACAGGTTTTTAGACATTTTTGTAAATGTATTAAACATATAAATAAATATCACATTTACATTTACACATTTACATAAGTATTCAGACCCTTTACTCAGTTCTTTTTTGAAGTACCTTTGGCAGCGATTACAGCCTCAAGTCTTCTTGGGTATAACGCTACAAGCTTGGCACACCTGTATTTGGGGAGTTTCTCCCAATTTTCTCTGCAGATCCTCTCAATGTCTGTCAGGTTGGATGGGGAGCGTTGCTGCACAGCTATTTTCAGGTCTCTTCAGACCTTTTCTCCAATCTGAGGTTCTGAGCGTTCTGGAACAGGTTTTCATCAAGGATGTTTGTACTTTGCTCTGTTCTTCCCCTCGATCCTGACTAGTCTCACAGTCCCTGACTCTGGAAAAACATGACATGGACTGCCAACTGTGGGACCTTATATAGACAGGTGTGTGCCTTTGCAAATCATGTCCAATCAATTGAATTTACCACAGGTGTACTCCAATCAAGTTTTAGAAACATCTCAAGAATGGAAACAGGATGCACCTGAGCTCAATTTCTTGCTATGGCAAAGGGTCTGAATACCTATGTAAATACATTTTTTTTTTAGTTTCTCGCTTTGTTGTTATGGGGTATTGTCTGTAGATTGAGGATTTTTATTTATTTAATACATTTTATAACAAGGCTGCAACGTTACACAATGTGGAAAAAGTCAAGGGGTCTGAATACTTTCCGAATGCACTGTATGAATAAATATAAATATTATATATATATATATATATATATATATAAAGCATTTTAATCGTTCCTGAACTTAATAAGTTGTTCCATTTGATCTTGTTTTATTTTTCTTTGTCAGGTAACAGATAAGAACTATGTGTCCTTCCTGGGCAGCTGGCATGTAGAGAACAATCCCAGTGTGTTGCTGTTTGACCAAGTGCCTGCAGTGCCTCTGCTCTACAAGGTAACACACACCGAGCGTGTCTGTGGAAAATGGGTATCTATCTAGTCATCAGTCCAACAGCTTACCCTTCTCTCTCCCTCTCTCCAGCTCACAGCGTTTGCCTTTAAGGACTATGTGCGGTTTGGTTACGTGGACCAGGGATTGACAGAGACATCCAGACTACTGCATCAGTTCAACATCAACAGCTATGCTCCCACAATGCTGCTGTTCAAGGAGAACACTGAGCAACCTGCTGATATTATACAGGTAAACTCATGGACCAGTATTAAAATAGTTGCATGCGCTGGCTCTAGATGACTTATTCTGTTTTGGTGTCAGAGATAAATGGGTCAGAACCACAAGACTGCCAGTTGAATACCTGATCATTGAATACACTCTCTCTCTATCCCCCCCCCCCCTCCAGGCTAAAGGGATGAAGAGACAGATCATGGAGGAGTTTGTGTCCAACAACAAGTACCTGTGTGTCCCTCGGTTGGTCAACCAGCATCTGTTCGATGAGCTCTGCCCCATCAAGCAGTTCCACCGGCGCAGGAAGTAAGAACCAACTAAATCCGGCCTCTGATCTTAAAGGTCCAATGCAGCCGTTTCTATCTCCATATCAAATAATTTCTGGGATAACAATTTAGTACCTTATTGTGATTTCTATTAAAATGGTCAAAAATTAACAAGAATTGCTTCTTAGCAAAGCGCAATTTCTCAACCAATAATTTTGCGAGGACTATATGGGAGTAGTCTGAGGGGGAAACTGAAAACTAGCTGTTATTCGCAGAGAGGTTTGGAACTCTCTTTCTTATTGGTCTATTAATTGGTGATGTCAGGCTTGGCCCAAAACTCCATCCCTTCAAAACTGGGTGAAATTTTAGGATGTCTTTTCAAACAGCTCTCACACTGAAAGGGAATTATCATCTTTTTTCAAATTTCACAGTATTATTCCAACCTCACTGTGGAAATATTCAATAAAATATACAGTTTATTTGGTACACCACCCTGTTCACAAATGGTTCCCTCCTAGAAACAGTGAGTCACATGGCCGTGGCTTGCTATATAAAGCAGGCAGACTGGCATCGAGGCATTCAGTTACTGTTCGATTGAATGTTAGAATGGGCAAAAGGAGTGCCATAAGCGACTGAGTGTGTATGATCGCCAGTGCCAGGCGCGCCGGATGTAGTATCTCAGGCCCGCCTCCTGGGCTTTTCACGCACGACAGTGTCCAGGGTTTACCAAGAATGATGCGACAAAAAATAAATAAACATTACAGTCCTGTGGGCGAAAACAGCTTGTTGATGAGAGGTCGAATGAGAATGGCAAGGATCGTGCAAGCTAACAGGCTGGCCACAAACAGGAAAATAACTGCGTAGTAAAACAGTGATGTGCAGAACGGCATCTATTGCAGCAGACAACTACACTGCGTTCCACTCCTATCAGCTAAAAACAAGAAGTGTCTCCAGTGGACATGCAATCACCAACACTAGTCAATTGAGGAGCGGAAAAACATTTCCTGGTTCGACAAATCCTGGTTGCGTAATGCTGATGGCCGAGTCTGGATTTGGTGTAAGCAGTATGAGGCCATGGACCCATCCAGCATGGTGTCAATGGTGTAATGTTGTGGGGAATGTTTCCGTGGCACACGTTCGGTCCCTTGATAACAATTGAGCAACGTTTGAACGCCACACCATGTAGAATCCACGCCCCAAATAATTTGGGCTGTTCTGGAGGAAAAGAGGTCCTACCCGGTAGGAAAGAAAATCACGTTTTTGACTGCACTGGGCTTTAATATCCACACTAGTACCACTTAGAACAGGCCTGGGAAATTATTTTCCATGGAGGGCCACATTAGAATATATTTTTGCCATCGCAGGCCAGAATCATATAACAGGATTATACATCATGTGTGTGATTTTGTTGGCATATCTGGATGTGATTTACAGAAGAGATATGTCAATTATTTTACTTTAACATGCACAGAAATAAACCACATCCATATTTTCCTTTTGGAAGGTATTTCATTATTAATCATGCAATGAACTACACGGAGGGAAAGTCTCTGATGGGCATTGACTAGAGCAGTAGAGTCAGGTATAGTTTCTTCGCTTTGCGCAGGATTGCTGAAAGGTGAGAGTCAGTAAGAGAGGATCTGTGCCTTGATTTGTTATATTTCATCACTGAAGATGTTTGTTCACATACATAGGTTGACCCAAACAGTACAAACATGTTCTGAGCATGACTCCTAATCTTTGAAAGGTTTTGTTCATCGACAGATGCGTAGAACCTCGTCAGTGACATTGTTTTGAATAGTTCTCCAATCACTGCATCAGACTGAAGATCGATAAGCTCAAGTTGCAGACGAGTGGGTGCGTGTTCCACATTGAAGGAGAAAGGAGAAGAAGCCAACAGGATGTCATTTTCCAATACTTGAAATCCTCAAAACGACAGGAAAACTGACCGTTCAAAGCACGCAGCAGCGATGTACAACTTCTCCCACTGGTCATCTGATGGGGAACAGACTAGTAGTGTCGGAAGGTGGGTGCGATTGTTGGCTTCTACTTGGCGGGTCAGGAGGAGTAATTTTCCCCTGAAGGCTTTGACAAGGCTATACATCTGATGTGCAAAAAGGCTTTTCCCTTGTCGTTTGGAATTCCGTTCATTCATGAGGGCCATGATGTCCACGGTGAAGGCATAATCAGCCAACCATTCTTGATCTTGCAGTTGAGGGAAATCGTTTTGCAAAAGAAAGGAAATCTCCGACTTCAGGTCCCCCACCCTTTTTAAGCACCTTCCCCAAACTCCGCCATCTCTCGTTTGCGTGGTCGGGGTGATCTGCATGACCCGACTCTCTTCCAACAGTGAGACAAACTGCCTGTATAGTTTAAAGATTTTGCTCTTATGAAGTTTACCACTTTAGTGACTGTATCCACATGGCTCATTTTCAGAACACATTTACAGAGCACCTCCTGATGACTAATGCAATGCAGGAAAATAGGTTTTGGATCTGGGTTCAGCTCTGCTACTTGATCTTGTATCCTTTTCAAAAGGCCAATGTTTTTTTTTCCTGTCAAGTTTTGTCACCCATCAGAGGTCACACTGGAAAACTTTTCAAAACTCAGTCCCAGCTTTGCTACACACGTATTAACCTCCTCCAATCAATCTTTCCCTGTGGTTGTGCTCTTCATTGACTGCACTGAAGCAAGCTCCTCTGTAATTTCAAAGTCTGGGGATATGCATCATAAGAATATCAACAACTGCACCGTGTCACGTGCCTCACTGCTCTCGTCCAGGGCCAAGGAGAAATAGGTCAAATCCTTTACCTTGTCTTTTCGCTGTGCCGAATACAGCAGGTCTAGACCTTGCAGTGAAATGCTTACTTATGAGCCCCTAACCAACAATGCAGTACAAATAAGAAATGAAAGTAACACATAATTAAAGAGCAGCAGTAAAATAACAATAGCGAGACTACATACAGGGGGGTACCGGTACAGAGTCCATGTGCGGGGGCACCGGTTAGTCGAGGTAATTGAGGTACATGTATGTAGAGTTATTAAAATGACTATGCATAGATGATAACAGAGTAGCAGTGGTGTAAAGGGGGTTAGGGCAATGCAAATAGTCTGGATAGCCATTTGATTAGATGCTCAGGAGCCTTATGCCTTGGGGGTAGAAGCTGTTTAGAAGCCTCTTGGACTTAGATTTGGTGCTCTGGTACCGCTTGCTGTGCGGTAGCAGAGAGAACATTCTGACTAGGGTGGCTGGAGTCTTTGATCATTTTAGGTCCTTCCTCTGACACCGCCTGGTATAGAGGTCTTGAATGGCAGGATGCTTTGCCCCAGTGATGTACTGTACATCACTGCGGCAGGGTAGCCTAGTGGTTAGCGCGTTGGACTCGTAATCGAAAGGTTGCAAGTTCGAATCCCCGAGCTGACAAGGTACAAATCTGTCGTTCTGCCCCTGAACAGGCAGTTAACCCACTGTTCCTAGGCCGTCATTGAAAATAAGAATTTGTTCTTAACTGACTTGCCTAGTAAAATAAAAAAAATAAAAAATACCAACCACCCTCTGTAGTGCTTTACGCTCTGAGGCCGATCAGTTGCCATACCAGGCAGTGATGCAACCAGTCATGATGTTTTCGATGGTGCAGTTGTATAACCTTTTGAGGATCCATGCCAAATCTTTTCAGTCTCCTGAGGGGGAATAGGTTTTGTCGTGCTCTTCACGACAGTCTTGGTGTGCTTGGTTTGTTGGTGATGTGGACACCAAGGAACTTGAAGCTCTCAACCTGCTCCACTACAGCCCCGTTGATGAGAATTGGGGTGTGCTCAGTCTTCTTTTTCCTGTAATCCACAATCATCTCCTTTGTCTTGATCCTGTTGAGGGAGAGGTTGTTGTTGTCTTGGCAACACACGGCCAGGTCTCTGACCTCCTTATAGGCTGTCTCGTCGTTGTCTGTGATCAGGCCTACCGCTGTTGACATCGGCACACTTAATGATGGTGTTGGAGTCATGCCTAACGTGCAGTCATGAGTGAACAGGGAGTACAGGCAGAGACTGAGCACGTACCTCCGACGGGCCCCCGTGTTGAGGATCAGCATGGCGGATATGTTGCTACCTACCCTTACCACCTAGGGGTGGCCTGTCAGGAAATCCAGGATCCAGTTGCAGAGGGAGGTGTTTCATCCCAGGGTCCTTTAGCTTTTTGATGAGCTTTTGGAACTGTTGTTCCATATTCTCTGCGACGTCCTCAACATGCCGTGTCACTGTTCGCCTTGACAGGGAAACAACTCTTTTTTGGCGGGGCAAAGTATTGCTGCAGAGTCGATTTTTAAATATTCTTTAATGAACTCACCCTCAGAATGGCTTGCTATGTTTAGCAATTTTGTGGGACAGTACATGGCTAGCTCTCGCAATTCTGTTTGCTGAATTCAGTTTTGTAAAAAGTCCTTGCTGCTTTTGCAAATGAGAAAGCAACTCTTTCAATGTACTTGCCCTCTGCTCAGAAGACACATTCCTATATTTCTCTGCATGCTTCATCTGGAAGTGTCGGGACAAGTTGTAGTCTTTCAAGACAGTGATGCTCTCTTTGCACACTAACCACATAGCTTTCCCTGATACCTCAATAAAGAAATATTTCAACGTCCACTCTTGCTGGAACACGCTACATTCATTGTCTACTTTCCTTTTTTTTGATAAAGCAATTTTTTGCGCATTTTCTATCTAGCTACTATTTGTAACTGATGTGTGTGTGTGTGTGTGTCAGCCTGTCAGTTACTGTCGGTCCTCGTGCAGTTGTTATTTATATGTGCATTCAAGATAAATGTCCCACAAGCCATGGTAGTTAAATCTTTACACAAAGGCGAGTTGTCATTTGGCTTTTAATTTGAATAACAAATACTTTTTTCAAAACTTTACTATCACAAATTCTTTGATCTGAGCAGGATTCCACTGGCTGTATTGAATCAGGTCGCGGGCCGCATATGGCCCAAGGGCCATCGTTTGCCCAGGCCTGACTTAGAATGAACTCATGTTTTGGGCATGTATTCTTAATTCTAAGTGGTATGCTAATGTGGACAGAGCTCGCCTCTCTGTCTTAGGTCGTTTTATTGCAGCCTCACTGTGCACTGCACAACTTTTTTTGTGGTTCCTGAGATGTTCAACACTTCTATACGTGTTGTGAGATCTTATCATCTTTGCAGCATGACTGCAATAAAGACTCTCGGATTGGCATGCATTCTGAGTTCTAAGTGGTATGCTAGTGTGGTTATTGGAACAAAGCAGAAAGACACGTTTCTGATCCTTAAGGAAAATAAAGTAAACCTTCTCTCTCTCTCACTCTCTCACTCTCTCACTCACTCTCTCACTCACTCACTCACTCACTCAGGTACTGTGTGCTGCTGATCACTGGTGAAGAGCCAGGGTTTGTCCCTGGTAACCAGGCCTTCCTGACCTTCGCCTCGTCCAACACTAAAGACGTCCTGCGTTTCACATACGTCTACCAGAGACAGCAACAACCACTGTGTCAGGCCTTGCTCCACAACCAGGCCCCACTGTTCGCACAGGTTAGTAATAAACACATGCTTTGCTTACAATACACACCCACCAAATGGGCAATAAGGTATATCGTACAGTACGCACACATTATGCGCTCGTGTTTGATTGCACCATGACAGGTGGTGATACTGGAGAGGAGGAGCCCGGGAGGTAAGGCTGTGTACCGGTCTGTGATTGGTGGATGGAACGGCAGTGACGATGATAAGACCCGCCTCCACGAGCAGCTGGAGCTCCTGCAGAGAGACCCCTCCTACCTGAGCTATGACACCACGCTACCTGAACTAAACAACGAATTGTCCCCTGTGAGTCTCTCACTCACACACCTGGTACACACACACACACACACCTACACACACCTGCCTACCTGAGCTACAGGTAACTGCCAGAATTAAAGGAAATAGGGCGTCTTAATAGGGCATTGGGCCAGAACAGTTTGAATGCACCTTGGCATAGATGCTACAAGTATCTGGGATGCGATACCCATTATTCCACGAGCAATTCCATAATTTGGTGTTTTTGTTGATCGAGGAAGAAAAGCTGTCTTGGGCGACCCTCCAGAATCTCCCATAAGTGTTCACTTGGGTTGTGATCTGGTGACTGAGACGGCATGGCATATGGTTTATATCGTTTCATGCTCATCAAACCATTCAGTGACTTTGTGCCCTGTGGATGGGCGTATTGTCATCCTATGGGGGCATAGCCATGGTAGCCAAAATAATGGTTTGCCCAGAATTTGTATACATGACCCTAAGCATGATGGGTTATAATTGCTTAATTAACTCAGGAACCACACATTTGGAATCACCTGCTTTCAATATTCTGTGTACCTTTTTTACTCAAGTGTTAACTGCCAAAATAATGGTTAACTGTATGATGCTACACTACCTGAACTAAACAACGAACTGACCCCTGTGAGTCACACACACATGCACACCTGGTACACACACACACCTACCTACTATGACAGGTCTCTACCTGAACTAAACCGCAATTTCTCCTTACCCAACTCTAGATGTTTCTGATTCAGTGGATCAATGCAGCTTACGATTATTTCCTTCAAATCTATGATGACCTTCTCTTCTCCAACTGGTAAGATATTTCTGTATTTGATCCGTTTTCATTTGGGTTAGGTCAGCGGTTCCAAAAACTAGGGGATGTGACCTCGTATGGCAGTTGCCTGATATGAAAATGGGGTCACGGGAAAATGTCCAAAAGCCGGATGAAATTTAAGAATATATATATATGTATATATATATATGTATATGTAATATTGTCTTTGTATCTCAGTCATTGTAATGTGGTTCACCTTAGAAATAAAAATTTAAAATGATTCAAATCTAAAATACATAATTCAACCACTGAGAGCACCCTTAGATCATGGGAGAAGGCGGTACGTGTATCATACCGACAGTGAATGGCTAGGTCCGCTACGTTGCTGCAAAATGGACTGTTTCCTTACACCACCATCCTCCGTTAGTTCGGTGGCTACTACATTAAGTGAAGCCGAGGCAACTCGCCATCACAAAAGCAGAAATCGTGCTCAAACATGATGAAACCTACCTCAAATAAACCTACCTCACTAGCATAATAATAGTAGAGAGAGATTTATTTCAGCTTTTATTTCTTTCATCACATTCCCAGTGTGTCAGGAGTTTACATACACTCAGTTAGTATTTGGTAGCATTGCCTTTAAATTGTTTAACTTGGGTCAAACGTTTTGGGTCGCCTTTCACAAGCTTCCCACAATAAGTTGGGTGAATTTTGTCCCATTCCTCCTAACAGAGCTGGTGTAACTTAGTCAGGTTTGTAGGCGTCCTTGCTCGCACGTGTAATTTCAGTTCTGCCCACATTTTCTATAGGATTGAGGTCAGGGCTTTGTGATGGCCACTCCAATACCTTGACTTTGTTGTCCTTAAGCCATTTTGCCACAACTTTGGAAGGATGCTTGGGATCTTTGTCCATTTGGAAGACCCATTTGCGATCAAGCTTTAATTTCCTGACTGATGTCTTGAGATGTTGCTTCACTATATCCACAATTTTCTTTTTCTCATAATGCCATCTATTTTGTGAAGTGCACCAGTCCCTCCTGCAGCAAAGCACCCCCACAACATGATTCTGCCACCCCCGTGCTTCACGGTTGGGATGGTGTTTTTCGGCTTGCAATCTTCCCCCTTTTTCCTTTTATACTTGCGTACTATTGTTTGTACAGATGAACGTGGTACCTTCAGTCGTTTGGAAATTGCTCCCAAGGATGAACCAGACTTGTCAAGGTCTATAATTGTTTTCTGAGGTCTTGGCTGATTTCTTTAGATTTTCCCATGATGTCAAGCAAAGAAGCACTGAGTTTGAAGGTAGACCTTGAAATACATCCACAGGTACACCTTCAATTGACTCAAATGATGTCAATTAGCCTATCAGAAGCTTCTAAAGCCATGACATCATTTTCTGGAATTTTCCAAGCTGTTTTAAGGCACAGTCAACTTAGTGTTTGTGAACTTCTGACCCACTGGAGTTGTAATTAACTGAAATAATCTGTCTGTAAACAATTGTTAGAAAAATGACTTGTCATGCACAAAGTAGATGTTCTCACCGACTTGCCAAGACTACAGTTTGTTTACAAGAAATGTGCGGAGTTGTTGAAAACCAAGTTTTAATGAATTCAACCTCAGTGTATGTAAACTTCCAACTTCAACTGTAGCCTACTGCATATTAGAAAGTGTAGCCCTAGTCGATGCTGTTGGTTCATTGATTATGCAGGGCGGCTTACAGTTAGCTTATAATTGTAGTGAATTTGTATCTGATTCTGAATAGCCTAGTAATCTGAGTTTTTGTAATATTTTCATAATCAATAGTCTGACATGACTTTTTAGCTACAGAATATCTCACCGCCATGCGTTTCCAACTCCTCTCTTTTTATTCCTTTCTCAAGGGCGCAGAGGGTCTGTCAACAGTGAAATGTGCCTTGTTGTGCAAAACATGTTACTATCGTCACCTGTCTTACAGCGAGCGCATGCTCCTCAAAGCAGTTGACGCATGGAGTGAAATAAATGTTCTATTATTTCTCAGCTGCTCATATTATCCACAGCTCAACTAATATACCGAAGTAGCCCATCGAGCATCATTGGGAAACGGACAGTCAGAAAATCCCGCGGCCTCCATTCGCTATTTGAGTGCATACAGATGACATGTCTTTTTTCCCCCTGTTCCTGCCAATTTGATAATGGGGCATTTCTAAATCTAGGCTAATGTGACATATTAGTAAAGACAAAATTCAATTGAGAATAGTCTGACAGGTGAAAATATCATCACTTGATGAGAGAACTGCTGTGCAGCCTGAGGCAAGCAACAGACTTTCTCAAATCATCAATAGCATATAGTCACGTCATGCAGCTGTGGTGGAATATTCGAATCAAGTGAGCGAGACTTTGTCATTTCTTCAAACAATCATCTTGATTTAATATAAATTATTGCAATAATGAAACCGGTGACCCCACACTCCGAAGTGTGTGTTGCCGAGTGCTTAAAATCATATATATAATACATGGGCTTTTTTATATAGGGGACCTCAAAATGCTTTAATCATGGCTGCACCCCCCCTTATGCAGATTGGGCACCATAAACCATTCTGGGTTCATCCTGTCGTTTATCTGCACATGGGTGTTAATTTACTCCTCAAAGTTTCCCATGAGCAAGGATGAGAGCCAACACGGAAATGTTTGTTCTATTCCTTCAGGCTATCTCGGGTCACACACATCTTATCTATGAACGCAGGCTTAGTCCGATCAGAGACATATGTCTCACATGCACCACTAATCACAGAATGGAATGTGGCTGGAAAGTTTATCACCAAGCCATCACTTAATCAGTTGCCAATCCAAGCTTCAAAGTCTCCTCTGTTCAATCAGAATGAAGAGAGTTCTATGAAAGCTACTCCATTGCATGAAAACAACCATTAATTAAAACGGTATCATAATATTGTAATTTTGCTACCACACAGCCCATATATGTTTTGATCTCTAAGACATTCTAAGGTTTGTATCATTCGCAACCAGTGTTCCCTCAAACAACCAATGCTGTGCAAACTCGAACGTTGTGAAAATTCCAGCATGCGTTGACTGTCAACACTGAGGCTGTACCCGCTTTAAGTTAGTTTTAACAGTGGCCAAGTAGGCTACTATGGCTTTTTGGTCATAATGTAGGCCTACCAGAGTGGCCTACCATCAAAAACAGTGTAGAAAATGCATCACATAACATTTTAACATGGCTGTACTATCATTCAGCCTACAGCAGCAGCCAATGTGTGGTGTTCAATGTAGGCCTATGAGACTTTTGAAAACAACACGCAGGACTTGACATTTACCTATTTATCTACTTGTAAGGTGACTGAAAATTTTGTTTGATGCAAGAAACCACTTTACAAAATAAAAGGCATTATTATTCCCATACCATTTATTACAGAGAATCAGACAAGTTGTGCTACCCTCTGCCTACTGGCTACTTATTCAAGCCTGTCTCAAAATACAACACTGCCCCATTAAGACAAAAAAAAGCTCTTTACCTGACCCGCTTTTCAAAGATGTCTAGAAATCTACACCTTTTGTGTTCTTGTTGGAAGCAATCACTCCCCCTATTGCTGACTACAAATGTTCTATACCTGGGCTAATAACTCTTAGCTGGCAAAGGATATTAACAAAATGTGCACACATGGCTACATTTAGCTCTTGCTTTGATCTCAAAACAAGTGCATCTATTCATGACTACAGCTGTAAACACAGTCCAGTTCAAAGTAAATGACACAGATCCATATATGCCTATTGCTTATTTGCATATAGGCAAATAGATTGTTTATGAAAAAAAATGTGTGATGCCACACTGGTCTGTGTAGAGGACGGCCTGAGTCGTGGGCAATAGAATCCTACTCCGATGCGTTCTGCCAAAAACAAAATCTCTTACGTAGTTCATTTTGGTATGTTTCATTGAAACTGGCTAAAAATACGTTCAATCGATAACATTTATATTAACTGACAGGGAAAACTAGAAATTTGAGTTCAATCTCGTGCTTCTCTCCGTGGGCTGATATTTCTTCTGCACTCTGCAGTCCCTGGGAGCTGCACTGCAGTCTCGGGGCTCCTGCGTGTCTGCGCAAGTGCGCAGCTTAGAGGGAACATTGTTCAGAACTAAGTTGCAAAATAACTCTAAATCTAGCTTACAGGACCTGTTTCAAATTATCACTTTTACACTCAACATAGTCACTTCATATGCGGTCTTGCTCCAGAATGGGGGAAATATCCTTTCTATTATATTCTTCTTATTAAAAAATCATATGAGATAATGGCACGGGACTTATAGGCATACAGTGGAAAGTGAAAAGTATTCAGACCGCTTGACTTTTCAATTTTCCCACATTTTGTTGCGTTACAGCCTTTATCTAAAATTGATGTTTTCTTTCCCTCGTCAATCTACACACAATATCCCATAATGACAAAGCAAAGTTTTTTTTGTCATTTTTACAAATGTATTACAAATCAACTGAAATATCACATTTACATAAGTATTCAGACCCTTTACTCAGTACTTTATATAATAATAATATAATATATCCCATTTAGCAGACGCTTTTGTCCAAAGCGACTTACAAGTCGGCTGGGGCCACTACTTTGTTGGAACACCTTTGGCAGCGATCACAACCTCGGGTCTTTTGGGGTATGACGCTATGATCTTGGCACACCTGTATTTGGGGAGTTTCTCCCATTCTCTGCAGATCCTCTCAAGCTCTGTTAGGTTGGATGGGAAGTGTCGCACAGCTAGTTTCAGGTCTCTCCAGAGATGCTTGATCAGGTTCCAGTCCGGGCTCTGGCTGGGCCACTCAAGGATATCCAGAGTTTTGTCCCGAAGCCAATCCTGTGTTGTCTTGGCTGTGTGCTTAGGGTCGTTGTCCTGTTAGGTGAGCCTTCGCCTCAGAGATCCTGAGGGCTCTGGAGCAGGTTTTCATCGGATCTTTCTGTACTTTTTCTCAGTGAATCTTTCCCTCGATCCTGACTAGTCCCTGCCGCTGAAAAACATTTCCACAGCATGATTCTGCCACGACCATGCTTCACCGTAGGGATAGCGGGCTGTCAAGTGCCTTTTACTGAGGGATGGATTCTGCCTGGTCACTACCATAAAGGCCTGGTTTGGTGGAGTGCTTCAGAGATGGTTGTCCTTCTGTAAGTTTCTCCCATCTCCACAGAGGAACTCTATAGCTCTGTCAGATTCACCATGGCGTTCTTGGTCACCTCCCTGACCAAGGTCTTTCTCGCCCGATTGCTCAGTTTGGCCGGGCGGCCAGTTCTACTAAGAGTCTTGGTGGTTCCAAACTTCTTCCATTTAAAAATGGAGACCAAATGGAGACCATTCCATTTAAAAATGGAGAGTTCTAGGGGACCTGCAATGCTGCAGAAATATTTTGGTACCCTTCCCCAGAATTGTGCTTTGACACAATCCTGTCTCTGAGCTCTATGGACAATTCCTTCAACCTCATTGCTTGGTTATTGCTCTGACATGCACTGTCGACTGTGGGACCTTGTATAGACAAGTTTGTGCCTTTCCAAATCATGTCCAATCAATTTAATTTACCACAGGTGGACTCCAATCAAGTTGTAGAAACATCTCAAGGATGTTCAATAGAAACAGGATGCACCTGAGCTCAATTTCGAGTCTCATAGCAAGGGGTCTGAATAATTATGTAAATAAGTGATTTAAGTATTTTATTTTTATACGTTTGAGAAAATATGTAACCTGTTTTCGCTTCATCATTATGGGATATTGTGTAGATTGATGAGGGGAAAAAATACATGTAATCAATTTTAAACTAAGGCTGTTACGTAACAAAATGTGGAAAAAGTCAAGGGGTCTGAGTACTTTCTGAGTGCACTGGTATCTTGTTAGTTAAATGAACAAACATACAGCCCTATGGCATGGAGTTTAGCCAGATAACATACAGTAGGCCAACTCCATTTTCTGTTCTTCTGAAATAAATGTTCTTCATATTTTGTTTCTTTAGACCTGGCTAAAAATAAATTATGGCTTTATTGTGATGGTGTACAGTATATTAAATTGATTTATGAGGCTTTTTAAATGTGCTCCTTTGGAACATCTACATCAGCTCAGCGGCTTGAATGCAGCTTGTATGCGTGGTGGCCTGGATATGCTAAACGTTTTTATGTTAATTCATGGTCAATTACAGTGAGACCGGCAGACTTTTGCATGACAGTAACTGGCTGAGACATTTTTATGACCTCCACTGCCCTAATCATAGTTGTAAAAGTATGAGAGTGAGTAAGTTGAGGAGACTCAGAAATACTGACAATGTTTTGCAGTTGACTGTCAGCCCAAAACAAATATAAGTAAACATTGGCTGTTGATTATAAAAAAAATTTCACATGGTTGTTGATGTGGGCCAAAAAAAAGTTTATCTACCTCTGGGTTAGATGGTGATTGACACAATTCTGCAACAAATGTATTAAACCTGTTGTTGGTGTTTTATGGTAGAACAAAATTGACAGTGAAGTATCATATACTATAAATCTATCATCTAAACTTGTTGATGTTTGTCTTCTAGGCGGGAGATGATGCCCATCCTGTCTCTCATCTTTTCTGCTCTGTTCATCCTCTTTGGTACTGTCATCATCCAGGCCTTCAGGTGAGCATGGGAGCCTCCGCCTCTGGGGCTGGGAATCAAAGTTAGTTTACATATCGTAGGAATGCTAACTGGCCTAAATATGTAAATATATACATGAAAAATAAGCTTGAAATAGTCATGGTCTAAATGACTTAACCAAAAACGCATACAGTACCAGTCAAAAGTTTGGACACACCTGCTTATTCCAGGGCTTTTCTTTTTTATTACTATTTTCTATATTGTAGAATAATAGTGAAGACATAACTATGAAATAAACTCATGGAATCATGTAGTAACCAAAAAAGTGTTCATCAAATCAAAATATATTTGAGATTCTTCAAAGTAGCCACCCTTTGCCTTGAGGACAGCTTTGCACACTCTTGGCATTCTCTCAACCAGCATCAGATGACCTGGCCTCCACAATCACCCGTACTCAACCCAATTGAGATGGTTTGGGATGAGTTAGACCGCAGAGGTAAGGAAACAAGTGCTCATGATATGTGGGAACTCCTTCAAGACTGTTGGAAAAGCATTCTTCATGCAGCTCGTTGAGAGAATGCCAAGCCTGTGCAAAGCTGTCCTCAAGGCAAAAGGTGGCTACTTTGAAGAATCTCACATATAAAATATGTTTTGATTACTACATGATTCCGTATGTGTTATTTCATAGTTTTGATGTCTTCACTGTTATTCTACAATGTAGAAAATAGTACAAATAAAAACTCTTGAATGAGTAGGTGTGTCCAAACTTGACTAACTATATCTAAGTTGAGCTTTTTTTGTGAACCAGGAAATCAATAGCTAACTCATTAATTCTTCTTTGTAGGCTCCACAAGCCCGACATATATTATTTTATCAGGATTTGTTGAGACAGTATTTACAATAGAAACATGTAGAATCCCATTTGTCTTTCTGAAATATACTTGGAAAGCACATGATGCTGCATATTTCTATGTTTGGAGAGTTAACTCAACCTTAAACATAGACTTTTCAGTCAGTGTCAGTAGTCGAGCGATAAGTCATATGTCTTCTGATAGCGGACAGACATACAGCTGTTCTCACACCGTTTCTTCGTCACTAGTGACTCGGGTGAAGAGAAGCCTCCCCAAAAACCAAAGCCAAAGAACCCACCAAAGACTGAAGACTCACCTGGTAGAGCCAATACTTCCAGGTAACAATAAAATAATGCGTGCATGCATTCGCAAGGATATTTCTCTTCGGTAACACAACGAGTATTCACCCTCTTCTCTCCTCTCTCCCCACCCTGCCAGTCGTCCTCCAAAGAAGGACTTTGTGGAGGTGACGGAGCTGACCAACATCACCTACATCAGTAACTTGGTCAAGCTGAGACCTGGTCACATCAACGTGGTCCTAGTCCTCACTGACGCTTCCAAGAATGCTCTGCTCAGGAAGTACGCCAAAGAGGTTTTCTCCTTCTCCGGGTAAGATGCTACACACTGCTTAGCCTCTCGTGCAAAATATATACATTTTTGTCATATATAAATGAATGAGACAAAAATCTATAAATAATGGTTCCAGAAAATGTACTGCTTTAGAAAATAACCTCAACACTTTATTTTGTGTCAGAAATTAAATGCATTCTGTGTTATATTGTATTATGCCACACTTGCGCTAGTGATTAGTGTATTTTTGTGCCACACCCACTCTGTCTCTGTCTGTGATTGTGTCTGTCTCTCTATGCCCACCCTCAGGACCCAGACTCTACACTTCTCCTTCCTGAATGCAGACAAACACAGCCAGTGGATGCCATCTCTCTTGGAGTCTTGTCCTACTGCAGCCCGGGTCCTGACCCATGGAGAGGAGGAGGGAGGAGGAGAGGGGGATGAATACTCCTCTCCCTTCTCAGGTCGTCTCAGAGACTTCACAGGCCATGTTCTGGCACTCAATGGGCACAAGAAGTACTTCTGTCTCTTCAGACCTGTCTTCACTGGGGACACGGACACTGGCGGAGAGAGCTCAAGCTCATCATCTTCATCATTTGACGAAGGCTCCAGAAGAAAGTCTCGTTCAAGGTCGCGATCCCAGTCGAGCTCACGTTCAAGGTCCAGGGAGGAGGGGGGTTTGTCGGGTAGGGGTGGGAGGGGTGGTGGGCGGGCCTCCAGGGCTACCAGTCTGGAGGTGCACCATAAGCTGGACAGGCTGGGGCTGTGGATGGAGAGGCTGATGGAGGGGACTCTGCCCAGGCACAGTGTCCCTGGCTGGCCTGGGTTGGACACCACCTCCCCAAGCTCCAGCCCCGCTCCCCAGAACTGAGGAACCACACTGGACTGTACCCGACCGGACCCATATGAAGTGTAAATGAGATTTCTGCAGCTTAAACGTAGCTAGTAGTCATTATGCAAAGCCAATGAATAATACAGAAGATTAATATAACCCTATAAAGTATACTAACCCTGTCCCAGATCTGTTTGTGCTTTCTTGCGAATGCCAACTTCAGGTGTGACAATGGTCATAGGAGTTGGCCAGACGGCACAAACTGATCCGGGACCAGGCAAGAAACTGAAGCTCCATTTACCCTATCACAACAATCATTTTTTACTTTAGCTTTAGGGACTGTAGTAGGTGAAGCTTCAAATGCACTGATCTTGCCATTGTCTTTCATAGGAAGCTGTTAACCCGGAATTAGGGCTTGAGACAATTGACGTGTTGCACTGTAAAGCACTGACTACTGTATGTTTGGATATTTTGTTGTAAATAAACACCAAGGACCCTATTCAATAACCACCGGCTCTTAGGATTTAAAGAAGGGGGGGGGAGTATATTATGTGCAATTCAGAGGAGGCTGGTGGGTTGAGCTGTAGGAGGACAGGCTCATTGTGATGGTTGGAATGGAATCAAAGGAATGGAGTCAAACGTTGTTTCCATGTGTTTGATGTGTTTGGTACCATTCCGTTGATTCCATTCCAGCCATTACAATGAGCCCTTCCTCCGTTAGCTCCTCTCACCAGCTGCCTCCTAGGGGGGGGGGGGGGGGAAATTACTTAAGTTAGGATCCATGTACTGAACAAAAATTATGTGAAGCAAAAAAAAAATCTCATGTACAGTTTTAAACTAGGGTCCTGTTCAAAGGAATACATGTTTGAAACAGGAAAAGCAAACTCGTTTTTGTAGCACAAATTCAGGTATCCCTTTTCACGACATTTCCTCCTATTTCATGCGTACTGAACTTTTACCACAGTAACACTGGACTAAGGTCAGTTTGGCTTATTCTTTCCTAACGGTTAGGACTTGGGGGTGCTAAACTGTTCGTAGCTGGTTGAATAGAGCCCTTGGTGTTCTCTGCTGCTGCTCAGGGCCAGGTCCCCAAGCTGGAGATCTCCGTACAACTCTTTTATAAATATTTATTTCCCTTTGCAGATCAGGCAGAAAGGTTGAATCATCCTTCTGTCTCGTTTCTTTTCTTTTACTTTCGTTTTGAGTCTGTGCCCTTAAATATACCGCTATGGATTTTATTGCATGTCTTTGTCAGAAGAATATTCGGTGTTTTGTCACCGTGAGATTTGCAAAGCTCCATCAACTTTATTCCACAACTCTTTCCTTCCTGTACCTCATGATGTGCTTGTGAACCATGCTTGTGTGATGGTGAGTAACCTTGCCTGAGACCTGAAGACTTTGGTTAAGGCTTTAGCTTAGCGAGCTAAACAGTCTGTGCTTGAAACCGTATGGTCCATGGTTCAAACCCAGTCGGTCACACTTGCACACAAGGTTTGCATAAGATGTCCTTTACTTGCATTCTTGCTACAGAATGATTTCCCGCTCGCTAAGTTATAGATATAAACTACGTAGATATTTCACTTTGCCTGCCTTTCATTTGAATGTGTTTCTCATGTCCATGTCCAATATTGGTGCTGATGAGAGATTTTATCCAATGTAAATTTGAGGAGTTAAACTGTTTGGTAGAGTCGGTAGTACTGTAGTCCATTTTTAAACGATTAGTATGAAATGATGTGAAATATAGAATTATTTGATGTGCTGTTGCTATTTATTTGATGTAACTATGCTTCCTAACATGAATAAACATTTTCTAAATCTTTATCACTCACAGTAATAGATTGATGTGTAATAAAGATACCAGCAAAGTGTGACAAAATATTATACATGGATACAAATTGATCAATGTACTGTCAATAACATACTGAACTCTCGATTATACATGAACAATGAAAATGCATAAATATACATTGTTGACATAGCACTACTGTCCAGTCCTCACGTGCTACATAAAATGTCATTTTTCTGGATTGGAGTTCTCTATCCCGTTACCCCCAATCTACCTTATATCAAAGATGTGTGTAAAAAATATAGATCATTTAAAACTTAAGTGTATTTATCTACCACCACCCCTCCCCCCCACCCCCCTCCAGTGGTTGTTATAACGGGTTAATACTCGTTGGGGATCTTCACGACTTTCTTCATGGATAGGTCTTCTGGACCGAAGGAGACAGGAAGCAGCTCGCTGACTTTCATCTCTATGTATGAGCCGTCTGGCTTGGTCAGGTACACGTCCCAGTTGGCCCCAAACTGAAGAAAAACACGTTGTTGTATATGGAGCATCAGCAAAACTTTAGATTAAGTTTCCTGCTCTATAACTACTTTGGTCATCAGAATGTAGGCAATGTAACAGAAGTAGACCTCCTACACCTACAGTATAGATGAATGACAGACAATTTCTCTTCCCCCGATGATGCAAGGCTTGAATGATGCTTACCTCTCTCATGAACTGTCTGCAGCCACCGCATGGTGAGATGAACTGGTCATGTAAGTCACTGCAAACAAATTGATATGAAGACATTTTACAACACCGGCAATGAGAAGAATGCTGTTGTCCTTGCACTGCACTATGCAACACGCAGGTTGGCATTTATTGGGATGACTCATACTGGAGGCAGCTCTTCCGAGTGGTCACTAGCTGGCACAACCGCAAAGTCATGTATAATCTCATTTTAAACCCAACTGTAACCTTAACCACACTGTTAACCCTAAATGTCAACCAATTTGTCTTTTTTCTGAAATTCATTTTTACAATATAGCCAATTTTGACTGCAGCTGGCCCATCTAGCGGAAACTACTCAGTTCTGCCTCCAGGGTGAGACTCGTGACGATAAACGTCAACCTGCCTCGAACACATTTGTATAAGAACATTGATAGTTACCAAGATGTTATAACACTATCCTGACACTAGGAGTCAGCATTAGACTTCAATTATTGAGATGAGGAATGCACATAAATATCAAAGTGTATTCATCACATCTGCCTCATACAACAATCTTTGAGTTTACATTCAAATGCTGGCTTATTAACCTTACCAACGATGCAGAGTTGTAATTTTAAAAAAAATAAAAAAAATAGTAACTAACATAAGGAATAAAATACTCAAGAATGGAGCTACATACAGGGAGTACCAGTATCAGGTCAATGTGCAGAGGTACTCGAGGGAGATCCATGATACAGTGCATTCGGAAAGTATTTAGACCCCTTGAATTTTTCCACATTTGGTGACGTTACAGCCTTACTCTAAAATGGATTAAACACATTTTTTCCTCATCAATCTACCCAAAACCCCATAATGACAAAGCAAAAACTGTAAAAAAAAAAATTGTTGCTAATTTTTATATCATGGAAATATCATATTTACATAAGTTTTCCGACCCTTTACTCGGTACTTTGTTGAAGGGCCTTTGGCAGCGATTACAGCCTTTGGTCTTCTTGGGTATGACGCCACAAGCTTGGCACACCTGTGTTTGGGGAGTATCTCACATTCTTCTCTGCAGATCCTCTCAAGCTCTGTCAGGTTGGATGTGGAGAGTCGCTTCACAGCTATTTTCAGGTCTCCAGAGATGTTTGATCAGTTCAAGTCCTGGCTCTGGCTGGGCCACTCAAGGACATTCAGAGACTTATCCCGAAGCCACTCCTGCATTGTCTTGGCTGTGTGCTTAGGGTCGTTGTCCTGTTGGAAGGTGAACCTTCCTGGTCCTGAGCACTCTGGAGCAGGTTTTCATCAAAGATATCTCTGTACTTTTCCCATTCATCTTTCCCTCCATCCTGAATAGTCTCCAAGTCCCTACTGCTGAAAAACATCCCCACAGCATGATGCTGCCACCACCATGCTTCACCGTAGTGATGGTGCCAGGTTTCCTCCAGACGTGACACTTGGCATTCAGGCCAAAGAGTTCAATCTTGATTTCATCAGACCAGAGAATCTTGTTTCTCATGTTCTGAGAGTCCTTTAGGTGCTTTTTTGGCAAACTCCAAGCATGCTGTCATGTGCCTTTTTACTTAGGAGTGGCATCCGTCTGGCCACTCTACCATAAAGGCCTGATTGGTGGAGTGCTGCAGAGACTGTTGTCTTTCTGGAAGTTTCTCCCATTTCAACAGAACTCTGGAGCTCTGTTAGACCATCAGGTTCTTCCCTGACACCTCCCTGGTTCTTCGCCTTTCTCCCCCGATTGCTCAATTTGGTCAGTCGGCCAGCTCTAAGGAGAGACTCGGTTGTTCTTAACCTCTTCCATTTTGAGAATGATTGATGTCACTGTGTTCTTAGGGACCTTCAATGCTACAGAAATGTTTTGGTACCCTTCCCCAGATCTGTGCCTTGACACAGTCCTGTCTCGGAGCTCTACGGACAATTGCGTCAACCTCATTGCTTGGTTTTTGCTCTGACGTGCACTGTCAACTGTGAGACCTTTCCAAATCATGTCCAATCAATTGAATTCAGGTGGACTCCAAGTTGTAGAAACGTCTCAAGGACGATCAATGGAAACCGAATGTACCTGAGCTCAATTTCGAGTCTCATAGCAACGGGTCTGAATAGTAGCGTAAATAAGGTATTTATATTTCTGTTTTTTGCTTTGTCATTATGCAGTATTGTGTGTAGATTGATGAGGAATTATTTTTTAAATCCATTTTAGAATAAGGCTGTAACATAACATCTGGATGAAGTCTAAGGGTCTATATACGTTCTGAATGCACTGTATATACACAGGTATGTGGATACCCCCTTCAAATTAGTGGATTTGTCTGTTTCAGCCACACCCATTGTGTATAAAATTGAGCACACAGCCACGCAATCTCCATTGATAAATATTGGCATTAGAATGGCCTTACTGAAGAGCTGACTGAAGACTTTTAACATGGCACCATCAAAGGATGCCACTTTTTTAACAAGTCAATTTGTCATATTTCTGCCATGCTAGAAGCTTGGTAAACTGGTAAACTGTAAGTGCTGTTATTATGAAGTGGAAACGTCTAGGAGCAACAGCCGCCAAGTGGTAGGTCACACAAGCTCATGGAACAGGACCGCCAAGTGTTGAAGCACGTGGTGCGTAAAAATCTTCTCAATTGCAACACTCACTACCGAGTTCCAAACTGCCTCTGGAAACAACGTCAGCACAATAACTGTTCGTCGGGAGCTTCATGAAATAGGTTTACATGGCTGAGCAGCTGCACACAAGCCTAAGATCACAATGCTAAACGTTGGCTGGAGTGGTGTAAAGCTCGCCACCATTGGACTCTGGAGCAGTGGAAACGCTTCATATGGAGTGATGAGTCACGCTTCAGCATCTGGCAGTCTGACGGACGAATCTGGGTTTGGTGGATGCCAGGAGGACGCTAACTGTAAAGTTTCGTGGATGAGGAATAATGGTCTGGGGCTGTTTTTCAAGGTTCGGGCTAGGCCCCTTAGTTCCAGTGAAGAGAAATATTAACGCTACAATGACATTCTAGACAATTCTGTGCTTCCAACTTTGTGGCAACAGTTTGGGTAAGGCCCTTTTCTGTTTCAGCGTGACATTGCCCCTCTGCGCAAAGCGAGGTCCTTACAGAAATGGATTGTTGATTGACTCTAGAAGAACTTGACTGGCCTGCACAGAGCCCTGACCTCAACCCCATTGAACACCTTTGGGATGAATTGGAACGCCAACTGAGAGCCAGGTCTAATTGCCCAACATCAGTGCCCAACCTCACTAATGCTCTTGTGGCTGAATGAAAGCATGCCCCCTAGCATTGTAAGTGGTATCTCTAGGCTTTAGCTCAGAGCGGATGTTGCCTGCAACAAATGCTTTTTGGTTGGGACACGTTCTTATAGTCACTGTGGGGGACGACATTGTCTATGCACTTATTGATGAAGCCTGTGACTACTGTGGTAAATGGCTCAACGTTATTGAATTAATTCCATAACATATCCCAGTCTGTACTAGTAAACAGTCTTGTAGCCTCGCGTCTGCTTCGCCTGACCACTTCCGTATTGAGTCTATCACTGCTACTTCCTGTTTGAGCTTTTGTTTGTAATCAGGAAGCAGGAGAATGGAGTCATGGTCAAATTTGGAAGGAAGGACAAGGGAGGGTCTTGTATGCGTTTCTGTGGGAGAATAAAAGTGGTCTAGAGTTTTATCCCGCACCAATAGGGGAGCTAAGTGAGGTAGGATTGGTTTTAAGTCTCCCTGTGTTAGTCACCACCCACCAGAAACGCCGAGGTGAGCAGTTTCTTGTTTGTTTATTGCCCCATACAGTTCGTTGAGTGCCAGAGTGGTGTTGGCTTGTGGAGGAATGTAGACAGCCGTGTAATTATGGATGAGATTGGTAGATAAGTCTGCAGTTTACCATGAGATATTCTTTATCAGGTGAGCGAAAGCTTGAGACCAGTTGTTATTTATGTAAAAAACACATACTGTCTCCTTTCGTTTTCTGTTAAGTTTATGTCATAGGAAAGAGCAGGTGTTCTTAATCATTTGTACACTCAGTGTAGAACTACCTGGCGATAGCGATAGCCTTGAAGCTACGGCGTCCCTCTGACACTGCTTTAGCGATGGCGTTCCTCTCTGCACACACACCCAGGTTGTTACACGCGTTCTCCACATTGCAACCTGAAGAGATGACAGATCACATTTACTGTCATGCACAGCGCTTTTCACTTGGTTTCAAAGGGCTTAAAACAAAGGCAAAGCAGACAGAGCTGAAGACGTCTCCCCTGTTCCCTCTAAAGATCTTATATAATTGGTCAATTGATGGATTGGTTGATTTGAAAATACCAAGCATCCTCTTGCAAAAAATGTGTCTTTAGGCCAAGGAGATTACTTGGTTTCGATAGTTTTCCCCTAATTAATCATTAACAGGTTATACAAAACCAGTCAGTTGAGAGCACAGAGTACTCAACAAAGTTATTGAAGTCCTTTGAATTTACTGACTGTTCATGTGTTGTTAAATAACCTAGTTATGCTTGTGCACAAAAAGGCTTCTTGCCCACTTGCGCTAAATTCCTTTCTGACTAGATTCTAACGGACTAACTGATTAATTTCTGGCTGAGTAAATTCCAACGCTGAGGGAACAAGTGTGAATAATCTACAGAACTGTAGAACACAGACAGTTACATCATTCTGAACATCACAGGCCTGCTTCATATGTGGTTATTCCTTGGTTCAGGAATGTTGAAACATTGGATTTTTACACACGTACATATTCCTGCTCGTGATTAGAAGCAATCTTTGTCACACATTTTACAGTGTAAACGTTACAGGGTAATAATGTATTTTTCAGAGTGTGGGATATGCCTATTTCCTGGTTATCGATCTATTCTAAAGTTCTTGAATAAAATGTAGACGTTCTGTACATTTTTTACTTTACTGTAACACGTGCGTCTAACGTCGGATCCTTCTCCACTAAGTCTTCCCAGTTCAATGTTGTAGCTAAACGACAACGCGTTCCCAGTCAACTTACCTGGTCAAATAGATCAAACTAAACGTATACTGATTGTCAGCTGTAGGTATTTTCTTTTAAGAAGATCAAGTAAACTCAATCAATAGATTTGAAGTGATGGATGATATCTCACCTGTGAACACTCTGTCGTCGTGGGCTAGGAGGGCAGCCCCGACCCTGAAATTGCTGTAGGGACAGTAGGAAAACTCCTTGGCCTCCAGGGACTGATGGATAAGCCCTTCTACCGTTACCCTGTCTGGGTGGTGGAGGAGCTGCAACCCCTGGTCCTTACCATGGAGCATCTCGATCTGCAGGTCTCCCATGCTGTCTCTGAGTCTGTCTGTGGTGTGAATCTGTGGGTGTTGGTGCCTGTGTCTGTTCTTGTTGAGTTTCTCTGACTTTCTGTGGAGGTATGAGTATGTCTTGTACTGTAATAAATCGGGGGAGGGTAGCTGGGGGGTGGTTTATTTCTTTATAGCCAATCCCTGTTACTTGTATATCCTCCCCCTCTCTGATGAATCTGGGTGGGTAGGGTGTGTGTGTAGCGGGAAGGGGGTGAGTCAGCTGCGTGCTGAGCGAACTCTTGTTGCACAACCAGTAGGATGTTGCATATTGTTGCCTTGGCTTACTGTAAATGTTTTCTTTGTGGCAGTGTATAAAGTTCACAGAAGGAGGTTTGTTGTGCTGGTAAAATATATATTTTTTTGTAGATGAGTAGCTATTGATTTAGTGAAGAGACAGCTTGGTAAAAATTAGTATCTTTATTGTTTTACTGGGAAAACACAGAGAAAACCCCATATAACCTTACAAATGTTATTTATCCACAGATGAAATGGATAAGAAGTACAGTGAGGGAAAAAAATTATTGGATCCCCTGTTGATTTTGTACATTTGCCCACTGACAAAGAAATGATCAGTCTATAATGTTAATGGTAGGTTTATTTAAACAGAATAACAACAAAAAAATCAAGAAAAACGCATGTCAAAAATGTTATAAATTGATTTGCATTTTAATGAGGGAAATAAGTATTTGACCCTCCCTCTGCAAAACATGACTCAGTACTTGGTGGCAAAACCCTTGTTGGCAATCAGAGGTCAGACGTTTCTTGTAGTTCAGGAGGATTTTTTTGTTTGTTTTGGAGTTGTTATTTTTTTGGTTTGAATTTTACCCCTTTTTCTCCCCAATTTCGTGGTATCCAATTGTTAGTAGCTACTATCTTGTCTCATCGCTACAACTCCCGGACGGGCTTGGGAGAGACTAAGGTTGAAAGTCATGCGTCCTCCGATACACAACCCAACCATGCCGCACTGCTTCTTAACACAACGCGCATCCAACCCGGAAGCCGGCCGCACCAATGTGTCAGAGGAAACACCATGCACCTGGCAACCTTAGTTTAGCGCGCACTACGCCCGGCCCGCCACAGGAGTCGCTGGTGCGCGATGAGACAAAGATATCCCTACTGGCCAAGCCCTCCCTAACCCGGACCTCGCGAGGCCAATTGTGCATCGCCCCAAGGACCTCCCGGTCGCGTCCGGTTGTTTTCTTGGTGACTATATGGTCCCAGCTGCCTTGAGATCATTGACAAGATCCTCCCGTGTAGTTCTGGGCTGATTCCTCACCGTTCTCATGATCATTGCAACTCCACGAGGTGAGATCTTCCATGTAGCCCCAGGCCGAGGGAGATTGACAGTTATTTTGTGTTTCTTCCATTTGCGAGTAATTGCACCAACTGTTGTCACCTTCTCACCAAGCTGCTTGGCGATGGTCTTGTAGCCCATTCCAGCCTTGTGTAGGTCTACAATCTTGTCCCTGACATCCTTGGAGAGCTCTTTGGTCTTGGCCATGGTGGAGAGTTTGGAATCTGATTGATTGATTGATTGCTTCTGTGGACAGGTGTCTTTTATACAGGTAACAAACTGAGATTAGGAGCACTCCCTTTAAGAGTGTGCTCCTAATCTCAGCTCATTACCTGTAGAAAAGACACCTGGGAGCCAGAAATCTTTCTGATTGAGAGGGGGTCAAATACTTATTTCCTTCATTAAAATGCAAATCAATTTATAACATTTTTGACGTGTTTTTCTGGATTTTTTTTGTTATTCGGTCTCTCACTGTTCAAATAAACCTACCATGAAAATGATAGACTGATCATTTCTCTGTCAGTGGGCAAATGTACAAAATCAGCAGGGGATCAAATGCTTTTTTCCCCTCACTGTATGTGTTTGACAAGACATACAAAATAACATATTAATGAAAATATGATATGGAGGGAAATATGTCAACTAACAGTGCAGACACAGATGCTTTAGTGTGTCTTAAACTCTCTTTCTGTTTAGGTGACCGGACAAAAGAAACCATGTTTTTCAATGGCTGTAAAGTGTACGTGGGTTTTTCTTATTCAACAAATGATTACATGGGCTGTAAGGTTGATCACATCTATACAGTAAATCCATCTGTCTGCTGATAACATTATTACCTAGATGCTTTCTATCAGCAAAAAGACTATCACTCACTTTTGACATTCAGTACAGCATTCAGTAGCCATAAGAGAGATGATAGACCTGAGTGTATTTTTTGTGTGTTTTCTATGTAGTAAAGAGAACTGGTGGTAATGGTTTACAGTGGGTAGTTCGGTATCTATGTCCCATATCAATACACTAACAGTTTCTGTACATGGTATCCCATTGTGATCCTTACAAAGGAGGAGACGGCGTCGCTAGCTGTCATTCTGCATGATCCACTTGATCCAGCTGATGTACTTCCTGACCTTGGTGTAAACGCCAGGGAAGTAGGGGTTGGCACAGCTGATGCCCCAGGACACGATGCCCTCAAAGTGCCCATTACAGATCAGAGGGCCGCCTGAGTCACCCTGATAGAATTGATGTGCTTTAATATCCGCATCAAGAAATTTGCTTGCCGTACAGATATACTTGGCATACGCACATCACATATGTCCAAGACCTGGGTTCAAATACATGTGTTTTTATATATAATTATTTATGGTCACACTTTATTTGGATAGTCTGGATTTTTGTCTGTAGATGCTCTACAGATGGTCATACTATCTGTTGATAAGCAACTGCTTGCTAAGGTTAGGGTTAGCTTTAGAATAAGGGTTAAGGTTCCGGCGAGGGTTAGGGTTAGAATAAGGGCAAGGGTTAAGGCTAGGGGTAGAGCTAGGGTTAGTGGATAGGGGCGGTCAGTGCCGTTTACTATGAGGGAGGAACATGAACATGGCCTTATTTCTATAACAGCATATTGGATGACTGTCATTCATATTCCATTCACCCAGCTCAATGTAACATCGATAGGTTCAGGCTACTACATGATACTCGTATTTTCCCTCTATCCATCATGAGGTTGCTACAACCTAGCCGATGAATGAAAGTTTACATGAGTGCACAGGTTGAGTAATCAAGGTGTCAGACAGTGACACATTCAATAAAACTTTGCACACTTAGCTGCGTCCAGCTGGTCAAGGGTGTAACCATTAGTCATCTCATAGTCAACATAGCTACTAAAACTAACACGTTAGTCAACCCTCTACAGTCAGAAAGCAGTTTAGCAGTTACTCTGGCGCATCCCAGTAGCAAAAAATGGATTAAACCAAAAGCTGACTCGGAAGAGTTCCAGTGTTGTATAGCCAGCTAGTTAACATAGCATCCCTCTCTGTTTAAGCTCTCTGAGTAGGCTAAACTAGCTAGCTGCATTGATGCTAGCCAAGTGAAGGTGGAAAACAAATATACTACAAAATATAGCTAGCATTCTTTCTATCTTGCTTCTCCTCACTTTTGGAAGGAATTGACTTGTTCAAATCTGTTCAACTATTGTCTTTCTCTTTGATTCAACTAAACTCAGCAAAAAAAGAAATATCCTCACTGTCAACTGTTTATTTTCAGCAAACTTAACATGTGTAAATATTTTTTCCACAGACATGTGACTAACAGAAATGTAATAATGTGTCCCTGAACAAAGGGTGGGTCAAAATCAAAAGTAACAGTTAGTATCTGGTGTGGCCACCAGCTGCATTAATTACTGCAGTGCATCTCCTCCTCATGGACTGCACCAGATTTGCCAGTTCTTGCTGTGAGATATTACCCCACTCTTCCACCAAGGCACCTGCGATTTCCCGGACATTTCTGGGGGGAATGGCCCTAGCCCTCACCCTCCGATCCAACAGGTCCCAGACATGCTCAATGGGATTGAGATCCGTGCTCTTCGCTGGCCATGGCAAAACACTGACATTCCTGTCTTGCAGGAAATCACGTACAGAACGAGCAGTATGGCTGGTGGCATTGTCATGCTGGAGGGTCATGTCAGGATGACCCTGCAGGAAGGGTACTAAATGAGGTAGGGGGATATCTTCCCTGTAACGCACAGCGTTGAGATAGCCTGCAATGACGACAAGCTCAGTCCGATGATGCTGTGACACACTGCCCCAGACCATGACGGACCCTCCACCTCCAAATCGATCCTGCTCCAGAGTACAGGCCTCAGTACAACACTCATTCCTTCGACGATAAACGCAATCCGACCATCACCCCTGGTGAGACAAAACCGTGACTTGTCAGTGAAGAGCAGTTTTTGCCAGTCCTGTCTGGTTCAGCGACGGTGGGTTTGTGCCCATAGGCGACGTTGTTGCCGGTGTTGTCTGGTGAGGACCTGCCTTACAACAGGCCTACAAGCCCTCAGTCCAGCATCTCTCAGCCTATTGCGTACAGTCTGAGCACTGATGGAAGGATTGTGCGTTCCTGGTGTAACTCGGGCAGTTGTTGTTGTTGCCATCCTGTACCTGTCCCGCAGGTGTGCTGTTCGGATGTACCGATCCTGTGCAGGTGTTGTTACACGTGGTCTGCCACTGCGAGGGCGATCAGCTGTCCGTCCTCTCTCCCTGTAGTGCTGTTTTAGGCGTCTCACAGTATGGACATTGCCATTTATTGCCCTGGCCACATCTGCAGTCCTCATGCCTCCTTGCAGCATGACTAAGGTACATTCACGCAGATGAGCAGGGACCCTGGGCATCTTTCTTTTGGTGTTTTTCAGTGTCAGTAGAAAGGCCTCTCTAGTGTCCTAAGTTTTCATAACTGTGACCTTAATTGCCTACCGTCTGTAAGCTGTCTTAACGACCGTTCCACAGGTGCATGTTCATTAATTGTTTATGGTTCATTGAACAAGCATGGGAAACAGTGTTTAAACCCTTTACAATGATCTGTGAAGTTATTTGTTTTTTTACAAATTATCTTTGAAAAACTGGGTACTGAAAAAGGGATGTTTCTTTTATTGCTAAGTTTACTCACCACATTTTATGCAGTGCTAGCTAGCTGTAACTTATGCTTTCAGTACTACATTAATTCTCTGATCCTTTGATTGGGTGGACAACATGTCAGTTCATGCTGCAAGAGATCTGATGGGTTGGAGGATGTCCTCCGGAAGTTGTCATAATTACTGTGTAAATATGGAAGGGGTTGAGAACCATGAGCCTCCTAGGTTTTCTATTAAAGTCAATGTACCCAGAGGAGTGTACCCAGAGGAGGACAGACTGCTAGCTATCCTCCGGCTACACCATGGTGCTACGCTACAGAGTGCTGCTAAGGCTGCTGTAGACCATTGCAAAACAGTGTGTTTTAATAAATTATTTATTTGGTCACGTGAAAATATTTACTACATTTTTATCTTAAAGGGTAACTTTTTAATGTTTTTTTTTTAAATACTATTTTCAATTACCTGTATTAATTGCATGAGAGTGTATTTGAGTATTTTCAAATACTTTCCAAGTGTATTTTCAAATACATTCCAATATTCAACTACTTAATAATTGAAATACCTTATAGTATTTGAACCCAGGTCTTCATACGTCACGACATAAAGTACCTTACAGTCTGACATTCAGAGACAGGCTACACATTCCTGTCTCCATACTAGCATTATACTAGAATGTACAGTATGCCGATACATTGCTTAATTCTAAGTAGTATAGTTGTGTGTATTATGGACACTGAAATAGAGCCACAGATATCTTCTCTCTCACCTGACAGGAGTCCTTCCCTCCGAAGGGAGAGCCGGCACAGAGCATGTTGTCTGTGATCCTGAAGTAGTAGTAGTTCTGGCAGTTGGTGATAACGTCAACATCCACAGCTTGGAGCACGGGGGACAGGTAGTAGCTGAAGATATTGGTGACCCCCCAGCCGCTTACCGTACAGGTCATTCCCTGTTGTAACGGGGACATGTCCACTCTGGGCAGGATGGCGGGCTTGATGTTGGCGTTGAGATTCACGGGCCTCTCCAGCTGATGGAGGGATGGAGAATTGATTCACGTGTTCATTAATTTATCCATCAATTAATCAGACAAATAGATAATATACAGAGAGGGAGTACAGGGAAACCAAAGCTACTGTCCATCGCATCAGCTTACTTTGAGCAGCATGATGTCGTTGTCGAACGTCCTGTAGTTATACATGTAGTAGACCAGCACATTGGAGACGTTGAACTCCTGCTCAAGGCCTTCCACTCTGGATAGACTGTGCTCACTCAGTACCACTTTGATCAGGTATGCCCTGTGGATCGAGAGAAGCGGAAGTTAGGACTCCAATCTGGCAACTAGCATGAATCATTCCACTTAATTTTAAAAACACACTCTGTAAGATGTCCTGCTGTTCAATGGTTATTTCAATAAATAGTATATCTATTGATTCTTGAAGAATATACATTAGAAATGCCCTACTCTATCCCATCATAACCCATAGTGGGTGTAGTACAAGAGGTTGTCAAAGAAACTGTACAAGGTGAAATAGAAGTTGAATTACTCACGGTCTCCAGCAGTGGGCAGCAGACACCACCCACTGAGGGTGTATGAGGGTCCCTCCACAGTAGTGTAATTTGTTGTACTGGATGGAGGCTTGGTAGGTTATAGAGTAGGGTGTTACCTCCAGACCCCCAATGATCCTCTGGCCCAGTACTCCTAAAAGGAGAGGGGGAGGGATGGTGGAGGAGGGACAAAGGAAAGGGGTCAAGAGAGAGTGGTAGTGGGGAGGGGGGGGGGAGGTAGTGAGGGAGGGGTAGGTGGTCGGAAGGAGAGGTGGGGGGAGGAAGGAAGAGAGGATAGGGGGTGAGGAGGGAAGAGAGGTGGAGCGAGAGTGGGAGATGAAGGACGGTAGGAGGGGGAGAGAGAGAGGAGGAGGTTCTTAAAGGTAAGATTGACATCTGCCGAACAATTTCTATGCCCAGTATCATACATTGGTTCTATACCTCTGATTGTGAGGATGACCAGTAGGATCAGTGATACATGACATGATTCTGCCATGGTTATCTGGTCTGATCTGGCTTGTCTGGTCTATTTGGACTGGATTGGTCGGTTCTAAAGCAGACAGAAAAGCACACTGGGAAATATTTTACTCCATATTTTTACTGCCATTAAACATTCAGGAACATGCCACATTAAAGACTATATATTTCTAAATGTACCACTAATGTAGACATAACATATTTGTGCAATTCAGTAGCACGTAATAAAAACTCCACGTATTAAAGCATTTATATTTGGTTAGTAAATAGTTTATTTATTTATGGACCATTTAATTGTACCCGTTAGGAACCTTATTCACACATTTATAGTATAAACAGCTTTTAAAGTATTTAATAATGATTCACAAGTTCATTCATAAGATGTTTAATATAGGTCCTTATAAAACATTAAGCACACAATACAGAGGATGTTTTAAGAAAATATATTGAACTTTTTTTTCTCTAAAATAGTCACGCTGTTGTAATAGTAGTGGGATGTGTAACTTCAGACACCCTCTTTGCTGAGTAAAATAGCGGGGGGGTTTGTCCGAAAAGGCTAACATAAGCAGTCACTCTTTAAAACAGTGTAATCTTGGGTAACCCAGAACTAAAATTGTGTGTAAAGTCCATAAGTGAAATCATAGTTTATCAAACTACCAATTACTTCACACTAGAAGAAGTTAAGATACACCAAAGCGACTCTTAAGAAAAATATAGTTAGAGCTACTTTAAAAAAAAGTAGTACACTACATGCTAGCTACTTCGGGAAAAATTCAGTGGAGGCTGCTGAAGGGAGGACGGCTCGTAGTAATGACTGGAACTGAGCAAACAGAGTGGCATCAAAACACATGTAAACCATGTGTTTTATGTATTCGATACCATTCCACCTATTCTGCTCTAGTCATTACCACGAGCCAGTCCTCCCTAATTAAGGTGCCACCAACCTCCTGTGAAAAATGTATCATATCTTAATCAGAAATGTCAGACTGCATATTGAATGAACAGATCACTCTGGAGTCAGATGTTAAGAGAATGTGTCTATTAAACATTAAACACAAAAACTATGTTCCAGTGAGGATTAGGCATGCCGAAAAAGAGAAATGCCGAAAAAGAAAGGAAATGCTTGCCTATTTCACCCTTCTCTTAGTGTGTAGGTCCAGTAGTTAGCTTCCCCGCTACATAGCAACAAAAACAACTATTAACTACTGAAAACACTACCAAGATTTTAATTATGATCAACTACCACTAAGCTTCTGCAAAATAAAGTTTAATTGCTAGTTGAACAACATGTAGTTCACTACTTCCTAACACTGGTTGGGAGTTGGCGTCTCCACCCTCGCAAAAGGGAACTCTGTCAAAGCCGCCCCCCACTTTCACTAATTTCACCACACATGCGAAGCACCTCCCTCGCCAATTAATATATCCAATTAATCAGTGATGATAAACCCAGGTTTGGGGTTAATGAAGAGATGGCTGGAAGTAGGTTACGTGTTTTCAGAAAAAGCTAGCAGTAATGACAGAGATGTTGGGCTTTGAGGAAGATAGACTTCAAGCCCAAACAGAATGAGCTCTTCTCCAGTAGCTCTGGAGGTGAATTAGAAGAGAATGAGGATGAAGTACTTGAGGTGCTGTGAAGAATCTGGTCCGGCAGGAGTTTTTTTTTTTTTCAAGTGGACCCCTGCCTTTTGGCTGACCCATACGTGGTTTCAGGTTGGGTGAAAAAGGATTTGGGCACTGTTGAATCGGTGAAGGTAACCCGAAGTGGACTGTTTCTTCCACCCAGAGGAAGCAGGTGCTCTGCGCCACGTAAATTGTGATAATACCTGTTACTTACCTTGCTTTCAGCAAAAGGGAACTATTGGAAGAAGTGAGTTACTGGGGTGTGGGTGGAGGTTGAGCAACTCAAGTTGAAGATTCTCTGTGTCAGTGACGCCTGCCATTTGGTGCGATGCAGGCCCGGTGGCAGAGTGGTTGATGAAATATTAGTGTTCATTGCCATGGCTATGAACTGTACCACCGAAATGGATCATAAATCACAGGAAATAGGTGTGGTGGTGGCGGCAGCTGTGAGAGGTACTTGGGATTACGAGATTTTACTGCAGAGGAGTTACAAGGAGTGTTGAATTGTAGTATCCCGTCCTCCCAGGCTGTTGGCCTGGTGTAGGATCAGAAAGGGTCAAAGTAGTGGAATGAGGTAGTGGGTTTTATTTAGCTTATTTAATATGTGAATGGTTAGTTGGCAGGGTAATTGTTTTTCCATTTATTTATTTTTTTGTATCACAAAGTGTAATATATTTACACTCCAGTCCAGTTGGTGGCAGTAATGCAAATTTTGGTTGCCAACCTGCATTTAAAACAAAACAGAATAAGAGGAGAATATGCACAGAATCTGTCCACAAGACATTAAGAGCAGTCCATATACTGCCTGGTATGTTTAAAGAGCTTATACCTTTATAAAGGTCCAGTAAATGTGCTGCCAAACAAAGCCATGTGTGAAAATAGTCTGTGGTTAAACGACTGAAGCCCTGGAAGCGTCTAAATGTTACCCATGTAACATTTCTATCATCTGTTTTGCGTCGGCTACATCTTCCTTTTTTTATGATCAGCTTGCCTTCGAGGTTCACAACATTATCATGACTGTTCTGAGACCTTAACGAGCATCAGGTGCTGCTGGAATGTCTCCCAATGGCATGTCCATCTTTCTTTGTGATAAATGACACCCGGGTCACTCAAAACATTTCTGAAGCATAAATAGCCCACACTTTAGATGAGGCCATGCAACAAGACTTAATGATTAGTCAATTGTTCATAAGGACTTATATTAAACATATTATGAATGGAGTAATGAGCAATAAAGTATTTACATTACAAATGGTTTATTACATGGAGTTATTACAGTGTGCTACCTGTAATTCTCATATCCATAAAACCATACGACCACATCCATAACATATCACATTTTGGAGATAATAGAACATTCTGGGCATGCTCAGACTCCGTGCATCTAGAAAATACAGTAATTGGGATCTATCTGTGGTGCATTCAATATTATATCAATAATGTGTTCAGTATTCTACAATTCTGTAAGTTTTCACCCAAGACCAAACAACAGAAGTTATATTGTCTTCAAGCCTACTCACCTTTACGAGATTAAGCCAAGCACTGCAGACAGGTTCATGCACACTCCTCTCACACCCCAGACATAATGCCTGAAAAACCTCCACCGCCTTTTATATTGTAACCACGCCTGCTCCCCCCTATTGTTAGTGCTTTTGTCCACCTTACACCATATCTACCTACCTTACACCGTATCTATCTACCTGTCCTGTTCATCAGGGCACACCGTAACAAAACGTTTTGCAACGATAAACAAACATTTTTGTTTCCTATTAGACAAGTGCAGGTAGGTCCTCCCTGTTTCAGTCTGTTTTCTCCCATTTGGTGCCTAATGAAAATGCCCCTGGGTCTGAGATGGTTATGTGACAGGCACAAAACGGAGACTGACCTAGTACATCACAAAGACAGCCATATTCTCCTTTTATTATTCCCCCTTGTCCTTTCTAGGAACTCACCTTTGATTGTTTGTGTTCTGTCATTCATTGTCTGCTATTAGTGAGGAGAAAAATAGATTCTTTAGAGAGGTGGAACTGAATACGTCGCCTCAGTCTCCAGGCTTGTTTGTTTATTGTGTTGTTTGGTCGGATGTATGAGTGTCAGTGTGAGAGAGAGGAGGGGAAAAGGACAGTGGCATTATTGGATTAATTAATTGCTGTTATCACGTTTGCACGCCCCTCATTTTAATCCAAGGAGGAGGTTGAGTTGTCACAAATCTGGAAAGACTTGGAGAGGGACCACCTGAACTATTTGTATCTTCTACAAATGTATTTGACATCTCAATCTTCCGTCTTTTAGTCCCTTCTTTGCTCAATCCATTCCACCCTCTGCATTGTCTTCTCTTCAGCCTTCCTTAGATTGCCTATGATCTGAAAAGTAATGGTGATTGTGTTACGGTTGAAATTGTATACAAATACCACACAAGTCACTTAGTCCAGGCAAATATGTGACATTTTTTTCTTTCCATTTTTAAAGTAAAAGCGTTACGTTTTTATGCAGAAGGTGGTTTTATTTTGTGTCTGTGCTCTGTGGGTCCCCATATTTCTCTCCCATGTCCTGTTCCCATCATGGGTCAATACAATACAAACTAGCTGGCTGTGTGCAAGCCGTGTCGTGTCCCAAGTGTCTTCCTTATAGTGAAGGTGAAAGGTGACAGTGTGTCCCCCTCTCCTCAGAGAACTTGGCTGCAGGCAAAAACAGGGTGTGTGTATGTGTCACGTGCTACCCTCCCTTGTTTTTCCCCCAGTCGGAAACGAGCCCCCTTTTTGAGTGTGTTTATTACTTATTTTGAGTTTTCAGTGATCTTTTATTATGTCTACCTTATTCTAATTTGCATGAATTTCTATGGTGTGCTGTGCCTCTCCCTCCTTTTGTGTTTTCTAATAGATTTTTTGTAGACTCATCCGTCTTGGCTTGAAGACGGGAGTTTGCCCAGGTCTGCCTGAGAATCTTAAAATGGAGCATCCAGTTCACTCTTGGCCTGAGAAGCTGAACTAGCGAGAGATCATGGCGGAAGTTGATGTCGAGGGCGAAATGAGTCTTGTGTGTGTCGGACCAAGGATACGTTTGGATAAGGATGTTTACCAGGGAGATCTGTTTGGAGGTGAATCTTGTGTTGGGAAAAGTGGGATCAATCAGAGTGACCAAAAGTGGACTTGAGTTGATTAAATTGTGTGTCTGGGGGAAAGAGGAAGAAGGCAGTGGGCATCCAAAGTATCGGGTTTCCAACTCTGGACTAAGGCACCTGCTAAGGGAGTCATCTGTGGGTTGTTGGTGGAAATGAAGAAGGGATTTCCTGTGACGAGAATCCCAGGTGTGGTTAGTGCCCGTCGAATGACCCGCATGGAGAAAAATAAGAAAGTTTGTCTGGGCTATTTAAAAAATATATATATAGTGAACACCTCCCTATGCATGTAAAGATAGAATATATGAGGTACTAAGTACGAGGATTTATCCCCAAACCACTGCAATGCAAAAACTGTAAAGAATTTGGCCATGTTTCAAATGTGTGCAGACGGAAGGCGTATACTGAAGATAAAAGTGAAGAGTGGCCGTGTTGTAATTGTAGTGGGGACCATGACCCAGTCTTTGTGGGAGTGCCCTGTAAGGATGACGGGGGTTGAGCTGGGGCAGCGCACAATTGGCCCAGCGTCGTTAGGGTTTGGCCGGGGTAGGCAGTCATTGTAAATAAGAATTTGTTCTTAACTGACTTGCCTAGTTAAATTAAATAAATAAAGGGTGGCAAAAGTGAGGGCGGTCCATCGGATCTCTTATGTGGAGACAATTAACAGAGTTGAGGGAGCTAGTGACACTCGTGTTGAAGATAATGGTCGGGGATGCACCACAGCCTTTAGTGAATGTGTCAACCAAAAGAACAGGACAAGCTGTATGTAAAGAAAGTGGATTTGTGGTGTTCATTGCAACTGCGATAAACTGCACGGCTCAAGTATCAAGGAAGTCCAACAAAATTGGTCATCATTTTGGCTGAGGCAGAAAAGCATCTGGGGCTCTCAGAAATTCAGACCGGAAGATTTGCAAGGGATATTGGCCACGGAAGATGTGATGCCCTCCCAGGCTCCTGAGTCTGTGTCGGGATCATTCATGGAGTATTGTTTTAACCGAGGAAGTAGGGGAGCATTTTGATTAGTGTGTTTTCAGGTAGTTAATTAGTATTTTTATCCTTATTTATCCTTATCCTTATTTTCATCCTGCACAGTTGGGATGTCGTCCGCCATAAAACCCCAACGAAAAAGAAGACTCTTGGTATGCTGCTGTATGGATAACACCAACTCCGAACCCCTACTGCTGCTACTGTAGCCCCGTCCCCAAAGTCACTCATCAGCTGCATGCAAGGATTCCTTTGTGTTGTCTTAGGAATGCCTCATCATCTCACCACCCTCACTGTCTCGCCTCTGGGTAGCAGAGGTTCTGTTGTCATTGCATCCTTTAGGTCTGATATCTGATTAGAGGTTAACTTTAAAGTAATGCTATTGGTCAGCAACTCAGATATGGAATATTCAGGTATTATAAAGGGCCTCATTGTCTGTTTCTCTTTGTTCCTGACCTGCTGAAATCTCTCGCTCTCCCTTTCTGTCTCTCTCCTACCCCTTGTAACGCTTGTTAATGCTTCATTTTACAAAGTAATTAAATACACTTTTCAGAATTCCATTCAGACATTTCTTTTACCTTCCAACTTCCTGTAACTCAACTATAGTCTCTTGCATGTTGCTAAATCATCTTTATGGATTTAGATAAACATTTTAATAGGCTAATTGCATAGTCTTATTTCGAGTTGCATGTGAGGTGTACATATCAAAGATTACCTCACCACACTACTGCCGCTACCGTCACTGGGACCACATAACAACCAGCCGACGATGACTTGCAGCCAGAGGGGGACCAAACGTGTGTGAGTGTGGTCGAATACGTCTGTTCAGAATGGTTCCCTGCTCTAGAGGAGGCTGGTGGGAGGAACTATAGGAGGATGGGCTCATTGTAATAGCTGGAATGGAATAATTGGAACAGAGTCTTATGTGGTTTCCATGTGTTTGATGTGTTTGACTTCGTTCTATTTATGGCATTCCAGTTATTACAATGAGCATGTCCTCCTATAGCTCCCCCCAGCAGCCTCTACACTGCTCAATACATGTTTTCCTCTTGCCCTCTGTCGCCTTCACTGGACCAGACCAAGGGCTGGGAGCCAACCGACTGTTGAGGACAACGGATGGCGAGGAACGACTGGCCACCGACTACCAATGGGTGAACGTTGGATGGCCAACGAGTGACTGATGGGTGGTGGACCTCCAGCAGCATGAACTTATCACTGGGACTGAGCGTTTGGACGGTGTGGAGTGTGTGGGTGAATGTTGTGAACCTGATATTTTATACATTGCAAATCTTTGAATAGCCTTGAACCTTTAACCTTGTCTGTGTGGTGGCCTTGGGATGCGTACGTGTGCCCAACACTATTTCAAATCAAACTTTTGTTGGTTACTTACACAGTTTTGAAGAAATCACAGGTGCAGCGAAATACTTATGTTTCTAGCTCAAACAATGCAACAATATCTCAATACAATACCCACATAATCCCAAAATGTGTATAAAAGAAAAACAACGATATTAAGACAAATATTTACAGTGGGGAGAACAAGTATTTGATACACTGCCGATTTTGCAGGTTATCCTACTAACAAAGCATGTAGAGGTCTGTAATTTTTTATCATAGGTACACTTCAACTGCGAGAGACGGAATCTAAAACAAAAGTCCAGAAAATCACATTGTATGATTAAGTAATTCATTTGCATTTTATTACATGACATAAGTATTTGATACATCAGAAAAGTATAACCTAATATTTGGTACAGAAACCTTGGTTTGCAATTACAGAGATCATACGTTTCCTGTAGTTCTCCAGATCCTTCAGGTTTCGGGGGTGTCACTGAGCAATAAGGACTTTCAGCTCCCTCCAAAGATTTTCTATTGGGTTCAGGTCTGGAGTCCAGGACCTTGAGATGCTTCTCACGGAGCCACTCCTTAGTTGCACTGGTTGTGTGTTTCGGGTCGTTGTCATGCTGGAAGACCCAGCCACGACCCATCTTCAATGCTCTTACTGAGGGAAGGAGGTTGTTGGCCAAGATCTCGCGATACATGGCCCCATCCATCCTCCCCTCAATAAGGTGCAGTCGTCCTGTCCCCTTTGCAGAAAAGCATCCCCAAAGAATGATGTTTCCACCTCCATGCTTCACGGTTGGGATGGTTTTCTTGGGGTTGTACTCATCTTTCTTCTTCCTCCAAACACGGCGAGTGGAGTTTAAACCAAAAAGCTATTTTTTTGTCTCATCAGACCACATGACCTTCTCCCATTCCTCCTCTGGATCATCCAGATGGTCATTGGCAAACTTCAGACAGGCCTGGACATGCGCTGGCTTGAGCAGGGGGACCTTGCGTGCGCTGCAGGATTTCAATCCATGACTGCGTAGTGTGTTACTAATGGTTTTCTTTGAGACTGTGGTCCCAGCTTTCTTCAGGTCATTAACCAGGTCTTGCCGTGTAGTTCTGGGCTGATCTCTCACCTTCCTCATGATCATTGATGCCCCAAGAGGTGAGATCTTGCATGGAGGAGGATTGACCATCATCTTGAACTTCTTCCATTTTCTAATAATTGCGCCAACAATTGTTGCCTTCTCACCAAGCTGCTTGCCTATTGTCCTGTAGCCCATCCCAGCCTTGTGCAGGTCTACAATTTAACCCTGATGTCCTTACACAGCTCTTTGGTCTTGGCCATTGTGGAGAGGTTGGAGTCTGTTTGATTGAGTGTGTGGACAGGTGTCTTTTATACAGGTAACGAGTTCAAACAGGTGCAGTTAATACAGGTAATGAGTGGAGAACAGGAGGGCTTCTTAAAGAAAAACTAACAGGTCTGTGAGAGCCGGAATTCTTACTGGTTGGTAGGTGATCAAATACTTATGTCATGCAATAAAATGGTAATTAATTACTTAAAAATATTACAATGTGATTTTCTGGATTTTTGATTTAGATTCCGTCTCTCACAGTTGAAGTGTACCTATGATAAAAATTACAGACCCCTACATGCTTTGTAAGTAGGAAAACCTGCAAAATCAGCAGTGTATCAAATACTTGTTCTCCCCACTGTAGTGCCTTCAGAAAGTATTCACACGCTGTGCACTGCTGCTCATGCTCCCAGGTGATATTTATAACAATGTTTTGACACTTAGGTCTTCTTCAGGGATTTTTTTTATTATGCTAAGTAGATTTCCGTGGGGGCGCGGACATCGACCTAAAGGGGTTAACATGATTTTTGAATGGCTATATCATCTCTGTACCCGACACATCTGTAAGGTCCCTCAGTCGAGCAGTGAATTTCAAACAGATTCAACCAGAAAGACCAGGGAGGTTTTCCAGTGCCTCTCGAAGATGGGTACATCCCTTTGAGCAGGGTGAAGTTAATAAATACACTTTGGATGGTGTACCAATACACCCAGCAGGGTGAAGTTAATAATTACACTTTGGATGGTGTATCAATACACCCAGCAGGGTGAAGTTAATAATTACACTTTGGATGGTGTATCAATACACCCAGCAGGGTGAAGTTAATAATTACACTTTGGATGGTGTATCAATACACCCAGCAGGGTGAAGTTAATAATTACACGTTGGATGGTGTATCAATACACCCAGCAGGGTGAAGTTAATAATTACACTTTGGATGGTGTATCAATACACCCAGCAGGGTGAAGTTAATAATTACACTTTGGATGGTGTATCAATACACCCAGCAGGGTGAAGTTAATAATTACACTTTGGATGGTGCATCAATATATCCAGTCACTACAAAGATACAGGCATCCTTCCAAACTAATTTGCCTGAGAGGAAGGAAACCACTCAGGGATTTCACCATGAGGCCAAGGGTGACTTTAAAAAGTTTAAACAGAGTTCAATGGATGTGATCAATAGATCAGCATTGTAGTTACTTCACAAGACTAATGTCATTGACAGTGAAAATAAGTAAGCCTGTACAGAATAAAAATCTTCCAAAATATGCATCCTGTTTGTAACAAGGCACTAAAGTAATACTGCAATAAAATGGGGCTAAGCAGTTAACACTTTGTGGTCAGGACACAAATTTATGTTCAGGGCAAATCCAATACAACACATTACTGAGTACCGCTCTCCATACTTTCAAGCATAGATGACTGCATATGGGTATGCTTGTAATCGTTAAGGACTGGGGAGTTTTTCAGGATAAAAAAATAAACGGAATGGAGCTAAGCACAGGCAAAACCCTAGAGGAAAACCTGGTTCAGTCTGCTTTCCACCAAACACTGGGAGATGAATTCACCATTCATAACCTAAAACACAAGGCCAAATCTACACTGGAGTTGCTTACTGTGAAAACAGTGAATGTTCCTGAGTGTCTGAGTTACAGTTTTGACTTAAATCTACTTGAAAATCTATGGCAAGATCTGGAAATCGTTGTCAAGCAGTGATCAACAACCAATTTGACAGAGCTTGATGAATAATGAATAATGTGTAAATGTTGCACAATCCAGGTGTGGAAAGCTTGTGACTTACCCAGAAAAATGCACAGCTGTAATCGCTGTCAAAGGTGCTTCTACAAAGTATTGACTTATGAAATGTATTTTTCTGGATTTCATTTTCAATACATTTGCCAAAATGTCTAAGAACATGTAACTTGGTTGTTTTGGGATATTGTGTGTAAATGGGTGAGAGAAAAAAATATCTGGAATAAGTCAAGGTGTATGAATACTTTCTGAAGAAACTAAATGGTCCAATCTATCACATTTGGTTCCTTGGATGTTGTGGGAATGAATGTTTTTGGTTTCCCATTAGTTCTGGGAACAAAGCCATACGTTTTCTGAGAACAGAAGTGAACATTTCACCTGTTCTGGGAATGTACATGTTTAGGTTGCAGGGAGGTTCATTTTACTACAGTTCCCTGAAGGTTTTCCTGCAACGTTTTATTAGCATTCTGAGAGCAAAACATTTAGGTTATTTGAAGGTAATTTAAATAACTTTCTAAAACCATGTTTCTATAAGACTTTCAGGTACACTGTTAGCTTATTTTAACTGTTTAGAACTCCAAGCACAGATATGACACATGGAAACGAATTTGCTTCGACATTAACCATGCAAAAAATTTTTTTTAGAATACAGGATCTTCTGTTCTCTATCCATGGAATTAGTCCACTGCACCACCAGGATGGAGCTAGCTATGTTTTTATTACTCATACAAAGCTGTTTATCATCTCCAGCACCATCCCCAACATCAACATACAGTTGATGTCGGAAGTTTACATACACTTAGGTTGGAGTCATTTCACTTATAATTCACTGTATCACAATTCCAGTGGGTCAGAAGTTTACATACACTAAGTTGACTGTGCCTTTTAAACAGCTTGGAAAATTCCAGAAAAGTATGTCATGCTTTTAGAAGCTTCTGATAGGCTAATTGACATCATAATTTGAGTCAATTGGAGGAGTACCTGTGGATGTATTTCAAGGCCTACCTTCAAACTCAGTGCCTCTTTGCTTAACATCATGGGAAAATCAAAAGAAATCAGCCAAGACCTCACAAGTCTGGTTCATCCTTTGGAGCAATTTTCAAACGGCTGAAGGTACCATGTTCATCTGTACAAACAGTAGTACGCAAGTGTTAACATCATGGGACCACGCAGCCGTCATTCCGCTCAGGGAGGAGACGCGTTCGGTCTCCTAGAGATGAACGTACTTTGGTGCGGAATCAATCCCAGAACAACAGCAAAGGACCTTTTTGAAGATGCTGGAGGAAACAGGTACAAATGTATCTATATCCACAGTAAAATGAGTCCTATATCAACATAACCTGAAAGGCCGCTCAGCAAGTAAGAAGCCACTGTTCCAAAACCGCCATAAAAAAAAGCCAGACTACGGTTTGCAACTGCACATGGGGAAATGGAGAAATGTCCTCTGGTCAAAAATAGAACTGTTTGGCCATAATGACTATCGTTATGTTTGGAGGAAAAAGGCGGAGGCTTGCAAGCCGAAGAACACCATCCCAACCGTGAAGCACGAGGTGGCAACATTATGTTGTGGGAGTGCTTTGCTGCAGGAGGGACTGGTGCACTTCACAAAATAGATGGTAACATGAGGGAGGACAATTATGTGGATATATTGAAGCAACCTCTCAAGACATCAGTCAGGAAGTGGACGCTTGGTCGCAAATGGGTCTTCCAAATGGACAATGACCCCAAGCATACTTCCAAAGTTGTGGCAAAATGGCTTAAGGACAACAAAGTTGTCACCATCACAAACCCTGACCTAAATCCTATAGAAAATGTGTGTGGCGGAACTGAAAAATCGTGTGCGTGCAAAGAGGCCTACAAACCTGATTCAGTTACACCAGCTCTGTCAGGAGGAATGGGACAAAATTCACCTAACTTATTGTGGGAAGCTTGTGGATGGCTACCCGAAATGTTTGACACAAGTTAAACAATTTAAAGGCAATGCTACCAAATACTAATTGAGTGTATGTAAACTTCTGACACACTGGGAATGTAATGAAAGAAATTAAAGCTGAAATAAATCATTCTCTATGATATAATGGTTATAATGAATAATGGTTTATTCTGACATTTCACATTCTTAAAATAAAGTGGTGATCCTGAAAAAGTGGTGATCCTAACTGACCTAAGACAGGGAATTTTTACTAGGATAAAATGTCAGGAATTGTGAAAAACTGAGTTTAAATGTATTTGGCGAAGGTGTAGGGTAAGCTTCTTACTTCAACTGTATGTATCATGAATAATATTGTAAAGTTTGCTGAAGTATTGACATTTCCACAGAAGAACATTGTTCTCTGAACAATTTGAGAACATAACTTTAAAACGAACCATGAGGAAACCTGTAGGAAACCTTATGCTGATGTACTGAAATTCCCACCTAAGAAACATATGGTTCTCGGAATGTTATGTGCTGGCTGGGTATCCTGCACCATTCAAAGAATGGACTAAAGACAGGTGTCCCTCATTCTCTCTCTCAGAATCACAAATAGGACTATTGATACATTATAAACTTCTTCCAATTATTAGTGTTTACATAGCCCATTTAAATCTCACTCAGTGTCTCTAGTCTTTCTAGTGAGGGTGATCAGGCCTCACCAGAAAGTCAGAACAGAGGTCAGTCAGCCCTATTAAGTGAGTGTTTCTTTCCCTGTACCCCAGACATTATTTAAAGATATTTCAAAGCATTTTGTGTATCAGGATTACATTGGGTTTTTCAGTACATTTCTTATCACGAGAATGTGTATATATGTGCAACCAAAACTCTGACAAACTTCAGAGAATTTCATTTGTGTGCCCTTTTAAGTTGCATCCATTCTAAACTGTGAAAAACCCACTAAAACTAAAATAAAAAGATCCCACACAATAAATCAAACAGAGTATTAACCACTAACAAATATTCCTTAACAGGTGGGTTGTGTGTGGGTGCTGGCATGTGTGTGGTAAGAATCCCAGGGTAAAAAAACTAATAAAATGGCCAGGCCTTACCCGTCAGGCGAATATGCACCTTCTAAAGTAAACAAACCCAGAGCCCCTCTCTTGTAATCATTGTCATTTTGACCTGTTCCATTGACATACAGTTCTGTACAAACTGTCCCGGGGACATAAACTAGTCAAAATAGGAAACATGTTGTTTAACAAATCTGCTAGGACCTTCAAAGAGTTGGTGCTGGCTTATCAGCTCAATATTCAGTATTAAAACATTTACTTGGATGTACTCATTCTGGACACAGTTCCATGTAATGGAAACAGATTATTGTTTTAGATGACATGACATTCTTACTTACATCACCGGTGCTACCCAAACTATATAATTGAGTAGTAAATTGTCAAAAACGTGTCTTTTTCAATCATTCATACCTCTGTCCCAAATTCCCCCACTGCCTGTTTGAGTTTAGTGTGTACTGGCGGCGATCTATTGTTCCACAGGAAGCTTATCTCTGACCCAAACACCAGATGGCGGCCTCATTTAATATCAGTCCCAAAGCTCAATCCCTCTGTTCATCATGTGACCTAGTATTGAAACATTTAATTATTCAAATTACTAAGACATTGCATTATTAGAGTGCTATCTGAAAGCCAATTATCATTCATTTTGTTACTTCACACTTATTGAATGTCTAATATTTTAAGATTCATATGTAATGCCTTGGAGGGATCAATATCTTTTAACTGGGCTGGCACTTCTATCAGTCCCCTGTAGATGGCATGGTGCTCTGTCCATAACAAGTCTCTACCTAGAAAGTTAAACAGTTGAGTCGGTGAACACAGAACATTATTGCGGATTTTTAACACGGTATGGGGATTATTTCCAAATCTAATAGCAGGGTGGAGGAAATCTCATAAGAATTTATAGTTTTTATTGGTTAGGGGTAAGTCAAGTCCCGCAAAATGCTTTAACCTTATCATACAAATGATCCATAAAGAGACCACTCTGAACATTTCTCAGAATACTTTTTACACCACTCACATACATCTAAGTGTGGGTGTGCAAAGTGTGTATTATTATACTTTTTTCTATTGTTACTTCATCAGATCTCTAGTAACCCATTATACTCAATGTTACATTTACATTTACATTTAAGTCATTTAGCAGACGCTCTTATCCAGAGCGACTTACAAATTGGATGTTGTCTTACTTTATCTCTAGTAACCCATTATACATAATACTTCATATCCAAATTTCAATCAATCATCTTATTATCCAAATTTCAATCAGCTTGATACATCATATCACACAATCACACAACTTTCACATACAGTACCAGTCAAAAGTTTGGACACACCTACTCATTCAAGGGTTTTTCTTTATAAAAAAATTTGTGAAAACTCTGAAAAAAACAACAACACAAAAACACACATTGTAACCAAAAAAGTGTTTAACAAATATATTTCATATTTGAGATTCATAAAAATTAGCCACCCTTTGCCTTGATGACAGAGTTGCAAACGCTTGGCATCCTCTCAACCAGATTCACCTGGAATGCTTTTCCAACAGTCTTTGATGGAGTTCCCACATATGCTGAGCACCTTCTTGGTCAAATAGCCCTTACACAGCCAGGAGGTGTGTTGGGTCATTGTCCTGTTAAAAAACAAATTATAGTCCCACTAAGTGCAAACCAGATGGGAGGGTGTATAGCTGCAGAATGCTGTGGTAGCGATGCTGGTTAAGTGTGCCTTGAATTCAAAATAATTCCCTGACAGTGTCACCAGCAATGCACCCTGAACACCATCACACCTCCTTCTTCATGCTTCACGGTGGGAGCCACACATGCAGAGCTCATCCATTCACCTACTCTGCGTTTCACAAAGACACGGCGGTTGGAACCAAAAATCTCAAATTTGGACTCATCAGACCAAAGGACAGATTACCACTGGTCTAATGTCCATTGCTCGTGTTTCTTGGCCCAAGCAAGTCTCTTCTTATTATTGGTGTCCTTTAGTAGTGGTTTCGTTGCAGCAATTCGACCATGAAGGCCTGAGTCACGCAGTCTTCTCTGAATAGGAGACTGCGTGAATCAGATGTGATTCAGATATGTGTCTGTTACTTGAACTCTGTGAAGCATTTATTTGGGTTGAATTTCTGAGGCTGGTAACGCTAATGCCTGACAAGCAGTTGATGAATGGGACTGTTAATAAACCAATGCTACATAGGCCTACTCTGGTTTTAAAAAAGTGTCTCAACGCTCAATATTAAGACACTGTTGGAAAGCTGTGATTCCCCTCATGTAATTCCGATAACAAGCAAAAACAATCTTAAATAGACGAATTGACAAATATCTTCCATGCTGTCAATAGATCTTCCCCGAAACATGAATATTGTTGCCTTAAAATTGTCTTATTCACGGGCTTTTCCTCCGCCATTTCCTCAGTGCAACCTTTCCTGCTACTGAAATGCCTTAGTGACCTAAATGTCAACTCAGGCTTGGTGCTGTGGATCCAGGAAGTCCTGAGGGAGTGATCCCAGAGGGTCAGTTCCCTGTAGAGTTGATTGATGCACCAGTGCAATATTCATTTTGAATACTTAATAGCTCGCAGTGTGTTTATGCTAGACTTACCGTTTGTTGCAGTTGCTGCAGCTCAATCTCCTCTTTCTGTCAATGTTAAGTGTGCCCCTATTCCATAACATGGGGCTTGTAAAAATTATGTTTTCTAGACATTAGAGGATCCAGACGAGAAAATGATTGGATTATAATGACGGCAAAACTATGTGAGTTTGTATTTTGAATTTCGTGGTCGCACTTTCAGGTTTGCAACTGTGTAATTTAATTTTGCAACCTTGTGATTTGTGAAAGATTTAACAATGGTTGCAAACTTGTAACTTGACATTTTAATACATTTTAAGTTTTGTAAATTTGTTGGATGGGCTTCCTGGATTTCACTGTTAAAGAGTTTGTCCCACCTCCATTAAGGTGTTTTAAATTCCAAAGAATGGGACATGTAGCGGCTCTGTGCAAAGGAAGGAAAAGACGTGCCAAATGTATAGGGGAACATGATTGTGTGGAATGTGGGAACAATGTCAACGGTAAATGTTGTAATCGTGGGGGGAACACAGAGCAGCATTTGGTAGATGCCAGGTGCAGAAAGAAGATAGAGAGGCCCAAAGATAGAAACTCACTCATAATGTCTCTTATGCAGAGGCTGCCAGGCAGATTGGTGAAACTATTAGGCAGAATGATGTAGACAATAGGATTATTCCAGGATTACTCCTGGAATAAGTGGATCTACTGTAGGAAAGGTTGCTTATGCTAGTCCTGACATGGTTACGAGACCTGTTCAGAAATCTTGCTCTCACAAATGTGTTGTTTCAAAGACACCTTAATAGTTAATCAAATTTACTTTGTAGCCTTCATTGGAAAGGTTATCAACCTGACTGCGTTTGTGGAAAGAACAACTGTCACGTTGAAGATCACTGTGGAAGCAGCAGCAGAGTTTTTAGGAGTAACAGATGTTACTGTCACCATGTTTGTTGGTATGTTGACTCCTAATAATGCTAATGATGGAATGTCTCAGTATGATAATTAGAGTCATGGTTTTTGTCATCCTTCAGTGGAATGCCAAAAGCCTTATTGCTTACGGTCAGGAGTTTAAGAAATATGTAAATAGTTTTACAGAACAAACCTGATGTGATATTTGTTCAATAAACATGGCTTAGACCACATCTTGATTTTATTATTCCAGTTTGTTGTTCAATCAGAACTGATAGATCAATTGGATAGGGTGGTGGCTATGCTACGTTCATAAGAGGCCTTGTATATCGTAGTATAACTGTCCCATCTGAATATGAATGTGTGATGGTGGAAATCTACAGTGCCGGAGGTAATATTTAGTTACACAATTTGTACAACCCTTGTCGTCCACTATCTGTAGAGATGTTTGATGAAATATCAGGAGAATTGGGCTCTCTTGCTGCGACTTTAATGCACATAGTAGTTTCTGGGGAAGCACACATACAGATGCTAGTGGTACTATTGTGGAAGATAGGATGGAAACAAAAGCATTTGTATGTCTTAACGACGGACGTGGTAAAGGAGTTGATGCTGTTAGAGGGGTTAGATCCTGCCTGGACCTCACAATGGCTTCTGACTCTATTGTGTCTATGTGTGAATGCAATGGAAGGAATGATTCTACTGCTGGAAGTGATCATTTCCTGATTTGGTGTACCATGAACTGTGATGTACGATCCCAGATAGAGTACCATTCAGAAGATGGGGCTTTCACATAGCAGACTGGTAAAAGTTTGGTGGTCATTGCTTAAAAGTCTTTTTGACAGTTGTCTTCCGAGAGGTTGATTGATGTATGTGCTGCCTCTGTGACCTCTCTTGATTTTGAGTGCTGCAAATGTATATGTACCAGTGAGTGAAGTGGGTGAGAAAAGGAAGGTGATTCCTTGGCGGACTGAAGAGTGCACTGCGGCTATCACTCCTGAGAATTTAGTTGATTTCCAAAGGAAGAGAGCTTCAGTAGGTTGGGTCATTAAGTCAAGAGAAATGCATGGAGACACTTTTGCTCTATAATAGGCAGGGATAATGAGCTGGGGAATGTATGGCATTACACTACCATTCAAAAGTTTGGGGTCACATAGAAACGTCCTTGTTTTTGAAAGAAAAGCAAATGTTTTGCCCATTAAAATAACATCAAATTGATCAGAAATACAGTGTACACATTGTCTGATATCTACATAGGCGTACAGAGGCCCATTATCAGCAACCATCACTCATGTGTCACAATTGCACATTGTATTAGCTAATCCAAGTTCCTCATTTTAAATGGCTAATTGATCATTAGAAAAAACTTTTGCAATTACAGTATGTTAGCACAGCTGAAAACTGTAGTGCTGATTAAAGAAGCAATGAAACTGGCCTTCTTTAGACTAATTGAGTATCTGGAGCATCAGCATTTGTGGGTTCGATTACAGGCTCAAAATGGCCAGATCAAAGCACTTTCTTCTGAAACTTGTCAGTCTATTCTTGTTCTGAGAAATTAAGGCTATTCCATGTGAGAAATTGCCAAGAAACTGAAGATCTCGTACAACGCTGTGTACTACTCCCTTCACAGAACAGCGCAAACTGGCTTTTAAAATTATCAACTTGGATTAGCTAACACAATGTGCCATTGGAACACAGGAGTTATGGTTGCTGATAATGGGCCTCTGTACGCCTATGTAGATATTCCATTTAAAAAATCTGCCGTTTCCAGCTACAGTAGTCATTTAGAACATTAACAATGTCTACACTGTATTCCTGATCAATTTTAATGGGCACAAAAATTAGCTTTTCTTTCAAAAACAAGGATATTTCTAAGTGACCCCAAATTTTTGAACGGTAGTGTACCTGTGTAGTGATGGTTATACTGACTTCTAAACTTGAAATATGAAATGTCCTTATTCATGTTACCGAGGGAGAGAGGGGAATGAAGAAAGTGTACGTTCTGTCAGAACATGTCATTGTTAAATCTCAAGTATCCCATGGAGAGGAGAACGGCCACAGTCTGGTACAAGTCAACAGGACCGCCGTGAATTGAGGAGGAGTGAGGAATTTGTGACGAGGTCGGGTAAGATGAAGTGAGAAAGAACAGGCATCACTAAAGTCCTGTCTAGCAACAGAGATGTATTGGCTGTCCAGATGTGTAAGGGGGAGACTTAGCATGGGAGGAAGGTATAAATACCAGTGCTTGTGTAAACATGTCTTTGTCTTATGCAGCTGTGTGACCCAGTGGGTGAATAAACTTGGTTTGAGCTTTACTAGTCATCCATGAATTTCACTGCTTATTTAGAACCTAACAGTAGTAAACTTGTAATTACCTTGTAATAACTTAATAAGTACATGCATTTCAGGTCAATTCAATTCAATTAAGATGAATTCAAGTCAAATCAACAAAACTTAACTCAATTAATTCAACTCCCCGCTCTATCTCTTTTGTCCTTCCCTGTGCAGCTGAGGGTTACCAATGGCGATGGGTAGCTACTTGGCCCTGGCCCCCATCCCTCGACAGGGTACAGGGTGATGTCGGGCTGGGGGTAACCCTCTCTCAGAGATCACCCCTACTCTGCGGATGGTCAAACTGTCCATAGTGTAGTCGGCCAGGTGCAACAGCAGAAAGTCGTTCAACGGGAACATCAACTCCAACATGATCTGTGCTGACTACAATGCTGGGGGGTATTAGACCTGATAGAGCTGACACCATGTTTTATGAAAGAGAACTACAGTGAGTTATTGAACTGGTAGGGGTGCATGGAAGGGGCTAGTAGGGATTGAAATGGAACTTGGCCTATATATGAAAGGCCTCTGCTGGTGCCTCATACAAATATCCCTAAACCTTGTGGTTTACAAACCTCTCCTCAGATGTTTCACAATGTTGTTTTTGTTGTAGCCCTGAACTACACTGAACAAAACTATAAACGCAACATGTAAAATGTTGGCCCCATGTTTCATGAGCTGGGAAAAAAAATCCCCAAAATTTCTTGCAAATTCTGTGGACAAATTTGTTTACTTTCCTGTTAGTGAGCATTTCTCCGTTGCCAAGATAATCCATCCATCTGACAGGTGTGGCATATCAAGAAGCTTATTGAACTGCATGATCGTTACACAGGTGCACCTTGTGCTGGGGGCAATAAAAGGGCACTTTTAAAAAATGTCATTCAATTGATTGAGTTCCTTTATGTAAACTCAGTATAATCTTTGACATTTTTGCATGTTGCATTTATATTTTTGTTCAGTATAGCTCACCTAGTCAAGGGCTTGATAATTAGTTCAGGTTCAGGTGTGCTAGTTCTAGAGTAGTTCAAATGCAGTATATTGAACAAAAATATAAACACAACATGCATCAATTTCAAAGATTTTACTGAGTTCCAGTTCATATAAGAGGATGAGACGATTTAAATAAATAAATTTGGCCCTAATCTATGGATTTCACATGATTGGGGAGTACAGACATGCATCTATTGGTCACAGATACCTTAAAAAAAAGGTAAAGGCATGGATCAGAAAACCAGTCAGTATCTGGTGTGACCCCCATTTGTCTTATGCAACACGACACATCTCCTTCACATAGAGTTGATCAGGTTGTGGACTGTGGCCTGTGGAATGTTTTCCCACTCCTCTTCAATGTCTGTGCTCAATCGGTGACATGTCTGGTGAGTATGCAGGCCATGAGAGAACTGGGACATTTTCAGCTTCTAAGAATTGTGTACAGATCCTTGCGACATGGGGCTGTGCTTTATTATGCTGAAACATGAGGTGATGGCATGACAATGGGCCTCAGGATCTCGTCACGGTATCTCTGTGCATTCAATTTGACATAGATAAAATGCAATTGTGTTCGTTGCCTGTCCATACCATAACCCCACCACCACCATGGGGCACTCTGTTCACAACCGCTTGCCCACACCACGCCATACACATGGTCTGTGATTGTGAGGACGGTTGGACGTACTGCCAAATTCTATAAAATGACATTGCTTATGGTAGAGAAATGTAATATTAAATTCTCTGGCAACGGCTCTGGTGGACATTCCTGCAGTCAGCATGCCAATTGTACGCTCCCTCAGATCTTAAGACATCTGTGGCATTTTGTTGTGTGACAAAGCTGAACCTTTTAGAGTGGCCTTTTATTGCCCACAGCACAGGGTACACCTGTGTAATGATTACACTGTTTAATCAGCTTCTTCGTATGTCACACCTGTCAGGTGGATGGATTATCTTGGCAAAGGAGAAATTCTCACTGACATGGATGTAAACTAATTTTTGCACAAAATGAAAGAGAAATAAGCTTTTTGTATGGAACATTTTGGGGTTCTTTTATTTCAGCTCATGAAACATGGGACAAATACTTTACATGTTGCATTTATATTTTGGTTCAGTGTACATGGAATGGCTGGGTGTCCCCAAGGAGAGGTTTGAAAACCTCTGCCTTATCCAACCTGATGAAACCAAACAATTACTTTTGAATGTAAAATGTCCTATTTGTCTATGGCGTGGTATCCCGGGATAACGGCTGTGGAGACACTAATTTTCCCAGCGTTTACATGGCAGTGTCAAAGTTCATGGGAGTTTCAATGAAAATGTTCCACATTATTCTTCTCATTGAGAAGAAGTGTATAATGACTTATACAAGGTGTTGATGCTACTAGAGACAACTCAGGCAAGTCCTTGTATACTCATGGTTAATGAAATGAGGTAGTGATTATGGTACTTGAGAAAGGCTCCAGTCAGAAGTGCCTGTGTGACTGTATCTTTTGATTAATATATTCTTTGAATGATTGAAATGGTACCTTGTGGATTCTTCACTATTTTGCTTTTTTATTACTTTTATATCGTCATCATTTAAAAAACAACAACAAATGAACACATCGAAAAACGTATTTTTCTTTTTAATTTCACTTTTCAAAATAGTTTTTACTTGTTTGTGAATGAATTAACTGCAGTTAGCCTTCAGGTACAGTGTAGTCCCAATGGTATCATGGATGGTGGTAGTATTGTACAGTACATATTCAATGTATAAAACCATGAATTAACCACATGTCACGCCCTGACCTTAGACCTTTTTATGTCTCTATTTTGGGTTTGGTCAGGGCGTGATTTGGTGGGCATTCTATGTTCTATTTTCTATGTTAATGTATTTCTTTGTTTTGGCCGGGTATGGTTCTCAATCAGGGACGGCTGTCTATCGTTGTCTCTGATTGGGAACCATATTTAGGTAGCCCTTTCCCCTCCTTTCTGTGTGGGAAGTTGTCTTTGTTTGTGGCACTATAGCCCTTAAGCGTCACGGTCGTTTTGTATTTATTTATTGTTTTGTTGGCGTCATTTTTACTAAAGGAAAAATGTATGCTCACCACTCTGCGCTTTGGTCCAGTTCTTTTGACGGCCGTGACACCACATCCTTAATAAGACATGTACTAAGTTATCTACTAACTAATATAATACATTACGAAATGCTATAAGTTATAACACATGAATAATCCACTCATACATTAATACTGGATGATACACAATATGACCACCATGGTACTCACAGTACCCTTCTTTTTAGTATAGTAGGCTATAAAACAGACATCAGATACAGTAGCCATCTCTCCAATCTCTGGGCTCTCAACTGACTCCTGTGGGTCCTAGGGGACAGGGCTGGGCCTCTCCTATGAATAGTTGACGGCATATTGAAGGTGTCTGGGTTTTAGCGTGTGTGGTTTCATCACCTCTCCCACTCCATAAGGTCTGTAAAACAATACCTATGTGTAATAGAGACACAATGAGAGGGGAATTGTACTGGAACTCTGGAGGGAGAAATGATATTCTGTGATTTACTCACCATCATACCTCTGTCTCTCTCATTCTCTGTCTAAATCCTCCCTCTCGCTCGCCATCTCAAGGTTTCATAACTGCGTGCATGCATTCAAATCAAATCATATGTTATCTGTCATATGTTTCGTAAACTACAGGTGTAGACAAGCAGCGAAAGGCTTACTTATGGGTCCTTTTCCAACAATGCAGATTTAAAATAAAGATTAAAAAGAAAATAGAAATAGTGACGAGGAATAATTATACAGTGAATAACAATAATGAGTAAAAGTAACATGGCTATATTCAGGGGGTACCAGTCCTGAGTTGATGTGCAGAGATATAAGGTGACTCTTACACCAACCTAATCTGTATTTCATCTAGAAATACCTTTCATATAAAGTAATTGCCTTTCACAATGCAACGCTCACAATACTTTCATATGATTCTCTTCTCATTTATTTAAATACATTTGAACATCACCTAATTCCACTTAATGATTAATCGCTAAACCGTTTGGTAAACCTATAGATTTTGAACTGGTTTGTCTACTATAAATAGATTTTGAGAACTACAAAAATGAAATGTGTGTGTATAAACATAGAAAGTATAAACATCTACATGACATGTATGATACATGATAACCATACATAATGACCTCACATTATTGCTAATTGATTTCATAAAGTGGTAAGCGCAATTGGTCACCATATAAAAAGGGTGTTGTGAACACTTGCAATTTATTTCAACATGGAGCAGAATAGACAGCAAGTGAGAGGAAGAAATCAAAGTGTTTGTGAACAAGGGGACCATCAGAGAGGTGGGCATGGGCCCCATCAAAGAGGTGGACATCAGAGAGAGGGAGGCAGACGGCAGGGAACTGTTGTGTCTAATGAAGTCTGGGCCATCGTCGTTGACCATGTGGTAAACAGAGGCCCTACCATGGCAGAGGCTGCCAGATTAATTCACCCCAATCTGAAAAAAATCTAAATCTTTGATTACAGATATTACTAGATATTATTGAAATTATAGATTTTCTGTCCATTTTGTTGGGTAATGTACGTGTATTGCCTAATGTAAAAACTGTTTAATCCACTGTAATTGACAATATTGTAGCATATTAGTTTCAGCACTTCTAAGGGCGAACCATATCTTCCATTGTTTGCTATTGGATTAACTGGTAGTTAAAACAACCAAATGGAAAAGATATCAGTGTCACACCCCGACCATAGTTTGCTTTGTATGTTTCTATGTTTTGTTTGGTCAGGGTGTGATATGAGTGGGCGTTCTATGTTGGATGTCTTGTTTGTCTATTTCTATGTCTGGCCTGATATGGTTCTCAATCAGAGGCAGGTGTTAGTCATTGTCTCTGATTGGGAACCATATTTAGGTAGCCTGTTTGGTGTTGGGTTTTGTGGGTGATTGTTCCTGTCTCTGTGTTTGTACCAGATAGGGCTGGTTTAGGTTTTCTCGTTAGTCTGTTCATGTATAGTTTCATTCATTAAAGAACCATGAATAGAAACCACGCTGCATTTTGGTCTGCCTCTCCTTCACCAAAAGAAAACCATTACAATCAGGTTGTGTTTCGGTGATTAAACCAATGTTTCCATTACATTTTGCAGTAAATGTACATTTTGAATCAGTGGTTGTGTGGTGAGTGTGGTTTACAAATCCAAATGTATGCCCAATGACAGGTGTTGAATGAAAGACTGGCTGTGTTTGTCGTGGAAATTCTAATCAAATGGAAGAGAGACTGTAGATTCTTCCAAACTTTTTATTATAAGATTTGCAAATCAGGAGCTGGTTTACAATAACTCAAAAGGCGCAAAGTTAAGAGCCCAACGACAAGAGTTGTGTCTCAGCTTTTATAACATTAGTCTACGTGGTAGTTTTAGCAGGTGTGCGAGAGCATGGCGGGAACATAACGCCAGTTTTGTTAATCCTTTCTGCTGATAGAATTCTCACTGCTACTCAAGCAATGACCAAAAAGGATGGACCAAAAACTGTGGTCACTCTGACGCTCTTTGTCTCTAGCCGTGTGACTAAGTCGAACAGAAACAGAGTGGGAAAATACCAGCTTCTTCTTACAAGACTTTCAAACAGACAGTGGAAATGTACAGGTTTAAGGCTTGTACACCGCATGTGCATAACAGAGTTTGTCCTTTTCCACCGTACCTTACAAGTGTTACCAGTTTGGAGTTTTGTACAAAGAGTTGTGAAAATGATCCGCATACTTGTGAAAATAGTACCAAAGCGATAAAAGAAATGTAATAGGCAGTAGCAGCGGTATATGTGGTGAGTGGGAATGTGTTTTTGAGTGTGTGTGTGTGTGCTTGTTTGTTTGTGTGCTGCATCAGTTTGCATGTGTGTGCGTGCTATGAGTGTGTGGGCGTATGTGGTCTGTGTGTGTGTGTATTGAGATGTCAGTGTAAGTATGTGTGAGTGTGTGCATAGAGTCAGTGCAAGAGGGTAAAAAAGGGACAATGCAGTTATTCTGGGTAGCCATATGAATAGCAGTCTTGTTTAGTAGTCTTATGACTTGGGGGTAGAAGCTGTTCAGGGGCGTGTTGGTTCCAAACTTGGTAGACTTATACCACTGCCAGTGTTCATGTGTTAGTACAGCGCCTTCAAAAAGTATTCATACCCTTTGTAATTTGTGGTAGCCATTATCACCAAATGTCTTTGATCAGCTCTTTTGGGTTTCCTTCCACTAGTTCCCAAAGTCACAATCATGAAAACAAATATGTGCTTTTTAGTCTTCATTTAAGGTCAGGTACAGTGCCTTCAGAAAGTATTCATACCCCTAGACGTATTCCACCTTGTTGTTGTGTTACAGCCTGAATTCAAAACCTACATACAAATACCCCATAATGACAAAGTGAAAACATGTTTTTAGAAATTTAGCCAAATTTATTGAAAATTAAATACAGAAATATCTCAATATCTCAAACATCTCCCTGAGTCATTGCATGTTAGAATCCATTTTGTCAGAGATGACTGCTGTGCGTGTTTCTGGGTAAGTCTCTAAGAGCTTTGCACACCTGTATTGTACAATATTTGCATTATTCTTTGAAGTGTTCTTCAAGCTCTGTCAAGTTGGTTGTTGATCATTGCTAGACAGCCATTTTCAGTCAAACCTGTAACAAGGCCACTCAGGAACATTTAATGTCATCTTGCAAAGCAACTCCAGGGGTGTAATTGGTCTTGTGTTTTAGGTTATTGTCCTGCTGAAAGGTGAATTTGTCTCCCAGTGTATGTTGGAAAGCGGACTGAACCAGATTTTCCTCTAGGATTTTGTCTGTGCTTAGCTCTATTCCATTTATTTTTATCCCCCAAAAAACTGCTTAGTCCTTGCCGATGACAAGCATACTGTGGTGGAAATTCTCATCAACAACGAGGAGAGACAAGGTCAATCACCAATCAGGATGTTACTTTAATCAAAACGTATTAATAACGAAAGCATAGAGCAATTGCTTCTATAATGATGAGGCTGGTCGGCTCAACACTTCCAGGTGGTGTGGCGAGTATCTCTGACATATGAAGAACACAAATATATTTTATAGAAAAGATACGACCTTGTAGTCTTCTTGATAAACAAAAAACTGTATGGAATAGGTCACAAGGTGAAACTTGATAAATGAGAAAGGAGTATCCCACAGCCAGATAGCATTTGCTTTGAAGACTGTTATTATTGTTTAGTCTGGCCCCTAAGATGAGGCTCCGATCTTGTTCCTGGTACTTCATAGCACAGAAACACCAATTCATTCTATGGCATTAATCAATTGTCAACTCCAGATACTCCCATCTCAAGTAAAACCCCTTCTTGACCACACACCTGGACAAGCTCACTGAGGTTAGTGAGCTTCTAGGTCATACACTACCCCAGGATAGGTGCCACATCAGAGATGACATACAATGGTTCCAGACACTACCCCACCGATCTTTTCTCAGATCTTATCTCCCCAAAGGAGGGAGTGACTGGCTCACTGACATTGTGGAGACAAGTCAGTAGTTCCCCATTAATCACTCCATCCCTTCACATGGTTTAGAATAGGTAAAGACACATTCACATACTGTATGAAGACAATGTTCTCTTCTCTTTCGGATATTCTGCATAGCACCAGAGACATGTGAAAGACAAGTCTGACTTCTCCCCTCTCTGGGCCCCAGTTGACTGAGCCCCAGCTGAAGGAGGAAGTGCAACTGCCAACTCCAGAGTCCGAAGGGATACATTTTAATAACAAGCATATGATATAAGCATATTATGCAGATAAGACTGTCACGACTCCCACCGAAGGTGGCTCCCCTGCCTGTTCGGGCGGCGCCCGGCGGTCGTCGTCGCCAGTCTACTAGCCGGCACCTAATCCCTTTTTCCTTTACCTCGTTCATCCGCAACACCCTGGCCCCTCAGGGGTTTGTGCTTAGTCCCTTCCTGTACTCCCTGTTCACCCACAACTGCGTGGCCGGCACTACTCCAATACCATCACTATATTTGCTCACAACACAACAGTGCTAGGCCTGATCTACGATAACGATGAAAAAGCCTATAGGGTGGTGCCAGTGTGGTGCCAGGACAACAACCTCTCCCTCACTGTGAACAAGACAAAGGAGCTGATTGTGAACTATAGGAAAAGGAGGGCCAAACAGGCCTCCATTAACATTGACGGGGCTGAAGTGGACCGGATTGAGAGTTTCAAGTTCCAGCCTCGTCTGGCTCCAAGCATGTTCACTTTCTTCTGCTTCCTGTCTTCAGTCTGTTTTGTCCTCCTTTCCTCCCTTGTCTGAACCGGGTGCTGTTTGTAGTTGTGAAGAGGGCACGAGAACACCTTTTCCCCTTCAGGAGACTGAAAAGTTTTGGCATGGGTCCCAAGATCCTCAAAAAAGTTCTTCAGCTGCAACATCTGCTTGCATCATCGCCTGCGTAAGGCGCCACAGAGGGTAGTGCGTACGGCCCAGTACATCACTGGGGCCAAGCTTCCTGACATCCAGGACCTATATACAATGAGGTGTCAGAGGAAGGCCCCCAAAAATGTCAAAGACTCCAGTCACCCAAGTCATAGACTGTTCTCTCTGCTATCGCATGGCAAGTGGTTTCAGAGCGCCAAGTCTAGGACCAAAAGGCTCCTTAACAGCTTCTACCCCCAGGCCATAAGACTGCCGAACAATTATTCAAATGGCCAACCAGACTATTTACATTTACAAATGACCTCGACTATCCTGTACCCATGCACATTGACTCGGTACAGGTACCCCCTGTGTATAGCTTCGTTATTTTTTCATAATTTTCTTGTGTTACTTTTACTTTTTTAAAACTTTTTTTGTGTTACTTTTTGATTTCAGTGGATTTTTTACTTTAGTTTATTTACTAAATATTTTCTTAACTCTATTTCTTGAACTGAATTGAGCTTGTGAGTAAGCATTTCACAGTGAGGTCTACACCTGTTGTATTTGGTGGATGTGTGAAATAAAATTAGATTTGCTTTGAACTTCACCATGGTAAAGGGATATTCAGTGCTTCTTTTACCAATAGGTGCCCTTCTTTATCTACCAATAGGTGCCCTTACATTTGCTTCAATCCAAGTATTTTTGTGAGGCATTGGAAAACCTCCCTGGACTTTGTGTTTGAATCTGTGTCTGAAATTCGCTGCTCATGGGACCTTACAGATAATTGTATGTGTTGGGTACATCGATGAGGTAGAAGTAAAATGAGGTAATGAGGTAAAATCATGTTAAACACTATTATTGCACACAGAGTGAGTCCATGCAACTTATGTGACTTGTTAAGCACAATTTTACCACTGAATATTTTTAGGCTTGCCTTAACAAAACGTTTGAAAACTGTCGTCTCCCAATAGAGCGGACTAACCTGGCCCTGAGTGTGAGTGTGAGTGAAAATATGTGACTCACCACCTGGATTCGGTCTTATGTAGAAACATTTTAACATTTTTTCTGTTTTTTACATTGGATAAAAGCAGATACTCAGAACTACAACTGGTATATCACACACTGTATTTGAGGAAACAATGGGAAAGTCATTCTGCTTTGAAAGTTGATCAACTTGTAAACTCACTTTTGAGAAAATCGTCTTTCAACGTTTTTGGTTCTACTATTGGAGAGTCCTTCTTTGTCTACATCCATTCAGCATTGTTGACACTCTCTTAAGCCTTAGCCCCACCCATCTCTTTAAGGGTTGATCCGTTCGATCACTTACATTTGCTTCAATCCAAGTATTTTTGTCAGCCATCTTTGCTGGAGAAGGTCTCCAGCCTTGGTCGCATAGCATCAAATTCGGCATGGAACTACTCGATATGATTGGTCATTGCCCAGAGGTCGCCCCTGGTGATTTGCATAAAAGTAAAAAAAATTCGCTGCCTCCCACGCCACCTTCTCACCGCCCAAAGGTGTCCCGCCCTCTCCGCTTCTCATTGCTTTCCTTCACTTGAAATGAATGGGAAGCGGTGTTTCACCATGCGGCATCCTGTGCAAGTGTATCATGATACACTGGAAACTTTCTTCAGCAAAGATGGTTGACAAAATACTATGATGGGTTAGTGATTATGTCATAACGAATCATGCAAAAAATGTACAGTTGACAGGAATATGTTAGTTAATGTAGAGACAAATGATTATGCAATTTTTTTAATCATAAAGTTCAGACTAGCTAACATTTGTCAGCTAGCTGGCTAGCTTTATGGGTGTTGTGATATGAGTATGAAATTGTAATTCTGGTTGTTTAATGTTTTAGGGACTACTGAAACAACCAGCAAACCAGGCGGTCACCTTGTGAGACACTGATAGGCTGGACAATAGAACGAGTCCAAATTCACTCAAGGCTGAAAACGGCAATAGCATGTTGGCTAAGCTGGAACACTAGCATGAGCCCATGGCAAATTAATTGAATCAAACGTTCACAGAGCCTATTTTGACTGGAATTATGCTTAGAACTCCATTTTCCCTAAATGGTACAAGAAAAGGTATCCCTTTTCATATTACCACTACAATTTGTTCTTAGGACGATACTGAAAAACCCCAATTTGTGTAGAAAGTAAACATACGCACCTCTATGGTGTCAACTGTGCTTATGTCTGCATGAGGAGGAAGTAGAAAACAAACTGCAACTAAGGATTATTTTTGGCCCAGCAATCAATGACAATGAGATACACTGCCCAGGCTTACATAATTATAAAGAAGAGATTTTCCTGATTAAAATGGTGTCCTACTTGAAAAAAAATCTAAATTTAAACATTGAGAGATATTTGGTGAAATATACCAGCATGCCTCTTCCACAGGAAAACAATGGGGGAAGTTCAGCATTCCAAGGGCAAAAAGTATTTTGTGGCTAGAGATCGATGACAACGAGATACACTGCCCAGCCTTACATAATTAGAAAGAAGAGATTATCTTGATTAACGGGGGGAGCTCAACTAATGTTGCCTATGTAAAGAAAGGGTTTTTAAATACTTAATGAAATCTATGGTGTTTTTGGACCATCAGTTTAATTGTTATGCTGTAAATGTTTTACTTTATGATTGTAATTGATTAAATAATCTAGCAAATATTTTATTTCAAGCATTTCTGAGTAATTGCTATTTCAGTAAGGATATACACTTTATTCAGTGACCTTAGGTATTGTCACACCCTGACCTTAGTATTCTTTGTTTTCCTTGTTATTTTGGTTAGGTCAGGGTGTGACATGGGTGATGTATGTGTTTTTGTCTTGTCTAGGGGTTTTGTATGTTTATGGGGCTGTTTCCTTTCTAGGTATATTGTATGTCTATGGTTGCCTAGATTGGTTATCAATTAGAAGCAGCTGACTATCGTTGTCTCTGATTGGGAACCATATTTAGGCAGCCATATTCTGTGGGCACTTTGTGGGTGATTGTTTCCTGTCTTTGTTTTCTCTGCACCAGATAGGTCTGTATCATGGTTTGTCACGTTTTTGTTTTTGTTATTGTGTTCATGTTGAGTTTCTCATATTAAAAACCATGAACTCTAACCACGCTGCATTTTGGTCCTCCTCTCCCTTGACGGAAGAAAACCGTGACAGAATCACCCATCAGTACAGGACAAAGCAGCGTGGTGACAGACAGCGGCAGGAGGAGCAGCGCAATCAGGACTATTGGACTTGGGAGGAGATACTGGGTGGAGATGGACCCTGGACGCAGCCGGGGGAATATCGCCGCCCCAAGGCAGAGCTGGAGGCAGCCAAAGTGGAGAGGCGGCGGTTTGAGGAGGCAGCACGGAAGCAGGGCTGGAAGCCCGAGAGTCAGCCCCAAAAATTATTGGGGGGGTCACACAGGAAGTATGGCGAAGCCAGGTAGGAGACCTGTGCCAACTTCCTGTGCTTACCGTAGAGCGAGAGGGACCGTGCAGGCACCATGTTATGCTGTGGAGCGCACGGTGTCCCCAGTGCGGGTGCATAGCCCGGTGCGATACATACCAGCTCCTCGTATCGGCCGGGCTAGTGTGGGCATTGAGACAGGTGCCATGAAGCCGGCTCTACGCATCTGGTTTTCAGTGCGTCTCCTTGGGCCGACATACATGGCACCAGCCTTACGCATGGTGTCCCCGGTTCGCCAGCACAGCCCAGTGCGGGCTTTTCCACCTCGCCGCACTGGCAGGGCGACCGGGAGCATTCAACCAGAAGGTTGGGCAGGCTCGGTGCTCAAGAGCTCCAGTGCACCTGCACGGTCCGGTCTATCCAGTGTCACCTACATGCACCAGCCCTCCGGTGGCAGCCCCCCGCACCAGGTTTCCGGTGCGTGTCCAGAGCCCAGTACTCCCTGTTCCTCCTCCCCGCACTCACCCTGAGGTCCGTGTACTCGGCCCAGTATCACCAGCGCCGGCACCACGCACCAGGCCTACAGTGCGCCTCGCCTGTCCAGCGCTGCTAGAGCCATCTCTCCAGCGCCATCAGATTCTTCCGTCTCTCCAGCGCTGCTAGAGTCTCCCGCCTGTCCAGAGCTGCTAGAGTCTCCCGCCTGTCCAGAGCTGCTAGAGTCTCCCGCCTGTCCAGAGCTGCTCCCGCCTGTCCAGAGCTCTCCCGCCTGTCCAGAGCTGCTAGAGTCTCCCGCCTGTCCAGAGCTGCTAGAGTCTCCCGTCCAGAGCTGCTAGAGTCTCCCGCCTGTCCAGAGCTGCTAGAGTCTCCCGCCTGTCCAGAGCTGTCCCCGCCTGTCCAGAGCTGCTAGAGTCTCCCGCCTGTCCAGAGCTGCTAGAGAGCTGCTCTCCCGCCTGTCCAGAGCTGCTAGAGTCTCCCGCCTGTCCAGAGCTGCTAGAGTCTCCCGCCTGTCCAGAGCTGCTCCAGGAGAGCTGCTAGAGTCTCCCGCCTGTCCAGAGCTGCTGCTCCCGCCTGTCCAGAGCTGGAGGAGTCTCCCGCCTGTCCAGAGCTGCTAGAGTCTCCCGCCTGTCCAGGATCTCCCGCCTGTCCAGAGCTGCTAGAGTCCCCGCCTGTCCAGTCTGCCCCGCCTGTCCAGGCTGCTAGAGTCCCCGCCAGAGCCGCCAGTCTGCCAGGATCCGCCAGAGCCGCCAGTCAGCCAGGATCTTCCAGAGTTGTCAACCAGTCCCGAGCTGCCCCTCAGTCCGGAGTTGCCCCTCAATCCGGAGCTGCCCCTCAGTCCAGTGGGGCCATTTAGTAGGGTTGCCAATCCTAGGTTGACGGCGAGGGTCGCCGTTCCTAGGAGGAGACTAAAGGGGACAAAGACTATGGTGTGGTGGGGTCCACGTCCAGCGCCAGAGCCGCCACCATGGACAGACGCCCACTCAGACCCTCCCCTATAGGTTTAGGTGTGCGGCCGGGAGTCCGCACCTTTGGGGGGGAGTACTGTCACACCCTGACCTTGGTATTCTTTGTTTTCCTTGTTATTTTGGTTAGGTCAGGGTGTGACATGGGTGATGTATGTGTTTTTGCCGTGTCTATGGGTTTTGTATGTTTATGGGCTGTTTCCTTTCTAGGTATATTGTATGTCTATGGTTGCCTCGAATGGTTCTCAATTAGAGGCAGCTATCTATCGTTGTCTCTGATTGGGAACCATGTTTAGGCAGCCATATTCTGTGGGTACTTTGTGGGTGATTGTTTCCTGTCTTTGTGTTCTCTGCACCAGATAGGTCTGTTTCGGGTTTTGCCACGTTTGTTGTTTTTGTCATTGTGTTCATGTTGAGTTTCTCATATTAAAAACCATGAACTCTAACCACGCTGCATTTTGGTCCTCCTCTCCTTCGACGGAAGAAAACCGTGACAGGTATAGACATTGTTGTTTTTTTAAGAATGAACTGTGTTTACTATCTCTACAATGACTTGTTGGACTTCACGAGACTCACCCAAAATGGAAACAGGTTAGTTCAAGCCGTTCCTGCTGATCTGAATGTCATTCAGTTCAATGCGGGATGTAGGGCATTAAGTCCAAACAGGTTACAGAACCATTCTGGAGAGTTCTTGGAAAAAAAGAGGTTCATTGCAAGAATAAGTACAGTATGCTTGTTATAAAGCTCACAGAGCGGCAGGCAGACAGCAGCACCTTCATTAGAGGCGAGGCCACTTTGTTTGATGACGTAGACGTCCACAGGGGACCCATCTTCAACAAATTCATAGCACAAGAATCAGAAGAGTTTGATGACATGACAAAATAAGCTCGAGAGCAAATTTTTCTAGTCTAGAAATGTGTGCTGTAGGTTGACCGCAGATCACCTAAAGAATGGATGGTATGACAATGTATCTGCTGAGCAGAATAAAGTGTTAGAATCTGCTCCAAAAACGAACGTTGCATGTGAGAGGGATTTATCAATTAATAAGATTAAAGATTAGGACAAGCATAATAGTATTAGAGATAGCATTCTTGGGAGTGGTTGGCTAGCTTAGGTCCTGAGAGGAAAGCTGAGGTCCTTGAAACATCTAGGACATCAGTTAAAGGACAGAGAGCCATATATTGTGAGCGCATGTTCAAAATAAGAGAAACTAGACTGCAGGCACTTAAAGAGAAACAAGATAGACAAAATCAAAAAGAGCTTCAGGGAGTCAGTAAAAAAAACAGATATGGTGGGTTCTGGACCAGTGTGGAGGAAGCAGATTAGCCAATTTAAGTGGCGTGGATAAAATACCAGCTGACTGTATTTCATAGAATTGTGTTTGTTATAATATATAACTCTGTGTCAATACAACATAGCTGCTTAAGGACTGGCAGGAAAGTGATATGAGACAGGGAGCCTACAAGGCAACTCTTTGTTAAACTTGAATGCCCGTTTATAAAATGTAACTTCAGTCATTTGATTAGATTTGCATTCTAATATATGAAACTCTGTTGCTCTCCCAAACCCAAAACAAAGGCTCTTTTAAGAGCCAACTCCCACCTTCCAATTCCCACCCCCTAATCATACTCTTTTACAAGACTGTATATATATATATAATTAAACACAAATATAAGTATGTACAGTTGAAGTCGGAAGTTTACATACCCCTTGGCCAAATACATTTAAACTCAGTTTTTCACGATTCCTGACATTTAATCCTACTAAGAATTCCCTGTCTTAGGCCAGTTAGGATCACCACTTTATTTTAAGAATGTGAAATGTCAGAATTATAGTAGAGAGAATGGTTTATTTCATCTTTAATTTCTTTCATCTCATTCCCAGTGGGTCAGAAGTTTACATGCACCCAATTAGTATTTGGTAGCATTGCCTTTAAATTGTTTAACTTGGGTCAAACGTTTTGGGTAGCAGTTCTACCAGCTTCCCACAATAAGTTGGGTGAATTTTGGCCCACTCCTGACAGAGCTAGTGTAACTGAATCAGGTTTGTAGGCCTCCTTGCTCGCACACGCAATTTCAGTTCTGCCCACACATTTTCTGTAGGAAAATCAGGGCTATGTGATGGACTCGTTTTACTGTGGATATAGATACTTTTGTACCTGTTTGCTCCAGCATCTTCACAGGGTCCTTTACTGTTGTTCTGGGATTGATTTGCACTTTTCACACCAAAGTACGTTCATCTCTAGGAAACAGAACGCATCTCCTTCTGAGCGGTATGACGGCTGCGTGGTCCCATGGTATTTATACTTGCCTACTATTGTTTGTACAGATGAACGTGGTACCTTCAGGCATTTGGAAATTGCTCCCAAGGATGAACCAGACTTGTGGATGTCTACAATTTGTTTTCTGAGGTATTGGCTGATTTCTTTTAATTTTCCCATGATGTCAAGCAAAGAGGCACTGAATTTGAAGGTAGGCCTTGAAATACATCCACGGGTACACCTCCAATTGACTCAAATGATGTCAACTAGCCTATCAGAAGCTTCTAAAGCCATGACATCATTTTCTGGAATTTTCCAAGCTGTTTAAAGGCACAGTCAACTTAGTGTATGTAAACTTCTGACCCACTGGAATTGTGATACAGTGAATTATAAGTTAAATAATCTGTCTGTAAACAATTGTTGGAAAAATGACTTGTGTCATGCACAAAGTAGATGTCCTAACCGACTTGCCAAAACAAGTTTGTTAACAAGAAATTTGTGGAGTGGTTGAAAAATTAGTTTTAATGACTCTAACCTAAGTGTATGTAAACTTCCGACTTCAACTGTATGTATATATATATATACTTTTTTAGGTTCATAATGTAGTTAATTCAAAGACATGCTAATCATACTCTTTACAGTATATTATGTTAATATGACTTTTATATTGTGTCTGCCTCTCACTATCTAGTGTGGCTTATATTGAAATGCCCCAAAAAACGTTTTGTTCTTGTGATTACATTCACTAGAGTTTTGGTGCAATCTTCTTAAACAATTTTCTGTTACAAAACCGAAGGCTCTTTTAAGAGCCAAATCATCCATAATAAAGGTCTAATTTCCATTGTATGTGTGTGTGTGTTAGAGTTGAGCTATTGCACAGCTACAGAAATAGTTTTGAACAGATTACTGTGAATGAATTACCCTTAATTTGTATTATTACCTGTATTCATGTGCATGTATTGAAATTATACTTAATTACTATTTCAATAACGATTATCAATAATCCTGAACATTAATTCAGTCACCTCATATTGACACTTTTAAGTGGGATGCCGTAATGAAACCTCCTGTCTTTGCTAACATTAACCCTCAAATTCAATGGATAGGGACGTCCCAAGGAACCTGGATAGCAGGATGGCAAGGACCAGAGGGCACGTCATCGGGAATTTTCCCACCTGGGAACGGTAGCCAATCAGATACATGCATTTGATTTGCTCGAGATGAAACCGACTGCACACAAGTGCATGCATTTCATTAGGCATGCAATATCGCCAACTTATATAACAATATAACAAAACTTTCTCATTAAGTAAAATTGAGGGTCGACCATATCCCGAGTAGCTTAGATACACGGTTTTACAACCATCCAAAGATATCTGCAATCTAACATATAGTCAGGGCGCCTCGTTCATTCTTAGCCAGACATACAGGCATATTTATTCATGTTCATGGTTGGGAGAATTTCAGAAATCACATGGGGGGGGGGGGTGTATGTAGCATGCTTGTGTTGTAAACCCAATGGGAAAAATACAATTAAGGATTGCACTGATAGCAATAACATAGGCATGTCTTACACTATAAGCCTGTCAGAAGTTGCACTAATTCAAGTGAATAGCATCACAAGAATGAGGCAATTTTGTGCATTTTAATGTTTGGCAAAAACACAGCAGAAGCCAATAAGCAGTGTTTGTAAACGTTTCATAAATTGACAAAGTGCAGCAGTTCTCATATTCAAGTAAACGGCATCACATGAATGAAGAAATTTAGGGGAATTTCAAGGTTTGGAAATAGGGACGTGCGGGGCGTATCTTTGGTTTTGCATTCTATAATATGGCGACCGGTACGGCTACCCTATATACCCTATATTATGCTAAACGAATGCCCCGGGCCAATAGCTATTGACTGCACACTATAGCTGACAGCCCCCCAGCTCCCACACCCCTTCGTTCTCACAGAACTCCCGCACACGCTTTTTTCTGGCCCTTTCCACAGTGCTAATGCAAGAGGAAGGACTGAAACAGCATTTTTAACAGATTAATTTACAGTCAATAACACAATAGAAAAAGTATATATACAGTGTGTGCAAATGAAGTAAGATTAGGGAGGTAAGGCAATAAATAGGCCATAGTGGCAAAATAATTACAATTTAGCAATTAAACACTGAAGGGATAGATGTGCAGAAGATGCATGTGCAAGTAGAGATACTGGGGTGCAAAGAAGCAACAAAAAAAACAATATGGGGATGAGGTAGTTGGGTGGGCTATTTACAGATGGGCTGTGTACAGGTGCAATGATCTGTAAGCTGCTCTGACAGCTGATGTTTAAAGTTAGTGAGTGAGATATGAGTCTCCAGCTTCAGTGATTTTTGCAATTCGTTCCAGTCATTGGCAGCAGAGAACTGGAAGGAAAGGCGGCCAAAGAGAAGTTGGATTTGGGGGTGCTAGGGGCTACCCGTGCAACGGGTGGGTGCCGCTATGGTGACCAGTGAGCTGAGATAAGGCGGGGCTTTACCTAGCAAAGACTTATAGATGACCTGGAGCCAGTGGGTTTGGCGACAAATATGGAGCGAGGGCCAGCCAACGAGAGCATACAGGTTCCAGTGGTGGGTAGTATATGGGGCTTTGGTGACAAAAAAGATGGCACTGTGATAGACTACATCCAATTTACTGAGTAGAGTGTTGGAGGCTATTTTGTAAATGACATCGCCGAAGTCGAGGATCGGTAGGATAGTCAGTTTTACGTGGGTATGTTTGGCAGCATGAGTGAAGGATGCTTAGTTGCGAAATAGAAAGCCGATTCTAGATTTATTTTTGGATTGGCGATGCTTAATGTGAGTCTGGAAGGAGAGTTTAAAGTCTAGCCAGACACCTAGGTATTTGTAGTTGTCCACATATTCTAAGCAAGAAACGTCCAGTGATACTTCACGGGCGGGCAGGTGCGGGCAGGTGCGGGCAGCGATCGGTTGAAGAGCATGCATTTAGTTTACTTGCATTTCAGAGCAGTTGGAGGCCATGGAAGGAGAGTTGTATGGCATTGAAGTTCGTCTGGAGGTTTGAGGATCGGTGTCCAGCTAGCCGGACAACTTCCGGTGAAACTGGAGGGCGCGCAATTGAAATAAATAATCAGAAATATTATGGATTTTAAAAATGTAGGTACACATAAGTGTCTTATATCGGATGAAAGCTTAAAATCTTGTTAATCTGAATGCACCGTCTGTTTTACAGTAGCTACTACAGCTAAAACATGCCATGCAATTGTTTGAGGACAGCGCCCCACATTCAAATATTTTTCCACCGGCACAGGTTTCATACATTCACATATAACGATTAAATACTCACATACTGTTTGAAAATCTTCCTCCAATTTGTCATCCAAATGGTCCCAGCTATAACATATAGTGTCGTTTTGTTTAGTTAAAATCCTTCTTTATATCCCTAAAAGTCTGTTAGTTGGCGCCATTGATTTTGAGTAATCCACTCGTTCAACTTGTAGAGAAAGGAATCCGAAAATCTACCCCTAAACTTTTTTTCAACAAGTCAAAATACATTTCTATTTACTCCTCAAATACCCTAAAATCTAATCAAACTACAATATTTATTTCGAAAATAAGTATGTTCAATAGGAAATCGATTTTAGCAGCTGCGTAATTCCTTCAAGGCGATCGCAAACACAAATTTCCAAGACTGTGTCCTTCTACTAAAATCGTTATTTCTTATTTGTTTTTGAAGTAACGAGCTTGAAACCTTTAACATAGACTGCTGACACCTTGTGGAAGCCATTGGAATTGCATCCAGGGAGCTGATTTTCAATATGTCCTTTCTCTTGCATTTCTAAGAGGATGGTCTGTCTCTCTCAATAAAACAATTATGGTTGGTTTTTCTTTGGATTATCTCCTACCATATCTATTGTGCTGTATTATTATAGCATTATTTTAATGTTTCTACGAACTTCAAAGTGTTCTCTTTTCAATGGTACCAACTATATGCATATCCTGGCTTCAGGGCCTGAGCTACAGGCAGTTTACTTTTCCTATTATATTCATTGTCACATTCTCATTGTCAAATTCATCAACCAACATAATCTAGCCGCTCTGCCTTCTCGCACAAGTAGCCAACTCAACAAGCCCTGCCAAAAGCTCATGCTGTCAGCGGCAGCGATCACTCTGTGTCACGAATCCCGTTTCCTGAGTCTGTTGTTTGCCTGTGTTCTGTTCTGGAGTGTTTATTCCGGCGTCCTGGAACGCACCCTGTCTGGTTGCCGGGCAATGTAGCCAGTTGGGAGTTCTGATTACCCGCACCTGTATCCCATCAGCTATCTGCACACCTGGTCCTGATCATCATCTCTCCTCTTCATAATCCCGGACCTGACATCCATTCCCTGCCGGATCGTTAGCCATGAACAGTATGTCGTGCCATAGTATCAGCCTCAAGTTGGATAAAATTTGTTTTGTTGTTTTTTTATGTATTGCTTGCTATAAACTTACCTCCGTTTGTTCTGTCTTAAGTTATTCACCCGGATCATTTACCCCATTCCCGCCTGGTCGTCGGAGAATTCCGCCACCCCATTGGATCCACCTGTGGAGAGTGGTTAGAATGAGGAGTCACTACAAGCGGCTTTTTAACCAGGGGTTGTCGGAGCAACTCAAGGATTAGCTGATATCCTATCCAGAGCCTAGTGACCTAGACAGCTTGGTCACTTTATCTATTCGGGTAGATAATAGAGTCCGAGAGAGGAGGGAGAAGCAGTGGGGCCCATCCAATCAATCAGCAACTCGGTTACCATTCGGTTCAGGAAGTGAACCAGAACATATTGATCGTTATTCCCCACACGGGATTAGTGGAGGGGTCTTGCCACCAGATCCTGAACCAATGCAAGTGGGGCGACACGGGCTAACTAAGGAGGAGCGCCAACGTAGACGTGAGACCAACAGCTGTCTCTACTGTGGTAGCTCGGGACATTACATCTCCGCTTGTCCACAGCGCCCGTTAAACTGCCCGGCTCGCTAGTTTTGGGAGGAATTTGAGCGAGCCAGTTTCAACCTCTCAAAGATCCTGTCAGACCCCGTTTTCCTGCGACCCTTATGAATAAGGATCAGAGCTTAGAGATGAACGCTTTTATCGATTCAGGTGCCGATGGCAGCTTTATTGATGCCGACTTGGTGGAACAGCTGGGGCTTTCCAAGGAGCAATTGCCGGAAGCCATTGAAGCAACCACTCTGAACGGCAGTAGTCTGGCACGGATCACTATGAGGACTGAACCGGTTAAGATGTTGTTGTCGGGGAATCATTCAGAGTTTATCTCCTTCTTCATTCTGTCCTCGCCCCATGTTCCTCTGGTTCTTGGTTACCCCTGGCTGAAGGAACACAATCCCTCGTTTGATTGGGTGACGGGTAAGGTAACTAGTTGGAGCATTGATTGTCATTCTAACTGCCTTAGGACCTCCTGTTCTCCTGCCGTTTCCAGTCAGGTCAGTGACTCTGCTCCTCCTGATTTGTCCCTGGTTCCAGAAACATATCAAGAGTTGGGTGAAGTATTCAGTAAACAGAAGGCTCTGTCCCTTCCTCCCCACCGACCTTATGACTGTGCGATTAATCTGTTTCCTGGAGCTGCCTTTCCCAAGGGACGGTTATACAGTATCTCTCGACCTGAACGTGAGGCCTTGGAGACCTACATCAAGGAGTCTCTTGCTGCAGGTCTCATTCGGCCCTCGTCATCACCTCTGGGAGCAGGATTTTTTTGTGAGCAAGAAGGATGGCTCTCTTCGACCGTGTATTGATTATCGGGGTTTGAATGATATTACGGTCAAGAACAAGTATCCCCTGCCCTTGATGAGCTCGGCTTTCGATTCTTTACAGGGTGCTACGGTTTTTACGAAGCTTGATTTACGTAATGCTTATCATTTGGTTCGGATCAAAGAGGGGGACGAGTGGTTGACTGGGTTCAATACTCCGATGGGACATTTCGAGTACCAGGTGATGCTGTTTGGACTGACCAACGCTCCTGCTGTGTTCCAAAGTATGGTGAATGACGTTCTGAGAGATATGATTGGTATTTTTGTGTTCGTTTACCTGGATGATATCCTCATCTTCTCAAATGAGCTTTCTAGCCACGTTCAGCATGTCAAGCAGGTCCTGCAGCGGTTATTGGAGAACCGTCTGTTCGTGAAGGCTGAGAAGTGTGATTTTCACGCCCACACGACGTCCTTCCTTGGGTACATCATCTCCAGGGGAGAGATCAAGACGGACCAAGAGAAGTTTCGGGCGGTTCGGGATTGGGTCCAGCCCGGTAAGAGATTGCAGCTCCAGAGATTCCTGGGGTTTGCAAATTTTTATTGGAGGTTTATCCGTGATTACAGCCGGGTGGCCGCCCCTTTAACTGTACTGACGTCTTGCACCAGAAAGTTCTGTTGGTCTCCTGAGGCAGACCGAGCATTTCTAGATTTGAAGAGCCGATTCACCAACGCCCCGATTCTCTCTCAACCTGAAACTTCCCGTCAGTTCGTTGTGGAGGTGGATGCGTCTGATGTGGGGGTGGGCGCCATCCTGTCCCAGCGTAGCTTCACTGACGGTAAACTCCATCCCTGTGCCTTCTACTCTTGTCATCTTTCTCCAGCTGAAAGAAACTACGATGTGGGTAACCGGGAGCTTCTCGCTGTGAAGCTTGCCTTGGAGGAGTGGCATCACTGGTTGGAGGGAGCGGAGCAACCGTTTGTGGTCTGGACTGACCACAAGAATCTGGCTTACGTGCAATCGGCTAAACGTCTCAACTCCCGTCAGGCCCGGTGGGCTTTGTTTTTTGGACGCTTCAATTTTTCCCTGACGTTCCGACCTGGGTCGAAGAACGGGAAGGCGGATGCCCTGTCCCGGATGTTCTCCAAGATGGAGGAGAGTGGGGCCAAGACTGAGACGATTCTTCCCCAGAACGTTGTCGTGGGAGCTCTTCGGACACAGCCCGGGCCCGGTAACGGTCCACCCGGTCGGTTGTTCGTGCCTGAGTCGGTTCGTTCTGCTGTTCTTCAGTGGTCCCACGCCAGCAAGATAGCTTGTCACCCTGGTGTTGCTCAGACTATGGCGCTACTGCGCAGACGATTTTGGTGGCCTGCCATGGGAGAAGATACCCGGAGGTTTGTTGCCGCTTGTCCTGTTTGTGCGCAGAATAAGAGTACCAATCGGGCCAGCTCTGGGCTTCTTCACCCCCTACCTATTCCCCGGCGACCTTGGTCGCATCTGGCCCTGGATTTTGTCACGGGGTTGCCCTCTTCTGTTGGTAACACGGTTATTCTGACCATTGTGGATAGATTCAGCAAGTTTGCCCACTTTGTTCCCCTCTCCAAGCTGCCTTCTGCCACTGAGACGTCCAAGATCCTGGTTAGGGAGGTGTTCAGGGTCCACGGGTTGCCCTGTGACATTGTTTCTGACCGTGGTCCTCAGTTTACCTCTGCTGTCTGGAAATCCTTCTGTTTGGCCTTTGGAGCTACAGTCAGTCTCACATCTGGATTTCACCCCCAATCTAATGGTCAGGCAGAGAGAGCCAACCAGAAGATGGAGTCCACGCTGCGCTGTCTTATTTCCTCTGATCCCACCTCTTGGTCCTCTCAATTACCCTGGGTCGAGTATGCTCATAATACTCTCCCTTCATCTGCCACTGGGATGTCTCCCTTCCAGTGCCTGTACGGTTACCAACCTCCCTTGTTTCCTTCTCAGGAGCGGGATCTCTCGGTTCCTTCTGTCCAGACCCACATTCGTCATTGCCACCGCACCTGGCATCGGGCCAGGAAGGCCCTCCTTAAGGTTTACTGACCGGTATCAGATCCAGGCGAATCGTCGCCGTATTCCTGCCCCGCTTATACCGTCGGAGATAGGGTTTGGTTGGCTACACGGGATCTTCCTCTATGGACTGAGTCAAGGAAACTGTCACCGAAGTTCATTGGTCCGTTTATAGTGGAAAAGATCATTAATCCTGTTGTGGTCCGACTCAAGTTGCCTGCTACACTAAGAGTACATCCCACCTTTCATGTCTCCTGCCTCAAGCCGGTTCTCCTCAGTCCTCTGTTGCCCCTTCCTCCTCGTCCTCCTCCTCCTTGGATGATCGGAGGTGGTCCTGTCTACACGGTGCGCCGCATCATGGACTCCAGACGGCGGGGTCGAGGGTTCCAGTATTTAGTGGATTGGGAAGGATATGGTCCTGAGGAGAGGAGTTGGATTCCTCGGCGTCAGATCCTTGACGATGACCCGCTCCGTGACTTTTACCGCCTCCACCCTGGCGCTCCGGGTAGTCCGCTCGGTGGCGTTCGTCGGAGGGGGGGTACTGTCACGAATCCCGTTTCCTGAGTCTGTTTTTTGCTTGTGTTCTGTTCTGGGGTGTTTTTTCCGGCGTCCTGGAACGCACCCTGTCTGGTTGCCGGGCAATGTAGCCAGTTGGGAGTTCTGATTACCCGCACCTGTATCCCATCAGCTATCTGCACACCTGGTCCTGATCATCATCTCTCCTCTTCATAAGCCCGGACCTGACATCCATTCCCTGCCGGATCGTTAGCCATGAACAGTATGTCGTGCCATAGTATCAGCCTCAAGTTGGATAGAATTTGTTTTGTTGTTTTTTACGTATTGCTTGCCTTAAACTTACCTCCGTTTGTTCTGTCTTCAGTTACTCACCCGGATCATTTACCCCATTCCCGCCTGGTCGTCGGAGAATTCCGCTACCCCATTGGATCCACCTATTTACTCCCATCAACTCACCACCGCTGCCCGCTACGCCACCTGGATATATCTACCCATTCACATTCACTTGTAAATAAATACTCACCTTCTTCCTACTCTCCTTGTCCTGGTCTGCTTCTGGGTTCGATTTTGAAAGAACGTGACACTCTGTCTTCTTGTGCAAGTGAAGGGCATGTTCATTTGTTAACTGCGAGGGTTGCATGATTGAATTTTTCGCAGGCTGTTGAAGAGGCAGTCTTTTGTGTTTTCTGTTATTGTTAAATGAGGTATTAAGATGGTTACATAATGCATGTATACGAGAGTCGAGGTTTGCGCATCTGACTAGTGATTATTTGTTCGGGTTTCAAAACTTGCTATTATATATATTTTTTCTCTCTCCCAAATCCAACACAGACCTAATACGATATATATATCTCATGGGACACATAGGATTTTGTTGCATGCTATATTATGTCAATCAGGGTTACGTTTAGGGTTAGAAAAATGGTACCATTACAGCTATAGGTGCATTGTGTTACAAGTTAGGGTTTTTAGGGTTAGGGTTTTTAAGGCAAAAAACAGTATGGGTTTATAGCTCTCTTGCTCCTCCCTGTGGCCTTCTGTGTGTACTATATTACTCATTCGTAACACTTGTTAGGTTCATAATCTGAGTTAGCAACTGCGTGAGATCTGCAAATCAATGAGCTTGACCTATCCATTTGGTTTGCAACTCAGTGAAACTGCGTAGCATTCACTCAATTTGATGCATACGAACAAACATATTTCGACGCATATCAAATTCCCCAGCAGCCATTTAGAAACAACAAATCGTAAAAAAAAATGTTTTCTTAATTTAAGAAATGTCTTCTGGCTGTTTAAATCGGCCACATCTTGAAAAAGAGGACAGCGATATGCCTTTTGTTCAGGTTTACACCTTTTTCTGAAAAGAATATGGTTAACCATGACCATAGAATGTTTAACATTGTCAGGGTTTTCCTGTGGTGAAGTAGAGGAGGACCAAAATGCAGCGTGGTTCGTTAGAAACATCTTTAATGATGAAACAAAACACGAACAATACAAAACAACGAAAACCGAAACAGCCCTGACTGGTGCAACAAACACAGAGACAGGAACAATCACCCACAAACACACAGTGAAACCCAAGCTACCTAAGTATGATTCTCAATCAGAGACAACTAATGACACCTGCCTCTGATTGAGAACCATACTAGGCCGAAACATAGAAATACCCCAAAACATAGAAAAACAAACATAGACTACCCACCCAACTCACGCCCTGACCATACTAAATAAATACAAAACAAAGGAAATAAAGGTCAGAACGTGACAAACATTTGATGGCTATGCGCCAGTCATCATTAACTCAGTGGGTCACAAAAATGTGTACCCAGGCGAACAGTGAGCTTGCTCACAAAGTAGTTGTAACCTTTTTAATAATGAATCGACTCCGAGTTCAATGTGGGCATTGTGTAGAACAATGGGCTGGGAATAGAATGTTCGGAAGGCAAGTTGGTTCCACAGCGCTCAATAGAACTAATAGGAGCTGGCAGGGTGAAAAATGCCCTAAAATAAGGCCTGTCTTTTTGTGATTACTTCAAAATTATGGCAAGCAGCTGGGACATATTGTAATATTATGAAACTGGGCTCCACGGCGGATGCAATGAACTAGTTTTTGTCCGAAAAAAGTGTTGTTAAGAATTTCATCTGTCGAGCCTAGCAGTGGATGTAAAGAATCTCGCTAGCTAAAGCATTTACTGCAAATTGAATGTACGATTTTGTAAGCTTGCCTGGCTGATATTTGCCATGCAATGCAGATAGATGAAATAACGTAGTTAGCTATGTTCTTGCTTATTGTGCAGTGGAGGATAAAAATAATTGTATGCCTGTGTAGCTAGCTATCTAGCTGATTTTTTATTTTTATTTTACTAGGCAAGTCAGTTAAGAACAAATTTTTATTTTCAATGACGGCCTAGGAACAGTGGTTAAACTGCCTGTTCAGGGTCAGAACGACAGATTTGTACCTTCTCAGTTCGGGGATTCGAACTTGCAACCTTTCGGTTACTAGTCCAATGCTCTAACCACTAGGCTACCCTGCTGCCCTTGTGTTTGAACCCAAACATTTGGTATACGTATTAGGTCAGAACCTACAGTGGGGCAAAAAAGTATTTAGTCAGGCACCAATTGTGCAAGTTCTCCCACTTAAAAAAAATGAGGGAGGCCTGTAATTTTCATCATAGGTACACTTTAACTATGACAGACAAAATGAGAAAAAAAATCCAGAAAATCACGTTGTAGGATTTTTAATGAATTTATTTGCAAATTATGGTGGAAAATAAGTCACCTACAGACAAGCAAGATTTCTGGCTCTCACAGACCTGTAACTTCTTCTTTAAGAGGCTCCTCTGACCTCCACACGTTACCTGTATCAATGGCACCTGTTTGAACTTGTTATCAGTATAAAAGACACCTGTCCACAACCTCAAACAGTCACACTCCAAACTCCACTATGGCCAAGACCAAAGAGCTGTCAAAGGACACCAGAAACAAAATTGTAGAGCTGCACCAGGCTGGGAAGACTGAATCTGCAATAGGTAAGCAGCTTGGTTTGAAGAAATCAACTGTGGGAGCAATTATTAGGAAATGGAAGACATACAAGACCACTGATAATCTCCCTCGATCTGGGGCTCCACGCAAGATCTCACCCCGTGGGGTCAAAATGATCACAAGAACAGTGAGCAAAAATCCCAGAACCCCATGGGGGGACCTAGTGAATGACCTGCAGAGAGCTGGGACCAAAGTAACAAAGCCTACCATCAGTAACACACTACGCCGCCAGGGACTCAAATCCTGCTGTGCCAGATGTGTCCCCCTGCTTAAGCCAGTACATGTCCAGGCCCGTCTGAAGTTTACTAGAGAGCATTTGGATGATCCAGAAGAAGATTGAGAGAATGTCATATGGTCAGATGAAACCAAAATATAACTTTTTGGTAAAAACTCAACTCGTTGTGTTTGGAGGACAAAGAATGCTGAGTTGCATCCAAAGAACACCATACCTACTGTGAAGCGTGGGGGTGGAAACATCATGCTTTGGGGCTGTTTTTCTGCAAAGGGATCAGGACGACTGATCCGTGTAAAGGAAAGAATGAATGGGGCCATGTATCGTGAGATTTTGAGTGAAAATCAGCAAGGGCATTGAAGATGAAACGTGGCTGGGTCTTTCAGCATGACAATGATCCCAAACACCCCACCTGGCAATGAAGGAGTGGCTTCGTAAGAAGCATTTCAAGGTCCTGGAGTGGCCTAGCCTGTCTCCAGATCTCAACCCCATAGAAAATCTTTGAGAGTCTGTGTTGGCCAGCAACAGCCCCAAAACATCACTGCCCTAGAGGAGATCTGCATGGAGGAATGGGCCAAAATTCCAGCAACAGTGTGTGAAGACCTTGTGAAGACTTACAGAAAACGTTTGACCTCTGTCATTGCCAATAAAGGGTATAGAACAAATTATTGAGATACACTTTTGTTATTGACCAAATACTTATTTCCCACCATAATTTGCAAATAAATTCATAAAAAATCCTACAATGGGATTTTCTGGATTTTTTTCTCATTTTGTCTGTCATAGTTGAAATGTACCTATGATGAAAATGACAGGCCTCTTAAATCTTTTTAAGTGGGAGAACTTGCACAATTGGTGGCTGACTAAATACTTTTTGCCCCACTGTAGCTATGAACCTCAGCTATCATAGCTAGGTGTATCAACTTCAAAACAGTCTGAATGACATTAATGAAGCCTATGGATTGAGTACAATATAATATAACTTTGTGCCAAGGATGCAAGTTGTATATACATGTAGTTATTACCATGCATGAGATCCCCCACATTGTAGCCTGTACACATGTAATATATTCACTGATCATGTACTCTACCTTGGCAAATAAAGGTGAAATTCAGGTATGAATGTCTTTGAGATTCTTTTTCAGTCATATCCAAATTCCAGTCTTTGAATTATGCTGTGTCTGCATGTATGTATTACAATTATACACTTCAACAGTGTTTACCAATCTTGGTCCTGGCACATCAATGGTTACACATTGTAACCAATAGACTACAAACAGGATTTAACTAGTTAAAGGCTGATTTGTAATTCATATATGCAGAGATAGAATTTAAAAAACAGTACACCACACTTCCTATGCATCGTGTAAATACTCTAAAACCGGTTCATCTCAATGTCTAATGTCCTTCATCGGCATTGATCTGATAAACACAAGATAGGTGTAGTATTTAATCAAATGAGAGACTTAATTTCAGCCAGTAGAGAATGTGAAACTCTTCATTATCCAAGTGTTATAAATACATGCATTATACATATTATAATTGTAATATTATAAAAACAAGTTCAATCTGTACTTCAATGCACATCTGTTGTGCATTATAAAACAGAGGAAGAACGAGGAGGTAGCAAGAGAGGTGTACAAGACAGAAAAGGAAAGAGTTAAGGACATAGGAGCAGGGAAGGCAGCATATGCTCAAAGAATCACAGTGCTACCCAAATATTCTCTCAGTTCATCACAATTACATAGTGTATTTAGTTAGCTTGAAGATTATCTTTAAACTGTGTGAGGTGGAGATGATGGGACTGAGGGTTGGCATCCTCTCTCACATCAAAACATATCTGCAGACGAGAGACCGATGGAGGGGAGAGAGAGCATGTTTAAGCCTTGTGTTTTTAGTTTTTATTCTAACATTGTTAATCATCATAATAATCAGGAGGTGAAATGCAAAACTGACCTTGGATCATTAACTCTGGGACTACTGCATCTTTATCTGTATTTCAATGTAAAACATCTATTTAACAATACTTCCTGTTGACCTCACCTCTGATCATGCTGTGCCCTCTATGTAGCCAGTTCAGATGCGTGAAGGGTTCACCGACACAGCTGATATGACCTAGAGGATTTAGGGAGAAGAGGAGAGAGGGGTGAAGTGAAGGAGAGAGACTGTTAATGAGAAAACAAGGTAGTTAAAGAGACAGTGTTCAACAGGAATCTCTGTGTGTGGCCTCACCTGGTGTCCACACTAAGTGGACATGCTGAAAAACATGAACGGACACACGAGGACAAACAATATAGTGTACTTCTAGAAATAATGAAGTGTCTTACTATTCTCCTTGGTTGGACCTCTTGCCTATTCTTTTATGGTGGAAGGAGCCACAGTTATACACCAGAATCAATCAGATTGCTACATCAGTGTGTAGGTGTGGGTTATAGGGTGCCTAATTGTTCTACACTTTTTCAATATGGGTGATTTTAAAATAGCCTGTTTTGTTTTTGTACAGACATCACACCCTTACCTAAACAGCACCCTCACCTGAGAAGTAGAAATCAACGGGAGAGAAACTGGGAATTGAATACATGCAGTTGTCATAGCTAAGTAAATGGAGGAATACTCTTATTGCAATGTGAATGTCTCTTAAAAGAGCCTTTGGTTGTGCATAGTGTAGTCTATGGTGTTGCCAGGGAACAGCACCCTCTTCGAACAAGTAGGAGGTGAAGATCTCCCGCACACGGAAAGCCTCTCCTGCTGCGTTGTTGGACCCCATCCTTGAAACATCCTGCAGAGCAGCAGACTTCTCCTCTGGAACACGTCGGCAAGCTGCAGATCCGCTCCTTGTCCTCGTGTCCATCCTCATCAAGTTATGCAGGACACAGGTAGCCTTCACACACCTGAATTCCTCCAGGAGGCAGTCCCAGATACCCCTGGTCACCCAACCTTGCAGTGCCCTAGATGTTAACTGGAGGCAATCGTTTTGAAGGAATCTCCAGTTACAAGGTATTTGTAGGAATATGGAAGACAATGTAATTATTTGGCTTTTACATCACCAGGACATTGTGGATTACTAAAGTATAATATCCCTGATAACGTCACAAGCGGCACGCTGAAATTTATCGCTATCTAGTGTACATGCACCGTAGGGTTGTTCCGAAAGCTCTGACCTCACAACGACAGTCAAGCACCCAAGCTAACTGGCTAACAGTGGCTAGCTACCTCCAGACACATGATGAGAGAACACCCCACTCTGACCATTTTACTGCCACTATCAGAGCTGGTTAGGCAGTTTTCATTTTATCCAGAGCATTGGTGACCTTAACAGTGCTGCTGGCAAGAATTGAATTATGCTTTGTTGCCAACATTTACTGACACCGGACATATTTAACGGGTGTTGAGTGATCAAAAATCCATCAGTTATTCTGTGCTCTGACAAAATAAGACGAGAGTCTTTTGTTAAGAAATGTAGCTAGATAGCTAGCTTGGTAAACAATGAATCCCAATGCATGACGTAACGTTAGTTAGAGAACCAGCCAACTAACATCAGCTAGCTAACAGTACACTAACTTGAAAATACTTTGTCAAAATTAGAGTGGAGTCTTTTGTTAAGACATGTAGCTAGCTAGCTAGATTATCAATGGACTATAATCACAACTCATGACGTTACTACCCTGCATGAATCTGCAGGTAGCTAACCAACTAGGTTCAATGGTTATAACTAACGTAAACTCACCCCATTCCGTACAAATGTGCGCAACCGCAACATTCAAACGAGGCTACAAAGAAAACTAATGGGACTGTAGCGACTGTGTTGACTTCAAAATCGGGGGTGTGAACTAGGTTTCTATTCAAGCATTGATCGACATGGTAATGGCTCTATAGTATTGGAAAAAAAAAAGTTGAAAAAACTGACCCTCCGTTCCATCGTGACGTGTCATGCCGTAACGTACAGCACGCATAAAGCTACTATTTATGTCTTCCAATCTCTCTCCACCAGGTGTAGCACTTCTCTCATCCTTTAAAACAAGAAATGGACAGTGACGGGCGTAAAGGGGGTATACTTAGTCATTTTGTGTCATCATTGCATGCGATCATCATTCTCAAAGCCGCTGTTTACTTCTAAGATCACTTTAGCACCGCCCTAACAACCTGATTCAAATTATAGTGTTTTATTTACATTTTAGAGGCGATAAGTTGGACAGATCGAGTGGAAAAAAAAGCAATTTTCCCACGCAACATCTCTCCTTCTCACTATCACCCATTAGTTTCGCTTCCCCACCCGCCATTTAAAAAAAAAACCTGACGGGGCTCATTGCCTTCTTGAATCATGCAGAAACGGGCAGCGTGGGGGTCATGTAATTGATCATGTTGGAAAAAAAAGAAATTGTGCTTTACAATGGTATTGACATTACAGTTGATCTTGAAGTATTACGTTTTTGGGGAGCTAAAATAAGATCAATTGTACGGACCAAGGCGATGTACAAAAGTGAGTGAGTTTACATTACTCAAGCAAATGTCAAAATTAGAAATGTGTAATATCTGAAAATGTAGCTAGCTAGACTATCTTTTTTATTTCTATTTTACCTTTATTTAACTAGGCAAGTCAGTTAAGAACAAATTCTTATTTTCAATGACGGCCTAGGAACAGTGGGTTAACTGCCTCGTTCAGGGGCAGAACGACAGATTTGTACCTTGTCAGCTCGGGGATTCGAACTAATATAGCTAACAGTACATTTTAACTTGACATTAGGTTTATGCAATTTTACTACACAATACTATTTTTAAAAACTTTTTTTATGTGTTTGACACTTACCTCAACATACTGATCAGCTCCAATAGACAGATGCATGCTCTATGGCAGACCAATACAAACTCTTCTCTCAGCATGTCCAGTCCACTTATTATCTCTGCCAATCACGGCTAGCTGGACGGTTGCTCACTTTTTCTGTGGCTAAACCAAGGCTCGCAATTTAACGATTGTATTCGTATTTACAGATGGCATACAAGTTTGATAAGGCACATGAACGTTCACATGTTCGAGAAGGCATTCCTGCCAAAAAACACATTTTGATGAAAAATATTAAAAATGTTTATGTTCAAACAGGTCTTCTGTGAAGTCGTGACTTACAACATCCGCCTAGTTTCCTGAATCGAGTCACATATGGGAATTCAGAACAGAACAACAAAACAAATTATAGGTGTAAAAGTCTTAAGGGGCATTATGTCCCAATTCAGCTTAGGTAGCCTTCGTGGTTTTTAGGGTGAGAAACAGAACCAGGTCCTGTATATATATATGGCTGTGCTCCTTGGATTAAAGACCGACCGCCTGTCTGTCTGATCATAGGAAAACACTGCCATGCTCTGGTGAGGCTTCATGCTTGTCTACTAGGTGGGTGTATCCATAACAACAGTGCTGTAACACAGGCATTACAAGGCATGCCAGCTCGAAAAAAATCAGCCTGGTCTCATAGACTAGACGTAACATAGTAAATGTAATTACGAGACACTCAAAAGAGTATGATGTTACGTTTGGTATAGATACATAAGACAGTTAGCTCAAAAAACGAAAGTAGGGTGGTTGGTCAGTGTGGATGGGTGGGTGTATAATGCAAATGTATGGCAATCCAAAGGTTTGAACTTCAACTTTAGCATTTTAGCTAATTAGCAACTACTCACTACTTTTTAGCTACTTTGCTACTACTTGGTATTTTAGCTAACCCTTTCCCTAAGCCTAACATTAACCCTTTAACCTAACGCCTAACCCTAACCTTAATCCCTAACCCTAACAGTAGTGTTAGCCACCAAGAGATCATTAATCACAAAAACATTGAATTCGTTACATATCATACATTTTTGCAAATTCATTACAGGGTAGCCTAGTGGTTAGAGCATTGGACTAGTAACCGGAAGGTTGCAAGTTCAAACCCCAAGCTGACAAGGTACAAATCTGTTGTTCTGCCCCTGAACAGGCAGTTAACCCACTGTTCCCAGGCCGTCATTGAAAATAAGAATTTGTTCTTAACTGACTTGCCTGGTTAAATAAAGGTAAAAAAACAACAAATTATATGAATTGCAATTTGCAACATATCATATGAATTATAATTCGTAAAATATATGAAATGGATGATGGACATCCCTAAATGAATTACATACCATACGAAAGGTATCATACTAATTGGAGTGTCCCGGATTTGCATTTACTATGACATGTCTACCCCTAAGTCCAGGTTGATAGACCATCAGACAATATTGGGCAAAATACAGTGACTGGACCTATACATCAACTCAACATTAGACTTTAAAATCAGCCAAAAATATATTTAAAATTCTCTGGAGAAAAAGACTATATTGGACTTAAATTTCCTTTTAAAATGTCCAAGATGAGAATGATCCTGCTTTTGTTCCTTTAATAGGTTGATGAACATGCAATAATATTGAATGAATCAATATTGAATAAAAAATATCTCAATATTTAGTCTTCCAGTCGACCTTATCCTATAATAAAATACTATTCTAGTGTCATTTGGATTTCAGCTAGATCCCAGCGGGCAGATGGAACATCAGCCTGTCAGGACAAACTGGAATCTTCTCTGTTCTGTATCTGATATGGGCTGCAGAAGACGCTCAGCTCTGTCTCTCTCGGTCTCTCTCTCTCTCTCGCTCCCTCCCACCGCCTCGTTGTCCTGAGAGCCGTGTTTTGCATCTCTCCCTAATTTGCATTTCTTCTTTAGATTTTCCGTGCGACGGTCTAGCCGCTCGAAATCATAGAATAAGGCGTAGCACCGCAGCAATATCTACATGCTCCCGGCATTTCCAAAGCAATACGCACGGCGGAACCCATTGGAAAATTTGAATAATGTTGCCGAAGCTTTCCGGAAGGTGAAATTGAGGAATATATTTGTATCAATCCGTTTGGTTGCGCACGAGAGGAGACACATGCCTTCGAGGTAAACAGACAGCAGGACTGGACAGCCAGATAGTAGCCTAGGTTATATTGTTTTTCTCCCGCGTTATAAGCGGTTACAGGCTGTTATAACGCCACGGTAGTGGTCCTAAGGTCGAGCAGAGCGTCATATTTTGGTTTGTGAACCTTGGTTGGTTATTGAGACGCAGTTGGAAATGTCGGAAGTACTACAAGACGAAATGAGTCATTATGGAAATGAGGACGATGAGGGACACCTTTCCTTCACCTGTCGCCTCCAAGACACCAACAACTTCTTCAGCGGCTCGCAGGGGGGCAAACGCCCGCCCAAACTTGGACAGATAGGCAGAAGCAAACGAGGTAACCATGACCAAAGTATTTTCAGTTGTGTCTCCATTGTCCATATACTCAACATTAGATGGGAAATAATGGTAGGCTATCGGCTATTCAATGGGAAGTTTATTCTGATGAATATGGTATTGGGTAATGGTTTTAAGAATTCTGTTCGCATTGCAACACAAGTTTGGATGCGCAGTGCGTGCGTTCTGCTGTGAAATGCCTCTAGGTCCATTTGTAAAACTCAACTCCACAATGTACTTGACATCACGGAGTTGACCGGCGACTAGTGTGTGCGGACAGGAGCTCAGACGTCACATAAAATGTAGTTTCTATTTTAAAAAACGATGTATTTCAGCACTCAAATAATAGAACGCATTGTGGATTTGAGTTTTACTTGGCTGAGTGTTGCCATGCTGTTCCACTGAATTTTCCACATGGTACGATTCTATAGGATTGTAGAATGTATTCTGTGTGTGCCTTATTCTTGTGTGTGTGTGCATGTTACATACAACTCGTGTATCACATGCGCAAATGCACACACACCATCTTTCTCTTTGTCTTTCTCTCTTTCTACTTCTGTCCAGTGCTGTTGCCTAGTGCATGAGTTCCATGTATTCATACCAGTTAAAGATTAGATTCTTAGATGTGATAATGTGCCAAACCGCCTCCTCCTCATCATCTCCCTCGTGTTCTTCACAGTCGTCGAGGATGAGAGCGGCGTTGATGAGGCACAGAAAAACGGGACAGAGAAAACACAGACAGAGGCTTAAACACCCCCCCCCCTCCCCCAAAGACATTGATTCTCATTTTCTATTCAAAATCAACAGTTATAATCCAAAGACACTGTATATAAGCACTTTCATCCCATATGGCACCCTCTCCCAGTCCTTATGATGGTGATCTCCTGGGACTTGTACTGGCAGGATGGAGAAGCAGCCAAGACAAAGATGGAGACAGAGATGGAGACGGACACGGAGAAAGAGACGGTGATGGATACAGATGCCCAGGTGAATGCTTTCATGCCAGGGTTTACGCCCATAGAGCTTGTCTAAAACGGGGATGACCAGCCTTCTACCCAGAGAGCTACTGGGTGAGCAGCAGGCTTTTGCTTCAGCCCTACACATTTTACACTAGTCAATTATTGGTCATAGATAACTCCTAAGCAGGTTGACCAACAAATGTAGCAGTCTGAAAACTGTCTTTTCATGGTCCTGGGTAGCAGCTAATTCGTAGCATTAGGTGTATTAGAGTAGGGATGGATCAAAACCCTGCCGGAGGGGGATGGCTCATGTGACCAGGAGAGGATGCTGATGGAGGAAGACAATGCTGTCGATCAAACGCAGAAATCAGGGAACAAACTATAGAAATGATCTTATAAACTAAAGCACACACAAACTCTTATATCAATCAAACCATATGATATTACATTACCATTCTTTCTGCTCTTGATTCTTCTGATGACAATTACAAACAAATATATAATATAAATAATTTGTAAATAAGAAATGGTACAGATGTAGGATCTTAATTTGATCACCCTGTTGCAGTAAAACTTGTAGTGTATGTGAGGTTTAAAAAGGCATCTGATATTAGTCATTTCCACTTTGAAATTTCAGGCATGATTTTCCCTTATGAGAAATGCATCAAACCCTACAAATGTCCATTAATTATGATCCACATAATAATTCACATTTCCTGTTGCTGCAAGATTATTTTCCTGCTGTAGCAAACTGGCTCAAATTAAGATCCCTACATCTTCTGTTAGCCTGGGTGCCAGTCGGTTTCTGCTCTCTTGTCAACTCCTTGTGGAATTGTCATTTTTGGTGTGACAATTGGTCGTGATATGGACCTGGCAAGATGGCACGAACAGATCTGAGACCAGGCTAACGTTTTGTTGCACAGCGGAGAAAAGAAGCAGTGAAATGGTTTGTTGTAATCTAACGTAATGTGTCTGTATAAAGAGATATTATTTATTAACCCTTTGGAGAAGTCTTTTGCAGTGCTCAAGGCCTGAGGGAAAAACGGAGGGAGAGTTTTGTATGGAGAGAATTACGATGACAGAATTAATGAAGTGATCTTTTCCTTTTTTTACTTCTTATAAATTTTGATGTCGCCTGATCAGTTTTTGTTACCATCCTTTGCATCTATAGAGTCATGTATACACATTATACAGTACTGTACATCACTTGTTTGTAAGGCACCAAAAGGCCTAAAGTCTGGATTGTTAAATATAACTGTACACACTCCCTATTTATGAACTATTTCTATTGCATTGCGCATTATCACGTGTGCCAAATATCAGGAGGGATAACCAGACAACATGGTTGCTTATGTTGTGCTTTCTATACGTTTAATTGTAACAATTTTGTTATTCTTCTGTTGTTGCCATTGTTCAGGGCTTTTTCTTACCACTGAATTACCAACTGATGCATGGCAGAAATGGAATCATGCATGCATGGCAATGTTCTGAAGATGATCTTGTGTATTCTAGAACACCTCCTATACCACTTTGAATGACTATCCTCCAGAACAGTCTTAATATGACGTATGTTGTACTGTACTGTACTATTATCTCACTGATTTGTACAGTAGTCTAATATCTTGTAATAAAGATTCCGAAGAAGTTAATTAAGAAGTTTACAGTGTTTATTGTGATGTATGTTGGATAATTCTACGTTGCTGCCGAAATGGTGCTGCGTCAGAGGCGTCATGCCCATTGGGGGCACAAAGACACGTGCCCCCTCAGATGGTTTTTTTTCTTCTTCTGTCAGCAGTATTTTGTGGAGGGGGCACACAGACTTTGATTGATAGCCTGAAATGGAGTACCCCCACCTATTGTCCCTAGTAAAGTGGTTCTTTCCAAGGTGCACCACAGAGTATGCTATGCAGGATGCAGTGCATGCAAACAGTATCGCCAGTGGAGGAGAGAGAGTGTAGCAGACTGACACATACAGCGTTTGATTTGATTTAAGCTCCCGGTGATCGGCATGACTTGAGGTGTGTTTGCAAATTAATTTGATCAAGATATGTAGCCTATTGATTCCTTGTTGATGAAGAAATCATTTAAAACATGTTTAGTTGTTTCTCTGTAATACTAGCCACCTAGCAATTTAATGAGGTTGGCTTTAGCTAGCCAGCTAGATTGGGGACCTATCTCCCGACCTCATAACTAGCTACCAAGCCATTTCAGGCTATCAATCAAGTTAGAGTAGCTTGTCGAACTAGACTTTATAAAAGGAAGCAATTACTGCACGAGGTGGTCAATCGGGGAGAGAAGGTCCATAGGCAGGCAGGAAGCGTGGTCTCATAAAGATGTCTCGCTGTCAAAATTAATCACCCACTTGGATGATGCTACGTCATTAACATGGTACCATAAAGCACACCACATTTAAATAATAATTCAAAAGCAGCCTTATAACTTTGTCCTCCCTATGATCCTCATCACTGCACACCTCTGCTGTCTTGCTTTCTGCTTCTCAACCTCCGGACACTGGCTGGCATTCAAATCAAAACAGCTAGCCAGCTAACATTAGCTAGCTAGCCAAACAAACAAAATGACTTGCCAGCTTCAATATTAATGCTGTGGTGGATTCTAATGATATTAATTAGCTATATTGATTATTCAATCTTAAAAAAAAAATATTGTACGGAAAAAAAATACATAAAAAATGAATTAATTACAAAATGTACAGGAGCTCTCTGCTTTAATGTATTCTGTGTGTTATGATCCAATGTAGTGTGTTGAAATTTGGAAGAAATATCCTAGGCATATTAGTGCAGTAGCCTATATTGAGATGTGGTATTTACAACAGTCAGATTGACACCCTCATTAAAATTACAATTGAACAGGTAAGGTATGCTTAGATAACCTATGCTGAACAATATACTTAACTTTTTTACATAAAAACAACAACATAGAATTAGGCATAATGATTATGGCACTAGATTGCACGAAAAAGCCATTTCAGGTGTTTGCAAAATTCTCCAACTTCCTCCATCCTCATGTACCTCGTGCCACCTCTACAATAATGTGTGCATGACGCCCCTGTGCTGCTTTATTGATAAGTTTGGGTCTGTGTTTGCTGAACACACAAAACACAGAAATAGAATGTATTCAACCCTGGGCAGTTTGACAGACACAGATAACGCCTAGACCTGGACTAAAATGGCTATTCAGAATTGTGTTTAATCCAGGAACAGTTTTAATCTCTGTCCAGGAAACTGTCCCGAGAGGAATGGAAACACTACAAAATAAGTTTTGCTCATGTGGTCTCCCACTTGACAGTCAAGGTCGAGTCAGCCCTCTTTTTTTCCCCATGTGAGAAAGCCGATTACTGTTTCTGGGAAACTCAGATAAGGAATTAAACTGGAATTACAGGAACTGTTTGACCAAGTAAATAATGCTCATTAATAATGGAGTCAGTCACAGTTTTACTTCAAAACTGTTTTCAATAAGCTAAACTTAAAGACTCAAGAGAGTAGATGAATGGAGAGACTAGTGTCTCTTGGCTCTGTAAATTTAATCTTTGTTATGTTATGTCTTCATTTTCTCATCCCAGTCATAGGATTGGTTCTTGATAGTATCCGTGTCTCTCCCATCCTTCACGAACAACCCCTGCTGCTGCGGTATCCAAATCTCAGTTTATCTCTTTACTCAAGACTTCCTCCTCCTCTTAAACTCTTAACTCAGGTTGGTGTAATGTAGACAGCGTGGTTGCTGGGGCACTGAGGTATGTTGCGTCGTGATGAGACTTGACATTTCCAGCGCTGCTCTGGTGACTAAATGATTCATGTTCTGTGACCAAGCAGGCAAGCTCTCTCTATGTCAGCGAATCAACAGCACCACTTTAAGTCAGAACTTATCTGAGCCGAGACACAGTAGCAAGGAACACACACGGAACACACACAGACAGTTTAAACACACTCTGCAGGCTGCCCTGACACACCACCAGGGTTTTCCCACCCACCACCCCAGCCCCGGGGCCAGGCCAGTGAAGGAGTGAGTGAAAACCACAGGGTGGAAAACCACACTGTCCTTCGTCATTGGGTTAGTATGTAAATGGATGTGGTGTGGTGCAGTGTGGTCCTGTGTGTGGCATGCAAATTACCCAGGAAATATGACCCAGCAAATTACCCAGGATAGATTTGCATCTGTTTCAGGTTGGAGTCTCCCGTCATATCGTCAGGCATCGTCAGTGCTCGGAGTACACGATGCGACCACTGATAAGCAGGGAGATCGGGAAGAACAGTGAGGAAAACAGGATCTAGTGCCTAAAGAGTACCAGGAATGTTATGTCTGAATTCTCTGTATTCTAGAACGTCAGCAACCACATTTCCATCCACAGTTTCTGTGCGAGTAAAGTCATATCGTATTTTTTTCAATCACGACGCTGTGATTGAAACAGGAAGTTTCATTGTAATTTTTTAAATGCCGGCAGATAATTTGTTCGTTTGACATGGTATCTTTTTGTGTCAGTAAAATGTATTAAGCAGGAAATGGCGGTGGGAATGCCTTAAATATTGATATAATAACCATCATATCGAAGTCGATTTGGAGTCACACAATGATATGGTGTGTGGTCCTCCCACTATGACTTGGGAAAATGGTCATGATAAACTTCATAGGGTAGTGAAAGTGCACGGTGATGAGCTTAATGCTGCTTTCCTGTAAATATCAATGATGACCTGACATGATCGTCAACGCTCGACTGTTGTTTATCCATAATAATCTCATTATGTAGACTTGCCAAACCGCACAGCCTACTCCCACTGTATCGGCGAGATGTTGACTAGAACACAGGTACCAAGCCCAGAGTAGGCACATTTGCTATTCAATGTAACAGTTTTTGTGACCCAACTATCGGTAGAGCTGAAAATTGCGATAGAAACACATTGAACTTTAGATTTTTATTCGGTACATGAAAACTTAAGCGAAAAAGTACATTTTGTGTGTACTACTTTATCACGCAGTGCTATTTAATCCGCATTAGGTGGAAACATACACTATATATTCAAAAGTGCGTGGACACTATTTCAGAAACACCCATTGCTGACAGGTGTATAAAATTGAGCACACAGCCATTCAATCTCCATAGACAAACATTGGCAGTAGAATGGCCTTAATGAAGAGCTCAGACGTGGCACCGTCATAGGATGCCACCTTTTCAATGGTCTGGGGCTGTTTTTCATGATTCGGGCTAGGCCCCTTAGTTCCAGTGAAGGGAAATCTTAACGCTACAGCATACAATGACATTCTAGAGATGATTCTGTGTTTCCAACTTTGTGGTAACTGTTTGGGGGTAGGCTCTTTCCTGTTTCAGCGTGACAATGCCCCCATGCACAACGCGAGGTCCACTAATGCTCTTGTGGCTGAATGGAAGCAAGTCCCCGCAGCAATTTTCCAACATCTAGTGGAAAGCCTTCCCAGAAGAGTGGAGGCTGCTATAGCAGCAAAGGGGGGAACAACTCCATATTAATGCCCATGATTTTGGAATGAGATGTTTTTGACGAGCAGGTGTCCACATAGTGTACCACTGGTGGGAAAATGCACATATTTTCTTTATGCAGATTCTCGAATACTCACTTGAAAATCTGTCGCCAATTGGATGGAAACCTAGCTGCTGTTGGAAATTGTTTTCCTGTTGTGTTTTAATCACAGTAGCCGGTCAGTTTTAAAAAATGACGTTTTTGTAGTATATGAAAATAGATTGCTATGTTTGTGTTCAGGGTTTTTACATGTTTCTGTCACAGGTAGATTCCAAAATAGATTTGAGCTTAGGACGTGATACCGGTTTTGAAATCTATATGCTACCAACTTCAGTCACAGCAGGAAGTGAAGATGGCACGACTCAACAATGACTTTGATCCACGACTTCATCTTCTTCCCATGTTTCCTTCTTTCTCTGGCAGCCTACTGCACCAACTCCCAATCTGAAACCAAAGACCCAGTACACGTTTCTGCCTCATGCCTGACGCCCCCTCCTCCTCCTCACGCCTTTATTTTAGCAGATGAAACTGAACAATGTCATTAGAACAGAAGCGAGAAAGACAGAGAGACAGAGAGAGAAAGAGACAGATGGACAGATGGAGACCAATCTGTATTATCGTCAAACAACTTGCTGTTTTCCAAGAAATCTGTGATCTCACAGGAGGAGGAGGGGAGAGAAAAGTATACGGGGAGAGAAAGATAGACGGGAGAGAAAGAGAGATGAGAGGAAAGATAGGAAGAGAGAGGGAAATGTCGAGAAAGATGTAGCGAGAGAAACAGAGAGAGCATAGGCTCAATATGTTGAAACGTGCGCCAGACAACCAGCGAAACGGTCGGTTCAGACCGACCAGGATGGTTGCCATGGCAACCATTACCAGGCTCTCTCGCACTGTTGCTTTGTTGCTGTGAAGCCTTTGGAGGGAAACGACTGACTACGAGAGGAGAGGATTTTTTTTAGCGAGCCCGATTTTGGTGCATGTGGCATCATCATCATAAGCAGATGTTAATAAACCAACTTAATTTCACAGTAACAATAATGCTGTTGTAACACTACATGTCTCATGTCCCCCTCTCCCCTCCCCCTCTCTATTCCTCCCTCTGTCTCTCCCATCTCCCTTTTCCATCTCTCCATTGCTCCCTCTCTCTATCTCCACCTTTCCTTGTGAGCTCTTTTTCACACTCTGCTGCTTGATCGCTTTCCATCCATCCCCATGCATTCGTCAATCCTTTTTAGATACTGTGTACAGTATATATCTTTTAGCATAATACAATGTTCTGGGAGTTTAAGGAGAGATGTCTGCATTGATCTGTGTGTGGCATTGATCTGTGTGTGACAGACTCCAAACTTTTGAACGTTAGTGTATGTCCATGCATATGTTAACATGAAAGAGCAACTATGACATGATGATGTCTTAGTGTATGTCCATGCATATGTTCACATGAAAGAGCAACTAAGACATCACCATGTCTTAGTTGCTCTTTCATGTGAACGTATGCATGGACATACACTAACGTTCAAAAGTTTGGGGTCACTTAGAAATGTCCTTGTTTTTGAAAGAAAAGCTCAAATAAACGGTCCATTAAAATAACATCAAATTGATCAGAAATACCGTGTAGACATTGTTAATGTAAATGACTATTGTAGCTGGAAACGGCTGATTTTTAATGGAATATCTACATAGGCGTACAGAGGCCCATTATCAGCAACCATCAATTACAATGGCACGTTATGTTAGCTAATCCAGGTTTATCATTGTAAAAGGCAAATTGATCATTATAAAACCCTTTTGTGATTATGTTAACTACAGTTTTCAGCTGTGCTCTGATTAAAGAAGCAATAAAAGTGGCCTTCTTTAGACTAGTTGAGTATCTGGAACATCAGCATTTTTGGGTTCGATTACAGGCTCAAAATGGCCAGAAACAAAAAACTTTCTTCTGAAACTCGTCAGTCTATTCTTGTTCTGAGAAATTAAGGCTATTACATACGAGAAATTGCCAAGAAACTGAAGATCTTGTAAAACGCTGTGTACTATTCCCTTCACAGAACAGTTTGCGAACTGGCTCTCACCAGAATAGAAAGAGGAGTGGGAGGCCCCGGTGCACAAATGAGCAAGAGGACAAGTACAATAGAGTGTCTAGTTTGAGAAACAGATGCCTCACAAGTCCTCAACTGGCAGCTTCATAAATAGTACCCACAAAACATCAGTCTCAACATAAACATTTGGGGCAGCAGGTAGCCTAGTGGTTAGAGCATTGGATTTGTAACCAAAAGGTTGCAAGATCAAATCCCTGAGGTGACAAGGTAAAAATATGTTGTTCTGCCCCTGAATAAGGCAGTTAACCCACTGTTCCTAGGATGTAATTGAAATTAAGAATGTTTTCTTAACTGAGTTGCTTAGTTAATTAAAAGTCAAATAAATAAAACAGTGAAGAGGCATCTCTGGGATGCCAGCCTTCTTGGCAGTGTTCCTGTGTCTGTGTTCTTCTGCCCATCTTATTCTTTTATTTTCATTGGCCAGTCTGAGATATGTATTTTTCTTTGCAACTCTGCCTAGAAGGCCAGCAATCCCGGAGTCGCCTCTTCACGGTTGACTTGAGACTGGTCAGTTTCATTGCTTCTTCAATCAGCACTACAGTTTTCAGCTGTGCTAACATAATTGTAAAGGGGTTTTCTAATGACAAATTGGCCTTTTAAAATTATAAACTTGGATTCGCTAACACAACGTGCCATTGGAACACAGGAGTGGCGGTTGCTGATAATGGGCCTCTGTAACGCCTGTGTAGATATTCCATTACAAATCAGCCGTGTCCAGCTACAATAGCCATTTACAACATTAACAATGTCTACACTGTATATCTGATCAATTTTATGTTATTTTAAATGGACAAAAAAAAGTGCTTTTCTTTCAAAAACAAGGACATTTCTAAGTGATCCCAAACTTAGTGTGGGTGTCCATCCAACATGCATAAGGAATTATATGCATCTCTCTCTGTCCCTCTTTCTCAGCAACACGTTACTGTTAGCTGCTATCACAGACACACACCAACACACACACAGATTGTATTCTCCCCTGCGTTGAACGGCGACCTCCACCACCACCACTTTACCCCCCACCCACTCCCAAATCCCCACCCCCAATCAGCAACATCCAAACCAGGCTGCTTGCTGCACAACAACACCACAAAAAAAACGGAATGCTTTCTGGCCTCATGCACGGAGATCATTTTCACCCATAGGGCTCTGGTCCAAAGTAGTGCACTGTATAGTGACTAGGGTGCCATTTGGGACGCAGGCCAAATCAGGGATTGTGTATAGGGCCCCGGGGCGAAGTGGCATGTAACTGTGTACGTGTGCCGAGCTTCCTGAATAAAACATGGTGACCTAGGTGGAAATCCGCCATTGGTCACTTAATTTGTCCTACATGCGTGATTGGCTTGCGTCAAAACACACAGGACAGTGAGGCGTTAGAGAAAGTTTTTTGTTGTTGTATATCATGTGGATGAAATTAGTACACGTTCCCAACTGTTGTTGCTGGTTGTCCTCTTTGGAGTTGGAGAATAACAATGCAATGGTGCATTTGCATACAATACAACATGTACAAATAAATAAAAAGGAGCTGAATATTGAATTAAAGTTAGTCTCGGGGAAATGTCATTGCCACGAGCAACACCGGAGATATTGAGATGAGCGAGATGCAAGACTTCGCTCTCTCACAATCACACACAGTATCTGAGCATGGGTCCACTTCACCGCTGTCACAGCACGGTAGCAAGGGGACCAAAAAAGCGGAAAAGTTGAGCCTCGCGCTTCAACTCTATTAGTTGTTGCGAAAATTGACCCACTATGCTGTTTACTTTCTGCATCTACATCATATCCCCGAGTCTACCTTTAAATAGATGGTGAGACATGATCCAAGGACATTGTACATCTACTAAGATACTGTACATATGACATGTTTTTAGATACAACATTTTGCTCTTTCTCAATATGTAATCTTGGTCATGGTTGTTCTGTTTTTACTTCACTTCTAATCAATTGTATCAGTTTTTTGTATTATGACTTGTCGCTCGGGGTTTGTATCATTTCTCCCTTTCACAATGCGTTATATCATTCACTCTAGCAAAAATAAAAAACTAAATTTGAGAATGATAAACATTTTGTCGTGCTCTTGTCTCCTCTTCAGTTCAGTGATGCAGATAACAATCATGCCTGTTTCCACAGACCACATGCAACTAAACATAGCTCACTGTACTGTATGTCTGCATCCCAAGTTGCACACCATTCCCTACATCAGGTTTTCCCTGGGCCCCAGTTGATTGCATGTTTAGGTTTTTGCCCTAGCACTACACAGCTGATTCAAATAACCAACTCATTGTCACTCTTTCATTATGTGAATCAGCTGTGTAAGTGCTAGGGAAAAAACTAAACGTGCACCCAGGGGTTTGTTAAACCCTGCCCTACATAATTCATTACTTTTGACCAGGGCCCAAGAACAGAGCAGTAGAGCATCCCATAGGGCCCTGGTCAAAAGTAGTGCACTATATAAGGGAATAGGGTGCCATTTGGGACAAAGCCAATGTCTGCAAGCATGGATGAGCACAACAGACAAGTCTTTTGAATCCACATGGCTATAAGACTACACTGAACCCTCTACATCACGTGCCAAACTCATTCCACGGAGAGGCTGAGTGTCTGCGGATTTTTGCTCTTCCCTTGTACTTGATTGATGAATTACGGTCACTAATTAGTAAATAACTCCCCTCACCTGGTTGTCTAGGACTTAATTGAAAGGAAAAACCAAAGGCCCGCAGATACTAGGCCCTCCATGGAATGAGTTTGACACCCCTGCTCTACATTATTGATATGCAATTTGATTGTCAGTATAGTATCAATAAATTATTAGGGAATTAAAAATTGTTGAGTGATGGAGGACATTGAAGCGGGGCCATGAACCTGACAAACAAAGCAAGGCAGGGAGCATCAACAGCATCAACTTGGACTAGGTCTAGGTTAAAGAAACCTTGAATATTTTCAAAGAACCTGCAGCTATTTGACCCCCATCAGTTATGTCATGATCCAGCTATTGAGGGTAAACAGCTCTGTTTACCAAACTATAGCCCAGTTCACCCCTGAGACTCTAGCCTGCAGACTTGTTTTGCTTGGACATTACTAGAACCCTCTAAATTAGGGAGTGGACAACTAGTCATTGCATAACCCCAGAACTACTGTATTTTCCTGATTTAAAAAATAAATAAAATTACATTTGTTATGGAATAGTTTGTTCCAATGCAAGACTGATAACCACTAACCCAGGGATGATCAACTAGCTGGTTTTCCTCTTGTTTCTAGCACCTATCTTATCCATTACGAATAACCCAAAATA